>NW_024466491.1:0-600000 GCF_017591425.1 Ochotona curzoniae | reverse complement strand
CATGGATGGGCTCAGCAGGGCATGGTCAGGGTGGGCGTGTGGGGCTCAGGAGGGCATGGTCAGGGTGGGCCTGGGTGGGTGTGGTCAGGGTGGGCCTGGGTGGCTCAGGTGGACGTGGTCATGGTGGCCCTGGGTGGGTGTGGTCAGGGTGGGCCTGGGTGGGCTCAGGTGGATGTGGTCAGAGTGGGCCTGGGTGGCCTCAGGTGGGCGTGTGGGGCTCAGGAGGGCATGGTCAGGGTGGGCATGGATAGGCTCAGCAGGGCATGGTCAGGGCAGGCCTGGGTGGGCTCAGGTGGGTGTGGGTGGGCTCAGGAGGCCGTGGTCAGGGTGGGCCTGGGTGGGTGTGGTCAGGGTGGGCCTGGGTGGGCTCAGGTGGGCGTGTGGGGCTCAAGAGGGCATGGTCAGGGTGGGCTCAGGAGGGCATGGTCAGGGTGGGCCTGGGTGGGCCTGGGTGGGCGTGGTCAGGGCAGGCCTGGGTGGGCCTGGGTGGGTATGGTCAGGGTGGGCATGGATGGGCTCAGCAGGGCATGGTCAGGGTGGGCGTGTGGGGCTCAGGAGGGCATGGTCAGGGTGGGCCTGGGTGGGTGTGGTCAGGGTGGGCCTGGGTGGCTCAGGTGGGCGTGGTCGGGGTGGGCCTGGGTGGGTGTGGTCAGGGTGGGCCTGGGTGGCTCAGGTGGACGTGGTCATGGTGGCCCTGGGTGGGTGTGGTCAGGGTGGGCCTGGGTGGGCTCAGGTGGATGTGGTCAGAGTGGGCCTGGGTGGGCTCAGGTGGGCGTGTGGGGCTCAGGAGGGCATGGTCAGGGTGGGCCTGGGTGGGCTCAGGTGGGTGTGGTCAGGGCGGGCCTGGGTGGGCTCAGGTGGGTGTGGGTGGGCTCAGGAGGCCGTGGTCAGGGTGGGCCTGGGTGGGTGTGGTCAGGGTGGGCCTGGGTGGGCTCAGGTGGGCGTGTGGGGCTCAAGAGGGCATGGTCAGGGTGGGCTCAGCAGGGCATGGTCAGGGTGGGCGTGTGGGGCTCAGGAGGGCATGGTCAGTGTGGGCCTGGGTGGGTCTCAGCAGGCCGTGGTCAGGGGAGCCTGGCATGCTGTCGGGGCGTGGCCAGGCAGGAACTCGGGCCGGCATGGTGGAGCTGACCCGTGCTGGACCTCCCCGCCCCTCACCCCCACACCTACCCAGCCCTTCTTGGTGAAGCTGTAGAGCATGCGCAGGATGAGGCAGGACCAGAAGACGTGCAGCAGCTGCAGCAGAGCCAGCAGCAGGTTGAAGAAATAGTAGCCGAAGAAGGGGCCCCTGTTGACGATGGACTCGTAGTAGGTGGTGTAGAGGATCCTGCAGGGCACAGAGCGAGGGATGGGCATCAGCAGGCATCGGAGCCCCCTCAGGTCTCCCTCCCCGGGGTCACGCCTGTCTCAGGATGCTGCCAGCTCCACATCCCATCCAGCGCCCGGCTGATGCAGCAGGGTTTGGCCTGGGTGCTCAGACCTCTGCCAGTCACGGGAGAGACCAGGATGGGCTTCCAGGATCTTGGCTTTGGCCTGGCCCAGCCCTGGCTGTCGCAGGCACTTGGAGAGTGAGCCAGCGGACAGACAGTATCCGTCTCTCTACCCACCCCCGCCTCTCTCTCTGCCTGTTAGCTAAACGAAAATTCAGAGGCGGGGCCTGGCGCGATAGCCTAGCAGCTAAATCCTCGCCTTGCATGCAGTGGAATCCCTATGGATGCCGGTTCATGTCCCAGCTGCTCCACTTCGCATCCAACTCCCTGCCAGTAGTTTGGAAAAACAGTCGGAGACGGCCCAAAGCCTTGGGATCCTGCACCTGCTAAGGAGACCAGGAAGAGCCTCCTGGCTCCTAGCTTCAGATCGGCTCAGTTCCGGCCACTGCGGAAGATCTTCCTCTCTGATGTCTTTTCTCTCTGTAAATGTTTCCAGTACAAATAAATAAACCTCTTCCCCCTCCACCAAAGATTTCTTTATTTTTATTGGAAAGGCAGATACACAGAGAGGAGGAGAGACAGAGAGGAAGATCTTCCAGCTGTTGATTCACTCCCCAAGTGACTGCAACGGTCGGTGCTACACCGATCCGAAGCCAGGAGCCAGGAGCTTCTCCCACATGGGTCGGAGTCCCAAGGCTTTGGGCCGTCCTCCACTGCTTTCCCAGGCTACAGGCAGGGAGCTGGATGGGGAAGCGGACACGAGGCACCTGGGCGTGAGATGTGGGGTGTCCAGGCAGTGTCTCACCAGGCTATGCTGAGCCCCTGACCCCCCAGCACTCTTCCGTATTCCAGCTGTCCCCTCAGCCCTTCCCCATCAGCAGGCAACCTGACACCAGCCAGAGAATGTGCCTGAATGTCTTCCACCTTGCCACCTGTCACCATTTTGTCACCGCCGCAGACACACAGGGCGGTCCCATCCCGACATGCTGCCAGGGGCTGGTGCCCCCCGCCGGGGCCTGGTGCCCTCGCTATGGCCTCTCATCTCTGCTGGACGAGGAAGGGGCGCCCGCTGCCCCGCAAGGAGCCCCTCCTATGCCCAGGCAGTCCCTGCAATCCGTGGGGCTGGCCCGGTGCAGCCCGGCCTGGCCCAGCTGCCTCCTGGCTGTTCCCTCTGCAGCCACCAGCGCATGCACCCACGTGGCTCCCTTGGGTGGGTGGGGGGTCTCGGTGCTGGAGCAGCTGAGCTGGCAGCCCGACGGGCGCACACGGCCAGCTGTCCCCTGAGCTGGCAGCCCGACGGACGCACACACCTGTCCCCCAGCTGTCCCCCTGCCACCTGGGCTCTGCACGGCCCACATCCCCCGTCCCCCCACTGCCTGTGTCTCCCTGCGGCCCCCAGGCCCCCCACCCGCCCTCTCCTCAGCAGGGCAGGCTCACTGGGTGGGGAAGAGCACCAGGCGGGTGTAGAAGAAGACGAGGGAGAAGACCACGAAGAGCACGTCACAGGCCAGCCGGAAGCGAGTGTAGTTGAACATCTTGCAGGCCTGGGGAGGGCGGCAGAGACATTGCAGGGGGGAGGAGCCAGGAGGAAAGGGGCGGAGTCTCTCGCTGGGGACGGAGTCTCACCTCCCAGGGTTGGGGCTTCTCCCTGGGGCGGGGCCTCACACCATCGGGGGCGTGTCTTAGCCTCTCCAGGGGCGGGTCACACCATCAGGGGTGGGGCTTCATAGCCTCAGGGCGGGGCTTCACCTTGTGGGGGTGGAGTCTCACCTCCCAGGGGTGGGGCTTCTCCCTGGGGCGGGGCCTCACACCATCAGGGGCGTGGCTTCACAGCCTCAGGGCGGGGCTTCACCTTGTGGGGGTGGAGTCTCACCTCCCGGGGGTGGGGCTTCTCCCTGGGGTGGGGCCTCACACCATCAGGGGCGTGGCTTAGCCTCCCCAGGGGAGGGATTTCACATCTTCGGGGGCGGAGCTTCACCTTGTGGGGCGGAGTCTCTCACTGGGGGCGGAGTCTCACCTCCCAGGGGTGGGGCTTCTCCCTGGGGCGGGGCCTCACACCATTGGGGGCGTGGCTTAGCCTCCCCAGGGGCGGGTCACACCATCAGGGCTGGGGCTTCACACCATCAGGGGAGGGGCCTCACCTCCAGGGGGCGTGGCTCACTCCCTGGGGGCGTGACTCACTCCCTGGGGGCATGGCCTCACCTCTGGGGCGGGGCCTCACCTCCAGGGGCGTGGCTAACTCAATGGAGGCGTGGCCTCACCTCCAGAGGCGGGGCCTCACCTCCCAGGGGCGTGGCTTCACCTCCAGGGGGCGTGACTCACTCCCTGGGGGCGGGGCTCACTCCCTGGGGGCGGGGCCTCACCTCCAGGGGGCGTGGCCTCACCTCCAGCAGGTAGTCAGACGAGTCGTGCAGCAGCAGCACCAAGGAGCCGATGCGCAGCAGGTTGGCGCTGTAGGAGAAGGTGATGAGGAGGATGGTGACCAAGTGGTGCAGTACCTGCTCCTTGAAGTCCTGCGGGAGATGGGGAGGGGGATCACAGCTCGGGGGGCTCTCGGGGTGCCGCCCTGCCCCTGCGCTCGCCCCTGCAGCAGCTGCTCCCCTCCAGCTCACCTTGCGCTTGATGTCAAAGGGCAGTGTCATCACCAGCGAGATGTAGAAGCTCAGCTCCAGCAGGTACCACCAGTACAGGCCCGGCTTCAGGGCCTGCGCAGGGCGGGCGGGGGGTCAGCGCCCCAGCCACTGACCCCTGGGCCGGGTCCCCACACCCACACACACACACACACACACACACCGCAGCTAGTCCCCTGCTGGGTGAGGCTGGGCTGGGCACCCCCAGTCACTCACCTGTTCTGGATAATTATCCCAGCACATCACCGGTGCCCACAGCCACGACTCCTGCGGGGAGGGACAAGTGTCCGAGGTTGCACCAGGCCTGGGGGGGGAGGGGAGGACCCCTGGGGGCTCCCGGCAGGCTGGGGGGAGGGATAGCAGGTGCACAGCGGGGGGTACTCACATGGTACAGCACCCACGTGCCCCCAACGAAAGAGCACAGATAGAAGAAGAACCTCCAGCTGTGGGCAGGATGGAGCGGCTGAGGCCACCGGCCACCCCCGGCTGCCCCCGGCCACCCCAGGCCACCACCGGCCATCCCCGGCGTCCCCTCACTGGCGGCTGAGGCCACTGGCCACCCCCGGCCACCACCGGCCATCCCTGGCCACCCGTGGCCACCCGCGGCCACCCCTGGCCACCCCCAGCCACCCCCGGCCACCACCGGCCATCCCCGGCGTCCCCTCACTGGTGGCTGAGGCCACCGGCCACCCCGGGCAACCACCGGCCATCCCCGGCCACCCCTGGCGTCCCCTCACAGGCGGCTGAGGCCACCGGCCACCCCGGGCGGCCCTTTGCCCTCGGCCACCCCCGGCCCCCTCCCAGACTTCACCTGGCCTCGCAGAACTTCTTGGTCAGACAAGGCCGATCCTGGTTCCGACGGATCCGGAACCAGCGCTGAGTCTGCCGCAGGGTGAGGCCGCACTGGGCGGCCAGCAGAGCCAGCTGGGGCTGGGCAGGGGCCAAGCTGAGGTCAGAGAGGCCCCAGGAGCAGCAGTGTCCTCCACGACCCCTCCGGGGCCTCCCATGGGCCTCCCCTGGACCTTCCTGGCCTCCCCCGGCCCCCCCCACCCCCCCCGGCAGGGCATCTGAAGGCCTGGCCCCCTGGAAGGCAAGTGGGTAGGGCCTCGTCCCGGGGGCGGGGCAGCCAGGTGGACCCGCCATGGAGATGCCCCTTGGCTGGCCTCGAACCCGGCACACAGGGAGGCCGCTCACCTCCTCGGGTCTCGGCCCCGCAGCCAGGAAGTGTCTCTCCAGCGTGGCGTGGGGCTTCACCTGCCTCCTGCCGCGGTCGCGCACGCCCAGCCACCTGCTCAGGGGCAGGCCCACGAACCTGCAGAGGGGGGAGAAGGCGGCAGTGAGGAGGGCAGGGGCAGGGGGCGGCCGGGGGCACAGGGCAGGGGCGGCTGGGGGCATGGAGCAGCTGGGGCATGGGACAAGGGGCAGCTGGGGACAGCCGGTGCACGGGACAGGGGGCAGCTGGGTTACGGGGCAGGGGCCACCCCAGGCACAGGGCACAGGACATGGGGCAGGTGGCAGCTGGGGTACAGGGCAGGGGGCATCCAGACACGGGACATGGGGCAGGGGGCAGCTGGGGTACAGGGCAGGGGGTATCCAGACATGGGGGCGCAGGACAGGGGGCTGGGGCAGGGGGCATCCCAGGCACAGGGCACGGGACAGGGTGGGACAGGCGGCAGGGGCAGGGCTCTGCCTGCTGTCCAAGCAGGGGCCGAGCAGGGCAAGATGGGCACAGCGCCCAGCAGGAGAGGGTCAGCGCCTGGACCCGGGTCGCACTCAGCAGTCAACAACTGGTCAGCCATCATGGGGCCATGACCTCCCTCTTCCCCGAAATCACACTGGAAAATCAAACTATGAAGGCAGGAGTAGAACATTTTCAAGAGTAACCCCCAAAGGCAGGATTTGGGGGTGCAGCACACGAAGCTGCTGTCTGGAACCCCTCCCGGGTTGGGGTGCCTGCCTGTGCGAGTCCTAGCTACCGTGTTTCCCAGCCGGTTGAAGTCCTGTCAGCTCCACTTTCAATTTTGTCTCTCCCCCTGCCCACGCCCCCATAATTCTTTCAAGTAAAAATAAGTAACTTTGCAAGAAAAGAAAAGCTATATATATATATATCTTGAGCCTGAAGAGTTCGTATTAAAATCTAGAGGGAAAAATATTATGCATCTGTTGATGCGACAAATATATCCTGCAAAGAACCACATGCTAAACGCAAGACACAACATAATAAACATGACACTAAACTCCAGCCGAGGACCTGGCGTGGTAGCTTAGTGGCTAAAGTCCTTGCTTGGCATGAGCTAGAATCCCATATGGGCACCGGTTCTAATCCCAGTGGCTCCACTTCCCATCCAGCTCCCTGCCTGTGGCCTGGGAAAGCAGTGGAGGACGGCCCAAAACCTTGGGACCCTGCACCTGTGTGGGAGACCCAGAAGAGGCTCCTGGCTTCGAACAGGCTCAGCACTGGCTGCTGTAGCCACTTGAGGAGTAAATCAGGGGATGGAAGATCTGTGTGTGTGTGTGTCCTTTGTAAAAATCTGACTTTCCAATAAAAACAAGTACATTTTTAAAAACCCGCAAAAAAACCACTCCAGCCCTGACCTGGGGATGGAGTCACGTCCCTAGGCAATCCCCACGTTTTCCAGGAGAGGGCACCCAAGACCACACGGTGGGGATCCAGCTACCCAGCAGGAAGCTCAATGTCAGGGCAGCCCAGGGTTCAAGTCCCCCCCCCCATGCCCCAGTGGGTCAGGGCTAGGGCAAAGGAGGGGGTCTTAGAGGCAGGGATCCCTTGAGGTGAGTGATGGGGGGATAAAATGGCCATCAGGGACAGGTGGGGGACCATGGCAGTGTGAGGGGCAGGAGGAAGCCAGGGACGCTCCAGGCAGTGACCTGGCCTGGCGGGAGGACACTTACCTCTCGAAGATGACACGCACGGCCACCAGGGCCAGCGCCACAGGCAGTGAGGCCAGCAGGTCCCGGGGGTGAGCGAAAACCAGGCCATCGCGGTCCTCCAGCTGCGCCCAGGAGTTGTTGGGGGGCAGCCAGATGTGTTCCTGCCAGAGCCAGTCATTCAGGCTGGAGAGCATCCTGCGGACACAGAGCAGGTTCAGTGTCCACCTGCAGGCGCTGCCATCCTATAACGGATACTGGTTCAAATCCCGGCTGTTGCACTTCCCATCCAGCTCCCCTGCTAATATGCCCTGGGGAAAGCAGCGGAAGATGACCCCAAAGTCTTAGGTCCCTGCCTCCATGCGGGAGACTGAGAAGAAGCTCCTAGCTTTGGACCAGCCCAGCTTTGGCCACTGTGACCATCTGAAGAATGAAGCTGCAGGTGGAAGATCTCTCTCTCTCTTTCTCTCTCTGTAACTCTCCCTATCAAACAGAAATAAATCTTTTTCAAGCGCTTATCTTGCTGACCAGGACACAGCGACCATGCGAGTTGCTTCACACACTCACAGCTGTTTCTCCCTACACTTTCCAGATGCCAAACAGGTGACAGGAGACGGGGTGGGAGGCACACACCAAGGGAGGGCCTGCCTGGGATCATGGAATGAAGGCCCGACGTGTCCCACAGCTTTCCAGTCCAGGATGCTGCCCAGGCCAGGTGCCACCCCATGATGCAAGAGGCACACAGACCCACAGTCCCCCTCCCCAGCCAGTCCTTTGGGGGGGTGGATGTGGGGGCTGCCTGCTGGCTCGCTCACTAGCCCAGAGGCCGGCCGGTGGTTAGGAGGGGGCAGTGTGTCTGGAAGCAGCAGTTAAAACCAGCCAGATACGTCCTCCCCCTCCTTCCGCCCCTGCTTATTATAGCTCAACAAGTGGTTGAGCCCAGCACCTGCTGAGCACAGCAACAGGAAGTCATTTGCTCACAAACCGTCCACCCAGGGGGCCGTCTCCATCCACCTGCTCCCCCGGCATCCACCCAGGGCGGACGCCTCCATCCACCTGCTCCCCCGCCGTCCACCCACTGTCTTTCTGTCCACCTTTTCCAGACATCCGCCCGCATGGCCATCCTCCCATGCTTCCACCTGTCCATCCTTCCAGCTGTTTTCTCATCCTCTAGGAACCCATCATCTCTCTGCCAGTCCATCCTCCTCCATCCATCCATCCATCCATCCATCCTTCCACCCATCTGAACACCTGCCCACCCCACCCTGCACATCAATCCCGCTCCATGCATCTCCTTTCCTCCTCCATTTCTTTGGGGGGGGGCGGGTTTCCTGACCCGCAAGGCCCCCACGACCACCGAGCGGGGGCGGTGAGACGACGGTGTTGAGCTGCAAGAACCACCGAGGACGGTCTGAGTATGTCCATTTATTGTAATGCAAGTACAAACTTCCACAGATTTATACAGACCCCTGGCAGCCCGCCCACCCTGTCATTGGCTAAAAGGCACATCTCCTTCCCCAGATGCTCCAATCATGTCACAGGTCACACGCGACACTCACGCCTGGCAGGTAGGCTGCGGGTCACGAAAAGGTTGGCAGTTAAAGCGGACTGCACCTGACTGAGTTGTTTATCAAGGATGTCCCAACACAGCTTGTCCAAGGACAGGGAAGAGTGACCAGGGCGCTGCCCACCGCCCTCGTCTGTATGACCAGGCCAGGTTGAGGTTCCGGTTAGCTGAAACCATTGTCAGGAGTTTGCCCCGGGGACATGTGCAGGGTGTACTTCTGACCTGCCACACAGGCCAAGCAGGCCCAGATCGAGGGGCCACTCATTTATTTGTCCATTCTCCCATTTCCTGATCTTGTTACCTACCCAGCCATAAACGTACCCCTACATTTATCCATGCATCAGCCATCTACCCATCCAGGCAAGCGATGTCCTTGGCCTTGTACCTGCCAGGTAGGCTCCAGGATGCAGATAAGAGACGAATAAACAGATGTCTACAGGAGACTCCCAGGGCTGCCTGCAAAGGAGTCCATCAAAAATGGGCTCCTCTTGATCCGATGGTTCAAATGGCTAATGCTCCACCTGTAAGCGCCAGCAACCCATATGGGCGTGGTTTGTATTCTGGCTGCTCCGCATCCCATCCAGTTCCCCGCTAATGCATGTAGGAAAGCAGTGGAGGACGGCCCAGGCCTGCTTTCCCAGGCCACAATCAGGGAGCTGGGTGGGAAGCGGGGCTGCCGGGATACGAACCGGTGCCCATATGGAATTCCCAGTGCGTACAAGGCAAGGACTTTAGCCACTAGGCTATTGCGCCAAGCCTGATGGTATCAAATTCTCTCTCTTTTCTCTCTGCCTCTCAAATCAATGGAGCTATTAAATTTTTTTTTTTCCTCCAGGTCTCACACGCAGGTGCAGGGTCCCAAGGCTTTGGACCGTCCTCCATTGCTTTCCCAGGCCACAAGCAGGGAGCTGGATGGGAAGTGGAGCAGCTGGGACACGAACTGTCACCCATCTGGGATCCTGGTGCATAAAAGGAAGAACATAGCCACTATGTCAGGCCCAGCATTAAAACTCCTTAAAAAAAAAAAAAAAGAAAAGGAAAGAAAGAAGGAGACAGGGTCTGTGGAGTGGGAGAGAAGGTGCTGGTTGTAGGATATAGTTTCCGTTATTCAAAACATTCTACAAAGTTGCTGCAGTTAGCAACAATGTATCTGGGGCAGCCTTTACAGGAGAACTGAGGTTTAAAGTCATGCTGCTCTGGGCCGGGCGCCAACTAGCAGCTAAAGTCCTCGCCTTGAAAGCACCGCCGGGATCCCATAGGGGCGCCGGTTCTAATCCCAGTGGACCTGTTTCCCATCCAGCTCCCTGCCTGTGGCCTGGGAAAGCAGTGGAGGACGGCCCAAAGCCTTGGGACCTGCGTGGGAGACCCAGACGAAGCTCCTGGCTCCTGGTTTCAGATTGGTTCGGCTCTGGTCGTTGCAGCTACTTGGGGAGAGAGAATCATCAGACGGAAGATCTTCCTCTCCGTCTCCCCTCCTCTCTGTAACTCTAGCTTTCAAATATACACATGTATATATTTTCTAACAGCCTATTATATATTCCAAAGTGTGTACAGAACACATTTTAAGTGTTCTCATCAGGAACAAAATTACATAGCTAAGCAAAATGGTGTGTGTGTGTGTGTGTGTGTATGAGTTTCATTTAGGTACTCTATGGGTTTTGAGACTTTTTTTTGGCCTCAAACTAAACTTAGTTTTCTAAAAAAAGAAATTTATTTATTCGAAAGGCAGCGTGACAGAGAAAGGAGAGGCGCACCAAGAGATTTTCCATTAATGGGCTTCTTCCTCCGAATGGCCCAGAGAGCCAGGGTTGTGCCGCCTGAAGCCAGGGGACAAGGAGCTGTCTCTGCGTCTCCCACGGATGTCGCAGGGGCCCAAGCACCTGTTCCATCCACCACCTGTTGCCTCCCTGGCTGGGACAAGATGCCCAACACGGCAGGCTGCAGCTTAACTGGCTGCCATCCCAACATTAGTCCTTCCATTTTTTTTTAAAGATTTATTTTATTTTTATTGGAAAGATGGATAGACAGAGAGGAGGAGAGACAGAGAGGAAGATCTTCCATCCGATGATTGATTCACTCCCCAAGTGAGTGCAACGGCCGATGCTATGCTGGTCCAAAGCCAGGAGCCAGGAGCCTCTTCCGGGTCTCCCACACGGGTGCAGGATCCCAAAGCTTTGGGCCGTCCTCCACTGTTTTCCCGGGCCACAGGCAGGGAGCTGGATGGGAAGCGGGGCTGCCGGGATTAGAACCGGCGCCCATATGGGATCCCGGGCATGCAAGGCGAGGACCATCAATTTTTTGTTTAAATTCCATTTTTGTGTGTGAACTTTTGGAAGCACATGTTTAGGGGGTGTTGTATGTCATGGTGGGCAAGCATTTGGGATGTTTATACCCCTACCAGGTCCCAGGGTCAAGTGCTAGGTCCACTCTTGATTCCAGCTTCCGGCTAATGCATACCTTGGCAGGCACCATTGATGGTTCAAGTTCTAGGACCCCTGACCGCTCCCGTCTGGCAAGCCTGGATGGCACGCCTGGCTTCAGTCCTTATCTTGGCCCTGTCCTGAAATTCATGAGCATTTGAAGCAAAGGGGCGTAAATCAGCAGATAAAAGATCTCTCTTGGGGTCAGGCGTATAACTTAAACCTCTCTCTGTGGTGCGAGCATCTATATGGTCGCCGGTTCGTGTCCCGGCTGCTCCACTTCCCATCCAGCTCCCTGCTTGCGGCCTGGGAAAGCAGTGGAGGACGGCCGAAAGCCTTGGGACCCTGCACCCGCGTGGGAGACCCAGAAAGAAGCTCCTGGCTCCTGGCTTCGGATCGGCTCAGCTCTGGCCATTTGGGGAGTGACTAGGTGGATGAAATTCTGTCTTTCTTATCTCCATAAATCTGACCTGCGTTTCCAATAAAAAGAAATGTCTTTAAGTTTTAAACAAAAGTAAATAAATAAAAGAAGTAAATCTTTTTTTTAAAAATCTCTTCAATAATTAAAGGAATAAATTTCATTTATTAAAAATAACAAGAAAAAAATATGGAAGACTCTGGTGAAAAACAGAGGCTGAGCGGGCAGGCGACGGGGAGGAACGTTGCACAGCCCATTTCTGTGCGATTCAAAAGCCAGCCCAGCCACCGCAGTGTTTATGTTGGCTTCCTCCGGGTGGTAAACCTTGCAGCTTTTAGCAGCGCTGGCCCCTTCATCACCAGGGAGGGCAGGGCAGCGCCATCCTCTCTGGAGGAGGCTCTGCCAGCAGAGGGTTCCGGGTCCTGCAAGCCAGAAGCTCTAGGGGCGTCGGCAGCCCCTTCCTCTGTGGTCTCCCCAGCTAGCAGCATGAGCCCCTTGGAGACACTGGAAGAACAGGCGGTGTGAGCTAGGAGACTGGGGAGCACGAGCAGCTGACTGGGGACCTGAAATCCACCTGCAGTGGGCTAGGGGTACGTCTGCGCGAAGCAGAGGGGACCAGGGAGGCGTTGGGAGGTGAGGTGGATGATTCCCCCCAAGTGGGGAGACTCCTAAAGGAAGCAGAAGTCGCTGAGCTCTTGAGTCCAGGGTGGGAGCAGGCGTGCCCTGTGTCACTCAGCCCCATGAGGTGGATGGGGTACCTCCCATCGCCCTTGGAGCAACGCCTAGCGCCCCCATCCTCGGGAGATCCGGGGGAATACCTCCTTCCAATGGCTCCAACGGATGTCGCTACATCTGGGTCTCCCCATACAGATGCAGGGGCCCAAGCCCTTGAGTTCTAGCTTGTACTGTTCTCCCAGGCACACGTGCAGGGGGCTGGATGGGTCCTATTTGGGGAGGAGGGTGTGCTGCATGTGGCTGTACCACAGCGCTGGCTCCCCTTTCCTCAATCATTGCTGGATGACCTAGTTCCTGCAATGCAGCATTTAGGGGGACGATGGCAGGACCAATCATCCGTGTTCAACACAGATTCCTGTTGGCAAAAAACTGTTTGCCTTCAGGGTTGTAGGAATCTGGACGGGCAGGGTGGGCTGTCCCAGCAGGGCATCAGCATGCCAGCCAGCGGGCAATAGTGTGACAGTGGGCAAGGTGGACCTGCCCCCAAGGCCCAGGAGGTCCAGCCAGCAGGAAGACTCAGGGCCTGGCCTCGGAGTGGTTAATCTCATCCAGGGGCTAGGCAAGGTTGACCTGACCACCCTCAGTATTCGCCCAGCCCCGACACTGCTCCTTGCTACATCTCAGAACCCCTCACAGGTGTCCCTGCCCCAAGTTTGCTTGGCCAAACCCTGGGCATCCTTCAAAGCCCAGTGGCGGTCATCACCTCCTCCAGGAGGCCCTCTCAGATTGCCCCTACCCTACTATCAGGGACCTAGCCCTGTCAAGCTTGCGAAGATGCTACCAGCTGCTCAAGGCTATCTTACAGGGGTGTGTGTGTGTGTGTGTGTGTGTGTGTGTGTGTTTGAACCAAGCACATTAGCACTAATCCTTACAGCTGACCTGGGGGGAGACCAGAAAAGTCTTTTGTAAACCAGACAGGAACCCCCCCCCCAAGGGCAGGTCAGACCCTGGCTGCAGACAGAGGCCTGTCCCCTGCAAGAGAGAGAGAGAGAGAGAGAGAGAGAGAGAGTGCGCTGTCCCCACCCCAACCAGTGACCACAAGTGTAAACAATGCTATGAGCCCAGCCAGGCAAGTTTGGCCCGGGGCCCAGCTCCACTCCCGGAGCCCAAGCCCTGAACTGGGAGGGAAGGGACAGGGAGAGGGGGCGGGTGGTGGCTGAGGCTCAGGGCTCCCCGTCTGCCCTGCCAGCTCCTGGGGCCCAGCTACTGCTCCGAGATTCTCCCAGGCTGCTGTGGGGGCTCAGGGAGAGGGGACCCCTGAATCAGGTGTCAGCCCTAATTGCATTCCGGTCACAGCCTCAATTTTCCACCGGTTGTATAGTGAGACCAATACCGTGGGGTGGGGTTTACTACTTTTCACAGACGGAGAGGAGAAGGGGTGGGGTGGGGTAACACCTTCTAGATCATTCTTCCCAGCTCTGGCAGCCTGAAATGGATCATGGGTCTATGGCTTCCCCTCCCCGACCCCAACAATGTCTGAGTCCTGGCTTCCTGGCTGGGCCAGCACAGTTTGGGGTATGGGTGGGCCACAGAGGACATAGTACCCCAGCCCCCCCACACACACACTGGCTTCCATCCGGTGGCCACCCTGGATTCGCTCCCAGTCCCGCCTCTGCCACCTGGGAACCGGCTGATAATCCTTCTTAAGTGCCTAAAAATATCCCCGGATTGGGGGGTGGGGGTGGGGACGGGAGAGAGGGCTTTGTGCTGGTATGGGGTGGGGGGAGGAGGGAAGGGGGGAGGGATGGGTCACAATCCTAGAATCTTCTCCTCCTCCTTCCCTTCCCCCGCCCACCCACCCTGGCAAAACCACCTGAGACCGAAGGCGTTTTTATGTGCAGCTGGAGATGAGGGAAACGAGTCCAGATCCCAGACGAGATAGAAACACACACACACACACACACACACACACACACACACACAGCCTGGCCCGCTGCCTCGGGTCACCTGATTCCTAGGCGAGAGGCCCCAGGCGGCCCGCACGTGACCAGCTGCCAGGGGGGCTGGCTGCTGGCAGCAGGGGCCCTGGCTGACCCTGCTGCTGCCAGCTTCTGGTTCCCAGAGCGGAGGAGAGGGACAGAACACGGGTGCCACTGCTCCCCATCTGATACCCCAGGTCCAAGGGCTTCACCTTGCTCCACCCAGGCATCCCGCAACCCCCCAGCCCCGCTTTCTGGCTAGATTCCTGAAGGCCACTGCTTGCTGGTTCCTAAGCCACCAGGCTTAGTGCTGCCGTGGGGGAGGGACTCTGTCCCATCCTTTTCCTCACCCAGCTCAGCCACTCCAAAAAGTCAACTCAGGGCCCAGCATGATAGCCGAGTGGCTAAATCCTTACCTGGCATGTGCCAGGATACCAGATGGGCACCGGTTCTAATCCCGGCTGCTCCACTTCCCAGCCAGCTCCCTGCTTGTGGCCTGGGAAAGCAGTCGAGGATGGACCAAAGCCTTGGGACCCTGAACCCATGAGGGAGACCCAGAGAGAAGCTCCTGGCTCCTGGCTTCAGAACGGCACAGCACCAGCCATTGGGGCCGCTTGGGGAGTGAATCACCGGATGGAAGATCTTCCTCTCTGTCTCTCCTCTTCTCTGTACATCTGCTTTTCCAATAAAATAAATAATTCTTTAAAAAAAAAAAAAGCCAGGTAGGACCACTCCAAAGCCAGGAGGTCCTGCAAGGGGTCTCCATGTGGGGGGCAGCCAGCACTTGAGCCACCCATCATTTACTGTCTCCCAGGCGTCTGAGGAGGGAGCTGGATGGGAAGTGGAGCAGCCGGGACTTGAACCCCCAAGCGGTGGCTTGGCCAGATTCTCGCTTATGTATCTGCAGTATTCTCCCTCAAGGCACAGACTTCCCAACAGCAAAGGACTCCGAGGGGCACTGCTATATTCTCAGGGGCACGAAGGGCTCAGCCTGCAGCACCCTGAGGTGCCAACTCCCGTGTTTGCTAAGGAGACAAAGCAGCAAGCGGAACAGGTGGGAGGGTGGGAGGAGCTTGGCTCGGGTGGTGGAACTTTCTAGAAAAAAACAACAACCTTGGTTCTATAACAGATATGCTTAGTCTCCGCTCCACCCACATCCCCAACTGAAGAACTCCCCCACCCACCCTTCCCCCCATCACGCCGTGGCTCCAAGCCACCAGCATCCGGTTCGGGTCTCAGAGAAACGGGGTCAGGGCAACAGTCAGGGCTGGAATCCACCTGGCTTCAGAGGGGTTGCTCACCCAGGACCCCACGAAAAACATCATTATCCTAGGACCTGCCTCTACAGGGGCGTGGCCCCCTCACCACAGAGCTCCTGGCTGCACCTCCTCCCCGGCCCCCAGCCTCTCAGATTTCAGGGTGCAAGAGCTGAACTGGGGGGGGGGGAGCGGGGAGCAGAGTCCTCCCTCCATGCCAGAGCAGGCTGGGTGAACTGGGCTGCATGCCCGCAGAACCCCAGCTTCCATCGCCCACTGCACCTGCTCTGGACTCATTCCAAAGAGATGCCATTGTCCAACAGAGATCTCTTTGGGTGTGTGTGTGTGTGTGGGGAAGGTCCTGAGGCCACTCCCCCAGGTCAAGCCTTGTCCTTTCCCCACGCAATTGGGGGTCCCTGCGCTGAAGCCTTCCCAGCCCAGCCACTCTCCGACCAGGTGGTCCTTAACCTTGGCCCCAGGATCACTGAATGGGGGCGGGGAGGTGGATGAGCTGGGACCCAGGAAGTCCTCCCGGCTCTCCCATGTGGGTGGGTAGCAGGGACGCATCTCCCTGCAGCTCCCTGCCAGGCAGAGTCTGCTCAACTGGAGTTAGCAGTCAGAGACAGAAACCGAACTTAGGGACCTCGGGGTGGTGCATTGGAACCTTAATGACAAAGCTGACCATCCATCCCCCGGCTGCGGGTTCAAGGCGACAAGGAGCAGTTCTCAGAGCACCCAAAGGTGGGAGAAAGGCAGAGGTGACCTTAGGAGCTGCCACCTCAGTCACGTGGATGTGACCGAGAGCACCTACAAGAAAACGTCGGGCAGCTCGTGGCAACAGAATTCCGAATGAAGTGGATTGTAGCGCAAACCCAGACACAGCTTGGGGCCGACGATGGGGCACTGTGGGTTAAGCTCCTGCCTGTGGCGTCTGCATCCCATATATGAGTGTTAATGAAAGGAATTTCCAGCTGTGCCACTTTCTCGCCAGCTCCCTGCTCCCGCACCTGGGAAAGCAGCGGAGGATGGTCCACGTGCTTGGGCCCCTGCGGGCATGTGGGAGACTCAGAAGTTCCGGCTCCTGGCTCAGGCCCAATTATTGCGAACTTCTGGAAAATGAACTAATGATTCAAAGATTTCTTCTCTGTCTCTCCCCCGCTGTCACTCAACCTTTCAAAGAAATAAGACAAGATTCTCTCTCTCTCTCTCTTTTAAGATTTATTTATTTTTATTTGGAAAGTCAGATACACAGAGAGGAGAGACAGAGAGGAAGATCTTCCATCCAATGGTTCACTCCCCAAAGGGGCCGCAACAGCTGGAGCTGAGCCGGATCCGAAGCAAGGAGCCAGGAACCTCCTCTGGGTCTCCCACGCAGGTGCAGGGTCCCAAGGCTTTGGGCTGTCCTCGACTGCTTTCCTAGGCCACAGGCAGGGAGCTGGATGGGAAGTGGAGCAGCCGGGACTCGAACCAGCGCAAGCAGGTGTCCGTATGAGATATTTACACTACAGCCTATAAAACAGACTGGAGACTCGGAACGATCAAATTAAGTGTGTGTGTATGAGAGAGAGACAGAGACAGAGAGTGGAGTGGAGGCTGCAGGTGCCCAGGGAGTGGGCAGAGAGGA
This sequence comes from Ochotona curzoniae, assembly GCF_017591425.1. Taxonomy (NCBI): domain Eukaryota; kingdom Metazoa; phylum Chordata; class Mammalia; order Lagomorpha; family Ochotonidae; genus Ochotona; species Ochotona curzoniae. Next base: position 583,118 of record NW_024466491.1, on the reverse strand, counting down.
GTTAGTGTTCAAACTTGTGAGATAAGTGACCTGGAGATGTGTTTTACCGCGGAGTGAACAGTTTTAACAATATTGAACTTTGCACTTAAAAATCGGTTATGGGGTTGGAGTGGGGCCAAGCAGGATGGCTCTGTCAGCTAAATCCTCCCCTTGGAAATGCTGGGATCTGGTTCGTGTCATGGCGGCTCCACTTCCTATCCAGCTCCCTGCTTGTGGCCTGGGAAAGCAGTGGAGGACGGCCCAAAGCCTTGGGACCCTGCACCTGCGTGTGGGAGACCCGGTAGAGGCTCCTGACTTCAGATCGGCTCAGCTCCAGCTGTTGTGCTCACTTGGGGAGTGAACCATCAGATGGAAGATCTTGCTCTCTGTCTCTCCTCCTCTCTGTACATCTGACTTTGCAATAAAAATAAATCTTAAAAACAAATGGTTATGGGGCAAGCGTTGGGTACAGTGACAGAGGCGCCTCTTGGGCATGGGACACCCACATTCCATACAGAGTGCCTGGGTTCAAGTCCCACTCTGTTCGTTGTCCATGCCCACCTTGGGAGGTGCCAGGTGGGGGTTCTAGGAGTTAGAGCTCTTGTCCCCTGCCTCCTGCCTGGCTGGTTCTGGCTTGTGTGAGTACCATGCAGAGTGAATGAACAAGCAGAGCTGGGTGGGACGGGGCCAATGCCAAGACTCAACAGGCTATTCCTCCAGCCTGTGGTTCCAACATTCCATAGGCGTGCCAGTTCTACTCCCAGCTGCTCCACTTTTGATTCAGCTACTTCCCTTGTAGCCTGGGAAAACCGTGGAGGATGGCCCAAGTGTTTGGGACCCTGTATCCACATGGGAGACCTGGAAGAAGCTCCTGGCTCCTGGCTTCAGCAGCCTGGTGCAAAACTTGAGCTGTTGCAGCCATTTGGGAAGTGAACCAGCACCAGGAGTTAATCTCTCTCTCTCTCTCTCTCTCTCTCTCTCTCTCTCTCTCTCTCTCTCTCTCGGTTACTCTGCCTTCCAACTAAATGCATCCAAAACAAACACAGCCCATCATTCCAGGCACGAAGCACCTGCTTATCACCCTCACCATCCATCTCCTCTCCCCAAACTGAAGTCCCGGCCTCACGACACACTCATTCCTCAGCACCTCTCCTGGGCTACTATTTTCTGTCTCCATGCATGCAACAATGTTGGGGACCCCCTGAAGCAGGACTGGTCCCTGTGTAACTGGTTTACCTCCCTGCCCATAACACGCCGTGTTTACCTGGGTTAGGGCATCAGGCAGCACTTTCTGCTTTAAAAGCTGAGTAACATTCAAGCATGTGTCTCCACTAAGACCATTTTCTACACTGATATTTGAGAGAGAGAGAGAGAGAATCTTGCATCCTCTGGTACACTCCCCACGTGCCTGCAAGAACCAGCGCCAGGCCAGGCTGGAGCTCCATCCGGGTCTCCCCAGGTGGTCGGCAGGAGCCCAGGCAATGGGGCCAGCCCCGGCTGCTTCCCAGGGTGTGTAGCTGGAGTGGGGAGCTGGGAAAGCCAGCTGAGCAAGGGGTCTTAACCCACCGGGCCACCTATCCAATTCCATGGTGATGTTAGACATTCAACAAGTGCACTTAGGATGCAACGCAAGTTTCTGCTTGAGGACTTTGGGTAGGAACTCCACAGGGACAGCTCTGGTGGGGACTGAGCCCCCGACCCACCCGACCCCCAGATCCCCACGGAACAAAACCAACTTGCAATGACAATAAAGCCCTTTGGGGCTGTCACTGCCTGCCTTCCAAGACAGACCCTGGGCTCCCATCTTTGATGGTGGTAGGGTCCCTCTGCCGCCCCCTGGTGACAGCGGGTACCAGGGATTTCCCAAGGCACTGGGAGCAGGGTCAGTACAGTATTACCACCAGCCCCAGCCCAGGCGCGGTGCAACCTCTCCCGGTTGGGGATGCCAGCCACGCTCCAGGACGGATGGTGCCGCTATGCCCAAGTCTCAGATGAATAAACTGGGTCTTGGAGATGCTGACTCATCCGCACAGGCTCCAGGAGCTGGAGAGTGGCCAGAATGGACATGAGTCTTGGAGTCGCTCGCTTGGCGCATCCAGGGCCCTCGGCTTCTCCCTGTTACGCTGCCTGGCCTTGTCTAACTCCCTGTCCAGGCCACCACCGAGTGGCCACAATAGCCAGAGCTGAACTGACCTGAAACCAGGAACCAGGAGTTCTTCCGGGTCTCCCACATGGGTACAGGGTCCCAAGGTGTTGGACCATTCTCTGCTGCCTTCCCAGGTCACAAGCAGGGAGCTGGGTGGGAAATGGAGCAGCCGGGACATGAAACAGTGCTATGGGATCCTGGCACATGCAAGGATAGGATTTTGCCACTAAGCTATTGCATTGGGCCCATAAATACAATAAATAAAAATTTTTTAATGCAAAAAAAATATTTATTTGAATGGCAGAGTTAGCAGAAGGAATTGGAGAAAAAAACTTTTATCTACTGCTTCATTCACCAAATGGTTACAATGGCCAGGTTTGGCCCAGGCAGAAGTGGGAGCCTGGAATTCCATTCGGGTCTCCCACATGGGTGACGGGGGCCCAAGAACTTAAAGTGTCACCCGCTGCCTTCTCAGGGAGCATGATTAGGGAGCCAGATTGACGAATTGGCATATTAATGGGATGCGGGCACTGCAGATGGCGGCTTAATCCCCTGTGCCACAGTGCAGCCCCTCCATCCACGACCATCTAAGCTGCAAAGCAGAGCGTGGGCTTTCAACACTCATTCATTTACCCAAAAGCAGGAAAGAAAGAGAAGAGGAAAGAGAGGGGAGGGCGTAAGGGCTACAGCCCCTTGGCTCACTCCCCATAACAGGGGGCCATAACATGGGTGAGTGGGTAGGCAGTGTCAAGGTGCCAGATCTCCTGCGGGGTAGCGCCAGCAGAAAGCTGAAATTGGCGACTGAGCCACAACTCAAAGCCAGACACCAGAAGGGGGCGTTGTTCATGCCCAACTCCTCCTCAACTTGCAGTCCCCAACACCCCCCCAACACCCCCGTTTGCAGCTCTGCAGGGCTCCGCAGCCCCTCCGTCAACACCGCACGCTTCCTCCTAGGAGTCTCCTACCAGAACCTTCAGGGTAAGTGCTTGCCCCAGTAGCCAGGTCTCTCCATGTGGTACCCAGCAGGTGCCAGATGCTGCCCTCCCACGCGCGCCCACCCCACCCCACCCCGACCACCACCACCAACCAATGGACAGATGAACCAGAGCTGAGATACAGGCACAGAAACCATGCCCCTTCCAACCCCAAACTCACGCACATGTCCTGCTCCTAACACTAACGCCATTGAGAGGAGGCAGTTTGGGTACCCAGAGGCGGTGGCAGCTTTGGGAAAATGGTTAGATTAGCTCGGTAGGGCGGGGCTCTGGGATAAACAGTGATGGGGGAAGCAGGCCACACCCCTGGAGGGTTGGAGAGGAGTGGAGGGGGCGTGGGGACCTCAGAGAGTCTGGCTCCGCCCAGGGAACCCACAAACAGGCAGGACTGGAAATCCAACCCATCCATAACTGGCTCGGTTTGTTAAGCCAATCATTTTTGTAGGGCCCGCGAATGATGTCATTAGTATCCAAATGGCCTCGGGCAGGGGGAAAAAAAAAAAGAAATTAAGGAATAAAACGGCTCTGGCCAGGATGGATAAGACCTGGCGTTTGGGGGATGGGGGGCTGGAGGGGAGGGGAGGGGGAAGGAGAAAGGCAACAGAGGACATGGACACCAGGCACCAGGCCTCCTCACTGTCCCCCACACTTCCTTCAGCCTCTTTCAATGCCAACATTTGCATCCCCCTCCCCCCCTGAGATCCCACCACCAAGGCATTTCGGCCAATGAAATGCCATACACGTGACAGGGTTCCAGAAGATTCTACAGGAGGATCAACAGCATGGCTCAGCAAGCTAAGCCTCCGCCTGTGTCACCAGCATCCCGTAGAGGGTGCGGGTTCGAGTCTCAGCTGCTCCACTTCCAACCCAATTCCCTACTACGGGCCTGGGAATGGAGGAGGAGAGAGCCCAAGTCCTTGGTTCTGTGCACCTGCATGGGAGACCTGCATGGAAGAAGCTCCTACTTCTTCTGGTTTCAGCTTTACTCAGCTTTGGTCGCTGTCGCCATTTGGGGAGCGAACCAACAGAAAAAAGATTCTGTGAGCACGCGTTCCGGCAGGTCACTCCGTGGTCAGTCATGAGGAGGTGGCAGGGCTCAGAGTGCTGAGTCAGAAGCAGCAGGGCGGTTTGTGGTAGGGGAGCAGGCAGGGGGCAGCGAAGCAAGACCTGGCGAAGCACAGGCATCACAGATGGACCTGGACTCTGCCCCGTGCTCCTGCTTGGCCCGCGGTCAGGGGGAGGCACTGGCTCCCAACGCATGCCTCAATCTCTGGGCGAGGGAGGCGGGGCACCCTGAGCTTCTGATCCAGCTTGCCAGATCCCCAAGGCGACCTGGCCCTGCCCACCATCCCACCCTCTCCCAGGTGTTAGACTTCTCAACATTCAATCTTTGCAACAGCACCTGTGTGCCATATCCAGATGCCAGGCTGTACCCGGCTGTGCCCTCGCTCGGCGGCATTCCTGATTGTGATTCCAGCAGACACCTGGTACAGCTAACCAGGCAGGTGGGCAACTAGCCTGAGGCCGCCTCCATGAAGCCTTCCCGGGTGTCCCCAGGGTCTGTGTGTGGCTCCTAGGTTATATCCAGGATCTTGCGTGTTTCTTGGGGGGACAGACATGCAGGATTTGGGGGGCAACCAGCAGGCATGTCCCCTTCCTGTCTGTGTCCAGGCTGGGCTCTGACTCAGATTCCAGCTCCAAGGCCATCTGCTTGGAGAGGCCCTGAACTAAGCCATCTCACTCCCGTCATGCTTCTGGAAAATTCTAGGAATAGATGGGAAAGTCCTAAATGTCCCATCTCGGACTCAGCCATCCCAAGAGCCTCAGACAAACTCGGACTTAATCTCCACTCCTGCCAGCCGTCCCCTACTTCCGGGGGAACTGTAATAACAACTTGGAGTGCTTCTGCCCCCCCCCCCCTCGTGTTGCACCACTGGGGAAACTGAGGCAGGGGCCCCAAAAGGCAGGAAGACATGGAGACTGGGCTCCTACCCATGCTCCCAGTTCATCCTAACTCAACCTTTTTGACGGTCACCAGATGCGCAATCGTGGCACAAACATTGATTAGGCGCCTACTGGACACCAAGGGGACGGGACAGACATCTGCCATTGTGGAATGGCTGTTCCAGACAGGATGAGAAGTGGGACAGGCACATACATAAGTCCCCAGTCTGGAAAACATCGGAAGCCAAACGCTTGTGAGAGCCCCAATTTGACACCACACGTGGAAAACTCCATAATATGAAACGGGGCTTTATGCACAAAATGACGGAAAACCACGATACGGGGTGAGGGTTCAATACAACAATACAGATGCCCTTGGGGTCACCCTACAGGGTGCCAGGCTCTTCCACTTCCAAACCAGCTCTCTGTGCGTGTGCACCCTGGCAGGCAGCAGGTGCGGGCTCAAGTGGTTGGGCCCCTGTCACCCATGTGGGAGACCCGCATGGAGCTGCTGCTGGCTTCTGCCTGGCACAGCCCCGAAGTGCGATACATATTTGGGGGAGCGAACCAGTGGATAAAAGACCTCTCTCCCTTTCTGCCTTTCATTTTTTCTTAAAGATTTATTTTATTGGAAAGTCAGATATACAGAGAGGAGGAGAGACAGAGAGGAAGATCTTCCATCCGATGATTCACTCCCCAAGTGAGCGCAACGGCTGATGCTATGTCGTTCTGAAGCCAGGATCCAGGAACTTCTGGGTCTCCCACGCAGGTGCAGGGTCCCAAGGCTTTGGGCCGTCCTTGACTGCTTTCACAGGCCACAGGCAGGGAGCTGGATGGGAAGTGGAGCTGCCAGGATTAGAACCGGCGCCCCTATGGCATCCCGGTGCGTTCAAGGCGAGGACTTTAGCCGCTAGGCCACCACGCCAGGCCCTCTTTATTTCTTTCACACTGTCAGGGGATGACCAGGGGTTGGAGTAGGGGGTTCTGAACTGGGAGAGGGAGGGTGATGATGGAGCAGATACGATATGGGGTAGCATGGGAGGGACAGGGCCCTGCGTGGCAGATTCACGGCACCCGGTTAAGAGCCACGTAACTGATACAGCAGTGCAGAAAATAGTGATAATCTTCTCTCTTGGCACCTGCCTTTGTCAGCACGTCTGGGGAGGATGCCCGGCTGGAGGGTGGTGGGCTGGGGCAGCACAGCCCTAGGGCCATGGTCCCCCCGCAGCATGGCCGGGGGGGGCGTGGCAGGGACAGCTCCCAGCCCTGCAAGACTTGGCTCAGTACACAGTTCAACCCCCTTAGCGGAGCTGCAGGGTTTGGGGGGTTTGCCTAGGTGAGGGGTGGCTGTAGGGAGAGTGGCTGGGGCCAGGTGATGCATCAGGGTTCCACAGGGGGCAGAGGGAGCGGCTGAGACAACCTTAACACACACACCTGCTTAGCTTTCGCTCATCCTTGCATCCCTACCACTCACTGGTCGGTGGGACTCGGAACAGTGTGACCTAGCGGCTAAAGTCCTTGCCTTGAACACGCCGGGATCCCATAGGGGCGCCGGTTCTAATCCCGGCAGCCCCACTTCCCATCCAGCTCCCTGCTTGTGGCCTGGGAAAGCAGTGGAGGACGGCCCAAAGCCTTGGGACCCTGCAACCTCCTCCCGTCTCCGCTTCCCACCCACCTGCTCTCTGCCTCCCTCACCTGCGTGCACACGGCTCCTGCTGTGGCGGCTGCTCCCTGGGTACACCACCTTCGCGTCCACCCAGATCCGAGCGGCTCGCACTGCTCCATGGGGCTCACCTGGGCCTGGGTAGGTCGGTGTCTATAAACCTGGTCCACTCCCCTACCCCCTGGCTCCTGCCCTTCTTACCCAGGCTGACTCAGCTGGGCCCTGTCTGTCCCTGTGATCCTGGCAAGCCTGTCAGTGGCGGGGAGGTAGGGGACGGCGCCTCATGGGCGGTTCTGCTCTCCGACTAATTGACATCCCTAGCGACCCAGCCGTCCATCACCTCTGCCAGGCTGGCTTCCCGGATGCCTCATCATGCTGAGTCAGGGGGATACCCCCGGCTCCCTGCTCCCAGGCCTCTGTGGGATGCATCCAGGAATGCGGAGGGAGCAAGAAGGAGAGCTGTTGACCCCACAAATGCCCACAGCAGCCAGACAGCAGTCAGCACGGATGGACCCCACTCGCACTGGCGCCCCCAATTGCTGCATCCCAGACTGCCCCCTTGGCAGGGAGCTGCCGTGAGGGGACAGAGCCGATATCAAACGCCAGTGCTGGGTGCTGGGAGAGGAGACGTGGCATCTCAACCCCTAGGCCGGTGGCCTCTCCTGGGGAGAGGCACTGAGTTCAAGTTCTGGCGCAGGCCCAGGGCTTTCCCTAAAGAGGTGCCAAGTGCTCACAGGCCCATTTTACAGGCTGAGACACTGAGGCACGAGGAGATGAAGTCATCGGCTCAAGGGCAAACCTCCAACCCTGGCGGGACAAGGGGTGTGGGTGCAGGCTGCAGGCAAGGGGGCAGCCCAGGGGGTGCTGGCAAGACGGTAAACCCCAGGGCAGCTCCACCAACCTACGCCCCTTCTCTCCCATCTGCTCCAGATATGGGCAGGCCACAAGGCTGGCCCCTCCACCGTGGTGGCAGAGCGCGCTCTCTCTCTCTCTCTCTCTCTCTCTCTCTCTGTGCCAGGCACGGAGCCAACCCAGCACTCAGTCTGCAACCAGCCCTGACGGGTGTGGGATGGCGGAGGGGGGGAGTGGGTACCTCTGAGAGCAGGAATCGGACCCCCCTAGGGGATGGGGTGGGGGACCCTGGAGCCTTCCTCCTATCATGACCCCAACCCACCCCTTCAGTAGTGTGTCTCCTCTCCCTGCGGTCCTTACCCAGCCCTCGTTACTACCAACCCATTGCGCAGGCGAGCAAACTGAGGGTCAGAATGCCTTCCCTGGAGGCACAAGGTCAGTTCATGGAGTGAAGCCTCACTCCTGCCCCGCTGCTCTGACCGGAGAGGTGAGCTGGCACAGCAGGGCCACAACAATGGGCTTGGCCTCCCCCACCCCAGCCTACCTGCCTGGCCTGCGAGGATGGCAGGAAGGGAGCGGGCCCCCACGCCCCCATCTTAATGCACAACAGTTACTCCACGCATGTTCTCCCACCCGCCCCCCCCCCGGGGAGGTAGAGGGCTCCTCGACTCGTGCCAACCTCTCCCCAGGCCTTCTCTTCGGGGACCCCTATGCTTGCCCAGGTTTCAGACTGGGGGGGGTCTCCAGGCGCGTTCCGCATCTTGAGGTGTTCCCCAGGCCCCCACATCCCGGGCCGGGCCACAACAGCGTCTTTGCCATGCACCTGCTGCTAAGCCCGGGTTACCCACGAGTCCTCGGGACTTCCAGCCGCCCCAGCTCGGAAATCTGCAGGGCACTTTTTCCTCTCCCCCCACCCCCTGCTCACCTCGCACGGCAGCGCCCGGGGGGGTGTCCGGCCGAGGTTTCCGCCCCAACCACTCCTCTATTCGCCCGCGCCAAGCACACCCTCCTGCGCCAGCCCCTGCACCCTGGGCGGCCGCTGGCTCCCGAGACCCAGTTTGATCTCAGTTCCCCTACCCCAACCCACCCCGACTGGCATCCCTGCGCGCTCCCTGCACCTGCAGGGCCCCCTCCGGCCCGGCCCTCCCTCCCTGCGCCCACTGCTTTTCCGCAAATGCACACACTAGGCCTTCCCCTCCTGGCCCAGGCGGACCCCATCCCCCGATCCCAGTGCCCGGGACAAGGCCGTGTCCCCGGCCCCGCCGGCAAGGCTCCGTTTCCCTTGGTTTCTGTGGCGTCTACGCGGCTCCGCGCGGCGTGCGGGCTCCAACACGCACTCGCCGTGGCCCGACCTAGTCTCCGGCCGCGCCGTGCGCGTCCACCCAGCCGGACCTCCTGCTGGGTCACGCAACCAGCTCACCACCCGTCCAAATCCCGCGCGCCCAGGACATCTCGGGGTGGTGGGGGAGCGTGACCCCCAGCCCCGGATGCGATGGGAAGCCCCCGAGGGAGGGCAGTCTCTGGGGTGATGGGGTCCCCCGGCCCCGAGCGGCTGCGGCCATCCAAGGGGCAGTCATGGCTGCGGAGGCGTGGGCCCCAGCCTGCCGCGCAGGGGGCGAGGGGGCGCTGGCTCACCTGGAGGGGGTGCAGGGGGCCCGGGGCGCACCGAGGACACGCGCGGCGGGGCGGGGACGGCGTGCGCCTGGCGGCTGAGTCCGGGAAGCAGCCGAGACGCGCGGCCAGGGTTAAGCAGCCGGACTCCGCTGCTCCTGGCGGGGCCTGGGCCGGGTGCCCGGGAAGGAGGAGAGGCCGGAGGGAGGGGGCGCGCAGGGCGGGACTGGAGGCGGGATCTGGGGGCGGGGCGCGGGGGGCTCCCCAGCTCCCGGACCCCCTGCGCTCCGCCCTCCGGGTCTCCGCCCCGCGTCGCTCGGGGACGCCGGGTCCGCGCCGCGTGTCCTCTAGCCCGCGCGTAACCGCGTCTTAATGCTGCGCGCCCTCCCGGGTCCCTCTCCCTGGTCTTGCGCGCGTTCATCTGGAACACCTCGCTTGCGACTCAGGGTGTGAGGGGGGAGGCGTGGGATCCCCCAGCCGCGCAGGACTTGGGGGTGGACGGGTGGAGGAGCAGACATCCGGACCAAGGCTGCGGTTTGGCTGGGGTCAGGGTGCAAGCAGGGGTCAGGCAGCGGAGGCGGCCCGAGGCCTGTCAGGTCGGGTCGACCGACCGGCTGATCGGCAGGGCCGGCGTGGGTGATGGCGCAGCTGTGGCTTTGGCCGAGGACGCGACACGCCACTGCTCGGCCTTTTGCTGAAACCGGCTCAGAGACAAGCACGGAGTCCTGGGTGGCAGGTGTGGGGGACGCCCGCCTCTCCGAGCTGTCAGACCCATTTCCCACGGCTGGCTGGTTGGTTGGCTGGCTGGCTGGCTGGCTGGCTGGCTGCTGACCTGGGGCAGGCTCCCAGGCTTCCAGCTCGGATCCCAGCCCCCTCCTCAGGGCGTCCCCGCCTCCTGCCCCGCCCTTGGCTCTTCTTCCTGCGCAGTTGGAGAATGTAGAGAGAATTGAGCGGGCTGTGTCCGGATGCTAGGATGCACCTGCTGACACGCAGAGGGGCCCGTGCTGTTTGCGCTCGTAGACGCTGTGGAAGACATTGAGGCAGCGTGTGGGGTGGTGGGACGGCGTCAGAGACCCCAGACCCTGGAAAAAGGCGGTGGGCACTCTGGGGTTGGCCACGTCTCCCTCCTGCCTCCATCCCTCAGCTGTGAAGTCCCAGAATGGGTGGGTGTTCAAGGCAGGCTTCCCGGAGGTGGTGACTTTCGGAGCCTTGGGAACAGCAGTAGTTACCTGCGAACGGAGGTAGCACAGCTCAGGCACTTGGGTCTGCTGGCACCCACCAGCCAAGTAGGAGACTGGATTGCATGCCACGTCCCTGGCTTTGACCCGGCTTGGTTCCAGCTGTTGCAGCAGCGAGCAGTGAACCCAGTGCAGCGAAGATGTCTCTGCCTTCTAAATAAAAAATGCAAATAAGGACGGTGTGGCTGCTCTGTTTTGAACCCAGCTCCCTACAAATGAAGCTGAGAGTCCAGCAGAAAGATGGCCCCAAGACTCGGGGGTTTGCAATTCTGGGTTCCTTGGTTCTGAACCAGCTCTGGTCATTTGGGGACTAAACTAGCAGATTAAAGATTCTCTCTCTTTTTCCCATTCTGCCTTTGAAATAAAGGAAACTCGGGGGCTGGCGCGATAGCCTAGAGGCTAAAGTCCTCGCCTTGCATGTGCCGGGATCCCATATGGGTACTGGTTCTAATCCCAGCGACCCCACTTCCCATCCAGCTCCCTGTCGGTGGCCTGGGAAAGTAGTCGAAGATGGCCCAAAGCCTTAAGACCCTGCACCTGCATTTGAAAAAACACACAGGAAAGGAACTCCTCCATCCACTGGCTCACTTCCCAGATGGTTGCAACAGTGGAGGCTGAGCCAGGCTCAAGCCCCGTGCCAGGAACTACATCCTGGACACCCAAGCAGGTGCAGGAAGCCAAGGCCCTAAGCCATCCCCAACTCTCAGGTTATGCATGAGCAGGGGGCTGACATGGCACCCAGGACACTCCCACATGGGGTGTGCCATGCGAACTGGTATCTTTCTCTTTTTTTTTTTTTGGAGACTTATTATTTTTTTAAATTATTATACTTATTTGAAAGACAAAGTTAGTGATAGAGTGAGGCAAAGCTTCCATCTGTTGCTTCGCTCCCCAAAAGCTGCAACTGGGTGGTCTGGGGCTAGGAGCGTCTTCCACATCTCCTGCATGGATACAGGGGTCCCAGACCGTGGGTTCTACTTCATTGCTTTCCCAGGTGCATTACCAGGGAGCTGGATGGAAAATGGAGCAGCCAGGACTCAAACCTGAAATACCGAATCTGGAATGCTGGCACAGCACACGGAAGATTAGCTGGCTATGCCACCGCGTTGGACCAACCCCCAAAGCTGCTTGCAACATGTGACATCTTTGATCTTACAGACACCGTGCCATCTGCCTCCATCCTTCCTCTATCTATGCGTCTCCAGTTCGTGTCCCGGCAGCTCCACTTCCCATCCAGCTCCCTGCCTGTGGCCTGGGAAAGCAGTGGAGGACGGCCCAAAGCCTTGGGACCCTGCACCCGTGTGGGAGACCTGGAAGGGGTTCCTGGCTCCTGGCTTCGGATCGGCGTAGCAGCGGCCGTTGCGCGCTCACTTGGGGAGTGAATCATCGGACGGAAGATCTTTCTCTCTGTCTCTCCTCCTCTCTGTATATCTGCCTTTCCATTAAAAATAAAATTAAATCTTTAAAAAAAAAAGCCAAATCAATGAATCTTAATAGCTATGAGGAGAAAAGTCCTTTTTCCTAGCCTTCCCGTAGGAAGGAAACCCTTCAGCGGAATGAATTCCCTTTGATTTTTTCAGTGTCTGCTCACTGTTTCATGGTCAGCCCACATCTTATTCCCTGTAGCACAACACAAATTTACTGTACTTCCTACTTCCAGAAGGTTTTTTTTTAAAGATTTATTTATTTTATTTAAAGTCAGATATACAGAGAGGAGGAGAGACAGAGAGGAAGATCTTCCGTCTGCTGGTTCACTCCCCAAATGACTGCAATGGCTGGAGCTGAGCCGATCTGAAGCCAGGAGCCAGGAACTTCTTCCAGGTCTCCCATGCAGGTGCAGAGTCCCAAGGCTTTGGGCCGTCCTCGACTGCTTTCCCAGGCCACAGGCAGGGAGCTGGAAGGGAAGCGGGGCTGCCGGGATTAGAACTCGTGCCCATGCAGCAAAAACGCTAGCCGCTAGGCTACCGTGCTGGGACCTTCTCACAGACAGCTCCCACCCTGGCCCGATCTGTACCTGACCCCAGGGGGTTTTGAAACTGTCTTGAATTGGTGAGTGGGAGTGGTTTTGAGGGGTTTTTTTCCCCCCTCTGGGATGAACACTGCTTAATTAGATGAGAAGAGAGATGTTGTTTAGGTCCTGGTGCCCAGAACCGGGACAGAAAGCCGGGGTGACCTCTTAAAGGCTGCGGCAGGAGGAGAGCAAGCACTTAGCCTCGAGGACTGGGGACGGGGTGCCCCCAGACTTCGGGGAGCCGCAAGCAGGTCTATTACAGGCCAAGTGGCATGCCCTGATTTGTAACCCGAGGAGTCACGGCACGTGTGTAACAGAAGGTGCAGAGATGTGGGGGTGTCTGGAAGCTGTGGGCCCCCCCCACCCCGGGGCTGGTGAGGGCTATAGGTCCCAGCCTTGGACTCAGCCCAGCCGGCCTGTGGTTTTGGCAGCTCGGGTTCGGGCGCATGATGGTGTCCCTGGGTGTCCGACAGGTTCCAGCTGGTCCAGGAGGCAGTGGGCGGGCCAGTGAGTAACTGAGCTGGAGCGGAGTCATGCCTGGGGTGCAATCGGAGGCTCCCACTGGGGGAGGGCAGGAAGAGGTTAGGACAGGAGTGCCTTCCAGGGCAGGGTAGAACCCCGCTGGGGCAGCCTCACTGGAGGAGAGGTTCCGCCTGGTCTGTCCCCAACCTGTGTCCAATGTATCCTGGTGGGTACCTTTCCCTGGCCTGGTCTGGGCTGTTTCCATTCATGCTTCTTGCGCTCACCTGCACGGACTGTGTCCTGACAGAGGAGTTGCCCAGGTTCCTCCATCAGAACCTCTCCCAGTGCCAGATCTCACGCATGACGGTGGGTCATGAGCCAGCCATGACCTAGTCCACCTCCTGTCCTGGCAGGAACAGTGGCCTTTCCTGACTGGCCTTCAACTCATTCTGGTTCTTACTGTTGGATGTTTCAGCCCAGCCAAAGCTCGCCCATACCCAGACACGGCTCACACATGGCTCAGTAGGGGCAGAGACCTAGCCTAGCCCATCCTACATCTACCCTGGTCCTCCAGAGCACCAGATAGCGCTGGGGTCTAGCCTGGCTTGGTGCATCCAGTCCCAGTCCGGACTTGTGCCAAGGGACACTGCAGTCATATCCAGACCAGAACGCAGCCCCCACTCCAGCCCCCACATCACACCTCGCACACTGTGGAGTCGGAATGGGGGCAGGCCAGACCGGGCAGGGCTACAATACCTGTGGGTCTCATGTGAACCAAGTTAGGAAAAAGCCAAGCTTGGTTGACTGTCCCTACTGGTGCAAGCATAAATCAGAGTGGGTGAGGGTTGGTTGGTTGGGCTTAGCCCCAGCATCAGATGGCAGAGGCTGGCACTGGGGGCTAATTTTGTCAAGTTAAGTTGCAGAACCAGCTGGAGAGTGCATGACCTGGACTGGGTCCAGAAGGGAAATATTGGGGACCTCCCTCTTGGGTTATCATTCTCATTGGTAAAAATCAGGACTGGGGCAGCGGTGGCTGGACTGAACGGCACCTGCCCGCATGTGTGAGGGCTGGATAGTGGGCCTGGTTGGGTTGAACTAGGCTTCAATGCCCATTGACACGTATGAGAGCTCAATGGGATGTGGGACAGACTGGACTAGACTGCTGTACATACTGGCAAGCACGGGAACCAGGGCAGGGCGCGGGCATGGTGGGGGTTTTTATGGGAAGTCGCCCCAACCAGGCTGCAGCTCCCACTGGTTTGCGTGAGGGCTGAGTGTGTGCTGGGCAGAATCAGGCTGGACTACAACACACCCATGGGTTCATGTGGAAGACAGGGCTGGAAACAGAACTGACCCAGCAATTGCAACCACCAGCAGATCGGGGTGGGGGACTGTGCCAGACCCTGTACTGGCATGCACACACAAGAATCAGGTCTGGGATCACTTCAGACAAAGTTTCTTTGGGGATATCCCCAATCAAACTGCCAGACTCAGAACCCCAACCATGCAGAGAAGCGCAGGTTCCATGGTCTGACCATGGAGTGCAAGTGCCAGAGCCGAGCCTCCTCAGAGGCTCAGACGGAGCAGTGGACAGCATAGCCAGGTGCCCATGGAGGATAGGGTAGCCCATCGGAACCTGCAGAGGGCACCTGGCACCATGACAGAGGACAGAACAAATCAATCAACTACCCAGCCATGTGTTGGCAGTGAAAATCTGGGCGAACGGAGACTCTAAGGTGGACCATGTCAACCAGTGGATTCTGCAGCAACTTCATCGTGCTTGGAATGGCGAGGCTGGCAGCAATTCAGAACTGATGAACTATCGAAACCACTCGAGCAGGACCCTCGGAGCGTGCCCCACGTCGAGGACCTGGGATGGGTGGGAGGTGGGGTGGGGCTTCTTTCTTTATCTCCCCCCCTTTACCCTAGATACAGGGGGGGAAAAAAAGGAATAATGTGGAAACAATGGTATTACCCACTTTCCTGTAGCCCTTGACCCTTTGTGCCCTAATCAACTATTTGTGAAAAATAGAAAAAAAAAATTTAATGATAGGATCAAATCAGCAGTGTTTATAGATTTTTTCACCCCCAAGATTATCTGAAAGGCAGAACTACAAAGAGAGGGAGAGAGACAGAGAGGGAAGAAGAGTGAGAGAAAGAGAAAGAATCTTCCATCCACCGGTTCACTCCCAAAATGGCCACAGCAGCCAGAGCTGGACCAAGCTGACAGCAGGAGTTCCATCTCATCACCCACCACCTCCAGGATGTGCAGGACAGCAGGCTGTTGTCGAGTTTTTTTTTTTTTTAAAGATTCATTTGTATTATTTTTTTATTGGAAAGGCGGATATACGAAGAGGAGGGGAGACAGAGAGGAAGATCTTCCGTCCGATGATTCACTCCCCAAGTGAGCGCAACGGTCGATGCTATGCTGATCCGAAGCCAGGAGCCTCTTCCGGGTCTCCCACGCAGGTGCAGGGTCCCAAAGCTTTGGGCCGTCCTCCACTGCTTTCCTGGGCCACAAGCAGGGAGCTGGAAGGGAAGTGGGGCTGCCGGGATTAGAACCGGTGTCCATATGGGATCCTGGGCGTGCAATGCAAGGACCTTAACCATTGCACCACCGCGTCGGGCCCAGTTTTCAAGTTTTTAATGTACTTACAATTTCCACAGCCAAGCCCTCTGTTTACGATACATTTAAAGCAAGCCAAAATCTCAGATGGAGCGAGGTGATTGAAAAATCGGATGTACAGAGAGGAGGAGAGACAGAGAGGAAGATCTTCCGTCTGATGATTCACTCCCCAAGTGACCGCAACAGCCGGAGCTGAGCCGATCTGAAGGCAGGAGCCATGAGCCTCTTGCGGGTCTCCCATGCAGGATGCAGGATCCCAAGGCTTTGGGCCGTCCTCCACTGCTTTCCCAGGCCACAGGCAGGGAGCTGGAGGGGAAGCGGGGCCACCGGGATTAGAATTGGTGCCCATATGGGATCTTGGTGTGTCCAAGATGAGGATTTTAGCCGCTAGGTTACTGCGCCGGGCCCCTTAGGGGGGGATCCTTATATTCCAACAGGGTAGAAACGGGAGTGGGGGAATTGGAATCACAGATGATTGGCAGGTGGGTGGGGTTTGGGGAGGGGCGTCCAGAGAACACGGTGGGTGAGGGTCTCAAGTCAGACGGCATTTCATTGGTGGGTAACCGGAACGGGCTGAAAATAATGAGACAAAGCGGCTGAAACCTTCAGGGCCCATGTTGGCGTCACTCCTCAGCGCTGTGGGGTCGGGAGCCAAGATATCAACTCCAGCAGGACGTTGGCCAAAGCAGTGTCCAGGAAGCAAGCCTGCTGGCCACTGTCCCCACCAGGGTATGGGCTGCGGAGGGCGCTCCTTGCGGAAGAAAAGCCTGGCGGTCCCCTTTCTTTGTAACATACTTTAAAATTAGGGGTTTTTTTTGGGGGGGGTTGCAGAGCGCCATGGCCTAGCGGCTAAAGTCCTCCCCTTGAATGCGCCAACATCCCATAGGGGCGCCGGTTCTAATCCCGGCAGCCCCACTTCCCATCCAGCTCCCTGCTTGTGGCCTGAGAAAGCAATCGAAGACAGATCAAAGCCTTGGGACCCTGCACCCACATGTGGGAGACCTGGAGGAAGCTCCTGGCTCCTGGCTTCAGATCGGCATAGAATCAGCCGTTGCGCTCTCTTGGGGAGTGAGTCCACAGATGGAAGATCTTCCTCTCTGTCTCTCCTCCTCTCTGTATATCTGATTTTGCAATAAAAATAAATAAACCTTAAAAATAATAATAAAAAAAAGTTCAGCAAGTTTCATTCACTCATTTGCTCATCCTTTAGTTGGGTGATCTGGGTGGGTTCCAGTTCCGGGCCATCAAACATCCCCATGAGTTTTTGAGTGAACTTCAGTGTTATGTGATTGGGGCTCCAAAAACATTCATGGGAAATACATATTAGGGGGGAAAAAAAGTATATGCATTGATTTCAAAACAAAAGGGTTTAGTATTTGCTGAGAGTTTTCATCTGTGGGTTCGCTCCGTGCAGATGTCTGCAATAGCTGGGACTGGGAGCGAGCCAAGGCCATAGCTGGAAGCTCAGTCCAGTGGATAGGTGACAGGGACGCCAGGATGCAAACCCTTACCCGCTGGCACCCAGGGTCTACACTGGCTGGGAGCTGGCACTGGGATTCGAACCCAGGACCTCCGATGCACAGTGCGGGCGACTCAAGCAGCCTCTTAGGAGTGACAGCAAACACGCGGCCTGACAGCTCATCCTTGTCGGGGGTGAAAGGCCATTGGGTGAGCCGAAGCCGGGCCCTCGAGTCTTGCAAAGACAAATAAAGCTGCCTTACACAGCTGTGTGCCAGTCCCGGTGTGGGTACAAGGTCTTCGGCCCTCCAGTGAAATGCCACAGACTACAAGACCTTCTGCATCCTGGTTTATTTAAAATGCAACATGAAACATTCCCAAGGGGCCAGTACGGGGCAGGAGGTGGAGGGGGTCCCAGGAGGCTAAGCTAATGCTTGAGACGCTCATATCCCACAGCAAGAATCCTGCCTGCTCTACCCGTAATCCCAGCATCCTGAGTGGGAACACGGCAGAAGGCAGCCCAGGTACATGGGGGTATGTCACCCTTGTGGGAGACCCGGCTGGAGCTCCTGGCACCTGGCTTCAGAGCAGCCCAGCTCTGGCTATTGCAGGCATTAGGGGAGTGAATCAGTGGATGGAAGATATCTCTCTCTCTGCTTTTTCTGCCTTTCAAATAAATAAAGACTCCTTAGAAGAAAACTGGCGAATGTTTTAAACGATTGCATCATACATTTGGTGGCGTTACCAGGCTAGAGTTTATTTAACTGGGCAGCTCCTGTGATACCGGACTAGGCAAATACCACCACCGTTGGTAACTATTTGCCTGTCTCTCATCTTTCTCAGACGCGGAAATCCTGCCTTAAGCATGCCAAACACGTTGGGCTTCTCGGGATGTGTTGCCAAGTGATTTCTGCCACCAGGCTGGGATATCCATTGAGGTAAGTGTTTTCCAAGAAGGCGTAGGGGCTGTGGCATTGTGCGGTAAGCTTCTGTCGGAGGTGCTGGCCTCCCCTCTGAGCACCAATTCCTGTCCTGATTGCTCCACTTCCCATCCAGCTCCTTGCTAAGTAAGGCACCTGGGAGAGCAGTGGAAGACGGAGCAAATGCTTGAACCCCTGAACCCACATGGGAGACCCAGATGTGGCAAGTGACTCTTGCCTTCAGGCTGGGCCAGGCTTGGTCATGGCAGCCCCTTGATGGGGTGAACCAGTTGATGGAAGATTCCGCCTTTCAAACATAGTTTAATCATAAGCATTTTATTACAGACGAAAGAAGACTTCTTTTTCATTTAAACCTTTGTTCATATGCTTTTGTTGAAAGCAAATTTTTTATTTGAAAGGCGGAGTTATAGAGAGAAGGAATCTTCCATCCGCTGATTCACTTCCCAAAATGGCGCAATGGCCGGAGCTACAGCCAATCAAGCCAAGAGCTTCTTCCAGGTCTCCCACGCCGGTGCAGGGTCCCCAAAACTTTGGGCCATCCTTGACTGCTTTCCCAGGCCACAGGCAGGGAGCTGGATGGGGAAGTGGAGCAGCTGGGACACAAACTGGTGCTCCTATGGGATGCTGGTGCTTGCAGGAGGAGGCACCAGGCCAGCCCTGCAATGACTTATATCGCAAAGTCTCAGAGCCTACAGCCTCCCAGGTGGGTGTGCCCGGGCACCTGCCTGGCCCTGGTGGGTGTGTGGGTGTGTCGCTTACTGCCAACTTTCCATCGACACGCCCAGCAGGAGGAGCACCTGCCAGGGCATCAGGTCCCTAGGGGATGTAATTGATTGCCAGGTCAGTTGCCTCCATTTGCGTCAGTCCGTGCCCAGCTCCAGGTCCCCCAAGAGGACCCGGCTAAGGGCGTAACCTGCCGCTCCCGGTCACTGGAGTGGCTCTGCAGAGCTGACGCAGCTCTGGGCGCCGTGCCACTTAGAAGCTCACGGAACTATGATGATGTACAATTCCTTTAAAATCAGAGGGAACAGGTGAACACAACGATAATGAGCCTGTCTGGGGGTCTTAGTCCATTTTCAGACTCTATGCTGACAATCTTTTTTTAAAAAAAGATTTATTTATTTATTGCAAAGTCAGATATACAGAGAGGAGGAGAGACAGAGAGGAAGATCTTCCGTCCGATGATTCACTCCCCAGGTGAGCACAATGGCTGATTCTATGCCGATCCAAAGCCAGGAGCCAGGAGCTTCTTCCAGGTCTCCCACACAGGTGCAGGGTCCCAAGGCTTTGGGCCGTCCTCCACTGCTTTCCCAGGCCACAGGCAGGGAGCTGGATGGGAAGTGGAGCTGCTGGGACACGAACCAGCACCCATATTTGATCCCAGCGCGTACAATGCAAGGCCATCAGCCACTAGGCTACTGTGCCGGGCCCACGGAGCTGGTCTTTGCAGTAGGATTATGAATGACAACAGAGTGCCTGCCCCAGAACAGGGTAGACTAATAACATTATCACCTCCACTTCTTTTTTTTTTTTTTTTTTTTTTATTATTTTTTCATTGGAAAGGCGGATATACAGAGAGAGGAGAGAGAGAGAGAGGAAGATCTTCCGTCCGATGATTCACTCCCCAAGTGAGCGCAACGGGCCGATACTATGCCGATCCGAAGCCAGGAGCCTCTTCCGGGTCTCCCGCACGGGTGCAGGTTCCCAAAGCTTTGGGCCGTCCTCCACTGCTTTCCCAGGCCACAAGCAGGGAGCTGGAAGGGAAGCGGGGCTGCCGGGATTAGAACCGGCGCCCATATGGGATCCCGGGGTTGCAAGGCGAGGACTTAACCACTTGCGCCACCGCGCCGGGCCCCTATCACCTCCACTTCTAACTGGACTGTCATCCCATCACTACCATGCCAGCACCATCATCACCACCACCACCACTATTTCACCATGACTGCCACCTACACCATTTCACCACCAACTATAGTACCATTATCAGTTTCGTCGCTGTCACCATTCCTATGGCCATCAACATCATCACCCTCCCCGCCCCCTTGTTCCCCTGCTAGCCCCGTCACCATCACCGCCCTCCGTGCCAGCTTCTTGCCAGCCACAGCCCTGGTGCCCTCGTCCACCGTTGCCTTCCAGTCCCCACATCTTCCAGCCACTGGTTCACCTGGCACGGCCTCCCCCGCCCCCTTTGATGCCTGTATAACACTTGGGTCTGGGCCAGGCCAAAATGAGATGGCCAGACCTCAGACCAGGTCTCCCCTAGGGGATGGCAGGGACCCAGGAACTCAGGGCATCCTCCATGGCTTTCCCAGGAACATCAACAGGGAGCTGGATGGGAGCTGGAGCAGCTGGCTTTGAACTGGTGCTCATATGGGATGCCAACATAGTTGGGGGCGGTTTAACCAGCTGTGCGATGACATGGGTCCAGCTTCCTGCTCATGCGCATTTTGGAAGACAGCAGCTGATGGTTCAAGAAGTTGGGTTCTGGGTATGGCATGGTGGCCTAGTGGCTAAAGTCTTTGCCTTGCACATGCTGAGATCCCATATGGGTGCCGGTTTGTATCCTGGATGCCCCACTTCCCATCCAGCTCCCTGCTTGTGGCTTAGGAAAGCAGTGGAGGACGGCCCAAAGCCTTGAGACCCTGCACCCACATAGGAGACCCAGATGGAATTCTTGAGTCTTAGCTTTGGCCTGGCCCAGCCCTAACTGTTGTAGGCACTGGGGGAGTAAACCAGCAAGTGGAAGATCTCTCTCTCTCTCTCTCTCTCTCCCTCAATCTCTCTCTCTCACACACACACAGTCCCATTACAGTACCACCCACCCTGTGGTGCAGCCCGGGAGGTCATCCTCCCCAGAGTTGGCCAATGTGGAGCCCACACCCTTGAACCTGCACAACTGGTGGGCCAAACAGACCTCTTTCCTTTGTAATGACACCCGGCCTCGGGCATTCTGCGATAGTTACCGAAACCAGGCTGCTACACCTCTCAGCTGTAGACACAAGCCCTGCGTGAGCAGAACTGCTCAGGGAGCAACGGTCCAGCCCTTTCCAACTCAGCAGTAGCACAGCAGCCCCCCACCCCACCCCAATCACACACACACACACACACACACACACACACACACACACCTGCTCCCCCTGCACAGTATCCTCCATCATCCCCTCTCGGGTCACAGTGGCCTTCTGGGACTACCTCAAGGGGATGCCTGTACTGGTTTCAGATTGACCAAGACTTCCATCACTCTTTAAGGGTGTGGGTGGTGGGCGGTACAGACGTGACTCAGCCCTGGGAATGTCTGTGACACAGGGCTGTTTGACAACACCACAGAACTCTCCAGACCAAACGGGTGTGTCGGGGGGGTGTACCAGAAGGGGCACAGACAGTTCAGCTGCGGGTTCACTCACTCTCCTGGATGGCCACAAGGACGAGGCTATAGCCAGGCACCAGGAGCTGTATCCAGGTCTGCTATGTCGTGGGCAACAGGAACCCAAGCACTTGAACTTTCTTCTGTTGCTCTTCCAGGCGCCTGAGCAGGGAGCTGGATGGGAAGTGGCGCAGCCGGGATTTGAACCCGTGCCTCTACGGGATATTGGCATCATTAATCACCGGGGAGCATCTTAACCCACTATGCTACAGCAGCTCCTTGGCGGTCTCCATGTTGGGAGGGACAGACCCTTAGGTGATGGTGTTTGTGTGAGGAAAAGTCCCATGTGGCAGTTTAATCCGCCATGCCAAGATGCTGGCCTGGTCACGTTCACTTCGGATACAACTGCCCCGCTAAGGCCCCTGGGAAGGTAGCAGGCGATGGCCCAAGTGTGCACGGGGAAGACATGGACGGAGCTCCTGGCTCTTGCATTTAGTGAAAGCCCACCTGGTCTTTGCAGCCAGCTGTGAAGCACACCAGCGGATGCAAGAACCTTCCTCTCCATCTCTCTCTCTTCCTCTTTCTTTGCTCTTTTGTTTTGGTAAGATTTATTTATTTACTTATTATTGGAAAGTCAGATTTATACAGAGAAGGAGAGACAGAAAGATCTTTCATCTGCTGGTTCACTCTCCAAGTAGCTGCAACAGCCAGAGCTGAGCCAATCTGAAGCCAGGAGCCAGGAGCTTCTTCCGGGTCTCCTACATATATGGGTGCAGGGTCCCCAAAGATTTGGGCCATCCTCGACTGCTTTTCCAGGCCACAAGCTGGATGGGAAGCAAAGCTGCCACACTTAGAACAAGCCCCTTTCTTGCTCTTTTAAACAAATAAATTGAAAGAAGGGGCTATGGGCCCGGCGCCGTGGCCTAGCGGCTAAAATTCTCGCTTTGGATGTGCCAGGATCTCATGTGGGTGCCGGTTCTAATCCTGGAAGCTCCATTTCCCATCCAGCTCCCTGCTTGTGGCCCGGGAAAGCAGTTGAGGACGACCCAGGCCTTGGGACTCTGCGCCTGCATGGGAGACCCTGAGGAAGTTCCTGGCTCCTGGCTTTGGATCAGCACAGCACCGGCCATTGCGCTCACTTGGGGAGTGAATCATTGGACGGAGGATATTCCTCTCTGTCTCTCTCCTCTGTATATCTGCCTTTGTGATAAAAATAAAATAAATCTTAAAAAAAAATAGAAGGGGCTGGCATAGCTGGTGAGGTCTCTTTTTGTTGAGCTAGTATTCTGTGTGAGCGTGGGTTCAATCCCCGCTGATCCATTTCCCATCCAGCTCCCTGCTAATGCGACTGGGAAAGCAGTGGGGGGCGGCTCAAGTGCTTGGCCCCTGCACCCATGTGGGAGATCTGGAGGAAGTTCCTGGCTCCCTCTGCTCCCCATGGTGGTCATTCCTGCTGATCGCCTGATATGGGGCTGCCCAGGCGCCTGGCCCCTTGTTGGCAAGGGGCGCCTCAGCTGCCTGCTCAGCTGGCCGACGTCCGGCAGCCGGCACGTAGCCAGTTGCTGTCAGTCCCTTCCCCTCTGGCCAGAGAGCTGGCAGACACCCCCTTTTCCAGAGGTCTTATTCAGGCAAAGAGACAGAGCCCACGTGGGCTCCCAGATCACAACCAGGCCCATCACCCCCCCACACACACTGAGCCAGGGGGCAAGGAGAGGAGGCCCACAGAGGTTCCCCAAAATGGAAGGAGAGAGGTGGGCTTGGAGGAGGGTGCAGTTCAGAAGGGCCCTTGATGATGACAAATGGAGCTGCTAGATCCACCTGCACCTTCGGGGGCTACCTTGGACACCCCGTCTCCCACTCCTGCCCCTGCCCCTTGCGGAGATGCCTGCTGGGCTCTTGGCTGCTGGTTGGGCACCACCATCCTCCCTTCACAGCCCCAGCCTCATCCTGGGACAGTGGCATCTTCAGCAGGTGGCATGGTCGGCTGAGACTGCACTGTCTGGGCCGTGACCGTGGGAGGGTCACGGTATGGTTTCTCCATGGCTGCCTCAACACGCCTCAAGATGGAAACAAAAAGAGATGGCAGAGAACCACCCGGTGCCTTGCCCAAGATGGGCGGGAGGGTCCTAGCCAGAGGAGAAAGCTGTGGCTGGGACAGAGGAGGGCGTCGCCCTGCTGGGAGGGTCCCTGTCATCTCCCTGCACTTCTCTGAGCGGGACAATTGCAAACTACACAAGGACAGGCCCACGCCCCACACGCAGGCTGGCAGGAGCAAGTGGCTGAGGCAGGGAGAACGGGCCAGCTAGCCTCTGGCACTTGCAATGAAGTTTTTTTTTTTCCAAGAAGAGGAAAGAGATTGGTTCTGCCCTTCCAGGTATTCGATCTTTATCAGGGCCTGCCACGTCTGACACAAGATTACAAGCTATCTTGTCTGCCTGCAGGTGGTCACAAAGTTACAATGTTAATGTTATAAAGGTACCTGGGGCCGCCTACCTGCTGAGAAGGTAGCTGAAACAAATTCACCTTGATCAAGATATTGAAGATGCCCAGTGGCTCCAGGAGGAAGGCGCTTGCTAAACTAACTTAGCAGGTTTTCTCAGACGAGCCTGGGTTTTTCCAGGACATTCGAAGCAATGGGATCAGACGAAGACAAGCCAAAGAACTGTTGTCAGCAACTGGAAACTGTCAGTTGTGTCCTCACCTTGCAAGCACCGGGATCCCATCTAGGCTCCACTGTGTGTCCTGGCTGCTCCATTTCCCATCCAGCTCCCTGCTTGTGGCCTGGGAAAGCTTGGGACCCTGCACCCAAGTGGGAGACCTGAATGGAATTCTTGGCTCATGACAGTTGGTGGAAAACTTGCTTTCTTTTCTCTTTCAAATAAATACATCTGAAACTGAAGACAACAGCCGGTACACCTTGGAGAATCAGGGCTAAAGGAAAAAAGGGAACTCATTAAAAAAAAAATTGATTTAGAATGTTTGCCTGGGGGGGTCGTAAGCGACCAAGGAGATAAACAAGGATTTCACATCCTGTCCGAGTCCTTCTCCCATCACCGCCAGTGACATAAACAAAAGAAAGAATGCTTATAAGGGACCCAGAACAAGCGCCAGGGTTCACGCTAACAACCCTGACATGAAAGACAGCAGTGCAAAGCCCTCGTGTTCCCAAACGAGACAAAGAACAAAAGTGAGTGTGGAGTCCTCGCCTTGAACCTTGAGCCGGGATCCCATAGGGGTGCCGGTTCTAATCCCGGCAGCTCCACTTCCCATCCAGCTCCCTGCCTGTGGCCTGGGAAAGGATGGTCCAAAGCCTTGGGACTCTGCATCCCTGTGGGAGACCCGGAAGAAGTTCCTTGCTCCTGGCTTCGGTTCGGCATAGCATCGGCTGTTGCGCTCACTTGGGGAGTGAATTATCGGATGGAAGATCTTCCTCTCTGTCTCTCCTCCTCTCTGTATATCTGACTTTCCAATAAAAATAAATAAATCTTAAGAAAAAAAAAGTGAGTGTTGGAAGACAGGATTATCAGGGATGAAAAACTCGGCTATGGGGACCAGCGTCAGGGGATACCTCTGTCCCTGGTCACAGCACCTGTTTTGAGTTCCACCTGCTCCACTTCCGAACCAACTCCCTGGGAAAACAGCAGAATAATAGCCCAAATGCTTGGGCTCCTGCACCCACCGGGGAGACCCAGCTGGAGCTGGGAGCTCCTGGCTTCTGCTGGGCCCAGCAGGTGGAAGATCTGTCTCCCTCGCTCTTGCCACATCACCCCACATTCACCACTCCTCTGTCTGTGGATTTGCCTGTTCCAGGCACCTCGCTGTGACCCATTCTGCACTCATTTCGGCCCCAAACCAGGTGGCCTGTGGCTTGCTTACAGACAACCAACTGTTCCAACATTATCTGTTAAGAGAGTTACCGCCCAGAGGCTGGCACAATGCCCAATTAGCTAATCCTCCCACAGCAAGTGCCAGAGGCACCGGTTGGTTCATGTCCCCACTGCTCTACTTCCCTTCCAGTGCCCTGCTTGCACCCTGGGCTGGGAAAGCAGTGGAGGACGACCCAAAGCTTGGAGATGCTGCTCCCATGTGGGAGACCCAGAAGAAGCTCCTGGCTCCTGGCTTTAGATCGCCACAGCTCTGGCCATTTTTGCCATTTGGAGAGTGAACCAGTGGATGGAATCTCTTTCTGTCTCTTCTTCTCTCAGTAAATCTGCTTTTCTTTTTTTATAAGGTTTATTTATTTATTTTTTATCAGAATGTCAGATTTACAGAGAGAAGGAGAGACAGAGGAAGATCTTCCATCCGATGATTCACTCCCCAAGTGAGCGCAACGGCTGGAGCTGAATCAATCCTGAGCCAGGAGCCAGGAGCCTCCTCCGGTCTCCCACACAGGTGCAGAGTCCCAAAACTTTGGGCCATCCTCCACTGCTTTCCCAGGCCACAGGCAGGGAGCTGGATGTGAAACGGGTCCGCTGGGCTTAGAACAGGCGCCTATAGGGGCTCCCGGGGGCGTTCAAAGCAAGGACTTTAACCGCTAGGCTATCACGCCGGTCCCTAAATCTACCTTTCTAAAAGAAAAAAAAAAATGTTATAAAAGGAAAACAAGTTAGCACCCATCACCTTGCATTGCTCAGGCCCCTGCATCCCAGCTCCACTGGTGCCATCGGGGCTGGTTGGGATGGGTCTTATCAATCTGTGTACCTAGTCATTGGCCAGTGTAAAGCTGCCCTGAGCATCGCCCGCCTGGCAGGATGTCGTGCTATTGAGCTGTCCCCGCCCCCACGCCATCCCCACCCCGGCTTTGTTCGTCCTGGCGCATGAAGTTGGAACTCGGTTTGTCGATAATCTACAACCTGGCGACATCCATTAGAATGAAATATACATGAGGCTGACACTCTGCCAGCGCACTGCTCGCTGCCCTGCCCTCGGAGGCGAACATCTGCCGACTCAAGGTGGAACAATTTTGTTTGTTTGTTTTTTTTGCAGACTCACAGGGGCTGGCGTTGTGCAACGACGGGTTAAACCGTTGCCTACAGTGCCAGCCTCCCACGTAGCCACTAGTTCGAGTCCCAGCTGCTCCACTTCTAATCCAGCTTCCTGCTGATGTGCCCGGGGAAGTAGATATGCCAGGGGTCCTGGGTCCACGTGGGAGGCCTGGATGGACGCTCCGCCTTCAGCCTGGCCCAGCCCTGGCCATTGGGTGAATGAATCAACAGTTGGAAGATTATCCATAATTCTGCCTTTCAAATAAATACAAGGAATTTTTAAAAAAGATTTTATATTTATTATTTTTTCATTGGAAAGGCGGATATACAGAGAGGAGAGACAGAGAGGAAGATCTTCCATCCGATGATTCACTCCCCAAGTGAGCCACAACGGTTGATGCTATGCCGATCCGAAGCCAGGAGCTTCTTCCAGGTCTCCCCATGCGGGTGCAGGGTCCCAAGGCTTTGGGCCGTCCTCCACTGCTTTCCCAGGCCACAGGCAGGGAGCTGGAAGGGAAGCGGGGCTGCCGGGATTAGAACCGGCGCCCATATGGGATCCCGGGCATGCAAGGTGAGGACCTTTAACCACTGCGCCACCGTGCTGGGCCCTAAATAAAAGGAATCTTAAGAGAAACCTCTTTTAATGAAAGGATTTATTCATTTGTATCGGAAAGACAGATTCACAGAGAGAAGGAGAGACCAAAAGATCTTCCATCCACTGGTTCACTGGTCCACGCTTGAAGCGGTAGGATTAACCAATTGAGTCACCATGCCTGACCCAAGAAATCTTATTTAAAAATAAAAAGGTGGGCCTGGCGCAGTGGCCAAGCAGCTAAAATGCTCGCCTTGAGCCGGGATCCCATATGGGTACTGGTTCTAATCCTGGCTGCTCCACTTCCCATCCAGCTCCCTGCCTGTGGCCTGGGAAAGCAGTGGAGGACGGCCCAAAGCCTTGGGACCCTGCACCTGCGTGTGGGAGACCCAGAGAGAAGTTCCTGGCTCCTGGCTTCGGATTGGCATAGCACCGGCTATTGCGTTCACTTGGGGAGTGAACCATCGGATGGAAGATCTTCCTTTCTGTCCCTCCTCCTCTCTGTAAATCTGACTTTACAATAAAAATCAATAAACCTTATAAATAAATAAAAAGGAACAGATGAGTTTTTTTGGTTAGAATTGTCTCAGTTCAGCATGCCCAAAAATATCATGAGTTTGAAGGTGCCCACTCATTTTGTGCTTTTCGGAATTCCTTCGTTTTGAAAAATATGTTTCTGGGGCTCAGGGTCATAACCTGTGTGTTCCGTGCGCAATGTTCCACGTAGCTTAGTCAGCGCTTTCACAACCTTAAGCATTAAAAGAAAAAAAAAATCTGATGGATAGTAATTGCACTGACATATGGGGCACAGTGTGACATTGCAATACTTGCAAACCCTGAGTATCAGTCCAAGTGTTCCCTAGCTTTTCCTTTTCAGGTGCCTCTTTTCTATTGCCTTAGAACCTATCCTCGCAAATTATATTTGAAAGGCAGGGTCAGTGAGAAAGAATCTTCCTTGTGCTATTCACTCCCCAAAGGTCTGGAAGCCAGCATGAAGCCAGGAGCCGGGCGCTCCAGCTGGGTCTCCCCAGCAGGTGCAACAGCCAGAGGATTGGAAGTGTCACCACTGCCCCAGAACCAAGCACCATCTGGCTCAGGCTGTGGGATGCTGAGGCTGCAGCGCCCCTAGCCAGTCCCTCCAGTCTGGGACTCCCCTGAGCCAGAGTCGCCCCTTCCCTGCCCTTTGCTCTCCACCCCAGGGAAGCAGGTGTGTGGTCGGCTGCTGTTTCTGGCTAATCACATTGAACCCTCGTCCTCCTGTGCTCTCAGCACGGCTTCCTCTGTAAGGCCTGGCCAGCCATCCTTTGCAATGCCTCCCCCGCATTCCTTTTCTCTGTGGTGCTGCCCGGGGCTTGGGGTGAGGATGGGCAGGGGCTTGTGTTGTGCAACGCGTGTAAAGGGCGCCGCCCAGTGGCAGGGCGACTCCTGGGCGCTGGACAGGAGGGCGTGTGCGGCGCCTGGTGGCCGCCTTCTGTAACATCGCCACCCCAAGTCACCAGGTCCTGTGGGGCAAATCCATCCATGCCACCCCATCCCACCCCATCCCATCCCATCCCATCCCATCCCATCCCATCCCATCCCATCCCATCCCATCCCATCCCATCCCATCCCACCCCATCCCTAGGGACCTGGGACCCACTGCACCTCCATGCTGTCCCCAAGCCACATCTACACTCCCAGCCTTCTTTCATTTTTTAAAACAGATTTATTTTTATTGCAAAGTCAGATAGAGAGAACAGAGAAGACAGACAGGAAGATCTTCTGTCCGATTGTCCGATGATTCACTCCCCAAGCAACTGCAACAGCTGGTGCTGTGCTGATCCGAAGCCAGGAGCCGGGAACTCTTTCAGGTCTCCCACGCGCAGGTGCAGGGTCCCAAGGCTTTGGGCCGTCCTCCACTGCTTTCCCAGGCCACAGGCAGGGAGCTGGATGGGAAATGCAGCAGCTTGGGATACGAACTGGCACCCATATGGGATCTGGCACATGCAAGGCAAGGACTTTAGCCACTAGGCTACCACTCTGGGCCCAAAAGAATACATTTTGAAAATGGAAAATTGACATGAATGTGGGGATTAAGTTCCCAAGCAGTGAACTTTTGGGGTGGATGCGAAGGGCGTGGGGGAGCATTGAATGGATAGCAAGAAGAACTGTGGCTCCGTGGCCTGGGTTCAGATGTGCCAGGAGCCAGTTTTCGCCTCTGCATAATGGGGGGGGGCTTTCATGGCTGCCGCCCTTTCCCTGACCCCTAGCCGAGGACTGGACCGGGAGGCCCTTGAACACAGACTTGCAGCCTGCTCTGCCTGGTGGCCTGCTGCAGCCGACTCCCCCTCCGCCTTCCACAGCCTCGTTCCCAGGCACCGGGCCAAGCTCCGGGGCCCCGCAGCTGCTTCCTGCTCTGAAACAAAGGCAGCCTCTGTCCCCAGGCCACCTCCTTGGCCGGCCAGCCTGGGCGGGGCGGGGCGGGGCGGGCACAGGGCACTCCATGCGCCCCCAGGGACGCACACGGGGAGGGGCGGCCATCTCCACCCTCCGCCGAGTCCTTCCTGGGCGCATTCGGGGGTCCCCTGGGTCTTGCACCCACCAGCGTGGGATTCTAGAGTCGGAAGGTGGGGATGCTGGGGTCTGGGGAGAGCGTGGAGGGGCGGGAGGAACTGAGGGTGACCAAACATGTTGGCAGCTCACGGTGACAGCAACAGGTGGCATTGCCGTAGCTGCCGACAGACCCGGTGGGGACAGAGGTTCTGTGGATGAGAGGCCAGCGTGGGTGGGATGGTGGAATGGCAGCCGGGAGAGGAAGTGAGCGCACCCAGCTGTTGGCGGCAAAAATCAAGATCCTTGCCAGCCCTTGAAAGACACATACTATGAAAAATGCTATGTGTGGGTTTCCAAGGTGTGTGTGTTTCAAAACCAGCATAACCTTATCGTAAAAATATCTGAGAGTCCAGCGCGGTAGCCTAGTGACAAAAAAAATCTTTGCCTTGCATGCACTGGGATCCCAAGTACACACCAGTTCGAATCCCGGCAGCTCCACTTCCCATCCAGCTCCCTGCTTGTGGCCTGGGAAAGCAGTGGAGGACGGCCCACAGCTTTGGGACCCTGCACCTGCGTGTGGGAGACTTGGATGGAGCCTCTGGATTCAACCTTTAGGGAACGAACCAGCAGATGCCTCTGCCTTTCAGATCATTAAAAACTTCACACCTTAATTTTTTTTTTTTAATTGAAAGGTATCCATGCTGGTACCTCCAGGATTAGAACTGGCGGCCAAGTGGCATCCCAGCATCACAAGGACTTTAGCCACAAGGCCACAGCGCTGGGCCCACCAGCGGGGATTTTTTTTTTTTTTTTTTAAAGCGGGTTTTGCAACATGCACAGCTGTTAGCGGAACACCTTCCCAAGTGAGTTAGGGTCGCTGCGGATGCCTGGGCCCTGTGGGGTCCCGGCCCCACACAGGAGACTGAAATATATGTGTGTGTGTTGAAGGGACGAGGATAGGCGAGACCCTCCGAGTCTCAACTCTGGGATTGGGGTAATCTGCTTTGGAATCGGACCCTCTTGTCTTTGCTGAGCCCAGCCCCCCCCTCCCCAGGTGAGTTTCCCGGGAACCGTGCGCAGGTGCGCCGCCCAGGTGCGTCCCGGAGACTCCCACCCTATCCACATCCTCCCAGCTTGGGGCAGGCATGGTGATGGTGGTGATGGTGGTGGTGATGGTGGTGATGGTGGTGATGGTGGTGGTGAGTGGAGGGGCTCCGCCTCGGGCTCCAGCAGCCAGAGAACGCGGGCCCCTCGGGGTCCCCCCACCCACCGTCACCACCAACCCGGAGCCGCCCGAGCCGCGCTCTCGCCTTCCTCCACCTCCTCCCGCCCCCCAAGCGGCAGCACCGGACTGGGAGCTCGGCGGGGTCGGCTGCCCGCCTTCGCCTTCCCGCCCCGGGCCCCCTGCGCCCCGGGAACCCGCCCAGCCCCGCGTGCGTCCGCCCGCCGTGCCACCTCCACGCGCGCCGTGCCACCTCCACGCCCGCCGTGCCACCTCCACGCGCGCCGCCCCGCAGGTAGAGGAGGCGCGGGCCGTGGCGGGCGGGACAGGGGCGCGCTGGGGGCGCGGGTGGGCGAGCCGGAGCGGGAGGCGGAGCGGGCGAAGGGATTCCTTTGTCTGCGCCCAGGCCCAGCCCCTTCCCCGCCATCCCCCCTCCATCCCCACCATCCCCTGGGCGCCGGGACTAGGAGGGGTGCGAGTGCAACTCAGACAAGGGTGCCCCGAGGCTCAGGCAGGTGAGGGCGAGGACGAGGCTGCTGGCGATCCTGGGGACCCCCGCGTCCTTCGCCCTGTGTGGCCGGCGGGTTCGGGGCGCGCCCCCTGCGCCTCACCGGATCCCTGGACCCTCCGCTGTCCCGCCCACCGCTGCTCCCAGTCCCGTGCCTTGCGCGGGTCCCGGTTCATTCATTCAACAGTGTCTAGGGCTCCAACGCCTCTGGTGGGGGCAGAGAGAGGAGAGAGGGGTGGGGTGGGGGGCCGGCCAGGCCAGGTCAGGCCAGAGATCGCTACCCACACCCCAGGCAGGCTGGGGCAGGTGGGAGGGAGCGAGGGGTGCCCTTCCGCAGCAAGTGTAGGGGGGGGCCTCTCCTTGCTGGAGGCCACCTCATTGCGTCATGGCATCCCTCAAGTCCTAAAGGGGGACAGGGGACCAATGATTCAACTCCTTGGGCTGGAAAATGGTACCGCAAACACACCGGGCATGTGTTTTGGGGGGCGCCTGGCCTGACCTCTCCCCTCGCCTTGAGGGGGCCCCCAACACCTGTGCCCTGGCTGTCTTCTCCCAGATTGTGCCTGTATGGGAAGTTTAACCATCCCCCTCCGACCCTCACTGGCTGCCTAGGCCAGGATGGGCATCTGTGTGCCCCTCCACCCACCCCCACTCCCACCTAAGACCTCCCCGTGGCCTGGACACAAGGCTTTGTCCATCCCCCCTACTGCTTCCTTTCCCCCTGTTCCAGCAGCTGCCCTCTGGAGTTACCACACCTCCTCCAGGAAGTCCACCCGGAGTGCTGACCCTTCCCCAAGCATCCCTCCCCGCTCACTCCCGCAGGCACACACCATGACTTTGTCCGGAGCAAGGACTGGAGCCAGCTTCGCGGTGGTGGCCGGGAGCCCCTTGGCCCAGCTCCTGCTGGCTTGGACGGTCCTGTCGTACCTGGTGGTGGGTGGCCAAGGCCACTGGTCATCTGGGGTGCCCGATCCTGCGAGTCCTGGTTTGCGGAGACAGGGCGGCCCCAACGCCTTGACCTTGCAGGGGTGCGTGGTGGCTGCAGTGGTGGTGGTGGGCTTCCCCAGGAGGGAGAGACCCTGGGCGGGGCCGTTCTTGGGCAGCTGGGGGAGGGGCGCTCACTGGCCACATCCTGCCCTTCGTGCCAAGGCCCAACGTGTGTGGATTCCGCTTCCATGCGTACTGCTGCCCCGGCTGGAAGACACTGCCAGGCAGGAGCCAGTGTGTCGTGCGTGAGTGCTGTTGCCCCCCCACCCTCATCCAC
This sequence comes from Ochotona curzoniae, assembly GCF_017591425.1. NCBI lineage: Eukaryota > Metazoa > Chordata > Mammalia > Lagomorpha > Ochotonidae > Ochotona > Ochotona curzoniae. The sequence goes on along the minus strand of NW_024466491.1, from coordinate 550,725 downwards.
ACAGGGCATGGGCAGGGGGGCTCTCCCCCATCCTCCCTGTCCACAGGCGGGGTCCTGGTGACCAGTATGCTTGTCCAGCCGCCCCTGGCTGACCCCCTGGAACACCTCTGGCTTTGTCTGCCGGTTTCCACATCCCTGGAGCCCCATCCCGGTTTCTGGCTTTGTGTCTGCCCTGCGTCTTCTCTCTGTGGCATTGAACTTCACAACCGCAATGGAGCCTTGAGCTCTCAGCCTCTGTCCTTGCAGCTCAGCGCTTCTGATGCACTGTGCCTCCCCCCCGCCAGCTGAGGTTGGGAATACAGGGGCGCAGAGGCAAGGCGCTTACGGGTGCGCCCTCAGGTAGCGGCAGCCCAGGAGGTGGCCGGCCAGTGGCGTCCACCTTCCTGCTCTAACCGTGACCTTCACGCTGTCCACGCGCAGCCGTCTGCAGGAGCCCCTGTGGCGAGGGCTTCTGCTCCCAGCCCAACCTGTGCACCTGCACTGATGGGACGCTGGGCCCCAGCTGCGGGGTAAGCCGAGGTGAGCGCCCAGGTGGAGAAGGCCCCTGGCGTCTGCTGGGGTGTGCGAGTAGGTGCCTTCACCTCTCCATGCCTGTCCCGCATCCCCCCGACACACACACAGTTCCGGGGTGCAGCGTGAACTGCATGAACGGAGCCAGCTGCCGCGGCGAGTCCTGCCTGTGCCCACGGGGCTACACGGGCACCGTGTGTGGGCAGCGTGAGTACCCAAGCCTTCAGAACCCTTGTGCTTTGGTCTGGGGACTGCTGGATGGGACTGGGCTGGCTTGGGGACCTGTAGCCACCACCTGTCCGCCCCCCTCATCCCGCGTCCTTTTTTCTCTCCACAGCTGTCTGTGAGCGGGGCTGCCGCAACGGAGGCCGCTGCATTGGGCCCAATCACTGCGCCTGTGTGTATGGCTTCCAGGGTCCCGAGTGTGAGCAAGGTACCCAGGATGTGCTGGGAGGCGGGGTGAGGTGCGGCTGAGTCCAGCTGGCTTCCTGGAGGAAGGGGCTGAATTTCCTAGGATAGGGAGTTCATGTTAGTGGGAAAAATGTCACAGGGAGAGAGAGGGGAGATAGAAACAGAGTCTCCATCCACTGGCTCATTCCCCAAATGGCTGCAAAGAGCCAGGCCCGAGCCTTGCGAGCGTGGGTGAATGCGGGGGCCCAAGTCCTTTTGGCCCATCCTCCACCGCTTTCCCAGAGGGCATTTACGGGGGAGCTGGATGGGAAGTGGAGCAGCCAGGACTCGAACCGGCACGCTTGTGCGATGGCAGCATCGCGGGCGGTAGCTTAACTTGCTGTACCACAATACCGACCCCTGTTCTCCCACACCCATCCAGAATCATTCCAGAAACAGTTGGTGGGTGGGAGTTGCCTGCCTGGATGTTGGGAGGAGAGGGTGAGAGAGAGGAACTCCAAATTAATTGTGGGAAAGAGGTGTCCTCGGAGAGGGGGCCTGACCTTGGTTGGGCCAGCAGACAGGAGGCCTGGGTGGTCAGTGTGGACAGGAGGGTACAAGAGCACCTCCTGGAGGCGGAGAGGGAGCACAGCAAGCCCTGGGGTTGTGAGGATTCTCCCACCGTGGTCCAGGCCCCCCGGGGCTCAGCTGAGTCCAGCTGGCAGAGCCTGGATTACTGGGTGGGGACGGCTCTGTGCCCTAGGCTCAGGCTGCCAGGGACGGGGGCCTGAGAGGGTATATGGCCATGCCCTGCCCTCTGTGGGCCTTGGAGCTGCTGGCCTGTCCCTCCTGTCCACCTGCCTGTCCCCCAGGGAGGGTTGATCAGCTTGACGCGCTCTAAAGAAAATGGGTTTTGCAAGGTAGATAGGAGTTGGATAAAGTTGGAAAGACAAAAAAAAAAAAAAGACTGAACAACCCCAGGGTGTTGGTGCAGCCACCTGCCCCTGTGTGTGCCCTGCAGACTACCGGACGGGACCCTGCTTCAGCCACGTGGGCACCCAAGGGTGCCAGCCCCAGCTGAGCGGCCTCGTGGGCACGAAGACGCTATGCTGTGCCACCGTGGGCCGGGCCTGGGGTCTCCCTTGCCAGCTCTGTCCTGCGCAGCCACACCCCTGCCGCCGTGGCTTCGTCCCCAGTGTCCACACCGGGGCCTGCCAAGGTGAGCGGCGTGGGATTGCGGGCAGTGGAGGTGGGCACGGAAGCCTTGGTTCCCTCCTGGGACATGCCTCTCCCTCCCTCCCTGTAGATGTGGACGAGTGCCAAGCCATCCCGGGCCTCTGCGCAGGGCGTGACTGTGCCAACACAGCCGGCAGCTACGTGTGCCTGTGTCCCCGTGGCTTCGTCAGCAGCAGGGATGGCAGTCGCTGCCTCCCGGGTGAGTGGAGGAGCCTGGGGGGGGGGCCCCCCGTCGAATCCTGCGGTCTCTATGGCCTTGCGCCCCCTGCCCCTTCAGCACCCCGCTGGAGCCCTCTGATTGGCTCTTGGCTTCTTGACCTCACTCCCATGCACCTCAGGACTCTGCAACCCCCCCACCCCGACCCTCTAGCCATCATCTCGACGGCCCCTCGTGACCCTCCGGCTCCTCCTGTGAGATGCCAGAAGCATTGAAATCGGCTGGACAGGTCCGAGCTGGTTCTTTGCCCTAGACTGCTCAGTCAGGGTTAGGAGTGAGTGGAGGATTCTGGGCTGTGTGTGACCCTGAATACGTACCTTTCTCCCCCTCCCCTGTGCTTCGACCCCCCCTCAACAGTGGCAAGTGGGGCTCTCCCCGACCCTTCCCTCCATTCTGGGCTGTGACCAGCAAAGTCCCTGGGGCCACCAGGGCCGAGCACAGATGCTGGCGTGGGTGGGAGCGCATCTCCAAGCCCACTCTACCCCACGCCCAGTCTGGCAGTTGGGGGGGGGGCAATGGAGGGGCTCCCCTGGTGGCTGGCTGGTGCACGGTGAATGTCAAACACGGAATGTCCCCAGGTCCTACCTTCAGTCCCCTTGCCCTTCCTGGCTCACCTGGCTGGAACCTGCTCCCTGGCTGCCCTGGGGCTGGGGGATCACGTGCCTTTCTGGTTGAGCAGGGTTGTGACTGATCTTAACTGGTTGCTGCAGGTCTGGTGGACAGGCCCAGCAGCCTGGACGCTGAGAGCCAAGGGCCCTCACACACACACACACACACACACACACATACACACACACCACTCCACGTGTTGGGGTGATGGGCCAGGTGCGCGGCAGGGGAGGGTTGTGGCTAAAGTGGGGAGCTGGGAAGATGGAGACCTTAGTTTAAAAGCCTTCCAGGAGAATTTCATCAGCTTGTAAAGCTGTCACATTCCAGAGTGAGTTTCAGAGTCTCAGATCCGACCTGCCCCCCAGCCATCACCACCACCACCCCCCCCACTGACATGCCTGCCTCAGTCTCCCCAGGGGTCCTGGCTGTTGCTGCTTGCGCCAACCCCCTACCCTTGGAGACCTCTCCTCAAACTTGCAGTCAGTTCAGATAGCCCAGCAGTGCCTGAAGCCAAAGACAGGTAGCCCTGGAACTGGCCTGCCTGCCCAGGCCTGCTGCTGTTTTTGAATGCCTGTGGAGACGGAGGGCTCACCACCAGGGTCAACTGTGTGGGTGTGTTGGGAGGCTCGCTTATAGGAGACAAACCTACTTCCCTATGATACTTTGCGAAACTCGGTTGTAAGGAAGCCAGACTTGACACTTTCTCTCCTGCCTGGTCCCAGGGGGTCCGGGAACTCTGTCTGGGTCTGCCATGTCGGTGGCAGGGGCCTGGAGACTCTGGGGCACCCTCTGCTGCCTACAAGGGTTATGGCATGAGCAATATATATATATATTTGCTCATATATATATATATTTTTTTTTAATTGGAAAGTCAGGCAGAGAGGAGGAGAGACAGACAGGAGGAGAGACAGAGAGGAAGATCTTCCGTCCGATGGTTCACTCCCCAAGTCCCAAGTGGCATCTTGACCAGGTGCCCAGCCGGGAGCTGGCATCTGAGCCAGTTCACTCTTCGTTGCAGATGGCCGGCCTGGCACCTGCTTCTTGGCGGTCATTGGGGGCCACTGTGCCGTACATCTCACGGGCCCCTCCACCCGCAGGCAGTGTTGCTGTGCCAGGGGCAGGTGCTGGGCAGCTGGCCCAGTTCCCGAGCTGTGTCCTCTGCAGGACACTGGTGAGTGATGGGTAGAGACTACAGGCTGGACACCCCCCCTGTTCCCTGTCACCCCAATTCCTTCTCCCACTCCACCCCCTCCCCCAGGGGCAGGGCCACGGGCCTGGCCTCAGATGCTATAAATCCTTTCAGATGACCACAGGCGGCTGTGTATCCAGGGGGTCCCGTTACTACCATCGCACCACGGCCTCCGTGGCTTTGGTCCTGGGATAGGGCTGGCATGGCCCGGCCCCCAGGCTTCCAACAGACGTGCGGTCTCCAGGCTGGGCCCTGGCAGCTCCAGCATCGGTGAGAACTTGGATGTGGATTTGGCCAGGAGGTGGGCTTGCGAGGAGGTGAGCCAAGATGTAGTTCAGCCTCCAGATTCTTGAAAATCCATGTGCCCGGATTCAACTGAGCAGGGGTGGAAAATATTTGGAAAAAGAATTGGACAGGGACCAGCTATTACACAGACATTTTTTTTTTCTTCTCTTACAAGATTCCCTAAACATTAACAGTGTAACTGTGTGTACACTTGATGGCATTTTTTTATGGTTGAACAATTTCATGCATTTTGCTAAAAGATTTCTTTTTGTTGGAAAGCCACATTTCCACAGAGAAGGAGAGAATGAAAGATCTTCCGTCCACTGGCTCACTCCCTAAGTGGCTACAGTGGTCAGAGCTGAGTAGATCTAAAGCCAGGAGCATCAGTTCGTGTCTCGGCAGCCCCGCTTCCCATCCAGTTTTCTCCTTGTGGCCTGGGAAAGCAGTGGAGGACGGCCCAGAGCCTTGGGACCCTGCACCTGCTTGGGAGACCCAGAAGAGGCTCCTGGCTTTGGATCGGCTCAGCTCTGGCTATTGTGAACACTTGGGGAGTGGACCATCTTTCTGACCCCAGGCACTCTCAAATGTGTTATGGACATCCCAGTTGGTCAGCTAACCACCGTGCCAATCGCCAACCCCAAGCTGCTCTCCCATTTCCTCTTTCCCCCGTGAACTTGTTAAAATTCCTCAAGCACAGCGGTTGAGTCTGTTTGAACATCTAAAGGGGGGCTGGAATCCAAGCTCGGGGCGGGGATGGGGGCTGTCCTGCAACCAAGCCCCCTGCAGGTCCCAAGGGGCCCCCTGTGCTGACCATGGGCTGAGCTGGGGATTTGGGCTGAGCAGAGGAACTGAACCTCTGAAGTTCGAGATAGGGGTTCTTTCCCACCCCCACCCAGCGAGGGGATCGGCCCAGCATGGAATCAACAGGAGGTGGGGTGCCAGCCTCAGGGTGGGGTATGGGTCAAGGCCTGCACTAAACCCCCACCCCCGGCCCTTCCCACAGGCACCACGACTTTCAACCACACCACGGATGTCTGCCAACACTTCGCCCATCTGTGCCGCAATGGCCGCTGCCTGCCCACGCCGACCAGCTACCTCTGCGAGTGCAGCGTGGGCTATACCCAGGCGGTGCACGGCGAGTGTGTTGGTGAGTGGCGCCTGGGGGAGCACAGAGGGCGCGCCCTGCTGGGCCAGGGTTCAGGACTGCTGTGTCCACAGATGTGGACGAATGTGCCAACCGCCCTTGCCACCATGGAGACTGCATGAACACGCCTGGCTCCTACCACTGCCGGTGCCACAGGGGCTTCCAGGCCACGCTCACTAAACAGGCATGCGTGGGTATGTCCATCTGCCCACCCACCCACCCATCCATCCACCCACCCATCCATCCAATCACCCACATACCCATCCATCCATCCACCCACCCATCCACCCACCCATCCATCCATCCACCCACCCATCCACCCACCTACCCATCCATCCATTCACCCACCCACCCACCCATCCATCCATCCACCAATCCACACATCGATTCATCCATGCAAAGGGGAGGTGGGGGACCCAACAGGGCTAGGAGGCTGCCTCCTGACTGCCCACCACCTCCCTCTCCACAGATGTGGATGAATGTGACGTTGGCAATGGCCCTTGCCATTTGGGCCACTGCACCAACACGGAAGGCAGCTTCCAGTGTATCTGCAATTCAGGCTTCGAGCTCAACCCTGACGGCAAGACCTGCATGGGTGAGTCGGGGGGTGGGAGGGGGCGTTCTGTGCTGCTTCCCCAGACACATGAGCAGAGAGCGGATGAGAAATGAAGCGTCCGGTGGATGGCTTGAACTGGCATGCATAGGGGATGCTGGCATCACGGGTGGTAGTTTAGCCTAATGAGTCAGACTTGATCTCCAAGATGCGGGCGTCGGAACTGGTGCTTGAATCACCAGGCCACACGCCCATTCCTGCTCTGTTAAAAAAAAAAATAAATCGGTAGCCAACCAGAGCACTCACAGATTCAGGTGGCCACAGGGGGATCTGTAACCAAGTTTCTGTAGATTTCACGAGGCACTACGGGAACTTACAAGACCCCAGACCTGGTTGTCGTTTGTCCCTCATACCCCAGAGAGGATGCCCCATTCCGGGGGATGAGGTATGGTTCAGTCGTGGGGACTTCAGGCCAGGACCCAGCCTCTCCCGGTATCTGTGGGTGCACAGTGGCTGCTCCTGCCTGGGTGAGGCTGGGGGGGTAGGAGAGAGGAGGGCCTGGGAGGAAGGGTTGAGAGGAAGAGGAGGAAGAAGGCTGGGAGAGGGGAAGCCAGAAGGCAGGGTTCACCATGGTCGCCTATCCCCAACCCCACCCCAATGAATCTTGGCTGCTCCAATTTCCATCTAACTCCCTCCCTGCTTGTGGCCTGGGAAAGCAGCAAAGGATGGCCCAAGGCCTTGGGACCCTGCACCCAAAAGGGGGCCCCAGAAGGGGCTCCTGGCTCTTGGCTTTGGATTGGCTCCCCAAGTGACCGCAGCTGCTGGAGCTGAGCCGATCCGAAGCTGGGAACCAGGAACCTCTTCTGGGTCTTCCAAGCAGGTGCAGGGCCCCAAGGCTTTGGGTCATCCTCCACTGCTTTCCTAGGCCACAAGCAGGGAGCTGGATGGGAAGTGGAGCAGCTAGGATTAGAACCAGCGCCCATATGGGATCCCAGCGCGTGCGAAGCGAGGACTTTAGCTGCTAGGCCACGGTGCCGGGCCCTATTACAGCCATTTAATTGGGGAGTGAACTAGTGGTTGGAGGATCTTTCTCCCTGTCTCTCCTTCTCTGTGTAAATCTCACTTCCCAGTAAAAATAAATACATATGTTTTCATTCAAGAGACAGAGCGCCCATCTGCTGGTTCACTCTCCAAATGGCCACAGAACCGCTTAGAAGCGGTGTACGTGTGGGATCCCAGCGCTTGGTGGTGGAGGATTAACCTGTTAAGCCAACATACCAGCCTTGAAATAAATAGATATTTAAAAAAGAAAGAAAAAATAAAGACCACTTCAGCCCTAGATGGCTGCACTGTCGAGGCTGAGCGATCTGGATTTAGAGAGAAAAAATGGGGTTCAGGGTCTGGCCTGGCATGAGTCCCAGGGAGGTGGGCACCTGCTGATACACCTCCGTATTGTGTTGCTTTAGATGTCAATGAGTGTGCCCTGGACCCCGAACTGTGCCCCCACGGCGCATGCGAGAACCTTCCCGGCAGTTATCGCTGCACCTGCGAACCTGGGTACCAGGCGGGGGCCACAGGCCAGGACTGCGTGGGTGAGTGTACCAGTGGGCAGGAGGGCAATCCACACCCAGGCTGGGTGGATGAGTGCACCCTCCATGGCTTCCTGTGTGATAACGGGTGGTGCCAGAACGGCCCTGGCAACTACAGCTGCTCCTGCCCGTCCCCCCCCCCCCGCCGGGTTTCCGCTTCTGGCAGAATACCAAGGTAACAGGGTTCCCTGGCAAGCACTGAGCGCCTCGTACGCATGCGTGGGTCATGCAGCCACACGCTCACACACGTGTTACCTGTGTGTGTGTGTGCACGGAGATGCGTGTCCATACACTGGGAACGGTCTCCGGCCCCAACTCGAGCCTGGGTGGTCCTCTGGGTGACCAACCTCAGGGTGGGCTTGCTCAGCAGGTGGATCGGGCCCGGAACGGAAACTGGGGTCTCTTAGAACATTCCATCCTGCCTGATTGTCTGGAAGCATCAAGTTCATCGTTAACCATGCCCAGATGCCAGCTCTCTTCCCCAGACTGTGGGGTTCTGAGAGCTCCCAGCTCCTAAGCAGTCGTGTGTGTGTGTGTGTGTGTGTGTGTGTGTGTGTTTATTAGGCGGACAGAATAATACAGGGTGGGAAGGAGAGAGGTCTTCCACCCTCTGGTTCAACAGATAGCGTGTTTGGGGCCTGAACGAAGGGACAGTCAGCTGGTTTGGCGCAGTGGGTGGCATCCTGTGCCATAGGAAGGTGACAACAGCAAGAACTCGGGTCTTCCCACCTCCTGCAGTTCCCACACTCTGGCCCGGCTCCGCCATGCTACGGGCTGAGGAGGAAGGGGGCGCCTGACCAAGGAGTGGGACCTCTTCCCACACTGGCCCGATGGGGGGAGGGGGGCTGGGTATCACTGTCTCCTTCCCCTTTCACAGACATCAACGAGTGTCTCTGCAGCCCGTGTGCGAACGGGGCATGCCTGAATGTGCCCGGCTCTTACGTCTGCCAGTGTGCCCCGGGCAGCCTCCTGGGGCCCTCGGGGACCGCGTGCCTAGGTGAGAAGACGTGAGGGGCCCTGGATGGGCACAGGCGTGAGCCCCCATAAGTAAGCCAGCCCCCTCCCTCTCCCAGACAGTACCAAGCGCACCTGCTGGCAGAGGATCCAGGACGGCCGCTGCGAAGACAACCTGCAGGGGGTGACCCTGAGAGCCGAGTGTTGTGCCACCCTGGGTGCCGCCTGGGGGAGCCCGTGCCAGCGCTGCGAGATCGGTAATATCACGTGGGGGTCACCTTAGAGGTCTGGGGGAGCAGGGCACAAAGCCCGTGCATGTGTCTGCCGGGTGGTGCCAGTGACTCCCTGGTTCTCACAACCCCAGACCCTGCCTGTCCCCGTGGCTTCGCCCGGCAGAAGGATCGTGCCTGCAGAGGTAAAACCCTCCCCTTCCGCTTCCGGTACCTGCCAAGTGCAGGTCACACGTGCACCCTGTTTCCCTACCCCATCCCCACTTCCACTCCAGTCTTGGGTGAAGTCGCCCCTCCCATGTTCTCTCCACCATGCTCCCTCCCCCATCCCCGCAAGAGAATGGCCAGCCTGGCGTAGTGGGGGGGGGGCCCCCTCTCATGCCTGGGCACCCCCAGCCCTATTGTCTTCCCCTCAGACGTGAACGAGTGTGAAGCCTTCCCCGGCCTCTGTCCCAATGGACGCTGTCTCAACACGGCCGGCTCCTTCCGCTGCCAGTGTTCCAGGGGTCTGACGCTGGATGCCACCGGCCGGCTGTGCGTGGGTAAGGGCGGTCCAGGCCAGCTCCACCGGAGGGTCCATCTCTGTCGTTCCCTCCTCTTCCTCCCCCAGTATCTAGCACACTGTCCACTTCCTGTCAACTCCGGGTCAAAAACATTCATATTTGTGATTTCTGCCCACTTTTTTGAAGGACCTCTTTGATTGACGGGTGACAGTGGAGTAGGGTGGAGTAGGATGCTGGGCTCCGAGGGGACCAAAGTGGGGTCATTGGAACTTCTGGCTCCAGCTTTTAAGTCCACCCTCCATGTGGATTCTTCTTTGTTTAAGATTTAGTTATTTTTGGGCCCGGCGCGGTGGCGCAAGTGGTTAAGTCCTCGCCTTGCACGCCCGGGATCCCATATGGGCACCGGTTCTATCCCGGCAGCCCCGCTTCCCTTCCAGCTCCCTGCCTGTGGCCCGGGAAGGCAGTCGAGGACGGCCCAAAGCTTTGGGACCCTGTACCTGCGTGGGAGACCCGGAAGAGGCTCCTGGCTTCAGAACGGCATAGCATCGGCCGTTGCGCTCACTTAGGGAGTGAATCATCGGACGGAAGATCTTCCTCTCTGTCTTTCCTCTCTGCATATCCGCCTTTCCAATAAAAAAGTAATAATAAAAATAAATCTTAAAAAAAAAAAGACTTAGTTATTTTTGTTGAAAAGTTAGGTATATACAGAGAGGAATAACTCTCTCCCCAAATGGCCGCAATGGCAGGAGTTGAGCCCACCCGAAGCCAGGAGCCAGGAGCTTCCTCCAGGTCTCCCACATGGGCGCAGGATCCCAAGGCTTTGGACCGTCCTACCCTGCTTTCCCAGGCTACCAGCAGGGAGCTGGATGGGAAGTGGAGCAGCTGAACCTGGTATTCATATGAGATGCCAGACTTTTTTTTTTTAAAGATGTGTTTGTTTGGAAAGCAGATTATCAACAGAGGAGGGCAAAGAGGAGAGAGAGAGAGAGACAAAGATCTTCTCGCTGTTGGTTCACGCCCCACATGGCCTCAACAGCCCTGGGCCAGGTCTGCCTGAAGCTGAAATTCCATCCAGGTCTCCCACGTGGGTGGCAGGGGTCCAAGACCTTGGCCGTCCTCCGCTGCTTTCCCAGGCGCCTTTGCAGAGAGCTTGTTAGCAAATGGAGCAGCCCAGGGCAGGAAGCAGAGCCCTGTATGGGCTGCAGGCATTGCAAATGGTGACCCCAGGTTTTGAAAAAACCTGGTCCTCAAACAAAACAAAGAACAACAACAACAAATGGTCCTTTTGAGTGGCCAATGGATGATGTGCCTTGGTAGGTGGGGGCGGGGAAAGGAAACACTTCCCCACCCCTGACCCAGGGCCTCGGGGTGTTGTTGGCTGATAGCTGGCAGCTGTGTTATGCCCCCTCCCGATACAGATGTGAATGAGTGCAAGACCCTCCCAGACCTCTGTGCGCATGGCACCTGCTACAACACGGTGGGCAGCTTCCATTGCTCCTGTGCCAGCGGCTTCTCCCTGGATGCCCCCCCCCCCTGCCTTGCTGCTTCCCAGGATGTGCCTCAGTGGGAGCAGGGAGCCAGGACCCTGCTGTGGGATGTGGGTGCCACAGCGCCAGGCACCTGCGCCGAAGGGCTGTTCTTGGGATGCGTCTCTTGTCTACCTGTGTGCTGCGTGACCTGTCCTGCCGGACACCCAGACCCCAGCCCGTGTCCCCCACCCCACCCCATCTTCCCCCACAGACATTGACGAGTGTCACATCTCTCCTGACCTCTGTGGCCAGGGCACCTGCGTCAACACCCCTGGCGGTTTTGAGTGCGAGTGTTTCCATGGTTACGCCAGCAGCCCCGGTGTCTCGAAGAGCTGTGTGGGTAGGCGGCTGGCGGGGGGAGTGTGTGGCAAGTGAACGCTACTGGGTGGATGGACATGGGCGCAGGGGGCGGACATGGGGAGGTCCTCCTTTGCTGGCTTGCTTCTCCAATGACTGGGTCGTACCCAGGCCAGGAGCCTGGAGCTCCATCCGGGTCTCCCACGTGAGTGGCACTGGCCACCATCCTCGGCTACCTTCCCAGGGCACTAGCAGGGAGCCAGATTGGCAGTGGAGTAACCGGGATTCGAACTGGCATTTCCATGGGATGCAGGTGACACCGGCCACAGCTTAACCCATCACATCACAGTGGCCCTGGGGTGACCTGACCAAGGGCCACCAGGTTGCCCTTCCTGGGGAGAGGCAGGCAATGAAGCCACCTGTTTGCTGTCCGCCTTGAGGGCGAGGCAGGGAGGGGACAGGCCCTCCAGGCTTCCTGCAATAGGAGTGCCACTGTCCCCCTGGGCACATGCTGGCAGCCGAGGACACGGCGTGCGTGGGGGAGCGTGTGTGTGGAAGATGCGTGGCAGCAGTGTGAATGGGTGTGGACGAGTGATCGCTGAACGACGGTCTGTGTCCACACGGCCATTGCGTCAATGTCACTGGCACCTACCATTGCACCTGCGCTGCCGGCTTCCGCATCAACCCTGAATGTGGGGGCTGCACAGGTGAGCTCCGGCCCCGTCCAGCGCCAGGACCCCGCCTACCCATGCGTGCGTGCCGCCCCAGCGTGCGTGCGCACCTCTGTGTGTGCTAGCATACCTCTCTGTGCGTGTCCGTGCCCCACGTGTGTGTGGTTGCTTACACGTGCGCGCACATGCCTCACCCTCTGCCCGCCCCCCATGCCAGACGTGGATAAATTCCGCGTGCGGAACAGAGGTTGAGCCACGCTACATCAGTACCCGGGCAGTTCCCCGTGCGGCTGCACGGGTGCTGCGCCTTAATGGCGGACGGGCAAGTGTGTATAGGTGGGTGCGAGGGTCCCTGCACTTGCCTGATCGGTGTGGGGGACTCTGGGATGTTGCCTGTTGCGCAGGGCGCTGGGGTGCGAGGCCGCTCCCCGTGCCTGGCAGTGCAGGGTGGCCCTGGCGGTGTGGGGATCCAGGGGTGCCTGGCCCTGTCCGGTGGGTGCTGGGGACCCTGGGGTGTTGGCCAGAGTGTGGGGGCCTGGGGTGCGAGGCCGCTCCCCGTGCCTGGCGGTGCAGGGTGGCCCTGGCGGTGTGAGGATCCTGGGGTGCCTGGCCCTGTCCGGTGTTTGCTGGGGATCCTGGGGTGTTGGCCGGTATGGAGCGCCAGTCTCTGCCTGGTGGTGCGGTGCGCTCAATCCAGACACCTGTAGCCCTTTCTCTCTGCCGCCCCAGACATAGATGAATGCGAGGAGGATCCTGACATCTGTGGACCAAGCCAGTGCATCAGTTGCGTGTGCCCGGAAGGCTTCATGGCCACGCAGGACCTGACAGCTTGTGTGGGTGAGCAGCGGGCGGCCAGGACTGCGAGCTGGGGGTGGCGGTGGAAAGGAGGGTGGCCATGGGGGGTGGGGAGAGGGGCCACCGCGTGGCCTGAGGGGCTGCGGGGGGGGGGGTGTCCTGCGGATCCACGCAGGCATGGCTCCCCCACACTGAGAGTTGAGCAGGCACTGTGTACCCCCCCCACCCCGGGGTTTTCATCTTGATCGCTGGAGTCAGAAACTCGATCCAAACTCAGTCCTAGGGGAGGACGGGACCCAACTACGACAGGGCTGGCCACTGAGCCTAATGTGTCCCGATCATTGAAATCCTCGCCTTGCGTGTGCCGGGATCCCATGTAATCGCTAGTTCGAGTCCCAGCTGCTCCACTTCCCATCCAGCTCCCTGCCTGTGGCCTGGGAAAGCAGTCCAACATGACCCCCTGGCTTGGGACCCCTGTACCCGTGTGAGAGACCCGGAAGAAGCTCTGGACTGCTGATCTGCATCCGCCATTGCAGCCATGTGGGGGCATGAGACAGAAGATCTTTTTTTTTTTTTTTTTTTTTTAAAGATTTATTTTTATTATTTTTTCATTGGAAAGGCGGATATACAGAGAGGAGATACAGAGAGGAAGATCTTCCATCCGATGATTCACTCCCCAAGTGAGCCGCAACGGGTCGATACTATGCCGATCCGAAGCCAGGAGCCTCTTCCGGGTCTCCCACGCGGGTGCAGGGTCCCAAAGCTTTGGGCCGTCCTCAACTGCCTTCCCAGGCCACAGGCAGGGAGCTGGAAGGGAAGCGGGGCTGCCGGGATTAGAACCGGCGCCCATATGGGATCCCGGGCGTGCAAGGCGAGGACTTAACCACTTGCGCCACCGCGCCGGGCCCAGAAGATCTTTTTTTTTTAAAGATTTATTTATTTTTATTGCAAAGTCAGATATACGGAGAGGAGGAGAGACAGAGAGGAAGATCTTCCATCCGATGATTCACTCCTCAAGTGACCGCAACGGCCGGTGCTGTGCCGATCCGGAGCCAGGAGCCAGGAACCTCCTCCAGATCTCCCACACGGGGTGCAGAATCCCAAAGCATTGGGCTGGAGGGCAGAAGATCTTTCTGTCTCCTCTCTGTAGATCAGCCTTTCCAATGAAAATTAAAAAGAAACCATGTAAATCTTAAGAAAAAAAAAAATGGGGGAACATGGTTCCGCTCCCGGAGCCAGCAGACGTTAGCTCAAATTCTTGAGTCCCTACCGCCTAACCCAGCCCTAGCCCAGCCCTGGCATCTCAGGCATGTGGTGAGGAATGAGGCAGCGTATTCTTTATTTTTGTTTTTTTTTTTTTCTTCTGTACCTGCCAAACCCATCAGAAAAAAAAAAAAATTGACCTTGCAAAAGCCAGTATCTTCAGGGGAGCTGCTGGCTGACTCTCCTCTGGCCCTCAACCCTCGCTGCCAGCCAGCTCTACCTCCAGGTGGGAGTAAGTCTGACCTGACACCCCGTGGCAGCTGTTGATACCCCAGGGGAACCCTCGCTTGCCGCCACAGGCTGAGCTATGCAGTGTAGGGAGAGGACCAGCAGCTGCTCCAGTAATCTGAGCCCCCCGCAGCCTGTAGCGGAGGTGGAGGTGGCAGCACAGGTGCTGGGAGCCCAGAGGCCACCCGCATGAGGTCCGCCCAGCCCCCTCCCTTGAGTGGATGGTCACAGCCTCAGTGCATGCTGAGATCTCAAGAGAGAGTGCAAGCAGAGTGTGTCTGGGTTGCCTGGAGCCGTCAGGGGGACCCTGAGCATCTGCAGCAGTGGCCCCCAAAGTGTGTGTGAGGCAGGGCTTGGGGGATCCGCTTCCTGCACTTGCTAAGCCACCAACCATGCACCTGCTGGCTTGTCTAAATCCCAGGTATGATCAGCAAGCAGCAAGGTGGGTTGGGGAACGTATGTCGCACCTGTCAGATGTGGATGCTGCAATACGGCCACATCCTCTGTCAGACTCTGTCAGACTCTGATTGTTAAGTAAGAGGTCGCAAGCACCAATTCCACGGATCAGGGCTTGAAGCTGACACCAGGAAGCCAACTAGAAACTGACAGCGCCCGGCATGGCCCCCATCCCAAGGCTTGTTCAAGGTTCCTGAGCCGGGATACAGAATATTATTCTTATTCTTCTTATTATTATTTGTTTAAGATTTATTTATTCTTATTGGAAAGGCACATAGAGACAGAAAGATCCTCCATCCACTGGTTCACTCCCCAAGTGGCCACAATAGCCAGAGCTGAGCCCATCTGAAGCCAGGAGCCTCTTCTGGGTCTCCCACGGGGGTGCAGGACTCCCCCAAAGTTTTGGGCCATCTTCTACTGCTTTCCCAGGCCACAGGCAGGGAGCTGGAAGGGAAGCGGGGCTGCCGGGATTAGAACCAGCACCCATATGGGATCCTGGGCGGCAAGGCGAGGACCTTTAACCACTTGCGCCACCGCGCCGGGCCCCACTTTGTATTTTTTTTAAAAGATTTATTTATTTATTAGAAAGTCAGATATACAGAGAGGAGGAGAGACAGAGAGGAAGATCTTCCATCCGATGATTCACTCCCCAGGTGAGCGCAACGGCCGATGATATGCCGATCTGAAGCCAGGAGCCAGGAACTTCTTCCGGGTATCACACACGTGGGTGCAGGGTCCCAAGGCTTTGGGCCGTCCTCCACTGCTTTCTCAGGCCACAGGCAGGGAGCTGGATGGGAAGAGGGGCTGCCGGGATTAGAACCAGGGTCCCTATGGGATTCCAGCACGTTCAAGGCAAGGACTTTAGCCGCTAGGTCACGCCGCTGGGCCCTACTTTGTATTTTAAATGCATAAAACAAGTCTTGAAAGAAACCTAGAGTTTCAAACTGGAAGGGAGGAACCAGAGCAGGTATTTGATGCAAGAGTTCAGTTTCCTGTATCTTGCATCTGAGGATCTGGTTCCAATCTGGCTCCCTGCTAGTGCGCCTGGGCGGCAGCCAGTGACAGCCCAAACTCTCGGGCCTCTGCCATCTGCACAGAATACCTGGATGGAGTACTTGGCTTCTGGCTTTGTCCTGGTCTGGCCCCAGTCATAGTAGCCATAGTGAAGCATTCTCTCTTTCTCTGCCTTTCAAGTGGATAAAATCAAAAATAAATAAACAGCACACTTTTGACAGAGGCTGACCGGGGAGGCCGTTTATTTAAAATAGGAATGGCCTTGTGCTAGACTGCTCCTTGCTGTTTTTCCGTGGAAACCACTTGGTACCTTCTTCCTGCACCTGCCCCCTCCCCATCAGGCCAGGCTGTCTGAGTTCCACTCCTCTGCCCTGTTAGGTTGCTGTGTGTCCCTGCTTGCATTCAGACAGACCCACGTTTGAGTCCCGGCACTAAGAAGTTAAGTAGATGACTTCCTGGTTTTGCCACGCCTCCATCTGCTGATTTGTAAAATGGTGTCTATAAGCCTGCTAATCTGTGAATCTGTAAAATGGAATATACGGGCAGTGACTTAGTCCAACCTTCACCGCTAGGGGTCACTACGGAGCCAGCTGGTCAGTAGTGGTCAGGGAGCTGGGCAGCTGGGGTGGACGGAGGTGTTTACAGTACCATCAAGTGTCAGCCAGCGTGAGCGACTTGTCATATAGAAACGGGACCTGCAGGAACACGGGGCGAGCTCCTAGCCACCTGGCTTTGTGGAAACACCCACCTGGGGATTGGGTGGATGGGCCAGCTGGCTGGGGTGGGCAGGCCTCGGTGGCCTGTCACTGCCAAGCACGGTGACCCAGAGCTCCCATTGGGAAAACAAGCTTGAGGGCTTGGGGGGACCTTTGCAAATGAGTCAGCCGCAGAGTTCCCCATATTCTTGCAGTGGCCAGTATGAGTTCAAATCCCACCTGTGACACCTGCCAGCTAAATCATGTAATTGTACCAGCTGTAGAAGCAGGATTAATAAAAAACAATCACCAAACCAGACATCAGATCACACACACTTTATTAACATAAAAGCAGAGATGCTGTGTCAAAGGTTCAAGTCTCCAAGAAGGCATCGACAATTGATATCCATCCCAATACACGAGCCCAAAGGTCTGTGATGTAAACATCAACAGGATGAAAAAAGAAAGTGAAGTAGACACATCCATAGTCCCCGGTGGCAACCTTCCGTGTGCTCTCCGCAACAAAGACAACAAATAGAAAAACCTCTAAGGATATGGGAGGCTGGCATCCTGTCAGCTGCCTCAGGCGGAATGGATAGTCACAGAACCTTCTAGAACGCACCTGCTCTGCAGGGGCCCGAGGATGCTTGTCAAGGAGGAGCCTCTTCTGGGCCTTCAAATAAACTTTCTCAAATTTCAAGGTAAACCCTCAGAATGTAAAGCAATCGGAGGAAGTTCTCGGCTAGGTCAAAGAGAAAATGACAAGAAAAATCAAGGCTTTTTTTTTTTAAAGTGGAACGATAATACTTTTAAAATTTGAGGGGTTCAGCCAGTAGCGCTCAAGGGGCAAATTCATAGCCTTAAGTGGCCATGCTGGGAAAAGACTGGTGTCTGCCTTGTAGAATGGTGGCAGGAGGTCTCTTGCTTAGAGTCTGCTAACTGACCACACACGGAGCACAAATCCATTGTCATGGAGCTAAGTTGTGGATGACTGACCACACCTCCCCATCTCTCCCCTACAGACGCCAACGAATGCGCCCACCTACCAGGTCAGATGTGCCACCCTGGCCAGTGCCACCACACGGCTGGTTTCTTTCAATGCGTGTGTCAGGATGGCTTCCAGCTGGCTGCAGACAGAAGGAGCTGTGTGGGTGAGTCTTGGCACAGTGCTGGGAGCCACCTGTACCCTCTCCCCTTTAGGGGTACCATGTGGCTGTGTTTCCAGCCCGTGTGTTAAACCAACACAGCGTGTCTATATTTTCACGGGCTCTGCAGAGTGGGGATGTCTTAGCAAGTGTTGACTTTTCTCAGAGTGCAGAAGGGTGCCGTGGGAATCCATGGCGAGGTGAGGAAGCACCCAAGCCACTGGAGGTTAGGGTCTTGCTCTTGTTCTGGTCCACCTACAACCCTGCCCGCCCCAATGAATTTTTCCCTGCTCATCCCTATTGGCCTGAGGCAGCCCTGGAGCCCTGGGCATTGCCACAGTGACCGCCCTGGCTGACACTGAGATTGCCCTGTTCCCTCCTCTCTACAGCCACCGATGAGTGCCTTCCCCCAACCCATGGCATGTGCCACAACCTTGGGCACTTCCACTGCATCTGCCCCCACCAGACTTCATGGCTCTGGGGCTGCTCCCTCTAACACCCCCAGGCAGTCAGAATCCTGGCGTTGAACCGCTCCGTGCACAACTTTCTGGCCTTAAATTCTCTCTCGGGAACCCCCAAACTTCCTCACGAGCCCACCAAAATGAGCATGGATGTGGGGGTCTCCCAAGATAGAACCTGGGAAGTGGTGGGCAAAGACCCGTCTGACCTGGCATCTGTGTGGGCAAGTCTTGAATAGTGTGGGCTAACCTGGACCAGTCTGGCTTTGCCTCTGTGTCTGGGCTAGCCTAGAGCTGTGCAAACCAGCTCCATCCTGTGCAGGTGAAAGGGATGGGTGTCAGCTCTAGTTCGGAGAGGCCTCCTGGGCGAGACCGTTCATTCACACACACAACCCACCTGGTGCGGTGGCTCCACTCCGTCCGCTCTCCTTGCGGCCGATAGAGAACCGACCTCCACCTTGGTCCCCTGTCCATGTCCCTTCCCTGCAGACACTGACTAGTGCTTGCAGACGCCCTGCTTCTGGGTGGAGCTTCAGGCAGACAGAGGGGAGGCAGGTACAGCTCCGCTGGGCTAGCCTCATCCAGTGAGGGCTAGCCTTGGCAGCTAGAGCCACAGGGAATTTGCGTGGGTCATACACCATTCCACCCCTGAGGCCACGTCAGTTGGATGGAAGTCTTGCTGGGGCAGAGGTTTTAAGAGTTTGGGGTCTGAGAGTTAGGACACTGCAGCTTTGCCTGTCCGTGAAGGAAGCAGAGCTGTGAACTTAGGGTGACTTTCCTCCTCAGGCCAAGGAAGGGGTCCCCCGTAACAGTAGGGGAAAGGGATTTCTAGGGCTGATCCCCATGGGTCCAGCATGGATAACGCGTCCGCCTCTGAGCCAGTCACCGTGCCTGAGGGGCGTGGCATATTCTGATGGGGTGGGGATTCTTGGTGGGGTCAGCTCTGCTCATTGGCCAGCACTGGGGTGCCTGGATCACCTTAACACCCCTACTCCCCGACACACACAAACACACACACACACACACACACACACACACACACACACACACACACACACACACACAGAACCTTAGCGTCTTTCATTATGAGGCTCACAGCTGCTCCACGCCTAAACCATTCAATACCTCCGAGACCCCGCTGTAGCAAGACGCTGGGGAAGGGCTCGGGTGACCCCTGCAAGTTACGTCCTCAGGAGGGCAGCAGTGAGTGCCCTGCTACTCTTTCCCCTCCCCGGTACCTCCCCTCACCTCCCCATACAGCGCCCTCTGCTGTCACACACACCCTTCCCTCTCCTTATGCTGGGGACTGCACCTGCTGCTGACTCTCCCCGCCTACACCCCCACACCCAGCTCTCTGCCCCCCTACACTCCCACACCCAGCTCTCTGCACCCCTACACCCCCACACCCAGCTCTCTGCCCCCCTACACTCCTACACCCAGCTCTCTGCACCCCTACACTCCCCACACCCAGCCCCCTACACCCCCACACCCAGCTCTCTGCCCCCTACACTCCCACACCCAGCCCCTACACCCCACACCCAGCTCTCTGCCCCCCTACACTGCCCACACCCAGCTCTCTGCCCCCCTACACTGCCCACACCCAGCTCTCTGCCCCCCTACACTCCCCCACATCCAGCTCTCTGCCCGCCTACACTCCCCACACCCAGCTCTCTGCCCCCCTACACTCCCCACACCCAGCCCCCTACACTCCCCACACCCAGCCCCCTACACTCCCCACACCCAGCCCCCTACACTCCCCACACCCAGCTCTCTGCCCCCCTACACTCCCACACCCAGCTCTCTGCCCCCCTACACTCCCACACCCAGCTCTCTGCCCCCCTACACTCCCCACACCCAGCTCTCTGCACCCCTACACTGCCCACACCCAGCTCTCTGCACCCTACACCCCCACACCCAGCTCTCTGCCCCCCTACACTCCCACACCCAGCTCTCTGCCCCCCTACACTCCCACACCCAGCTCTCTGCCCCCCTACACTCCCACACCCAGCTCTCTGCACCCCTACACCCCCACACCCAGCTCTCTGCCCCCCTACACTCCCCACACCCAGCTCTCTGCACCCCTACACTGCCCACACCCAGCTCTCTGCACCCCTACACTCCCACACCCAGCTCTCTGCCCCCCTACACTCCCACACCCAGCTCTCTGCACCCCTACACTGCCCACACCCAGCCCTCTGTCCCCTGCCACTGACTGCCCCCTTCCCTCCCCCTCACATCTAGCTGGCTTTTAGGAACACTGTCCCATTGGCCATGAGGCAGTCCCAGGCCTGACTGAATCTCTGGAAGATGAGTCCCTCGGCCCCCCTATCATACGTGTGGGTTTCAGGTTGTCCCCTGCCACAGGACCCATGGGTGGCCCTGGAGCCTGTACAGTGACACGCACAATACCTACAACCCTGGCGGCCCAACCCTCGATCCCAGATGTGCACAGAGAAGCCCAGCGTGTGCACTAGCAGCCTCCGTGTCAACACAGAGGGCTCCTTCCGCTGTGGCTGTCCCCTCGGCCGCAGCCTGGACTCGGCCAGCACCAACTGCGTGGCGCAGTTCACTTGTCCGTTTTTGCACGTCCCCCGACATTCCTCATTCGAATCTGCCTTCACTCACTTGTTCCCCCATTGGCTCCCTTGGTTTTTCATTCAGTTACTCACAAATTCATTTAACTTATTTCTTTATTCATTTAGCTGCTCCTGTCAAGTATTCATTTGCGCCCGCAGGGTCACCTGAGGTCCGGCCTGGGGTAGAAGTGGGGTGCTGGGGGTGTGGGATCCTGCATGCAACCCTCACCCAGCTGGAACCTCCACAGACATCAACGAGTGTTCCCTGAACCCGCGGCTCTGCGCCTTCCGCTGCCACAACACCGAAGGCTCCTACCGGTGCACCTGCCCGGCCGGCTATGTTCTGCGGAACGATGGGGCCACGTGCCGAGGTGGGCCTGGCAGGGCACGGTGAGAGAGGGTTGAAACAAGCAGGATTCTTGGGACTCCCTGGCCTGAGTTTCAGGAAAAAAAAATCTCCAGCCCTGGAGACCTCACGGCTTCCTTTCAAATGCAGAAATGGCAGCCTGAGCCACCAGGGGCAGGAGTGGGCAGCAAGGACACGCAAGGTGGTGGCACTGAGTGGCCAGGGACTCTAGACACAGCTGAGTAAACAGCCCTTCCTCCAGCCCTCCAGATAGCCGCAGTGTCCTGGGCTGGCGCCAGCTCCCCAGGGCATTTAAGACAGATGCACCTGCCCTGAGGAAGGTGGTAGAGAATGGTTCTCGGCCTCCACTGAAGCTGGTGGGAAAAGCAGGTGTCTGGCCAAACTGCTGGATGCTGGGGGTGGGATGCTGGGGTACCCGGCCTTGGGCCACTGACTGACCCTGGTCATCATCCCAAGATGTGGACGAGTGTGCAGGTGGAAGACAGGACTGCCACGCCCGCGGCATGCTGTGTAAGAACCTCATCGGGGCCTTTGCCTGCGTCTGTCCCCCCGGTCTGCGTCCTCAGCCCGGTCCCGGCCAGGGCTGCATAGGTAAGACATGGAGGGTGCAGGGAAACCCACAGGAAGTGGGAGAAAGAGAGGGACATCAAACAAGGGGCTAGGGCTGGGAACGCTCAAGGGGACAGCTCCGGGGACACCACCAGCCTGCCCTTCTCTTAACCCTGCCCCTCCCACATCCAGATGAGGATGAATGCTTTACGCAGCCTAGCCTGTGCGCCCACGGCCGCTGCGTCAACACGGTGGGCAGCTTCCGATGCGACTGCGATGCCGGTTTCCAGCCCAGCCCCACCTTCACCGAATGCCATGGTGAGAGCTGCCCACCCGTCCACCCCTTCTGGCAGCCCAGGAGCTCCTCCATGCACAGGCAGGGTGTTGGGGAGGGGGCGGCTGAGCTGGGTTACTCACCACGCACGCGCACAGATGCACTTAGAATACTGCCCTAAGCGAGTTTAAAGCTACCCTCCTGGACGGGTCCATGGCCATCCTTCCCGCCAGTCCACCTGCTGCTCTCACCCTTTGTCCATGACAACCTGTCTGATTCCTACTGTCCCTGGGCTGTGTCTTTTAGTGGCCCACAGGGCATGGCCCATGACCCCTAGGGCTGCAGCCCGGTCAGGGTCAGGTGACGGCGACCCTGCCCCACCACAGCGGCTGGCATCTCTCTCTGCCACTCACTCCTCTTCTGTAACAGACGGACGGCAAGGAGCCTGCTTCTCTGAGGTGCTGCAGGGCGCATGCCAGGCCCAGCATCCAGACCCAGCATTGAGGCGCGTATCCAGGGCCGTGTGCTGCTGTGTGGGCGGCCGGGCCTGGGGACCCCTCTGTGAGCTGTGCCCCCTGCCGGGCACTCCTGCCCACAGGGAGTTGTGCCCTTATGGCCTGGGCTACACTGTGCAAGGCCGAGGTGAGTGAGTGCCCCGCTTCCTCCCGTTCGCCCTGTGGGCATCATGACTCTGGTTGTGGTGAGCCATTCTGTGTGTGTGTGTGTGTGTGTGTGTGTGTGTGGGTGTGAGAGTATCTTGTGGGCGAGGCCTCCACCTGCTGGGCCTGTAGGGAGGGTGAGGAGGCTGAGGAGGGAGGCGTGGCCTGTTGGCCTCAGCCACACAGCCACCCCTTCCGCTGGTCTCCAGATGTGGACGAGTGTCAGGTGCTCCCCGGCCTGTGTCCTCACGGTGAGTGCATCAATAGCATTGGATCCTTCCGCTGCTACTGCCAGGCCGGGTATGCGCCAGATGCCGCCGCGACCAGCTGCCAGGGTGAGTGGTGGCCGGGCCCGCCTGGCTCCAGCTTCCCCAGTACCCTGGGGACGTTTCCCTGCATCCTCCTCCTATAGCAGGATGCCCAGGGTTGAGTCCCAGCTGCTCCGCTTCCCCATCCAGCGCCCTGCTGTCGCTCCTGAGCATCCTTAGCAGGGAATATCCACGTGACCGCGTTCCTCCCTTCTCCCACCGTCCCCCTTTCCAGATGTGGACGAGTGCAGTCAGGCCCCGGCCCCGTGCTCCTCTTTGTGCAAAAACACGGCGGGCAGCTTCTTGTGCAGCTGCCCCCGCGGCTACCGCCTGCAGGAAGATGGAAGGAGCTGTGCAGGTGACAGCCGAACTTCATCCCGCCCTCCCTGCTTCCCCCCTGGTCCCCTGCTGCCACTTCCTGTCTGCAGCCTCTCTGGCCGTTCCTCGGACCCTGGTCTGAGCCGTCCCCGGGGCTGTGTGCATTGCAGATCTGGACGAATGCTCGTCCCGCCAACACAACTGCCAGTTCCGCTGTGTCAACACCCTGGGTGCCTTCGTTTGCCGCTGCCCGCCCGGCTTTATCCAGCAGCGCAATGGCTGCTTCGGTGACCCCTCCCGAGCACCACCCCACCCTGGTTCTCTCTTGTTAGTTTAGCCAAGAAGCCTCTTGATTTCCAGTACGTGCTGGATGTGGGGGGACACGGTCCTTGGGAGGGACAAGAGGACATCTAGAACATTCTCCACTTTCCTGCTCCAGGAGCTGGGTATCCCACCCCGAGCTGATTTCCGTCCAGGACATGCGCCACCCCCACCTTTTGTCTGACCTCTCGGGGGTGCCTCCCCGGAATGCTCCCCCAAATCCCAGGAGGCTCTCACAGTCCAACAGGAAAATTTGGTTCAAGCGTCAAACTCCCATCGTGGCCTTCCAGGGAAACAGACTTCCCTTCAAGACATGACCCCTTCCGGGCCACCCCCCCCAACCTTAATCAACTCAGTCAGCACCCCCTGAGCCATACTGGGTGCTGGTAATCGCCCCATCGGAGGACGGCTGACTGGTGGTGGTCTGCCAGTCAGGTCTGGCCCTCCGCTTGCTTTTTTTAATAAAGTTGTGTTGGTCTGCGCCCACATCCACCTGTGGACCCCATTATCTGGCGCTAATGTTGCATGACAAAGGCTGAGTAGACTCTTTTTCTTAACAAAGATTATTTGAAAGAGAGAGAGATGCTGGTTCACTCCCCAAGGAGCCAGGAGCCAGGAGCTTCCTCCAGGTCTCCCGTGTGTGTGGGTGCAGGGACCCCCCAGCACTTAGGCCAGCACCTGCGGCTTTGCCAAGTACATTAGCAGGGAGCTGGATCGCAAGTGGAACAGCCGGGACTTGAACCAGTGTTCCGATATGGGACGCTAGCATCGCAAGTCAGTGGTTTAACCCTCTACACCACACCACCAGCTCCGAACGTAAAGCTTTGGGGATTTAAAAAAAAAAAAAATCCCACCGGGAGTTAGGGCGTGGAGGTGTGTCACTTTGTTGGGACCCACGAGGACCTAGCTCAACAGGTGCCCATGTTGCATCCCTACCACAAGCTATGTGCCAAGGCCAAGCTTTAGTTCATTCTCACCCTGCATTGCTTATTAGCCTCTAGGTGTGACAGCAGGGGAAACTGAGGCACAGCGCGGGCAGGTGGGTCACCTTGGGCCGTCACAGCTTCTAGATGATTCCGACAGCCTGTTTTAAGAGGACAGAGGGAACCAATAAGGCGTCTCCCTGCAGCCTCCCCCCCGCCCCCCGGCACTAACCCCCAGGCAACCCTGCCCTTGTCCTGCAGACCTTAATGAGTGCTTGGTCCAGCCCGGCCTGTGTGGTCCCTACGCCCGCTGTTACAACACCCTGGGCACTTTCCGCTGTGAGGCCCCCCAGGGTTTCCAGCCGAGCGACTTCGATGGTTATGAAGGTAGGTAGGAGGCCAGGTTTGTGGGGTGGCGCCTGAGGCTGGGGTGGGGTGGGGAGAAAGGGCAGCCCCACGTACCGCCCCGTCTCTCACTCTCAGACGTTACACAGAGGGAAGGGGGGGTCACCACCCGGCAAGGTGACCGAGATCAGCCTGGCTGTGACTCACTAGCGCTGTCTGTCCGGAGTGGTCCAGGGTGTGCTGCGACTGGCTCAGCAGCGGGTGGGCTGGGCGGCACCCACATCCTCCATCTCACTGTAGCGGTTGCAGGGGTCCTCCATCCGGGGAGTCCGCTTCTGCCCACTTCCCTCCAGCTCCCCAGTCTATGCCATCTTCCTGAAGCCCCAGGTCTTCCTGGCTGTAGGGCTCATTTTTTTCCGTTTCTCTCTCTTTTTCTCCCTGACAGTCCAGCTTTCATCTCCTACCCAGCCAGGCGCACTTGGCTGTCCTGAGACCTCTCCCTTTTGGCTTCTATCCCTCTGGGGTGCCACGGCAGGGCCCCTCCTGGCTGCTGTCTTCCTCCGTGACCAGGTCCTCACTGCTCTCTTGCTCTTGGGCGCTGCTTGCTCTGCCCCCTCATCCTGTCTCCGTCTCGATCTTCCCTCCGTTGTCTGTGACAGCCTGCCTGTGCTAAGCTCTGTTAGAAAGTAGCCAGGAGCTGGGTGAGCAATGAACCTTCTCAAATTCTAGTATAAAGAGACAGCCAAGCAGGCATATCTTCCACCTGCTGGCTCATGGCCCCACAGCCGCCAGGGCTGGGCCAGTCACAGCCAGGTGCCGGGATCTCCATGCCACCGATGAGGGTTGGCAAGGGCCTGGGCAGGTGCATCAGCAGCAGAGGGAGGCAGCCCTTGAAATGGAGGCCCTGTGAATGTGGGTTGTGGTGGTCATGACCTCTAGGCCGAAGCCTGCCTACTTAGGGGTCCCCACGCGGGGGTCTCCTTTTGCCCCACTGGAGTAGCAGGACCAGGGAGCGTGTGAATGCCAGTGGCCTGGATGGGGTGCCACCTAGCACCCTTGTAGTTGTGCAGGCAGCCCCCTTAGACGAGCAGGGATGTTGGCAGCGTTGAGGGTGGGGAGGGCAGAGGTGGGGGAAAGAGGAGGGATGGCAGACATGGGGCTGGGCATGGGTAGAGTAGGGGGTCAGGCCGAGCCTGCCAGGAAGATGCTAACTTTGACCTCTGATTAGGAGTAGAGATGCAAGAAGATTACGAGTATCCGCCCCCGCCTCCCCCGTCCCCTGACATAGACACACAAATGACAATGAGTGTGTCTTGTTCCCCGTCCCCTGCGGGAGAATCCCTCGCCACTGCGTCTACCCCTCCGGCTTTGACGGGGCCCGAGGAGGCTGCCGGGACACAGAGGAGTGTGCAGGACCCAGCAGCCCCTGCAGCCGTGGCTGGGCCAACACACCAGGAGGCGTCCTGTGTGGCTGCCCAAGAGGCTACTTCTGGATTGGATGAGGGTGAGAGCCTCCGGGGGAACCCTTAGGAGTGGACAGGGGAGGTGGTGGTGATGGTGGTGGTGGTGGTGGTGGTTGGGGGTGAGGGGATCCCTGCCACGCTGTCCCTGAAGGAAGACCCATCCGCAGGCCCTGAGTCTCCGGCCGGAGTCTCAGCTCAGGATCCGAGGATGTCCCAGCCAACGATGGTGAGCGGGAACCGCTGTCTCCCGAATCCTGCTATGAATGAAAGACCAGCGGACTAGCGCCCGGGACCGGCCTGGCACACACGGGGAGCCGGCAGGTGCCTCGGGAGGCGGGAATTGGTGGTGGTGGGGAGGATGCAGTGGGTGGGCATAGCAGCTAGCACGGGGACGGGTGGAAGCTGGGAAGGAGGTCAAGCAAGGGCTTCCCACCCCACAAGAAAAAACAAAACAAAACAAAACAAAAAAACCCTCTGGGTTGCAGAGTCCACTTGTGGCTCCCAGAATAGACTCAGCCCCATAATGCCCTTGGGGGCGGGCCCTGGACCCCTCTCCTCTTCTCAGAGCTGGTGACAGACACCAGGCTGGGAGCCAGGAGCTTCTTCCGGGTCTCCCACACGGGTGCAGGGTCCCAAGGCCCTGGGCCGTCCTCCACTGCTTTCCCAGGCCACAGGCAGGGAGCTGGATGGGACCCCTCTGGGAACATGATGGTGGTGACTGAAGGCCAGGCGCCCTGGGCCTTTGCCTGCTATACCAGCCGAGCACCAGCAGGCGTCAGTAAGCACTGGAATCTGTGCCATGCTCCCGAGTGCCCGGCCTGAGCTCTCCCAGGACACCCGCCCCTCGCCGTGCCAGGCTGGGGAAATGGGAAATAGCTTGGATCCCAAAGCGCAGCAGTCCCCGAGCCTGCCAAGGAGGTGGAGCCCACAGGGCACTGCCAGAGCCGAGGAGGACAGACAGGAAGCCTTCTGTGTCGCCCAGCCCCAGCGGAGCCCTGCCATTGGCTTGTGGAGGGTCCCGTCTCCTGCTGCCAGGCCCCCGGAAGGCGGTGCTGAGGAGCCCAGATAAAGGGGAGCTTGTGGTCCACACACACAGGGGGCCTTCAGAGACGGACAGGTGCAGGGAGCCCGGCGGAAGCACCCCTGGCAGGCCCCCAGCTGGCCGGCCTGTTTTGTCTCCTTGTGTCAGCCCTGCCAGCCTTTTTTTGGGGGGGGGATTGGCTTCTGCAGACCGGGGGTCCCCGCTCTGACCATCCCTCAGTAACTTTGGGGTGCCTTTCTGACAGTTCCCCCCTCTTGGCTGGGTCTGCCCAAGCACTGTTTTTCGGGGGGTGGGGGAATGGTAGCTCAGCCAAGGGAAGGGGGTAGTTCTGGGGGGGCTGCCTCTGCTTCCCACCTGGGCATCGGCCACATGCTGCACGCCCAACCGTCCCATCTTTTATGGACCGAATAGAATTCCCGCACCCCCAGTGCCTGTACCCACCGCACGCATACACACACAGCAGTTCCTCTCAGCCCCTAACCCCTGATCATTTGGCCTTTCCCTCCAGATAAGCCCCGGCTACTCTTGATTCAGAAGTTCCCCCTGACCTTGAAGATGAACCTGTTAGGCCGGGACCCGGAGCTGACATCCTGGAGCTGCGGCCAGCACTGCAGCGGGTGGAAGGCCGGGTCTACTGTTCCGTCACTAACCCTAACTTCTTTCACTTGCAGCACCTGGGCCGTTGTTGTTGGCGGCGGCTGCGGCCCGGGCGCTTCACCTAACCGGCTGCTGGTGGTGAGCGTGGCGCAGGCCTGGGCTGCTAGGCTGAGGGTCCGGGCCTAGCGGCTGCTGTCTAACTAACACAGGGGGGGTCCTCTACGGACCTTGGGGTTACTGGGTGCGGTTGATCGCGGGCCTGTGCTGCAGGCGGGGCTTTCAGGGAGCGGCTGGGGATCGAAGCACTGGGGAGTTAGATGGCTGGGATGGGGGCAGGCTCGGTCGTGTACCTCGGCCCCCCCCTTCTCCATGCCACCTCCAGGGTCTGCACAGGAGGTCCGAGGGCACTTTTTTGCTTTTCTGAGGGCACTTGCTACTTTTATCGAGGGCTTTTATGACTTTTATCCGGGGCACTTTTAACGTGTGGCCAGATCAAAAGCAGACGCAGCTGTAAAGCTATGTTGCACTGTGAATGTATCTGATTTGGCCAAGTTAGAGAGGCGATGCCACCACCCCCAGCAGGGCCACTTCCTGTTTGGGATGAGACCCCCCCCCACCCCCCCCCCCCGGGAGGAGGCTCTTGTCCTCACCCGCCCATCTCACGGATGGGAAAACGGAGGCTTTGGGGGGAGAGGTGAAACAACCTGGGCAAGGATGGGGCAGCTAGTGGCCACCCTGCCCGGGTAGGGATCACTGGAGAGCAGTCAGCCTGGCAGGGCACCGTCCAAAGAAGGCAGAACTTGGGCCCGGTGCGGTGGCCTGGTAGCTAAAATCCTCGCCTTGAATGCGCCGGGATCCCATAGGGGCGCCGGTTCGAATCCCGGCAGCCCTGCTTCCCTTCCAGCTCTCTGCCTGTGGCCTGGGAAAGCAGTGGAGGACGGCCCAAGACTTTGGGACCCTGCACCCATGTGGGAGACCTGGAAGAGGCTCCTGGCTTCAGATCGGCCGTTGTGCTCACTTGGGGAGTGAAGATCTTCCTCTCTGTCTATCCGCCTTTCCAATAAAAATAAAATAATAAAAATAAATCTCATGGTCGGCAGCAGGAACAGACCTCGGCTGGGGTTGGGGGGGCGGGAAGCACATGTAACCCTCCACCCGCCCCGGCAGGTGCACCCCATGATAAAGCAAGAACGTGACAGAGAACAGAGACAACTTCCCCCCTCCCCCATAAAGATTTATTGAAAAGTTAAGTTTTTTGTTTTTTGTTTTTTTTTTTTTTAAAAAAGGAGAAAAACAAAAAGTCCAGGTTAGGGGACGGCGTTGACTTTGAACTTCTGGGCTCTGCAAGGAGGAGGACTCCGAGGAAGCCCGGGGCAGGTGTCCCTGGGGCGGTGATAAGAAATCGCAGGCTGGCAGCGTTCCCCTGGCAGCGGTTAGGGCCCCGGGTTCCCTTTGTCCTCCCCGCGGCCTGAGGGGCAGCAGGGTGGCAGGGCCGAGGGGGTGCCGGTGTTACGGATCGATTCCCGGATCGGGGGGGGGGGGGGCCCTGCAGTGAGAGAGAGGGGAGTCGGGGAGCAGAGCCGTGCTGTAACTGTCACCGCGCACGCTGACCTCTGCCCCCCACGGGGCCCCTGGCACGGGGCCCCTGGCATGATAAGCCCGCTCGGAGCATCCTGGAAGGAGGCTCCCCTCCCTCCCCCCACCGCGCCCCAGAGGCTCCCAGGTCGGGCAGCGGCCTCTGCCATTTCCCACAGGTCCCAGGGCAGGTGTGTCCCAGAGCTGCGCGCTTTGGCGCTTTCGGCCCCGCCTCTCATCCTCCGAGAGGGTGGATCGTGGTGGCACGAAGAAGCTTCTCGAAAAAGCCCTGAGCTGTGGTGTTAAGGGAGCGTCTGGGCTGGTGGCCCATGTGGTCTGAGTGCTGGGGCATGGTGGGGTGGGGCGCGGTGTAACCCGAATTCGGGGGACAAGGAACTGCTTTCTCTTGGGGCTCCTCCAGGGACCCCCCCCCCCCGGCTCGCTCCCCTCTGGTTCGTTTCAGAGCCTAAGTGTTTGCCAGAGCCCCGGAACCGGAAGTGGAAGTGGCCGCCTCTATGGGCAGCCGGGTGGCGGGGAGCTCCGGTGTCAGGAACGGACTAACTGGATGGGGGCTGGCGTTGTGGCACGGCGCAATAAGCCGCCACTCGCAATGCCGGCAATCCCATATCGGAGTGGTCTGAGTCCCCGCTGCTCCGCTTCCCAGCCAGCTCCTTGCTAGCGTGCTTGGGAGAGCAGTGGCAGATAATCCAAGTGTTTGGACCCCCTGTACGCCAGTGGGAGACCTGCAGGAGGGGGTCTCAGGCTCCCTGGCTTGGGCCCGGCCCAGCTGTGGCCGTTGCAGCCGCATGGGAAATACTCTTGACACGTCAGGTATCCGGGATGTGAGGACAAGAAAAAAATGACTGTATTCCCATGAGAACTCTGCAGCTCCCGGTGTGCTGGCTGGGCCTGCCTGGCACTTCACCCCAGCACTTCCGGGGGTGGGGGGCTGTCAGGTGGGCAGGTACTTGGGACTCCCCCACACACACACACATCACCCACCAACCCCCCGTGATGAGCTTGGTCCTGCAGTCCCCCTGAGCGCCGGGGGATGGGGAGGGGACGGTCACGTGACCGAGCATCCTTACCGAGGGCTTTGTGGCTCTCAGGCTAGGCGGTGGCACGCCTCTTGTGCCTGCTGGAGTTGTTCACCTTGGAGGCCGTTGGCCGGGACTTCAACGTCCCCTTCTTTCTTCCAAGACAATGGCCTGTCACCAAAGGAAGACGCGCAGAGAGAGATACAAGTGAGCCAGGAGCCCCTGGATCCAGCCAGGCCTGAAGCTGTCCTTGCTTGTCCTCCATCCCTCGCCATCAGCAGGTGACCTGGTTCGAGGCTGCTGGGGGGGGGCGGGGTGTAGGGCGTGGGTGGCTGGCACTGCGACACGCAGGGGCAAGCTGCTGCTGCCCTTGACACCGGCGGAAGCCCCGGCAGCTCCACTTCCCATCCAGCTCCCTGCCTGTGGCCTGGGAAAGCAGTGGAGGACGGCCCAAAGCCTTGGGACCCTGCACCCGCGTGGGAGACCTGCAGCAGGTTCCTGGCTCTTGGCTTTGGATCGGCGCAGCACCGGCCATTGCACTCACTTGGGGAGTGAATCATCAGACGGAAGATCTTCCTCTCTGTCTCTCCTCTGTATATCTGACTTTGTAATAAAAATAAATAAATCCTTAAAAAAAAAAAAAGGCAAACGGGCATGCAATCACCCACCTGATGAGTCCACTTGAGAGGAGAGACACGACTTGTTCTGGGCCTTCAGGTACTGCACGGTCCTCTGCACCGCCTTCTCACGTGGGTCCGCACACACGACTCTCTGTTTCAGACAGAACCTGTCGGGTGGGATGGACATGACGGGGTGTCCAGGTTAGGGTAAGGGGGCCGGGCCGGGGGCGGGGGAGGTTCCACTTGCCACAGTCCCGGGGCCTCGCTCACCGGACGGCACGCAGGTTGCAGCTTCCGCTCACTTCCTGGAGCTGGTAGCACCGGGCGTGCCGGAGGACAGCCCATTTGAGGTGGCGCTGGTACGCCAGGCAGCAGTCCTCCGAGATGCCTGCAAGTGTTAGAGCTGGTGTTTTTGAGGGGGGCTGCAGCCGGAGCCGCGGGCCCAGACAGCGGCACCTGCCTCCCTGAGCTGGCCGCGGGACCGATCCTTCCACGGCCTGGCAAGACGAGAACCACCCCCCTGCACCCGACCTTATGTCCTTAGCCCCCAGCACTGCAGTGGGGGGTCTGGAGTAGGTGCAGCACCCCCAAAGACAGGGAGGTGCGCAGGGACGCACGGGAGGAGTTGGGGAGACGGTGACCTTGGCCTCTGAAGTTGGCTATGGGAGATGGGCCTCCGGGGCCCCGAGGCT
Source organism: Ochotona curzoniae (assembly GCF_017591425.1). Classification (NCBI taxonomy): domain Eukaryota; kingdom Metazoa; phylum Chordata; class Mammalia; order Lagomorpha; family Ochotonidae; genus Ochotona; species Ochotona curzoniae. The sequence continues at coordinate 519,099 of NW_024466491.1, read as the reverse complement.
GAACCCCGCCAGGGGCCCAGTGGCAGGGGAGGGGGAAGGGGAAGGGCTGTGGCCTCTCCCGACCTTGGCCTCTTAGGGGCAAGGGGCAGTGGCATTGGCTGGGACCTTGGGCTGCTGTGCTCCTGGCTGGGTAGTTTCCCGTGGCTGGAGGTCCCCTTTCCCCGGGGGATCAAAGGGTGAGATTGGGGATGTGGCGGCGGGGGGGGGAGGGCTGGGTGGGCTGGGTCTGGCTCCCACAGACAGGGCGGCAGGGCGAGGAGAGCCCAACCCAAGCTGGGCAAAGGCTGCATCCTGCCGTGAGCAACGTTGGAACCCCTTGGACCCGTCGGGGGTAGGGGTGAGGATGGGGATTGCCAGGGCAGGAGGGGGGGGTGGGGGGGTGTACATGGCATAGCCTCAAGGGCCTGCCCTGCCCCCCTCCCATTCCCTAGCAACAGTAGGGGGTCGTTGCTGGGTGCTGGGGCCAGGAATCCTTATGCAAGCCAGCAGTACCGTTGGGGCCTAGTGCCTGGCCCATGCGAGGGGTGGGGGAACTGTAGGTGCCCCCACTGTGCAGATGGGATTACTTAGTACGAAAAGGGGAGGAGGAGGAAGAGAAGGAGGCAGGGCCCGGACGGGGACTGCCCCGGTTGTACAGGTCTCCCTTGCTCGTTGACCCTTAAGCCCAGGCCAGGGTCTGTAGGGTCGAGACCCTGTGACGTGCCCTGGCTGGCTGCCAGGGGCTGTGGCTATAGCCAGAGGCCACCCTCTGGCCCTCCCACAGTCTCCGGGGCGGGGGTGGGGTAGGGTGGATGCAGGGCAAGGGAGCCACTGGAGCGGTAGGTAATACCAGGACTTCCAGCATGCATGCCAGGGCCAAAAGTTCTCAGACTCCAGGGGACCAGGGATGCGGCAGGGGTTACTTCCGGATGGGGTGGGCGAAGGGGAGACAGGGAGAGGGGTCTGCAGGGGAAGGGTGTGAGACGTTACCTTGGGCGTGGACAGCCGGGACCCAGGCGCCCACGATGGTGGCCAGCAGGCAGCTTAGGATCCACAAGTTCATGGTGCAGGCTGATCCTTGTCACGGGCCACCTGCAGGCAATCAACGGGGCCTCCTTGTAGGGAAAGGAAGGGTGTGCGTGTCTTGAGTGACAAGGACCCCAGGGGTTGGCGGCAGACACAGCCATCCCCACAGCCTGGCTCTCCTCCCTCCCACCCACCCACCCACCCATCCCCTGGCGACCCAAGCCTCGCCCGAGGGAACGGAAGGATTCAACGCGGGCAGGCAGACGGCGTGAGTCAAGTTCAAGTGGGGAAGACTCACTTGTTGGATCGGGATCCTAGCAGCTGGTGCGTGCCTGCCTGCCTGCCTGCCTGCCTGCTGGGTCGTCGGCCAAGCTCTCCCGCCCAGGGGCCCACGGGCTGGGCCTCTTTATACACTGGGCCCCGCCCTGCTGCCACCTGCCCTCCCTCCCACCACTCCTCCTCCTCCTCCTCCTGCACCTTCCCCTGTTCTGCCAGACGAGCCTTGAGCAAACCAGCTGCCCCCACGAACACCCCTAAGCCTTTTCCTCATCCCCGGCCCCCCTTCCATTTGCACACACCTGCTAGCTTCCTCACTCCTGGGGTGGGGCTGCAGCGACAAGGCAGGAGGCTCCCCCCCCCCACCTGCACACACCTTGGTGGGTGCTACTTCCTGGGCCTCGGTTTCCCTGGCTTCACCCCGTTTTTTGTTTTTTGTTTTTTTTTCTCTCTGCTTCTCACCACAGAAATAGGAAGTACGGCAGCGGTGGCCATGGGCTGGGGAGAGGGGGTGTTGCTCGGGGTTTGAGGGTTCCCTTTGTTAGCCAGAAGGGTGACACCCGAAGGTTACACGATCAATAGCAATATCATACCGGGGTACTTTCACCGGGCGAGGTGCAGGGCAGGTGGACTTTCTCCAAAATCACCTTCTAGAACAATCGATCTAGCTGCTTTAACTACCAGAAGTTGTAAGCGCTGGGGTTGGGAGCAGGCCCTGCCCCTGGAAGCAAAGCCTGCTTTTATCTACGAGGCATTTTTTTTTTTTTTTAAATCTTCTTTCCTGGGGTCAGTCCGCCAGGACCATAGGAGCCAGCAGGTAGAGACTGGAGGGAAGGTGTTAGCGGAGAACCCCTAAAGTGTGGTGCAGGGCCTGATGAAGGTCCCTTAGGGGGAAAGAGATGGGGGGGGGGCAGGGCTTAACCACTCAAGTCTCACCCAGCCTGAGCCTCCAGTTAGGGGCTAGGGTACCCAAGGATCTCGCGGCTTGGCCTCTGGTTCCAGCTGGCTGAGGCTGGGCAGGATGCAACTCCGCGTGGCTGAGGGCGTGGGGACGCAGCATGGCGAGCCAGGGCCGGCTTCCCTGCTATGGCCCACTGCCCTTTGTGGCAGGCCGTGGCCAGGACTTGGGAGTTACTTGCACTGGACAGGGTTGGGGTTCTCCACCCTTCCTGGCCTCTGGTCGTAGCCTGTCCCAGCCAGCAAGCCTGCACTAGGGATTGAGGGTTCTGGGAGTGGTAGTTGTGGGGGGACCCCGGGTCACAGGGTACCTGGCTACTGGATCCGAAGCCCCCACAGCCTTCTTTCTGGCCACCTGCTCTAGTCTCTAGTGGGGGAACTCAGCTGAAGGTGGGGTTGGGGCTGCAGGGTGGAAAGGGGTGGCAAGGCCAGGGGGATGGGCAGTGGCTCGGCCTTGCTCTGGCACAGCAGCCTGCCTGGCGTGAGAGTCCACGCGTGCGCACACACACACACACACGGGGCTCCCCCATCCAGGGCTCACGGTTGAGGCCAACCACACGGGACAGGCCGAGACTCCAAGGAGCATTCTCTCCACGAATTCTGATCTACAGTCTATTTTATCTCGTGAAGGTCTGGCTACCCTTGGCCGCTTATAATCTTAGTATGAATGGGGGAAAAAAAAAATTCTTTTCTGGTTCACGGTAGGGAGTCCATAAACTGGCTATCTCTGGCTTATCTGGATGCAGAGCAGTTACCTGGCAACTAGAGGCAGGAAAAAAAAAAAATGGCATTTTTTCCCTCCCCACCACCCTGCGCAAAGCCCCTGGCTTGGTGCACGGCCGGCCGATCCCTTCCGCTGTGCCCTGCGAGGCTGCCTTCAGTAAGCTGCCTTCCCCAGGCCGGTCAGTGGCCTTTGTGGTCTAATCAAGTGTCTCATGGGATACCATTATTGTCCGGGGGGGGGGGGAGGACTCCTAATACCCGCCCTGGCCACAGCCAGGGCCCTGGCGCTTCCCCCGTTCCTGCTGGATCCGTGTGAGCCCAGCAGCTGGGAACAGCAGCCCCCTGAGGCTGGGCTCTACCGGTCTGGGGTTGAGATGGACGTGAGGAGGTGGGGCAGGGTCTAAAGGGTCCAGGGTCCCTCTCCGGGGCGCTGAGCACGGCTCACCGCTTCCCCAACAGGTGTTTCTCACTGCGATGTGTTAGCCAAGCACAGGGGCCCGTCCCCGGGGGCAGGGGTGTGACGGCAGTGCACAGCGGCCCCGCAGCCATTCAACATGACGAGGGGCCGCCCGCTGGCACATCCTTTGCCCGCGCGCTGGCATCCCCATTGTGGGTGCAGGTCTAAGTCCCTGTTTGTGGCCTGGGAAAACAACAGAAGTGCCTTAAGGCCTTGGGCCCCAGGATCCATGTGGGAGACCTGGACGAAGCTCCCGGGTCTCGAGTTTTGGACCGGCCCGATTCTAGTCGTGGGGGCTCTTTGGGGGAGTGGTCCAACGGCGGAAGGTACCTCTCTGTCTGTCTCCCCATTCTTGCTCTGTAACTGACTTTCTTTTTTTTTTTTTTAAAGATTTATTTTTATTATTTTTTCATTGGAAAGGCGGATATACAGAGAGGAGAGACAGAGAGGAAGGTCTTCCGTCCGATGATCCACTCCCCAAGTGAGCGCAACGGGCCGATACTATGCCGGTCCGAAGCCAGGAGCCTCTTCCGGGTCTCCCACGCGGGTGCAGGGTCCCAAAGCTTTGGGCCGTCCTCGACTGCTTTCCCGGGCCACAGGCAGGGAGCTGGAAGGGAAGCGGGGCTGCCGGGATTAGAACCGGCACCCATATGGGATGCCGGACGTGCAAGGCGAGGACCTTTAACCACTTGCGCCACCGCGCCGGGCCCTGTAACTGAGTTTCAAATACATCTCTCAGCAAACAGACGTGTCTCCACTGCCGGGACACAGCTTCGTGCTAATGCACACCTTGGGTGGCTTAAGTCCTTCGGTCCCTGCTACCTGGCACCCACGCAGGGCACCCAGGTTGCACTGTAGATTCCTGACTTTGGCCTGGTCCAGCCCAGGTCAGTGTGGGCATCCGTAGATTGAAACAGCAGAGATGGGACTGCACGTCTGACATTTTCCTTGAAAAAAACAAAACACACACGGCCAGGCGCAGTAGCCTAGTGGCTAAAGTTCTCGCCTTGCATGCATCAGGATCCCATCTGGGCACCGGTTCTAATCCCGGCTGCTCCACTTCCCCATCCAGCTCCCTGCCTGTGGCCTGGGAAAGCAGTGGACGGCCCCAAACCTTGGGACCCTGTACCCATGTGGGAGACCCTGAAGAGGCTCCTGGCTTCGGATCGGCATAGCATCGGCCGTTGTGGTCACTTGGGGAGTGAATCATTGGACGGAAGATCTTCCTCTCTGTCTCTCCTCCTCTCTGCATATTCGCCTTTCCAACAAAAATAATTTATTTTTATGATTCACTCCCTAAGTGACAGCAACGACCTGTGCTGCGCCGATCTGAAGCCAGGAGCCAGGAGCTTCTTCCAGGTCTCTCACGCAGGTGCAGGGATCCAAGGCTTTGGGCTGTCCTCCACTGCTTTCCCAGGCCACAGGCAGGGAGCTGGATGGGAAGTGGAGCTGCTGGGATTAGAACCGGTGTCCCTATGGGATCCCGGCGCATTCAAGGCGAGGGCCTTAACCATTATGCTATCATGCCAGGGCCCCAGAGGGAGCAGGCCTCTTAAGGACAAACAGGTGACAGATCCCAGGAGAGCAGGAGGCTGGGGGATGGGGGGCTTGCCAAGTGCCCAGCAGCTGGTGTGGGAGACGAGGGCCCGGGCTATTCGGGGGGCCTGGCACCTGAGACCAAGGAGGGCGACCGACAGCAAGAGGGCATTGGCAAGCTGCTCAGAAGACTTGCCTCAGAAGACTTGCCTGTGGTCAAGGTCGCGTGCGAGACGCTGGCCCAGGAGCCAAGGCTGCTGGCGGGACCCACAGGGTTGAGGCAGGTCTGAGCTCACCGTCTCCCCCCTTGCCGCCACCCTGTGCCGCCCCGACCCAGACTCTCAACGCCAGAGCCTCCCATGGCCACTGCGTCTTACACACACGGGGCCCTTGTGGCTGGGGAGGAGACGGGCCAGTGAGACACTGCCCCAGGGCTCTGGCCTTGTTATGTCCTTGTGGCTGGCAGTCACGGAGAGCAGGTGGCTGCCCACCAGTCCTGTGGCTGCAGCCGCAACCCTACCACTACACCTGCTGCCCGGGGTGGAGGGTGGAGGGGGGGTGGCGTGCCTCGGCCAGCTTATCTCCGGGCAATCAGCCAGGGCTGGGGGTTGGGGGGGCGGTGCGGGGATGTCTTCCAGGCTTCTGAGCCGTGTGCCGTGCCCACAGTCTGGGCCACACGCCGGGCCTGGCCGGCGTCATGTCACACATCTCCCTGCACCTGACGGCCCCTGGGTCTGCTCGGCCAGCGACAGCCGCTTTGGGCAGGGCGGAGCCCCCTTGCTGCAGGTCCCCCCGCGGGAGGGCGCAGGCAGGCAGGCAGAGGGAGGGTCCTGGTCTAGTTCAGACCTTCAGAGGCTCGGATGCTTTGCCGAGGTACCCCAGATGCTGGGTTGCTGTTCTCGTCCTCCCCGCCACCCCTCATTCCCTCACTGTGGACTTGACGGCCTGTCTTGGCCGGTCACGAAGAACCTCAACGTGTGACATTGACCCGTTAGGCACTGTGGTGTTAACGGTGTCACCTACACAGGCAGTCCACAGGCGGCCCCCACTTTGTGTCCTGGCTGCATTGTTCCGATCACGGCCTGGGCAAGGCAGAAGGTGGCAGAGTCACAGGGAAAAACGAAAAGAACGGGAGACCGAGGGAGACATCTTCCATCCACTGCTTCCCTGCATAAATGACTCCAACACCTGGAGCTGAAGCTGATCTGAAGCCAGGAGCCAGGAGCTGCTTGTGGGTCTCCCACGGGGGGGGGGGGTGCAGGGTCCCAAGGCCTTGAGCCGTCCTCTGTTGCTTTCCCAGGTCACAAGCAGGGAGCTGGATGGGAAGCGGGGCAGCCAGGGCACGAACCAGCATCCCTATGGGATGCTGGCATTGGAGGTGGAAAAGTCAGCTTATCTTAAATAACTGAATCTTAATACAACAACAATGAAGTGTAAGGCAGGGCATGGGACAGGAAGACAGAATGTGGCCCCCAGGGGACGCTGGCAATGTCTGCAGAGAGATTTGCCTGTCGCAGCTTAGGGGAGGAGGGGCTGTCAGAGACATTGGTTCAAATCCCACAAAGGCTGAGGCCGGCCCCCACCAGGAAGTCCTCCCCGCCCTGCCCCGCCCCAGTCCGGTCCGGTCCAGAGGTCCCCCGCCCCCCTGGCTACAGGTGGGAAGCCCCCGTTTTAATGCTGAGTCTCAGGAGCAGCAGCACCATCCCCCCAACCCCTGCCCCCGCCCCCGCCGGGTTTCTGCCAGTGACCTTTGGTCTTTTCCTCCCTGCCCTTGTCCCCGCCTTCCCTGGGGACAGCTGTGACGCCTGAGCTAGGGCCCCCCCCACCCCCCCTGCTATGGGAAGGGACGGGCCTGCTCTGGGAAGGGACGCCGCTGTGGGTTGCGCTGAAACTTCCCACGCTTGGGAATGTGAGAGCCCCAGGACCTCCGCCCTTCCCCCTCCCCTCCCCCAGGCCTGTGTCCATTTGCAGGGAGTGGAGTGGGGGGGGGAATGAACCAGGAATGAGAGCTAGCCCTCTCCCTCCCTCCCTCTGCCTTTCAAAGAAATAAAATAAATACACATGGGCCCAACACGGTAGCCTAGTGGCTAAAGTTCTCATCTTGCATGTGCCGGGATCCCATAGGGGTGCAGGTTCATATCCCGGCTGCCCCACTTCCCATCCAGCTCCCTGCTTGTGGCCTGGGAAAGCAATGGAGGATGGCCCAAAGCCTTGGGACCCTGCACCCCCCCCCGTGGGAGACCCGGAAGAGCTCCTGGTTCCTGGCTTCGGATAGACTCAGCTCCGGCCATTGGGGAGTGAACCGGTGGACAGAAGATCTTCTGTGTCTCTCCTTCTCTCTGTAAATCTGACTTTCCAATAAAAATTAAAGAAATCGTTAAAAACACATAAACAAACAAACCAAACCAAACAAAAAATAAATAAACAAATCAAAGAAGGCTGATGGAATAAAAGGACAGAAGATGGAGCTCAAGGTAGGGTCACTGTTGCAGGGATGGGGGGCGGAGAGCCAAAGGCTTGTGGAACAAGGGACCCCTCCACCTGCCTTGCCCCACTCTTCTGCTTCCTGGCTTTATTGTCTCCCATGCAGGAGGTCTCTTTTCTGCTCCGTCCTTGGGGCCCCAGGAGGAGCGGGGGGGACCCCCGGACATGGGAGGCCCGGCCGAGGTCGGGCGGAGGGATGCTGAGGTGTGACTGCCTGCCCCTAACCTCCCCTCTCGCTTCCCCCCGCTGAGGGGACACTACGCGGGGATGGGGAATTCCTTCTGGCTGCTGGCTTAGCCCTGCGAGTGACCGAGTGACCCCCTCGCAGCTGGGCAGCTGGGGCAAAACAGAGTCCTTGGGGGAAGTGGGCGGGGACCTCTGCCAGTACAAAGGGGAGAGGCAGGGACCTGGGTAGGGACAATCCCAGGACCAAAAGCACACAGGGCAGGGAGGAGGAGGAGGAGGAGGAGGAGGAGGCAGAGGGCAGACTTGGTACAGGTGCAGATCCCGCGCCCTGGGTGTGGGAAGGCTCCGCCATTCCCTGTTCCCCAAAGATGGATGTATTGACTTATTTCTTTGTTTGAAAGGGACAGTGACAGTGAGGCAGGGAGCTTTCCATCTTTATCCCCCGCCCCCTGCCCCCCCAAATCGTCTCAGAGGCCAGGAGCCAGGAGCTCCATCCGGGCCTCCGCAGTGGATGGGCAGGAGGGTCCCAAGGCCTTGGACCATCTTCCAGCGCCTTCCAGCTGCTGTAGCGGAAAGCTGGGTGGCAAGAGCTGAGTGGCAGCAGCAAAGCAGGCACTCCGGTACGGCACCCCACACAGGGGTCCCCGGGCGAGGCTGGCATGCCTGCCCCCTAGCTGCCGCTTCTGGTGGCTGCACCCTTCACCGGGCTGGCTTGACAAAGCACCACGCGGGGACCAGCGCTGTGGTCCAGCGGGTCAAGCTGCCACACCTGTCAGCATCCCATATGAGCATCGCCTGGAGGCCCGGCTGCAGCTCCCTGCTAGTGTGCCTGGCAGGCAGGGCCGATGGTGCCGGCGTGTGGTTTCCTGTCACCCACATGTGAGACCCGGATGGAGTTTGTGGCTCCTCGGCATTGGCACTGAAGCAGCGCCGGCCGCTGTGGCCAGTTGGGAGCCGGGAACCAACACACGGAAGCACCTTTGTGTAACACCGTTCTAAACAAAACGCCCTCCTAACCGAGGGGCCTTTCGGGAGGCTCAGGTAATTGTGGGGGTGCGATACTCGGGCCAGACCGTGAACACCCCAACATAACAGAGAATCATGGTCTGAAAGTGGACGGGTTGCCACTCACGGAGCAGCTGTTGGGGGTCTTCACCATGAACAGCCCCCGGCCCGGGGTCCTCCCTCAACCTCCACCAAGGCTGGGAACTGTTGGCTGCCCTGGTCCTGCACGCCATCCAATTCTTGTTTTTTTTTTTTTTTTTAAGTTTATTTATTGTTATTGGAAAGGCAGATTTACAAGAAGGAGAAAGATCCGTCCTCTGGTTCACTCCCCAAGTGGCCGCAGGGGTCAGAGCAGAGCTGATCTGAAGCCAGGAGCTTCTTCCGGGTCTCCCACGTGGGTGCAGGAAGGGTCCCAAGGCTTTGGTCCATCCTCCACTGCTTTCCCAGGCCACAGGCAGGGAGCTGGATGGGAAGTGGAACGGCATGGATGGGAACTGGTGAACACATGGAATCCTGGCACATGCAAGGTGAGGACTTTAGACGCTAGGCTATTGCACCAGGCCCCACCTCTTTATCTTTACTGCTCTGTGTGAGCCTATCGCAGAATGACCGCTACGGCCTGGCTGGGCACGCCGCGAGGTTCCTCGGGCGGGCACAGCTTGGCGTGAGCCCACTATAGACTGCCATCCATCACATGGATAAAGACAAGATGGGGGGGCAGGCAGCAATGCGTATCATTAAGACGGTATTTGGCAGGCCCCGTGGACCGGATCAGAGTGCCTGGTTCAAGTCTGGACTTCAGCATCCTGAGATGTGGCCATCCTGGGAAGGCCCCACGGCTTGGGGCCCTGCTGTCCATGTTGGAGACCCGGATGGAGTTCCGGGCTCCTGGCTTCAGCCCGGGCCCAGATCTGGCTATTCTGTTTGTCACTCTGTGTCCCTCCAATAAAATGGAAAAAAAATAAACACAATTATATGTATACATATATATATAAAAATCAGAAAGTAATAGTCCACTCCTATCGCTCAATGAGTCACCGGGAGAGCGCGGGGTTGAAAGTGATTTAGTGACTTACTGATTTACTTCTACGGGGAAGTACATGAAAGCGAAAGTCCATGGTCACCATGGAGACGCCTCCGGGACCTCAGTGGGGGCTGGGTCAGGCTGTGGTCCTCAGAAGCGGAGCTGGGGGGCGGCGGAGCTCGCTCTACCCTTTCAAGAGAAAATGTTGGGCCTGGCGCCATAACCTAGCGGCTAAAGTCCTCGCCTTGAACACGCCGGGATCCCGTGTGGGCGCTGGTTCTAAACCCGGAAACCCCGCTTCCCCATCCAGCTCCCTGCCTGTGGCCTGGGAAAGCAGTGGAGGACGGCCCAAAGCCTTGGGACCCTGCACCCGCGTGTGGGAGACCCAGAAGAAGCTCCTGGCTCCTGGCTTTGGATCGGCATAGCATCAGCTGTTGCGCTCACTTGGGGAGTGAATCATCGGACGGAAGATCTTCCTCTCTGTCTCTCCTCCTCTCTGTATATCTGACTTTCCAATAAACAAATAAATCTTTAAAAATGAATAAATAAATAAATAAATAAAACAAAACCAAGCAAAACAACCCAACCGCCTGGAGCCATACTCAGATGCCTGCCCCCCCCCCCCCCCCAGGGTCAAACTGTACTTCGTAGCAAAACCCAAAAGAAACCCCCAAACAGCGGGAGATAAGAGTGTCCTACCTTGACTTCTGCCCGGGAGGCTGGCACAGGCGCTATCGGTGGTTAAGCCGCCTCTTGTCACACAGGCGTCTCACATCACGGGTGCTGGCGTTGTATCCCGGCCGCTCCGCTTCCGATGTGGCTACCTGCTAGTGTGCCCGGATGGCAGTGGCCCAAGTACCTGGTGCCCTCCTGTACGCTGCAGGGTGGGAGACCAGCATGGAGCTGGGCTGTGGCCACCGGCAGTGGATGGAGGCCCTGCCCCTTCCTTTCATGTTCAGGGTCACATTAGCCTTTCAGATGAATAAATACATCTGAAAAAAACAAACAAAAAACTTTGGATCAGAACAGATCGCGGAGCTGAGCCTTCGGGATTCCATTCGCAGTCCTGTTCATTGCACACACACACACACACACACACACACACACACTCCGAATCATTTCCTGTCCTGCCCCTGAGATGCCATCTCAGCTCTGCCATCCACGCACCCGTGCACCCCATCTTGCCCCCCCCACACACACACTTACTAGCTTTCTTTCATACTTTCAATGTACTGGGCCCCCAGCCAGGTCGGGGCTTTTGCACTTGCAAGTCTTTCGGCCTGAAATACTTTTGTTTTGCCTGGTAGCGTGGCAGCCCCTGGGCCCTTGGCTCTGAAGCTGCTGATGTCAGCAGGGTTTGCTGGGGCCACCCCTAAAAATGGGGTCAGGCCTTCCTGTCACGTGCTCCCATCGGCCGAGGGGAGTTGGGGGCACGGCGGGAACAAGCCTGTTATGAAACGAAGGAAGGAAGGCCTGCAGGCCTAGGCCCTGTGCCAGTCCCTTAAAGTGGGAGATGGCATCCAGCGGGCTCCTAGTGTGCCCTCAGGGATCGGTATAATTATCACCTCTTGTTTATGGATGTGGGGGGTGGTGGGAAGAGGGGAGTGGCAGTAGCGAGGGGCCGGGGCTGCAGTCTAGAGAAAACACACGGCAAGGGATGGAGCCACTTGTGTTACCAGCTGATGTTCCAAATCCCACGTGCAGCCACAGTCACCCAGTGTGGCCCTGGTCCTCACACACAGGGCAGGGTGCACTGCGGGTGGTTAGAAAGTGTTGACGGGCCCGGCCCGGTGGCACAGTGGTTAAAGTCCTCGCCTTGCACGCCTGGGATCCCACATGGGCACCAGTTCTAATCCTGGCAGCCTCGCTTCCCTTCCAGCTCTCTGCCTGTGGCCCGGGAAAGCAGCAGAGGATGGCCCAAAGCCTTGGCACCGGGCACCCGCGTGGGAGACCCGGAAGAGGCTCCTGGCTTCGGATCGGCATAGCATCGGCCGTTGCGCTCACTTGGGGAATGAATCATCGGACGGAAGATCTTCCTCTCTGACTCTCTTCTCTGTATATCCACTTTTCCAATAAAAAATAATAAAAATAAATCTTTAAAAAAAAAAAAAGAAAGTGTTGACAATTGGGCCTGGCACCGTGGCCAAGCCGCTAAAGTTCTCGCCTTGAATGTGCCAGGATCCCATATGGGCGCCGGTTCTAATCCCGGCAGCCCTGCTTCCCATCCAGCTCCCTGCTTGTGACCTGAGAAAGCAGTGGAGGACGGCCCAAAGCCTTGGGACCCTGCACCCGCGTGTGGGAGACCCAGAAGAAGTTCCTGGCTCCTGGCTTCGGATCGGCGCATCACCAGTTGGGGAGTGAATCATCAGATGGAAGATCTTGCTCTCTGTCTCTCCTCCTCTCTGTAGATCTGACTTTGCAATAAAAATACATAAAACCTAAAAAAAAAAAAAAGTGTTGATTTCAAAGAAACGATACCCTACCAGCCACAGGTGCTGCTGGCAGGTACCCAGCATTTGTGTTTTTTTTGAAAAGACAAATTTACAAAGAATAGGAGAGACAAAGATCTCCCACCTGCTGGTTCACTCCCCCGATGGCCACAATGGCTGGATCTGAGAGGATTCGGAGCCGAGAGCCAGGAGCCTCTTCCGGGTCACCCATGTGGGACTGGGGTCCCAGCATTTGGGCTGTACTCGGCTCTTTCCCAGACCATAGGCAGGGAGCCGGATCGGAAGTGGGGCAAGGCGAACAATTGGCCTGTGGGGCCACTGAGCCAGATTCTGCCCCTGATTTTTTTAAATTCTTTTTTTTTTTTTTTGAAAGTCAGATTTACAGAGAGGAAAAACAAAAAGATCTTCTGTCTGCTGGTTCACTCCCCATGTGGCTGGAACAGCTGAAACTGAGCCAATCCGAAGCCAGGAGCCAGGAACTTCTTCCGGGTCTCCCACGCAGGTGCAGGGTCCCAAGGCTTTGGGCTGTCCTCCACTGCTTTCCCAGGCCACAGCAGGGAACTGATGGGAAGTGGAGCTGCCGGGATTAGAACCGGCGCCCAGATGGGAAGCCGGCGCATTCAAGGCAAGGGTTTAGTCACAAGGCTATCAGACTGGGCTCCCCTATTTTTTTTTTTTCTAGAAGATATTTTTATCTATTTGAAAGGCAGAAAAAAAAAAAAAGGAGTTGTCATCTATTTGTTCTTGCCCCACATGCCTAACAGTTGGGGCTGCGCCAAGCTGGACTGCACGCAGGTTTCCTGCGCGTGTGCTGGGGTGCAAGCTTCCTATGAGAAGTGGGAACAGAGCAGCCAGGCTTGGAATCAGGCTCCAACTTGAGCTGGCACTGTCCCGCCTGCCACCAGCCACACCCTGGTCTCTAAAACCGGGCTGACAATACCAACAGCGCTCCCTGGCGTTGTATGCTAAGGTGGAGCCTGGGGGCACACACTGGGCAAAAAACAGAGTTTGCGCAGCGAGGTCCAGAAGCAGCACTGGCTTGTAACCCTGGCCTAAAATCAACACCCGGAAGGAAGGCCGAGGAAGCCTTAGACAAGTGGAAGAAACGAGATAACGAAGAATGAGCTACTCCCCTGAAGGACTTGGACCCCCCCCACAGGGGCGCAGGTTCGAGTCCCGGATGCTCCACTTCCCATCCAGCTCTCTACTTGTGGCCTGGGAAAGCAGTGGAAGACAGCCCAAAGCCTTAGGACCCTGCACCCGCATGGGAGACCTGGAGAAGGCTCCTGGTTTCGGATCAGCTTAGTTGTGGCTGTTTGGAGAGTGACCCAGTGGATGGAATATCTTTCTGTCTCTCCTCCTCTCTATAGATCTGCCTTTCCGATAAAAAGTAAATAAAATAAACCCTTTTTAAAAAATGGTGGGGTGGGGGCGATCTTATTTTTTTTTATAAGATTTATTTATTTTTATTGGAAAGGCAATATTTACTAAGAACACAGAAGGTTCTTCCATCTGCTGCTTCACTCTCCAAATGGCCCCAACTGAGCCGATTCAAAACCAGAAGCTTCTTCCGGGTCTCCCACGCGGGTGCAGGGTCCCAAGGCTTTGGGCCGTCCTCCACTGCTTTCCCAGGCCACAGGCAGGGAGCTGGATGGGAAGTGGGGCTGCCGGGATTAGAACCGGCGCCCATATGGGGATGTTGGTGCTTGGAGGTGGAGAATCAGGCAATTGAGGCCCTCTCATCAGACCCAGGGTGGGAAGAAATCTTCCCATCTGTGGGGTAAATGCCCAGATGCCTGTCACGGACTGGAATGGTACAACCAAACCCAGGAGCGTGGAACTCCAACCAGGTTTCCCATGTGGGTGTGGCTGGGTGGGGCCCCAACTACCTGCTCCTTTTCAGCATGCAAGTGCAGGATGCCAAACGCAGAAGCGCTGGGGACTTCAGCCCAGTCACTCTGACCCCAGACTCAAGCACTTCCCACCTGTGGCATCGTGGCACCCACCCTCCTAAAAAATAATACTAAGAATACATTCAAACGCAGTAAGTGCCTCACATCTGTGGCTTGCTTTCCTTTCTCCCGGACAGCGCTGATCCAGCATGTCACCTCCTTGGGGGAAAAAAAAAAATAAACAAAAATAAACAAACTATGACTTGCACAGTAAGTGGTAAGGCTGCAAGGAAGGGATATACAATATACGTGCAAGGGAAGTGTCACGAATGAGGGTGAGTTTTCTTAACATCCCAGGCCCTGACTCCTCGCAGCAGCAGGTCCCGCGAGCTGACATCGGCTTCCCCCAACCTGGGATTCGAACCCGGGGCTTGGGGCCCATCACCTCCCCTAGCATCACCACTCAGCACCACCAGCACCCACAGCCCCGGTCCCCTTTGTACTGACTCCTCCCTACCTGCCTGGGACTGCAGACAGGTACGAGGCAGCCACGGTAAGGTGCTGGCCTCGAGCGGGCCTCCGTCGCGGGTCTGGGCCCGGACGCCTCGTCCTCTCGTCCGCGGCCATCGCCGGCCACCCGCGCGTCTCCGCCGGCCGCCCAAGCCCTCATCGCAGGCCTCCCCGACCGGAAATCCCGCCTCCGCAGCGCCGCGACAGCCGTTCCTACCAATGAACAGCGCGCCCCGGAGGACGCAGGCCAATCAGCGTGCGCGCCGGGAGGTGGGGGAGGAGGCGTGTCCGGGGGCTCGGGCCGGAGCGGGTCGTGCGCGCTTGAGGAGGAGCCGCCGCTGCCGCCGCCGCCGCCGCCGTCGTCGCCGTCTCCTCCGCCTCCGTTGAACCGGTCCCCCGAGACCGTACCGAACCCCTTTTTTGTGCGCCGCCCGCCCTTCCTGGTCGCCCGCCTGCCTGACTGACCGCCCGCCCCGGAGCAGCACCCCCACCCCAGCCCGGGCCCGCCCGCCCGCGTCCAGGTGAGGCGGGAGGCGCCTGAACCGGGGCTAGGCCGCGGCGGGGCCTGCGCTCGCCTGCCGGCCTGCTCGAGGCCCCGGGGCCTGCTGCTGCTGCAAGGGCGCCCGGCCGCAGGTTTTCGGGGGGCTTGGCCCCGGGCCCGGATTCCTCGAGGGGGGCGGCGTGTCGTGCACGCGCCCGGGCGGGGGTGGGTCGGGGTTCGGGGGGCGCGCGCGGGGTGGGCAGCGGGCGGGGGGTCACGGCCCACCGGCTCGCAGCGCGGGGCAGTGCCGCCCATGCCCTTATTATTCATTATTATCATGATGATTATTATGATTATTTTTTAAAATAGGGGGGTCGGTCCGTCCCAGGAGGAGGACCGATCGGTGGGGCTGGGGGTGAGGGGCGGCGGGCGGGGGTGGGGGGGAGGAGGAGATCTCCCAGGTCGGGGTTTGTTTTTTTTTTTTTTCTTTTTAAATTATTATTTTTTCTAAATTTCCATTCCTCCCACCCGTCTCTTCCACCTTGCCCCTGCCATCTCGCGTGCACCCCCAGGAGCGTGCAGAGCTGCTCGGGGAAAAAGCAAAATTGGGAGAGAAGGAAGCACACACACACACACACACAAAAAAAAATCGTTTTTTTTTTCTTTTCTTTTTTTGTTTTTTGTGGGTTTTTTTTTTTTTTTTTTTTTTGGTGAGCGCCATCTCTTTAACAAAGCTTACTGATCGTGGGGCGTGGGACTTCGGGGGTTTGTCAAATTGTGTGTGTGTGTGCGCGCGCGCGCGTGTGCGTGTGTGTGTGTGTGTGTGTGTGTGTGTGTGTGTGTGTGTGTTGAAAACTGCTGGCGGTTGAACAATGGGGTGGATGCGCCTTCTTCCTTTTCCGGTGTGTCCGCTGTAGCGAGGCTCTACTTTAAAAAAAAAAAAACCTGGGGTCTTGGAGACCTACTGTGTGCAGGGGGGTGCAGAGGGGAGGAGACGTGGGGGCGAGGGTAGGGAGTCGGCCCCTGCCAGCTCCCCACATCCCCCGGTCTTCACGTGCATTGCCCAGGCGGAGGTGGGGGTGCTCACTGGCTAGGGGTCTGCATCCCGCATCCCACGAGGGGTCCCCCCCAGGGTGCACAGCTCCCCAGTAAGGCTCAGGATCAGCCAGCTCCAGGGGGTGGGGTCTCTGGTTCCAGCAAGACTCCCTCTTCTGCCGCCGAAGTTCCTGCAGCTGGCTGGCTTGCTCGCTCTCGGTGCCCGAGCTGAGCCGTGTCGGGTGTGATGGTCTTGTGCTGGGATCCTGGGGGGGGGGTCGTGCGGAGGAGGACACGGCCCATCAGGAGCCAAGAGCGAGTGGCCAGCAGGGGCTGCCGAGGACTGGACCCCCTGGACCCCCTGGACCCCCTTGCACGGCCCTGCAGGGCCCAGGCGCTGTGGTCATCCCGGCCTGGAGGCTCAGCTGGGGGTGTGCTGTGTGAGGAGCCTGGTGGGAGTCAGTGTTGGGGTGCAGAGTCCCGTATTATGGGGCCACAAGGGGGAGAAAGGAGAATTGCGGCTTGCTTGGCTGCTCTTCTCGCTCCCTGCCTCGTGTTCTTATTAGGATTAGAAAGGCAGAATTTACAAAGAGCAGGAGAGACGCATCTTCCATCCGCTGGTTCTCTCCGCAGACGGCCGGAATGGCCGCTCCAAAGCCAACAGCCAGGCACTTTGGGGGGGACGGAGGGGGTCTAAATACCTGCGGGTGCAGGGCCCTAAGTACCTGCGCCTACCCAGATCCACCGTGGGGCAGCCGGGACTCGAACCGGTATCAGTACAGGATGCCTCACCCCCTGGGCCTCAGCGCCGACCCGCAGTGTTGTCTCCCGTTGGTACCGATTGCAAGTTTTGGGGCCTGAAGCCAATTGCCTTGGTCTCTGGGTGCTGAGAGGCAGCGGGGCCTGGGCAGCATGGGGGCCTGGGCACTGCGGGGCCTGGGCAGCGCGGGGCCTGGGCAGTGCGGGGCCTGGGCAGCGCGGGGCATGGGCAGTGCGGGGCCTGGGCAGTGTGGGGCCTGGGCAGCATGGGGGCCTGGGCAGTGCGGGGCATGGGCAGCGCGGGGCATGGGCAGTGCGGGGCCTGGGCAGCATGGGGGCCTGGGCAGCGCGGGGCATGGGCAGCGCGGGGCCTGGGCAGTGCGGGGCATGGGCAGCGCGGGGCCTGGGCAGCATGGGGGCCTGGGCAGTGCGGGGCCTGGGCAGTGCGGGGCATGGGCAGCGCGGGGCATGGGCAGCATGGGGGCATGGGCAGCGGGGGCATGGACACCATGGGGGCCTGGGCAGCATGGAGGCCTGGGCAGTGGGGGGCATGGGCAGCACGGCCTGGGCGGCATGGGGGCCTGGGCGGCATGGGGGCCTGGGCGGCACGGCCTGGGCGGCATGGGGGCCTGGGCAGCACGGCCTGGGCGGCATGGGGGCCTGGGCAGCACGGGGGCCTGGGCAGCATGGGGGCCTGGGCAGCACGGCCTGGGCGGCATGGGGGCCTGGGCGGCACGGCCTGGGCAGCATGGGGGCATGGGCAGCACGGCCTGGGCGGCATGGGGGCCTGGGCAGCATGGGGGCCTGGGCAGCACGGCCTGGGCGGCACGGCCTGGGCGGCATGGGGGCCTGGGCAGCACGGCCTGGGCGGCATGGGGGCCTGGGCGGCACGGCCTGGGCGGCGCGGCGCTCGAGCCCGCAGCCCGGACCCCCGCCCCCACCCGGGCATCAACTGTTGGCGCGCGCGGCGCGGGGCGCGGGCAGTTGCCGGAGCCGGGAGCCGGGCGCAGCGTCGTGCCCGCCGCCCGCCTGCAGGTGGCGGCCGAGAGCCAGGCTGCAGAGGGGAGGCGAGCGGAGGCCTGCGCTCCTCGGAGCTGCCCGGCCGTGGCCGCCGGGCCGGGTCCCGCGGGGCTCCGGGGAGGCCATGGTCACGGCGTGCGCGGGGCTCAGCTCGCTGCTGGACGTGGGCATGGTGAGGCTCGGGCGGATGTGGAGGCCCCAGGAAGGGGAGCCGTTACCCAAGCCCGGCCGGCCCCCGGGTGCCTCCTGGCGGAGGTGAGGAGGCCTCGGAGGGGGAGGGGAGCCGAGGGCGGGAAAGCGCGGACGGGGGGCCAGCCGGGAGCGGAGTGGACCCGGGGGCTTTGTCTCAGCCAGGAGCGCTCAGCGGCGCAACGGGGGAGCGGGCAGGGCATCCCGGAGCCGCACAAAGTTACCGCTTTGTAAATGAGCCTCTGATGGGCCATGGAGTGGTGTGTCCCGCGTGCGGTTGCGTGGGCAGAGGCTGACCTGCTTTTTTCCTGCAGGATGTCGGCCCCCCCCCCACGCACACACTCACTTCCGATGCAGAGAGCTCCTGGGGGGCCCCCCCCGCAGTGCTGGGGCTGCGCGGGGGAGGGGAGAGCCCTGCTTGACTCTGAGGGCTAGTGTGGGGTGAAAGCCGAGCTTGTCCCGGGCCGGGCTTTTGTTTGGAGAGCCTGGACACCCAGGCGCGTGGATGCGGCCCTGGAGCTGACCGAAGGGGAGGCAGCTGCAGTAACTGCTAGGGGGGGTTCTAGGCCTTCCTGGGACGGCAGGGGCGGGGGGCTGTGCTTGCATCGCCTTCCGTGGGCCTGCTGTGAGGCTTAGGCTCCTGACTCCAGCCTCCTGCTGGTCCAGACCCCCCCCACCCCCAGGAATGAGTGGTTCGCAGCTCCTAGCTTCAGCTTGGTCTAAACTCAGCTATTTTGGGGGTTTGCGGAGTGAATCAAACGCTCTCACCTTTGTGTCTCAAAGAAAAAAAAATGGAGAGGGTCCTGTAGCAGCTGTGCCGAGGGACGGGACTGCCCAGTGCCCGACAGGTGCTGGGTTCTCTGAGAGGCCTGGGGGACCTCGTGGACCGGTGGAGCCAGGAGCCGGGAGGGAGAGGGGATGCCTGGAGGGTAAGGCTGCTGGGTTTGAAGTGATGGGTGCAGCAGGGACCTGTCCCCGTGGCAATTGGCATGGCAAGAGGTGACAGGGCTCTGGCGAGGGCTGGGCAGGGGGCGGGCAGAGGTCGAACAGGTACGGCGTGGAGGTCTGACCCGCCTGTCTGGGAAGGGGGGACAGATGTGAGCGCGCCACCCGCTACGGCAGATTTGGAGAGGCAGCAAGGACAGAGGCGCCATGGTGAAGGCGCTCATGGTTGGACGGGTCAGGGGGACACATGGGTCTTGATTCTGTGCAAGAAGGAAGAGGAGGGGCCAGGACTTGGCCTGCCGTCGGCCAGGCCCTGGTGCCAGGTGGGGACCTCCCCGCTCTGTGCTCTAACTGCCCAGCGCTGGAGTGTGCCAGAAGCAGCTCTCCCCGCGCGGCCCTGGGCTGTGGCAGGCCACAAGGGCTCCTGTTGGCTTGGCCCGGGCCAGACACTGGCTGTACCCAGTCTGTCATTCCCGCAGGAGTCTCGGCTCCGCCTCTGTGGTCCAGAATCACTGTGACTTAGCCGACACCGCCCCAGCCAGGCGATCGTCTCCGCCATGGGCCAGGGCCGGCACCTGGGCGCCGCATCCACCCAGGCCTCCGCGCGCCCCGTCTGGCGTGCCAGTTGTAATTGGGTCAGGTGATAGAGCAGTTCCTGGCCGCCTTCGCACTTGCATCTTGAAGACAGGCCGCTGCGGCCGGAGAGGTCTCCAACATCAGCAGGTGCTGCGTTGTGGGGTCAGGGCCGGAGCTGGAGTATCTACTGCCCTGGGGATTGTTCCAGCAAGCTTCCTCCCCTGGCACCTGCTTCCAGACCAGCGGTCTCACCTGGTGAAGGCCAAGGCTTCCCTCTCGGCTGCCTGCACTTGGCTTTGGGGGGGTGCTCCCTGACAATCTTGAAGCGAAGGAGGCACGGTGAGGCAGGCACCATGGCCTTCTGTCAGCTGTGGATCAGGGCCATGGACAGTGCCGGAAGGCCAGCACCTGACAGCAAGCAGGTCGCCACGCCAACTCGACAGTGACGCAGCCAGTAAGAAACAGTGTCCAGAGGCGCCAAGGAGGAGAGCAGCCTGCTGTTCTAAGGGGAAGACGAGCCCGGGGGATGAAGGAGAGGCTGTCGGGGACCCTGCAACGGGGCCAGCCTTACCTCAAAGCCAGCACAGGAACCCAGAGGAGTCCCCACTGCAGAGCCTCGGGTGGTGGCTCGGTTGGCTAATCTTCCCTATGCAACTGCCGGGATCCCCTATGGGCACCGGTGTGTGTCCCAGCTTCTCCACTTTTTCCACCCAGCTCCCGGCTTGTGGCCTGGGAAAGCAGTGGAGGACGGCCCAAAGCCTCGGGACCCTGCTCCCACGTGGGGGACCCGGAGGAGGCTCCTGGTTTTGAATCAGCTCAGCTCCGGCTGTTGCGGCCACTTGGGGAATGAACCAGCAGATGGAAGATCTTTCTGTCCTTCTCTTTGTAAATATTGCCTTTCCAGTAAAAAAAAAAATAAACCTTTATTAAAAAGAAAAAAAAGCCTGCTGATAATTTCTTCCCGGGGAACTGGTCCATGGTGACAGCTGCGTCCTGGCCCCCTGGGAGTAAGGGCTTGAGGCGGGGGTGGACCAGGGGGACAGCTCAGAGGAGTCTGCAGGCCTACCACACCAGGTGGGGCGGTGCGCTGGGACCACTGGGACTCACTGGTCATTCAGTGATTGGAATCTGTGGCCACCCGAGCACGTGAGGGCCGAGGGATGCGGCTTCGGCTCAGGTGAAGGGCAGGTCCCCGCAGAGCAGGTTGGCCATCAGGGCCAAGTTCTTCAGGCTCTTTTTTTTTTTTTTTTTAAATAAAGATTTAATTATTTTTTTATTGGAAAGTCAGATATACAGAGAGGAGGATCTTCCGTCTGATGATTCACTCCCTGAGTGGCCACAATGGCCGGAACTAAACCAATCCAAAGTCAGGAGCCAGGAGCTTCTTGCAGGTCCCCCACGCAGGTGCAGGGTCCCAAGGCTTTGGGTCGTCCTCCACTGCTTTCCCAGGCCACAGGCAGCGAGCTGGATTAGAACTGGCGCCCGTATGGGATCCCGGCACGTGCAAGGCGAGGACTTTAGCCACTAGACTGCCGCGCCGGGCCCCCTCAGCCTCTCTTATTTGTGTGTGCATCTGTGCAGTGGCCCTTCTTTCTGGTTGTAGAGTTGTTTGAATTTTGGCAAATGCATGGAGTTGCCACTGTGGCCAAGACACCGGAAAGTCTCGTCCCTCAAAATCTCCTGCCGCCCTGTGAAATGAACCCTTGCCCCGGCTGCCCGTCCCAGGCAGGCCAGCTGTGTCCCTGCAGATGCTCCCCGGGCACTGTCGGGGCACCTGTGTTAGCCGGCAGTTGGCCCCTCTAAGAATAAAGCGTTGAGGATGCTGCGGCCACACGCAGATGGGCACTTTGTCGGCACGGCAGCCTGTGCCATCTGCCGCTGCCCTGCAGCACGAGGGGGGGCGCTGGCATGGCACATGCCCAGGCCCCCGAACTGCATACCGCATCGGTGCCAGCTGTAACTGCCCTTTCTGGAATGCAGACGCACACTCCCAGTGCCTGTGGCCTGTGGAGTCTCGTTTGTTTCATTTAGCAGAAGGTATTTGAGATGCCCGTGGGCGGCGCGGGCATGACTTGGCGGCACCTTTTTATTGCCGAGTAGCATTCCCTTGCCTGGCGTGCCGGTGCCCCCCTGGACCTGAAAGACATCCGGGTGTTTGGAGACAGTCACGCTAACCCCGTCATCAGCATCTTGGATCGGTGCTGGGATTGCCAGGTCGCATGCTCGGTGTGCTTAGCTGGTGAAACTGCTCGCCTGCTGCTGGTCGGTGCCGGGTGTCGGTGGGTCCAGCCACCGGCTGATGCCAGCCAGCAGCCCTTGAGGCCGCCTGTCCCTGTCCCAGCTGCTCCGCGCTCACGGCTCGGGAAAAGCAGTGGGAGATGGTCCGGGGGGAGTGGGAGCCCCCCCAGAAGCGCCAGCCCGGCTGGCCAGCCACACACACGGGCCATTGCAGCAATCTGAGGAGCGAACCAGCGGATGGAAGAGCCCTCCTTCTCTGCCTGGCTAATTTTAACCCGCCTCCCCAGGGGCTCCCCGCCCTTGACATTGGCTGGTTCACTGTCCCTGGGTCTGTCCACTTTTGTCTCAGCCACTGTGACAGGCAGCGGGAGCTCCGTGTGGTGTTCACATGCATTTTCTTGGTGCCCGGCGGGTTGGGCATCTTGTCACGCAGTTACTTGCTATCCACCTGTTGTCTGTGTTTGTTCAGATGCTTTGTCCTGCAACTTGAGGCTTCTCATGATTTTAAGATTGTTTTTATTGGAAAGTCAGATCTACAGAGAGAAGGAGAGATGAAGATCTTCCGTCTTTAACAGTTCACTCCTCAAGTGGCTGCAACAGCTGGAGCGGAGGCTAGGAGCCAGGAGCCACCTCTGGGTCTCCCACGCAGGTGCCAGGGTCCCAAGGCTTTGGACCGTCCTCCACTGCTTTCCCAGGCCACAGGCAGGGAGCTGGATGGGAAGTGGAGAAGCCAGAATATGAATTGGCGCCCACGTGGGATGCCAGCACATACAAGGCAAGGACTTCAGCAACTGGGTTACTGCGCCGGGCCCGTTGTTCTGTTTTGAGAACATCAGAGAATGTTCCAAACGCAGTTCACTTTGTAATTACTTTCTCCAATCTGTGGATTGTAATTCTAGCAGCCTCTTTCTCAAAGAAATGGACCCTGCACCCACTGGGAGACCTGGAAGAGGCTCCTGGCTCCTGGCTTCAGATTGACACAGCTCCCGCCATTGTGACCACTTGGGGAGTGAATCATCAGACGGAAGGTCTTCCTCTCTGTCTCTCCTCCTCTCTGTATATCTGACTTTGCAATAAAAATGAATAAATCTTTTTTTGAAAAAAGTGAAATGATTATAAAATACAATTTTCAGGGGTTTTTTTTGTTTGTTTGTTTTCTTTTAAAGACAGTGGGTTTGGTGTTGTCACTGAGAAACCTTTACCGTACTCCGTGTCGCAGATCCATTCTGGAAATACTCTGTCCGCCGGCTTGAGTCTGTCGCGGGCCAGGTGGGGAGGCCTGTCTTGGGCTCAGCGGGCCATCTGCTGGTTCCTGCTCGGCCCTGTCATGTCACCGTGGCTTGAGACCGGCCAGCGCGTCAACCTGCAGGAGTGGCCGCGTTCCAGTAAAACTTGATCCGAAGAGGCAGGCAGCGGGCCAGACGTGTGTGTGTGTCAGGCTGTGGCGTGAGTGTGTCAGGCTATGGCGTGTGCGTGGACCCTTGTTTGAGGGGTCCATGTCTGGACAGCAGGAACGGGGCCCCCGTGCCCTCCTCACGAGGCGTTGGAGGAAAGGCCTGGAGTGGGAGGGAGATGGATGAGGCCCGCCAGCGCCGTCTAGGGCAGTGCGCGCCTCCTGAGCCACCCCACGCTGCTCATGGCTCTTCCTCCACGGCCATCCATCGCGTGGTGTGCTCCTCTGTGGGTGTCTGACCCGTCTCTGGAGGCTGGCGGCCTGCTGCCGTAAGCCATCCCAGCTGGGGCTCACGCTAAGGGTGTTGGTGGGCACTGCCCAGCGCTGGCTGCCCCGACAGAGTTGTGAGTCCATTGGCCAGCTGAGCTGCTGGCGTATCTGTCGCCCTCCCTCATGGATTCGTAGTCCTCCGGGTCAGGTTTTTGGAGCCTCGGCAGCGTAACCCCGTGGGGCTGGACGGCTCAGCGCGTGGGGGCCATCCTGGGCCTGTAGGGTGTTTACTGAGCGTTGTCCCTGGCTCCCGACCCGCTAGGTGGGTACCAGCAGCCTACTGCCAGCCTCAGCTGGCAACCAAACGCGTCTCTAGACACTGCCCAGTGTCCCCCCGACATGGGAATGTGGTCAGGGGCCAGACGCACCTCGCGTGGGAACTGCCGCTGCTCCACGCGTTCATGTGGCCAGCAGCCACTTTCCCCCAGTGGGCTGCTGCGGTTTCCATTGCTGGTGCCGTGTGCCAGGCACACATTTCTGGTTCTGGGAAGCCTCACTGTCCCGTCTTTGGCCGTGGGTCTCAAAGCTGATCGGCTGTGTCGTAAGTTGCGTGACAGGTGCTGGAGGCTGCCCTTGGCGTGCGCGTGGTCTGAGAAGAGGAGCCGGGGCAGCCCCAGGCATTGACTCCGGGCAGGTGGGCAATTCCCATACGAGAGGTGATTGTGTAGTTGTGGACTCCTGGCAGGAGTGCTGATTTTATTATTTAAGAAGCAGAGAGATGGAAGACGTACCGAGAGGAAGTTTCCAAATCCTGGTCCCCACACCCCCCACCTGGCCGCAGCAGCCAGGGTTGGGTCAGGTGGAAGAAGCCAAGAGCTGGGAGCTCCGTCCGTCTGCCACGTGGCTTGAGGGGTTCTGAGCACGTGGGCCTCCTTCCCCTGCGTTCCCAGGAGCCTCAGCCGGGAGCGGGGTTGCAGTCCGAGCACCAGGACTCCAGCCAGTGTTCTGGGATGAGCTGTGGGTGTCAAAAGTGGTGCAGTTTAACCCACTTTGCCGCACCCGCCCCAGGGCCATTTTTAAAGAGGGACAGGGCCACGTGGCCACAGGTACTGGGCTTTCATAGGGACACAGAGCTGCGCACTGCAGCCTCGGTGAGCCAAGGAAACAGGCTGAGTTCCCGGAGACTCGGAAGAGCCTGCTGTGAGGACAGGACCCCCCCACACACCTCTGTCCTGGGGTGCAGAAGGTTCCCACTCTCCACGGGCAGCCACGTGGGCAGGACTCCTTTGAGGGGCAGACGGTACAGATGTTGACGGAGTGTGTATGGTGATGCTGGGCTGGCCGGCAGGTGGCTGTGACAGGGTCGTGCTGTGTGTCGGGAGGCAGTTACAGAGAGAGCGCTTCCCTCCGCTGCTGCTTTACTCCCCAGATGGTCACAGTGGGGCGCGCTGGGCAGGTCTCCCCCAAAGACTTGGTCCTTCCCCCCTCCTTTCGCTGGTCCCAAGCAGGGAGCTGGAGTGGAAGTGGAGCAGCCGGGACTCGAACCTGTGCAGATAAGGGATGTCAGTGTGCCGCAGCAGCCAAACCCTAGATTTCGTTTTCGGGTGGTTTCAGGTTTGCAGAGCCACTGCAGCGTGTGCCCACGATTCTGTCTGTCGTGTCTTTGGGGGGGCCTGTTTCTCCCAGCTGAGGAGCTGGTGTTGGGGTGCACCCTCTCTCTGTTGCGAGCTTTGAGTGCCTGCACCCCACTGTTGAAGTAGCAGAATCGTTTTTGCTGCCCTGCAAGTGCTATGCGCTTGGGGCTGGCAGGGGTGGTCGTCTTAGTGGCTCTTTCGGAAGCTCCCGGAGCTGGAGCGAGCCAGTGAGTGGGAGTCCCCACTCGTGGATGTGCTGTGCCGGGGTCCTGGAGAGAAATGGGACGTGTCGGCTTCCAGGCCAAAGTGTTTTAAGATCTTTGCTAAGTTTATGGAAAACACATGCTATGAAGTTTTCATTCATCAGATGGGCATCTTGGTCATTTCACCATTTTGGCAACTTGTTGGTAAAGCTGCCAGAAGCGGCCCTGGGCAGCTTTTTTCGGCGTGGTCTGCATTTGAACTTGGAGTGGTCGAAAGAAGTCCCGGGGTGGGAGTGTGGCCCTGTGGGTAAGGCACGCGCACCCTGTATATAGGGCACAGCAGTAGTCCGTGGTTTTGCCCTCGTACGGTACAACAGTTTGACTGCGCCCTTTGTCTTCGCCTGCAGATTTTTAAAGCATACAATGTCTAATGGTTATGAAGACCACATGGCTGAAGACTGCAGGGACGACATGGGGAGAACAAACCTCATCGTCAACTACCTCCCGCAGAACATGACGCAGGAGGAGCTGCGGAGTCTCTTCAGCAGCATCGGCGAGGTCGAGTCCGCCAAGCTCATCCGGGATAAAGTGGCAGGTAAGGACCTCGGTGGGCTGCGGCTCGCTCCCCTGCCCTGATCCCTAAACGGGAAGAGGCACCGGGAGACAGAGCCCGTGCGTGCCGTCGGGGAGAAGAGGAACCCCCAGACACAGAGGCTACACCGGAAAGCCACAGCCTCATCTGGCTTGGTCTGCACGGCTTGACCAAGTGTCCCGTTGTGCAGAGGACCCAGGTGGACCCGTGCCTGGCCTCCCAGGCCCCCGCTCACACTCCGCCCTGGAGCAGGCCGCCACGGGGAGCCTTGTCCTTGCAGTCCCTGCAGTGTGACGGCTGGGCCTCCGGCTCCACCTGCAGTGTCAGGGTTGAGGGGCGTTGCTTGTGAGGGCCCACCTCCTGGGCTGTCCCAAGACCTGGTGCCCAAGAAGAGCGTGGGAGGCGAGGCCCCCCGGGCTGCCAGCTGGCTGGTTGGGACCAAGTCCCGATCGTGGAAACTCGAATTTGAGTTTGGGGAAGGAGCCAGCACGTTTCCTGTTTGTGGAGAGCAGAGGTGTGTTCCACGGCCTGTTGACCAGCTCTGTGGGGAGTTTGCGTTTGCACTGGTCCTGCAGAGAGACTTGAGAAGATACACAGTCAGCCAGTGTGAGAATGTTCTAGAAGCCTCCACTGTTTTCCTGACCCGGGAAGTCATCCCGGCTCACAGGGTTCCTGTGGAGAGGAGTGTTCGAGTTTCACCGTGCCACCGGGTTTTGCCTCTCTCGTCTCCCGCGCAGCAGGAGGCCTGGTGTGCAGGTTTGCAGCCCTGCCGAGCATGCACAGTGAGCACTGCAGCCTGGTTCTGCAAGGGTTCCCGGCGTCTGTGCCCCGTGTTGGCTGCAGAGGAGCCGGAGCTGCCCTGACAGAGCGGCTGGCCTGGGGGCAGGATCCGTCCAGAGAGGGGGATTGCGTCCGTCTGCTGACTTACTCCCCCCCCCCCCAAAACGGTCACTGCATCGGGGGCTGGTCCAGGCCTAAGCCAGAGACCTGGGACTCCGGCCAGGTCCCCCGTGTGGGTGGCAGTGACCCCCAAGTACGAGCCGCCTTCTGCTTTCACGGCACTAGCGTTTGATGAGGCCGGGGCCTCCCCTGGCACATGGTGCCCGCAGCACCATGGCTAGGAAGCCACTTCCAGCCGCAGAGAACATCCCGGGACCGGGGCCGGGGCATGCCTGCCCGTGCTGAGCTCAGGAGCACGCTGTGGCCCTCTACACAGCCAGGAGACTGATGATGGCGAGACGGCTACCAGGCCACTGTCCTTGTCCAGTTGCCAGGACGTGGCAGCCTCTATCCTCGCTGCTCCTGGCTGTGGTCCTAACATAACAATGTGCTTCTTTTTTTTCTTTTTTTAGGTTTATTTATTTGAAAGTGAAAGCACATATGTATACGTGTATATATATGTATGTATGTAATGTATCTATTTGGGGAGACAGACAGACAGACCTTCCATCCCCGCGTTCACTCCTCAAGTGCCTGCAACAGTGGGGTCTGGCTCAGGCCAGAGCCAGGAACCCTGCGCTTCACCTGGGTCTCCCCAGGAGGAGCAGAGCCCCGAGTACCGGAGCCAGCAGCTGCTGCCCCGTGGGGCGTGTTAACAGGAGGCGCGCTGAAAGAGTAGCTGGTCCTGACAGGGCCCGCCAGCACCGTGAGCAGCCTGCGCTGGCTGGCTCCTTGCTGCTTTCCCAGGAGGCACGCGAGTGCACGCCAGGTCTCGCAGGCTTGAGCATCGGTGCCGACATGCGCTTTACAGGAACTTGATGAGAGGAGAGACACATCTTCCGTCTGATGATGGAAGTGGCCGCGATGGCCAGGGCTGAGCCGATCTGAAGCCAGGAACCAGGAGCATCCTCTGGGTCTCCCACACAGATGCAGGGTCCCAAGGCTTTGGGCCGTCCTCAACTGCTTTCCCAGGCCACAGGCAGGAAGCTGAATGGGAAGCAGGACTGGTGGGATTAGAACCGGCACCCAAATGGGATCCTGGCGCGTTCAAGGCAAGGACTTTAACCACTGTACTATCGCGCCGGGCCCCCACGAGCACTTCCTAATGTTCCAGCTTCCTCTAGCTCGGGGCTGATCCATCACAGCCGGCCCTGCCCATCCTTACTGGGAGCTCCGCCCACTGCTGGTGGGGGCAGCACAGCCCCCCACGGCAGAGCTCCCTTCTCTGTCCCCCAGCCCAGGCGTTCCTGGTGCAGACGGCGAAGGCACGCTGCCTGGAGGAACAGGAACTGGGTGCTGCGTGCCCTCCTCTCCCCTTGGTGTGTCACTGAGTGGTCAGGCTCCCCAGCCAGGCAGCTTCCAAAGCCCCTACAGCCACCTGCCGGCGTGGGCCGGGCTCCAGGGTTCTGCAGTGTCAACAGGGGCGAGCTACAAACCCTGTTTTCCCCTCTGCCTTGGCCCAGGCCTTAGAACCTTCCCTGCGCAGGAATGCTTTCCAGCACCTTCTGCAGTGTTCTGTCCTGTACCTCCTGCCCCACCCTTAACCTACAGCTGGACTGGCTCACAGCCACACTGCCAGACAGACAGACGCCTTTCCCCGTGGCCGCCACCTCCATCCTTCCCCTGGGCTCCTCTGCTCCACCCCTCGGGCCACCTGGTCTTTCCTGGAGCACGCCTCAGGGACCCGGCCCTTGCTCAGCTGGCAGGATACTGGCACCCTGCCAGGCCCCTTCCACCACAGGCCACCCTGGCCACCGTGGTAACACAGCTGTAATGGCCCGTCAGCTCCTCTTGGCTGCCCAGCGCCCTTGCGGAGACTTTTGTCTTTGAGGCTTGTTCCGTCCTTGGCTTGGTTAGCGTTGCCACCACCCACCGCCCCAGTGGGTTGGCTGATTGCCCCCGGGGGTGTGCCGAGGGTCCTTGAGGCAGCGGCCATCCTCTGTCGTGCACAGTGTCGGCCCCAGCCAGGCCTGACACAGAGCAGGTGCTTAGGATGTTGGGATGAGGAGGGTTACAGGAGAAAGCAGATTGCATAGGGAGGTGTGGCCGACCACGGTGTGACTTCCCTAGGCACGTGCACGGTCAGGAGGGGTGTATGGCCAAGACCAGGACCAGAGGTGACACATCAGGGACCGTCACGCAGAGGCTGAGGGGGCAGTTGGGAGGTGTCGTCACATCCTGGAGGACAGGCCATGCGCAGTGCCCCAGGAGCTCAGCCAGACTCGCCTGGACGTAACCCAGAGTCGGCAGGGACCACACCGGGCTCTCCCAGCAGAGCAGGAACCAGGACCTCGCCAAGGCCGTGGCCATGTCTCCCCACCACACAGAGCCAGGTGGGGCAGAAGATGCAAGGCCTAGGGCGTGGGTCCCAGCGACGTGTTGGCCACATGAATGATGAGTGGTCCAGGTCGTGAGCAGAGTGAAGGCAGGAAGATCTGAGTGGCCAGGGCTCTGTCCTGGGCTCTGACAGGCTCCGTGGGCTGTGGCCCAGAGGGGTCAGAGGGCAGCAGTCAAGGACCTCTGAGGGTCAGAGTGGTGCCCAGCAGGCTGGACCAGCACCGTCCTGCAGTCTGCGGCCCGGAGGCTCTGCCCTGCGGTGTGCCAGGCTGGACCCTGCTGGTATGTGCTCCCCCCCGCGCGTCTGGGGCCAAGTCTGGGGCCCCTGCAGTCGGGTCGGGGCTGGCATTGTGGGGCATAGCGGGTGAGGTCACTTCCTATGACACCAGAACGCCAGCCTGTGTCCCGGCTGCTCTGCTTCCGATCCAGCTCCCCGCTGATGCTCCTGGGAAAGCAGTGGAAGATGGCCCGCGAGCCCGGGTCCCCGCCACCCAGCTGGGACAGGCAGACAGAGTGTGTGGCTCCAGATAGATCAGCCTCAAAAAGAGGACCAGGTTTTATTGGTTGCTTTTAAGAGGAGCCCAGTCTGTGCAGAACGTGTGATGGCTCGCACAGAGGCGCCTCGGCCCGGCGGCCTGAAGGGCACCACGGGGCGACTGGGGGCTTCAGCGGGAATGAGTCTGCTGGCCGGGCCTTGACCAGAACTGGACCCGCAAAGGCTGAGAGACTGCCTCAGCCAGTGGAGGGCCTGAGTGAGCGTTCCCAGCCACCCCCGCCGAGTGCCTGGGGACGGAAGAGGCCTGCCTGCCGGGAGCTGAAGACCCTCTCTGGCCAGTGAGGTCAGGCAGCAGTGTGTTTTAGAAGGAGAGCAGCAAAGCCGGGTTAAACTCCACGCTGGGCACGCATGCCCAACCTTGTCCCTCTGTCCGCCTGGCCTCTGTTAACACAGCAGCCAGGAGCAGCACCTGCACCCGGCGTTCACAGCACAGAGGATGGGTTGTGTCCTTCTCCCGGCCACCTCTTAGGTCCTCACGACTGCCAGCCAGCAGCTCTGCCTTGGTCCCACCCCTGCCAGGTCCCCTGGGGTCATCACTGCCCGGCCCGTTTTAGCAGCAGGCAGGGACATTCTGTCTCGGACCCTGGTCTTCTTTGATGCTCGGGGTTTGTGCGTTGCTTCTGACCCCCAGAACCTGAGCACCTGACGTTGCCAGAGCAGAAGAGGCTGGGATGCAGGGCAAGCAGGCTGCTTGACAGGCCGGGGCTCTGCTCACCTCTGGCTGCCCCATTCTGTTCTCCGGCTGGGCAGGGAAGTGAGCTGCAAGCAGTGGGGGCAGCTGGGCACGCATCAGGCCCCACAGCTGCAGCACCCATGGGACCCCTGGTCTGGGCTGCACAGCAGACAGTGGCACATGTTTGTTTTCGGTCACACAGGGGTCCGTTTGTTCACGTGCAGGCTGCCACCTCCCGGCCAGTCCCCCAGAGGCCTGTGCTCCTGACATCTCTGTGCGCCTCCCCTGACCCGGCCTTTGGCTGCTGCTCGGAGGGAGGATGGGGAGTCGTCCCTGCCCCTTGCCCACGTCTCCGTGTCTCCACGCAGGACACAGCTTGGGCTATGGCTTTGTGAATTACGTCACTGCGAAGGATGCGGAGAAAGCCATCAACACGCTGAACGGCCTGAGGCTGCAGTCCAAGACCATCAAGGTAGATCTGACGCCCCTCCCGACCACCACCACCACCACCCCGGGCCTCCCCGCGACGCCCAGGGCCCTGGCAGTGCACCCGGACTGCCCTCACACGAGTGGCTCAAGCCACCTCTGTTGACGAGCGCGAGGCTCCCGTGATGGAAATGTGAGATCAGCACGACGTCCGGCCCAGGGCCTCTCCTTGCTGGCTCCTGGCTCGCCCTGCAGTGCCACCCGTCCCCTGTGCCCCTGCTTTGTCAGGGCTGGCCATGACCCAGGCAGTAAACACAGGTTGGCAGCTGCCTGCCACCAAGGCAAGTGGAAGAGGAGGAGGAAGCTGCACAGAGCCCCTCCCTGGGCCCCGTGACCTGGCTTCCCCTGGTGGCCGGGCATCACCCTGGCAAAGAGCACCTCCCCTGATCTGAAGCCATCGGGAAAGAGATCCTGTCGGGAGCTCAGCAGAAAGGTTGAGAAACGTATGCGGTGAAACCCCGTGTGTGGGTTCCGATATTCTTTGCACTAGCCTAAGTTTGTCTTGTCGTAATTGCAGCTTCCCCAAACTTGGTGAGGCACAATTGTGTGAACTCCAATTCGCTGGCATGCCCGGGAAGGGCCTTTGACAACTGGCACCAGGCCTGTGCTTCCTGGGCACTGAGCAACAGTTGCACTGGGCACCCAGGGCTGCAGCTGCCGGCCAGCCCACAAGTGCCCTGTGACCTGGGTTTCCCAGTGGCTGAACCTTCCCTGGACCCACAAGAAACCCCCCTCTCCCCCCGGGTGCAGTGCGGCTTGCAGGGGACCCCACAGTGCAGGCTGTGGCAGGCAGCCACACGGCTCGCATTGCCGCCACCCCGGGGCCTTTGGCTCCCTGTGCCAGGCCCGCCCAGGAAGTGCCCTGCTGCTCCCAAGCCCGGACACACAGCTGGCTCTGTGTACTCTTGAGCCTTCCTGTGACTGGTGATGCCGGAAGTTTTGCAACAGCCCTTGCTGAGGCCAGAGCCTGTACCCGCAGGCTGCCCAGTCGTGCCACCCTCACCATGTGCGTGAAAGTCCGCCCTCCCTTCAGCCAGTGGAATCCAGCTCACAGCGCTTCCCCGGCTGCCCTAGTTCTGCCAAAGCAGCCTGCGCCTGGGCACGCGATGCCCCGGTCACGGGTCCTACTCCCTCTGCCTTGAGGCCCCAGGTCCCAGGTGAAGGGTGACTCATCCGCAGGGCACAGTAGGCATCAGCACAGCCTGTCTGTCTGTCTGTGCGGTCCCCAGACGTGCCCCGCAGCTGCTGCTGTCCTGTAGTTCCGTTCTGACATCACACACCCAGAGCTGGTGTGGCTGCCACCAGTCCAGGGGGGTAGTCCCCAGTCAGGGCTCCCTGCACCTGTGACCATCTGGCTACAAAGTTAGGGGTCCCCTTTTCTGTGGAGCCAGTGCTCTGGGTATGTACCAGCCCTGACCCGAATCCTGGAGTGACCAAGTGTCCCCAGGGCTCCTGACCCACGGGCTGATGGCAAGGTGCCCTGTAGCCTCCCTGCCACATCCTCGGTGCCCCCTCGGTGAGGCCCGGCCCTGCTCAGCTGTCATGCTCTTGGTTGGAATCTCCATCTCTGATGGCACTACCTGCCAGCTGCCTCCCGGGCAAGGATGGTACCTGGCCCCCTCGCAGAGCAGCACGCGTGGGAGTGGGAGCAGGGTGGGGCGCAGAGCTAGACTCCCACCCCGAGACACCCGACGGCACCTTAGTGCAGTCACGGATCGCCCGTTTCTGTGGGCGAGAGAGGGTTCTTTCTGTCCGGCAGGTGCAGGTCCCCGTCCTCCCAGAGCACTCGGCTTCCTCTCCTCCCCTTGGGTCCTCCTGGCTGCCATTGCTGTTGATGGTTGCATTGGTGTCTGGGGGCTGCACGCAGTTAGCCCTCACCCCTGGGAGCATTGAGCCCTTCCTGGCTTCAGCCTCGGGACCTTACTGCCTTCGGCATAGGCCTTTGCTGCCAGCCAGGTGGCCGGTGGGCCCCTCTGCACCTCGTGGCATGCTCCACACTGCAGGCTTCGCACAGGCCACCTTCAGGCTCCTGGTTCGGGTGCCCCCGTTCGAGTCCCCAGCAGTGGCTCACGTGCCAGCGTTTCCCAGGAGGGCGTAATGCCGAGGCAGGGGGGTGGGAGAGTTGGGGCTCGGATCCCAGCGCTGCAGACCCTCCGTCTCTGCTCGGAGGAACGTCCTCCTCGCTCAGATGCGAAGGCCACAGGAGGAGGTGCCACAGGGTGACCTGACACAAGTGCTGGTGTGGCCTGGCGGTGCCACGGCGCTGGCTTTGCACCCTCCTCAATGCCTTGCTCCCAGGCCCGCCCTAATCCTAGCCAGCGCTTTTGTCTTGAAGGTGTCTTACGCGCGCCCCAGCTCTGAGGTCATCAAAGATGCCAACCTGTACATCAGCGGGCTCCCGCGGACCATGACCCAGAAGGACGTGGAGGACATGTTCTCTCGCTTTGGCCGTATCATCAATTCCCGGGTCCTCGTGGACCAGACCACAGGTACGGCCAGAGGCCGACACGCCGCCCTCGGCACTGCAGTGTCCCGCGCCGCCCTCAGCATGAGAGGACAGTGGCTTTGGCTGCATGAGGCTCAGGACGTTCGGTGCTGGCAGTGCCTTCCCTCCGGCGTCCCGGGGCCCTGGCCTTGCCTGTGAGCAGGGTGTTAACGGTGGCAGCAGCTGTCAGTCCTTCAAGTCCCCATGTTGCCGTCACCATGCGGTGTCACAGGTAGCGCTGTCCCTCCCTCAGGAGCCTGTCCTCGGTCTGCGGTGCTCCGGGGCCCCCCAGGCAGAGGCCCCGACGGCTCTCTGGAAGGCCTGGCCACTTGGCTGGCCCCTCTGAAGCATCGAAGTGGGTGCACAGCTTTGGGCAAGAGGAGCCGAGGGGCCTTTGCAGATGTGCCCCCCAGCAAGCCCTGCTGTGCACCCACCTGGCCCGGAACTCAGGGTGCCTCAGCAGGAATGGGAACTGTGCTGCCCCAGCAGACAGGGTTCATCTCCATCCGACGCATGCGCTCTCCCTGCACACCCCCTTGGCAGGCTAGCTGGCCACAAGGAGCTCAGGCCCTGTGGCTGCTGGGCTGGAGGTGTGCCAGGTGTTCACCTTGGTCCTCCACGGCCATGCGTCTTGTGGCTCCCTCAGCTACTCGCATCCTCCCGGGGGTCAGGGTACAGTGCTGCTGGATTGGGGCTGAGGCGGGAAGCGGCCAGCATCAGGCTCTGCCGAGCTGGAGACTCCGGCCTGGGGCGCTGGGGGAGCCTGTGGGCCGGCACAGACCTGGGGTCCCTTCCACAAGTAGAGTTGGGCGATGGCCGTTAACTTGGTGTGATCCCCAGGTCTACTGCAAAGCACCTCTTTCTTACCCACATGCTGGCTGAGAAGGCAGCTAACTGATCGGTGAGCCCGGGGCCCCCGCCACAGTCCCACTGTCAGTGTTTTAGCTCCCTTGCCCTGTTCCCGGTGCCCCACAGCCCCCAAGGAGCCCGAGCTGTTAAGGCAGAGCCCCCACCACCTGGCTTTGCTGGGGACCCTGGCCACTCTCTGAGGCACACAGCTACCCGCCGTGCCCGTGTCTCGTGGTGCCTGCCTGGGGCTGGTTTTCCTCTAGCTCTCTGAGCTGGTACTCCTGCCCGGCTGGAGCAGGTCAGGCCCTGGATGCCCTGGGCACCGGCGCATCTTGCCAGGTCTAATAACCTCATGGGTTCCTCATAGTGGGTTCCACCCACTTGAACTCCAAGTGGGTGATTGAACAGTTGTGAACCCCACGCGAGGGCAACCTGGAGGCCACTGTGCTGGGTCCGGGGTGCAAGTGACCCAGATGGGTGGTCATGGTTCCGAAGAGAATCTGGCTGAGGCCAGAGGGACCACGGTACCACAGGCACAGGAGGCAGAACCTTCTGGGGCTGGGACGTGGACTTGGGGACAGCTTGAACGCTCGCCCAGAGGGTCACCAAGGCCCAAGTTGTCCTGCTTGGGTCTCTCATTTACTGCATGCTAAAAGACCTTGGCCTAGTGACAAGCCCCACCTTGCCTGGGGTTGGAGACCCCTGGGGCCTTTGAGTTCTTAAGGAAGATCTCATGACTGCTCAGCCAGCCCAGCCTTGACCCTCAGCCATCCTCTCCCCGACACGCTGGCCTTCCCTTTGACCCTGCTTAGCATCCCCTCAGATTCTCCTCACCCCATTCCTTGAGCTGAACGGTGAGGCCTTGCTGCTTTTTGCCTCCCAGACCTGCAGGGTTGGGGGCGGACAGGGCAGGGCAGGGGGCTAAAGGGCAGGTCGCGTCATCCCCCACCCCTTCCCAGGTTTGCTCAGCCTCTGCCACTCGGGCTGTGGGTCCCGGCTGTTCTCTTCAGTAAGGGGGTGGGGTTCCATGCAGTAATCCCACTGGCTTGGCCAAGGTTGCAGGACACGGGCCACAGCGGGGCCTCCTTGGAGGGGAACTGGGAACCCAGAGGCCGTCCCAGGACTGCAAAGTGAGGACTGAGCAGCAGCGTAGAGCAAGGAGAGGGTGGTGGTTCCGGTCGTGCACACCCTCTCTGGGCACCTGCTGAGCAAACGATGCCCACGCCTGTGGCCCATCTTAATGCTGCAGCGCGTCAGGAGGCTCAGGGGGGCCCTTTGGGGTGTCTGCCGCCAACATGGCTCTCACCGTGGGGACTGAAGTCGCTGCTCTGCCTCGAGACAGGGCCTGCAACTTGGGACGAATGAATCTGGTTTCGTTTCCGTTTTAGCCAGGGAGGACCACAGTAGACTGACTTTGTCTTTTGCTTTTCAGTTGATTTGAAACTCCTTGCCTGCTTCCCCCCTAACTCCGTTTTTGTTGGTTTGTTAAAAAGGTTTGTCCAGAGGGGTTGCGTTTATCCGGTTTGACAAACGGTCCGAAGCAGAAGAGGCAATTACCAGTTTCAATGGTCATAAACCCCCAGGTTCCTCTGAGCCCATCACAGTGAAGTTCGCAGCCAACCCCAACCAGAACAAAAACGTGGCGCTCCTCTCACAGTTGTACCACTCGCCTGCCAGAAGGTTCGGAGGCCCTGTACACCATCAGGCACAGAGATTCAGGTGGGTCCCCGGGAGGCCTGCTGGCGGCCACGCAACCTGGAGAAGGCTGGGGGTGCTGCCAGGCCCGTCCCGTCAACCCGTTGCCGTTGGGCACGCCACCCCCCGCCCACACCAGGGCTCAGTTCCAGGCCTGGCAGCGGCTGCCAGAGTCGGCAGGTACACAGGTCCCTTTGGAAAGATTTCCCCCGCCACCGTGCGAGGCAGAGCTGTGCGTGTAGCAGCGGCCGTGCCGTCCGTCTGGCAGCTCTCGTGTCCAGTGTGGGTGCAGAACCACCCCCCTGCAAGCAGACAGTGCCCGGGGTGTCGCCACACCTCTGTTTTAAACACAGCCCTGCTTCCCACCGACTTGTGTGTGTGTGTGTGTGTGTGTGTGTGTGTGTGTGTGTGTGTGTGTGTGTAGGGGGTGTTGGATGGGTCACACGGGAGTGGAGCCAGGTGTGCCACGCCAGGCGAGGCTGCTGCCTGGCTCTCCGCTTGCCATGCTGGAGCTGTGGATCAGACCCTCCTCGGTTCCCGTGCAGGAGGCCTGCAGTGCTTGGGGCCTGGCCACCTGGGGCTCCCCGCCTTGGCCCAGCCACTGAGCCCATCCGTGGCCGCGGGGTGGGGGGGGCTCAGGCCGAGTGTCCGTGCCCACGCAGTACCTCAGCCACATCGGGCGTTGAGCCTTTCACAGCCCTGCCTGCCCCCGGACCACAGCGCCTTCCCCTACTCTGTAACGGACGGCCCCGCGTGGCCGAGGGGGCTGCCTGCCACAAGCAGGGAAGGCTGGGCGGGGGCCTCATGGCTGGCCTTGGCCTTGGCCTTGGCCTTGGCAGTGCCTCAGGAAATGGGCGTGAGGGCTCTTCTCAGAGAGCGGGGTTTTCCTGTGGCATATGCAGGCTTGCCGTCTCAGTGGCAGGCAGTAAGGAGGGGTGTGCCCCGAGGGCTGGCAACGGCTGGCACAGCTGCTTCCAACCAAAGCTTACACTCCAGCTCTGGGGTGCAGGAACGGGAGCAGAGCTGCCCCTGATGG
The DNA here is from genome assembly GCF_017591425.1 of Ochotona curzoniae. NCBI lineage: Eukaryota > Metazoa > Chordata > Mammalia > Lagomorpha > Ochotonidae > Ochotona > Ochotona curzoniae. Next base: position 482,203 of record NW_024466491.1, on the reverse strand, counting down.
GGCCGGGCGCAGCTGGCAGCGGGCGGCCCCGTTACTTAGTAACCAGGGAAGCAGGAGGAGCTGTGGACTCTGACCTGGAGTTGTAGCCAGGGTTGCTGGCAGAGCAGGAAGGTGAGGGAGATGCAGCAGTGAGCTAAGGGGTGCCCCCTGGGGTATCATGGCAAGAGAAAGCTGCTGGTCAGTGCAGACACAGGCTGTCCCCGCCCCCCTCCCCCGGGCACTGCCACCCTTCTGTGGGTCGAATCGCGGGGCACGAGGAAGACTGGCTCTGTGGGTCGCCATGTACAAGTTAGGCAGCTCCCACGGTCTGCCCCTGGTCCGGTGGGCGCTGCACCCCAGGTGCCGCCGCGTGGGGGTGCCGGGCCCGCCTGACCTTGACCCTGTGCTTGCTCTCGCCCGCCAGGTTCTCCCCCATGGGTGTAGACCACATGAGTGGGCTCTCTGGCGTCAATGCGCCAGGCAACGCGTCCTCGGGCTGGTGCATCTTCGTCTACAACCTCGGCCAGGACGCCGACGAGGGCATCCTCTGGCAGATGTTCGGCCCCTTTGGCGCCGTCACCAATGTCAAAGTGATCCGCGATTTCAACACCAACAAGTGCAAAGGGTTTGGCTTTGTGACCATGACAAACTATGAAGAGGCCGCAATGGCCATAGCCAGCCTCAACGGCTACCGCCTGGGGGACAAAATCTTACAGGTTTCCTTCAAAACCAACAAGTCCCACAAATAACTCGCTCGTGCTTTTTTTTTTTTTTTTCTTTCTTTCTTTCTTTTCTTTTTTTTTTTTTTTTTTGTACGGAATAGATAATTAAGAGTGAAGAAGTTGAAACTTTTTTTTTTTTTTTTTTTTGGTTAGTGTACAACTCATTTTGCGCCAATTTTCACAAGTGTTTGTCTTAGTCTAAACGAGAAGTGGAAAGGTTTTTATACTCTGGGATGCCACCGACATGTTCAAATGTTTGCAAATCCCACCCATGTCAGACCAATTTTACGTTTTCTTAAGTTATTTCCTTTTAAAAAAAAAATATATATATATATATATTAAAACGGAAACCTAAGTTGACCTCGTTGACTAACCAGTCCCTCTGGACGGTGGAGAAGCCGAAGCATGCTCTAACCCGAGTCTCTCGGACTGTCTGACACGCGGTCCCCCCTCGCTGTCCTCGCAAACCGCATCTTGGAGTTGTCGCCTTTAGTCTTGACCGGTTAGACAGGCACGGAGGGGGGGGGGGTGTTCCTTCAACCCGCGGGTCCCCCCAACCCCTCCCGGGGGCCACATCCCAGCCCCCCTCCAGTCCTGGCCTATGCTGAGCGGGCCCCCCCCCACCGGGGGGGAAGTGGCCGCAGGGGGGTCCCCCCATCCGAGGTGGGCTACCTGCCTGGGAAGAGGTAGGGGGGCACCGCACGCCGGGCCGGGGCCCCTTTTCCTCCTCCTCCTCCAGAGAAAAGATGTTATAAGTGAGTTCTGAGCCCCGGGCACCCCGGGGGAACGGACCAAAGAGTTTTCCAGAAACTCCCGTGTATTGCTGAGTGGGCCCGCCGGGGCGTGGGCGGCCAACCCCAATGCGATGTGACCCCCCCCTCCTCCTCCTCCTCCTCCTCCTCCTCCTGCGCCCCACCTCGCATGCATGGCACCCCCTCACTTGAGACTTGTCGACGGCGATGCCTCGGGTCTCCAAGAGCATTGGCCGGAGCTTGACGGTGTAAGATAACTCTATTTTTGAATACCACGAGGAAACATTTGAGCATCGCGTCCTGCGCATCCCCTCCTTGCGAGCGCTAGATTTGTTCTCTCTCTGCGATTCTAGTCGGGTTTCGTTTTGGAATTTTGCTTTTCGTACGAACGAACACTTAAAACAGAGAAGTACTTAGTTCTTGCCAGCTGTCTTATTAACAACAACAAAAGAAGAAGACGACCTTTGATTTGTAGATTTAAAAAAAAAAAAGAAAAGAAAAAAGATTAACTCTTCCGAGTTCTCTTGATAACCACCTTGACATTTTGGGGTTGTTCTGTTCTGTTCATTTTCTTTTGCTTTTTTGTGTTTTTTCTTTGTTTTTACTTTTGCATTCAAGACCATTAAATTTGATTTTGTTTTGCTCGAATTTTGTTTTGTTTTTTGTTTTGTTGTTTGTTTTGCCTTTTCTTTCTTTTTGGCTAGGGAAGGTACGCGGGGGGGGGGGGGGTCCCAGCCTTGAGGGAGAGGACTCGTAAGACCACCACCACCACCACCAACCCTCCCTTCCCCCCATGGACTGAACCTGTGGCCTAGCCGTGTGCTGTCACGGGGCAAGGGTGGGGTGCCTGGAACCCCAGAGCTAGTGGGGGGAGGCGGAAGGGAAGCCCCCCCCCCCACCAGCTAGGCAGGGCCAGGTCTCCCCTCCCCAGCTCTTCCAGACTGGTGGTCGTCGCCATTTGATTCCGTCGCTGCCGCTGGGCGGACAGGATCAAAACCAGACGTTGTAGTACCGGCAGGTTGTATGTATGTACGTGTGTCTGTATTTATTTATTTATATATTTATGTATTTATGAACTTTTGGCCCGAGACCGAAGCTGGTCACGATCGTGTGGAGAGCTGAGCAAAAGAGGTGTGCAGAGTTCCCCCCACCAACCCCGTTGCCCAGGTGCTCTGTTTGGGGGGCCAGAGGGTAGAGGCCGGGACACAGGCACGTCACCCACATGAGTGGGTGGGTGGGTGGGTGGCAGGAGAGCCCAGCCACTGGAGCCCTTGCTGCTGGGTTCGCATTAGCAGGGAGCTGGGCCCACGTCTCCCGTGACGGGGACACGGCATCCTAACTGCCAGGGCCACGTGCCGACATCCCCTTTACTCTGGGTATGATGGAATGATGGCCTGACTGAGCTGTTGGGTTTGCGGAGCTAGCTATGATTTCTTCCTTTATTTATCTGTGTATTTAAAGTGGGAGGTTGGTCCAGAGGCTTAGCCGCCGTCTCCTCCCTGCCCCCTACCCACCTGTCCACCCAGGGCTTCCCCCCACCCCTTCCCGCTGGCAGGAGCTCCAGGGTTCTCGCCGCATTCCCGTAGCCCCATCCTCTATAGTGAAGGTGAGCCCTCCCTTCCCTGGGCTCTGAGAAGGGCTAGTGGCCCACGGCAGGGTGTGTGGTTCTCTGCCGGGGCTGGGGGGGGGGGGGGTCAGAATTCCGCTGTCACAGCAGCTCAGGGACCCAAGAGTGGATTCCTGACATTTGCATTTAGCTGAGCCCCAGCGGCTGAGGTTGAATTGGAGATCTTGTGGCCATGTGTGATTACCACCACCCTGCCACCGCAGGCCCCCCAGGAGACCCCCAGTGGCTGTGGATTTGCAAGGCTGACTGGTTGAACCCACCACCCCACCCTGAGGGGCCCATCTGCCCGAACTGAACTTCTCCCTGTAGCTTGCCCAGCCTTTGCCTGTAGCCAGCCACTGGGCCCCTCTGGAACGCTCAGTCCCTTCCACACCTGCAGCTCGTGTGGACTCTTGACAAGGGCACCCCGGGGCCTGGGAGCAGGCTGTGGTGCCAGGTCCCCTCTGTCTCCTCTTGGAAGTGGGAGTTGGGGTGGTCCTCCCTCACCAAGGGCAGTGGCCTTAACATGTCAGAGTGGGCCCTTGGTGCTGGCATGGAAAGACCCTTCACCCAGGCCTGAATGGGCCACTCCGGGAGCGTCCCTGCTGGGCCAGGGCAGCCAGCGAGGGCGGTTGACCTAAAAGGTGTGAGAGAGACAGAGCCAGAGCCGTCCACCTTGGCCTTGGGAGAATCAGGCTGCTGTTACTTAGCACTCCCCTCCCAGTCCCTGGGGCAGCTCCTTAGGAGGGCATGCAGCCCCCCCAGTGGGGTCAGGGTGCAGGGCGCAAGCGGGAACCCCCGCTCCGGGCTCTTAGCTTCTGCAAATCGCTGTCAGCTCATTGCGTTTTGTTTTTTTTTTTTTCTTGATCATTTCAAGGGAGAAAAATGAAACTTTTTGGTTTTTTTCCCCCCCACGGAAGTTGTTACAGGTAGCTGTGTGAAGCTGTGTTAAGCATCAGGCCTGAGGGGGCTGCCCGGTGACCCTGGGGACCACCTGCTCCCCCCCCCCCCTTGCACGGTAGATGGCTAGCCGCTTTGTACCCTGGCGTGTGTCAAGTTCCGGTTTTTATTTTCTATGAAATACTTGATTTTATTTATTTATTTATTTATTTATTTTTTCCTTGAGGTGCCTTTTTTTTTTTTTTTTTCATTTTAACTTTGTTTTCCTCCCCGAGTTCGTCTCCAATAAAATCTGACGACTGCTGTCCAAAAGTCGGCAATAAATGAGTCCCGCTGTGTTCTCTGAAGGATGCTTCCATGTGACTTGCCTTTTTTTTTTTTTTAAAACAATTATTTTCAGAAAGGGAAAAAAAAAATGGTTATCGGTTTTCCATCTCTCCTCCCCCCCCCGCCTCTTTTTTTTTTTTTTTTAATCCGTGTGAATAAATGTTCTTTAGTGTTTTAGGAGGAAGAAGCAAACGTAGATTTTGATAAATGCGAAGATTTCAGATTAATAACGAAGCTTTGAAAGAAGACCATTTTTCGAAATTTTAGTGAAGTGTGAATATTTTTTGTCAATGGCTTTCTCAAAGAGAATGAAACTTTTTTGCACCATTTTCAGAGTTTTTATAGAGATGCCAAATTGATATATTTACATGTAATGGAAACGTGAAAAAAAAAAAGTTTTATTAAACAATTGTTCATAGCTGTGTAGACATTTTAATTCAGTTTCCAAAGCTCTCAAAAACAAACAAAACAACAACAACAACAAAAAAAAAAAACACATAAAAACAAAAAGCCTATTTTTGAAGCTCGGAGCGATACGGTTTGGGGTGTTAACGACTGATTCCAAACGACTCAACTGTCCAAGTCCTTGGTTCTTCCCACAGGTTTCCAGGTTTGTGTTCCGTGCTGTATGTTAACCAATGACTGGAATTCTGTGATATTTTGGTAATAAATGAAGTGGGATAACTGAGACGTGAATGGCGTAGGGGTGATGGTGTGTGACTCACAGCAGCCCACGGCCCAGGAAGGGAAGGCGTGGGGGCGGGGAGGGAGGATCACCTCTGCCCGCCCCTCCTCACCCCACCCCCCCCACCCCCCCCAGGGAAGCCTGTGCCAGGCCTTGGCCTTGACCCCCTGCCAGGAGGGCCTGGCAGGGCTGCCAGGTCTGTTCTGCCAGCAGCCTTATCCTGGGCGCCCCTCTCCAGGCCCACAGGCCCAGCGCCTGTCCAGCCTGAGCAGGGTGAGAAGCAGCAGGAGGGACCTGGGTTGACTCCTGCAGGGGTCTGTGCCTGCCAGGCACGGGGTGAGCGTCCTGTACCCTCTCTGCAGTGGGGCCAGGGTGCCCCCATGCACGCAAAAACAAGAGGGGGGGGGTCAATCCTCAGTCGGGGTGACGCAGCCCCATCAAGCCTCACTGAGAGGAGAGAGGCCGGCCTCTCCAAGGATGCTACTAGAACCAGTGGATCTCCTGACCCACCCTGGTGGTCTCCCAGGGACACCCTCCCTTAGCCCAGAATCCAGCCAGGCTCATCCCACCTCCTGGTTCCCTTCAAGCCTTGATTTCTCAGCAGTATTGAAAGGGGGTTCTAGAACACGGGTAGTGCGTTGTCCGGGAGAAGTGCCACCAGTGTGTGTGACAGACACGGGACCAGACCGGGACAGGGAGAAGCAACTGCCCTTTGTTCTGCCCCCGGTGGACAGGGTGGGTGGGTGGGTGACCCCTTTGAGAGGCTTCCAGGAACCCTGTTGAATTAAAGGCTAGTGGGACAAGGCCCTCTTTGAGCCCACCCAGTGGTCCCACCCTCAAGACAGCGGAGGTGGGGTTGTCGGGCTGGTGGGCACTGGGTACAATCAAGTACCCTGATTCACGCACCCATCCTCCAGACGTTCCAGGCCAATCAAGGACAGTGTCCATCCCAAGGCTCGCGGTGCCTTTTCCATTCACACCTCTGAATTCTTTCATTTTCAGGGTTCCGAAATGACGGGAAGTCAGGGGTGCTGCCAGTGTGGGCCACAAGGAAAGGAAGGGGCTAAGGTGCCCACGGGTCACGTGCCCGAAAGCTAGGCATCACCCCTCCAGGTAGACCAGGCTCTCCCTGTTCCAACAGACGTCTCCAGATGGAGGGTCCCGAGAGATGGGTCCAGCTTGCAGAACCTCTTGAACGGACAGACAAAGGGTGCAGGCCCCGGGAGCTGGCTGTCCAAGTTCGGGGATTGGGGATAGCATGGCACTCACAGAGTCCTTTGCTTCCTGGTCAGTGGGGTCCCTTGTGAGTCACCAGAAACTGGGTACTCCTGCACCACCTCCTCCCCAACCCCAATCAGTGGGCCCTGACAGTGTGAAAGGGCAAGAGGGGCGCACTGCGAGATGGCAGAGTTTGGAGCCGCTAAGGAGGCTGCCAGGACCTCGCAGGGCAAGTCTGGGCTGCCAGGGGGAAGGTGGGCAGCCTCGGCCAAGGCCAGGGTGTACCAACAGAAACTCAGCGCTAATTTGACAAAGCTGGTGTGTGATGGTTTCCGCCTGTCCCCCACAGCTCAGGAGTTTGGTCCCCAATGACTTTGTTGGTGGTACCAAAAAGGCGAGAGCTTCATCCACTTAGTGTCTCATTATTACTTTGAGAGTCGAGCTTCCACCCCCTGGTTCACTCCTCAAATACCAAGCAGCGGCCAGGGTTCATCCAAGCTGAAGCCAGGAGCAGCATCCGGGTCTCCCACCTGGGTGGCAGGGACCCATGTGTTTGAGTCATTAGGTGCTGCCTCCCCCGGGGTCTTCGTGAAACCAGGAAGGCAGAATCTGGAGCCACAGCGGGGAATCGAACCCAGCACGCGGGGACTCAACCCACCCCCCTTTGAAGATAGGCTATCAGATTGCGGCCAAGTGAAGACGCAGCCGCCTGCGGCCTAGCAACCTGGGCCAGTTGCTATCACCATTCCAGCAAGAAGTAGAAGAGATGGAGGAGGCAGCCAGGCGGGGGGAGGGGGGGGGAAGGAGATGGCAGCCAAAACCCACAGGGAGCAAGGAACGGCGAGCCTGAGGTTGCTGGAGTGTGGAGGCCCAGGCCAGGCAACCGAGTGGAACAGGAATCTGGCAGCCCGCGTGTGTAAGGCCACCTCCTCTCTGCCTGGGACACAGGTGTGCTGGGAGGACCCTGGGACCGTGGCGTGTGTGTGTGTGTGTGTGTGTGTGTGTGTCTTAGGCCCTGGGACGATCCTGGGACTGTGGTGTGGATGTGTGTCTGAGGCTGGTAAGGGTGGCCGAGATCCTGGGGCGACTATTTGTATGGTGTGTGTCCTCAGCAGTTGTAACCAGGAAGCTCAGGCAGCTGACTTTTTTTTTTTAATAGACCGTCAAGGTCGTGGGGAAAAACTGTGAGGGACTTTCCTAGATGGGAGACTGCCAGAGACCTACAGGGCAAGCGCCCTACTGGGCAGCGTTGGGGCCAGGCGCAGCACAGCAGCCGGGGGCATCCCACAGTGCCCGGGGCAGCACAGCAGTCAGGGGCATCCCACGATGCCCGTGGCCCACACCAGAATATCCAGGTTCAAGTCCCAGCTCCCTGCTGGTGCACATCCTGGAAGGCAAGGGGTGACAGCTGAAGAGCTCGGGGTCCCTGCCCCACCTGAGAAGACCTGGTGGAGCCCCCCGGCTCCTGGCTGTAACCTGGTCGCAGCCTGGCTGGCATTGCATTTGGGGAGTGAACCAGCAAGTAGAAGATCTGTCCATCCGTTTTTATTGTGTCTTCCACATAAGAAGACTTTAAAGTTGACCTTAAGGGCACAGATGATCGTTACATAGTGTCAGATAATTAGAAAGTGATGCACGTTGAGTCTATTACATTTAAACAATTAGTTGCTAAGTGTTGGCCGTGTTCTGATAACTGGCTTCCAATGTTTGGCAGTTGACCAGTTGGCTCTCGGGAATCAGCACAAAGCTAACTCCACACACTTGTGTGTGTGGGGGGAAAAAAACCTCAGCTTCCATCCCACCATTCATTCGCCCAATTGAGAAGCAAAAAGAAAGCGCCCATATGTTGGTTCACGCCCCCAAATGCCCTTAACAGCCAGGACTTGGGCTGGTCAGCAGCAAGAGCCAGGAAGCTCTCCAGCCTGCTGTCCAGCCTGGGTGGCGGCAGGGGGCCATCAGCTGCTGCCTCCTGGGCATTGATGCCCCTGGGAATGCCAGTGAACCCCCACTCGGCCTTGATGCCCCAGGGAATGCCAGCGAACCCCTGCTGGGCCTTGATGCCCCTGGGAATGCCAGCGAACCCCCGCTGGGCATTGATGCCCCTGGGAATCCCAGTGAACCCTCGCTGGGCATTGACGCCCCTGGGAATGCCAGCGAAACCCCACTGGGCCCGATGCTCCAGGGAATGCCAGTGAACCCCACACTGGACCGACCCTGGCCCCCGCCCGCTCCAGGCTCCTCTGTGCAGAAGCCCCAGGAGGGTGGACAGCGGCCCGGAGCCAGCAGGGGTGTCCATCACGGTCAGGGAGGGGCAGGGCTGGTGTGTCCACCCAGCAGGGGTGTCCATCACGGCCGGGCAGGGCTGGTGTGTCCACCCAGCAGGGGTGTCCCTCACGGCCGGGGAGGGCAGGGCTGGTGTGTCCACCCAGCAGGGGTGTCCCTCACGGCCGGGGAGGGCAGGGCTGGTATGTCCACCCAGCAGGGGTGTCCATCACGGCCGGGCAGGGCTGGTGTGTCCACCCAGCAGAGGTGTCCATCACGGTCAGGGAGGGGCAGGGCTGGTGTGTCCACCCAGCAGGGGTGTCCCTCACGGCCGGGCAGGGCTGGTGTGTCCACCCAGCAGGGGTGTCCCTCACGGCCGGGCAGGGGCAGAGCCGAGCACGCCGGGGCTGGCCCGCCCGCCGGACGCTCCTGCAGGATCCTGCAGCTTCTCCCTGGCTCTGCCCCCTCGGCAGACTTCCGCCAATCACAGGCCTGAGCGTCCCAGCAGGGCCCGCCCTCCTCCTGGGGTGTGTCCAATCAAAGGCCCCGCCTTTGCAGAACTCAACCCTTTCAGAAGTAAGGCCTTTAGAAATGTCCCGCCCCCTATTAGGAGCGTCCGTCACTCTGGTTCGTCCTGCCCAATCACAGGCCTCGCCCTGCCCCGAAGCCACACCTCCCAGGTAGACTTTTTTTTCCCAGGCAGGAGCGGCGAGTGACGCCATCAGGCCGCGACGCCAGAAGGTCACACGGGATCCTCCGACATGGCGGCGGCGGCGCTGCGGAGTGGCTGGTGCCGCTGTCCGCGGGTGAGCCGATCCGCGAGGCCGGTCGGGGAGGGTGTCGGCTCGCAGGGACTCCTCCAGGCCTCCGCGGGCCGCTTCCCTGGGCTTTGCACTCGGGGCTCAGGCGTGGCCGTGGCCGTGGCCGGGAGCACGTAGCCCGGGCGCGAGGGCGGGGACCGAGCGCAGCGGGCAGGGGTCGGCCATGTGCGGGGTCTGAGGAGACGCTGGCCGCCGCGTGAGCCCCCCACAGGCCCTCCGGGGAGCACGAGGCGGAGGAAGACCCACGCACACCCGTGACAGTCACAGCCCGTCCTGCGAGGACGGACCGTCCTGCATGGCCTGTCCCCCCCCCACCCCCGCCTCCCGTACCCACAGGTGGCCGACCCCATCTGAAACTCAGGGATGGATTCGCTGCCTTTCAAATGTGTTCCTTTTCACCGTGCAAGGACCTGTATACCACCTGCTGGTTGCAAACCAGGAGCCGAGAGCTCCTTCTGGGTCTCCCACGTGGCAGGTGGCAAGGACACCTCCTCCCCCCCCAAGTACTTGAACCTGGGAGACTGGCTGGGAAGTGAAGCCGCCAGGCCAACCCCACCACAACTTGCCCATTCCCGCTTGGCGGTTGTAGAAGGGGGGGTCCCTGCGTTCTCCTCTCAGAGAATCAGAGGACGTAGGCCAATGGACAGGTGACATACAGAGGGACCCTGCAGAGCGGCTAAGGAGGTGCTGGGGGGGATGCCGCTCAGGGCCGCCACAGTGACCAGGAGGCAGGGAGCAGAGAGGACCAGATGCCCTTGGGGTCCTCCTGGGTCCTGGGCTGTCGGGTGGCCAGGCTCGGTGCTGGGGTACAGACTTGCAGGAAACTTCCAAGAGGCCATCAGTGCTTTTTCCCCCTATGGTGAAGTGAGTCCCTTGCCAAAGAGACCCTCCTACCCACCCCCACCCCAAGGTGGCCTGGCTAGCATGCCTTCACCCTGACCCTGACATAGCAGATTCATTCCAGAGGCAAAGTGACCCGTCGCAAGTCTACCCCTGTCCGCTGGCTTCTGGGACTTCCGGGTTGTTTGTAGAGATCCTGGCCCACGGGGACCCCTGGGCACTTCCTGGGCAGGCAGTGTTTAAATGGCTCTCTCTCTCTCCCTCCCTCCCTTCCTCCTTGATTAGAGGTGCCTTCGCAGTGGGAGCCAGTTTCTTTCCGGCCACAGCCTCCCCCATGGCCCAGCCTATCAGATTGGCCAGCCAGGTGGAGCACCGACCCTGGTAAGTAACCAGCGGGTCCCAAGCAGACAGGACCCCTGTCTGTGTGTTGGTGTGTCAGTGACCTTGTTGGTGGGGGAGGAGCAGAGGGGCCACGGCCAGGGGTCCCCAGTGGAGGCCAGCTTCTTGCTTTTAATGCTGTTGGGTACAGTACTATGTCCCCTTTGGTGGCATCTGACCCCTCTCCGAGCTGGGCAGGAAGAGGATGGCAGATGGCAGGCCGGGTCCCGCCCCCTGTGCCCAGCCTTTGGCCACGGCAGCAGAGGGTGTGACAGGCCTGCTGGCAGGGGGATCTGTTAGCCCTGGGGGGTTCGAGGCCCTGTGAGGGCTTCTTTCCAAGGCCCCAGGGTGGCCAGTGCCCACCCCCCCCCCAGAGCTGGCAGAGTGCCCCCGGGTAGCCTGAGTTTGAGTTTGCAGTTGAGTCTTGGGTTCTGGTCCATGGCGTGTCCCCCCCCGTGTGTGGCGGGGGGGTGGGGGGCTGGGGTGTTTCACTGACTGCCATCCTGCGGCTGAGATGGGCAAATCCACCCGTTGGCCATAGGCCTTTGAGTGAGACAGGTGCCATCTGGACACCTGCAAGTGGCCCCAGGGGAGTGACAGCTCACCGCGTGCCCAGGGAGTAGCAGCCTACACCTGCCCCTTGGACAGCAGGAGCCGGAGCCCTCCAGGCCGCCTGTGTGTTGCTTGGAGTCCCCGGGACGGAGGCTGCCTGGTCTGGCCTGCGCCCTGTCCTTGGAGGGGAGAGGAAAGGCAAGCTGTTGTGGCTCCCACTGCAAAGGCACCTCAAAATCAAGGAGAGAGAGAGAGAGACTGGACCTTTCCCAGCAGTCTGAGTACACAGCGTTCCTGACCGGCGACACAGTTTCTGGGCTGGCTACGGAGAGCCACCTTGTTACAGCCGCTGCTGTTGCTATGTGATTTTTTTTTTTTTTTTTTGCGTGTTACCATTAATGGGGGGGCATCCTCAGCTGTGTCGGACACACCTGTGATGACACGTGGCCGCCACCAGCCGCCTCACAGCCCTGCTAGTTTCTGTACTCCCTCCCCCCCAGGCCCCTGGCAGGCCCTGGCGTGGTACTTAAACTCTGTTGGCACTTCTTCCCGAAGCTCTCGCCATCTGGGTCACCCAAGATGTAGAGATTTTTTTTTTTTTTTTTTAACCCCACCTCCACCCCGATCTCATTCTTCCCAGCCCAGAGCATACTCTACTGGAAACAGAAAAGGATTCCTGTCGGGCTTGCTGGAAAACATCAAACAGGAGCTGGCCAAGAACAAAGAGATGAGAGAGAACATCCAGAAATTCCGGGATGAGGCCAGGAGGCTGGAAGAGTCCGACGCGCTCCAGGAAGCCCGGAGGAAATACGTGAGTGTCCTGCCCTCGTCCCTCCCAGCTGTCGCGGGCTGTGATGCTTGTCCCCGACGCCCAGGAGGAAGAGCGACAGGGTTTAAGCGGTCACACTACAGCCCAGCAGGTGACCCACAGACCCGACCGCCACAGGCGATGGAGGCAACGGGTTCCGGGGAACACGTACGATGTGGCCAGGCAGCGGCGTGGCTGTCTGGCAGGCCCTTGGGTGACCTGCTGCACCCCGGGCTTTGCCCTGCCCCACTCTGCTTCTCAGAGCTGCTGGTCGTGCTGGCGGAAACCAGGGTACAGTGCCAGCGTGGTTCGCAATCACCAAAGCCACTGTGGCTGCTACCGGGGCTGGGCCCACCCTCCTCGCTGTGTGCGTCCCCCCGAGGAAGGCCCTGCGGGAAAGCATTGAGGGGCAGGAGGGGGCGAGGTGGGAGGAAACGATGGCGTGAAGGGGGTCAGGGTCGGGTGGCAGCTGTTTAGGCTACTTCTGGGGAACACCCGCATGCCCAATCCGAGGGCCGGGGTTCGAGTCCCGGCTGCTCCGCTTCTGCCCCAGCTCCTTGCTCACGCGCCTGGGAAAGCAGCACATGGCCCCATGTGCTCGGGTCCTCACTGCTTGTAGGTGAGACCTGGATAGTGCCCCGGGCTTATGGCTGCAGCCCAGCCCAGTACCCGGCTGTTGTCTGCATTTGGGCAGTAAACCAGCAGGTGGAAGATCTCTCTCTTACTCTGCCCTTTCAGTTCAGTGAGTCAGCTTTTTTTTTTTTTTAAAGCTCATTTATTTTTATTTGAAAGGCAGACTGCATTACAAAGAGAAGGAGAGGCAAAGAGAAACATTTTTCATTGTCTGGTTTGCAACAGCCGGAGCTGAACCCATCTGATGCCAGGAGCCAAGAGCTGCTTCTGGGTCTCCCACGCGGGTGCAGGGTCCCAAGGCTTTGAGCCGTCCTCCTTTCCCAGGCCACAGGCAGGGGGGCTGGATGGGAAGTGGAGCAGCCGGGATTAGAACCAGTGCACAATTTGGGATCCCGGCACCTGCAGGTGGAGGAAAGTTCATTTTGCTTCATTTTGCTTTCTGAATCTCCACGCAAAGGATGAAGTTGTCTTGGGGGGGGTGGGGTGTGGCAGGCAGCTCAGGGGTGGGCAGGGGCTGGGTCGGGGGGGCTTGGAGATTTGGAGAGGACAGCTTCCTGCGTGGGAGGGGGTGCGGGTGCAGCCCAAAGACACAACTGAGCACCCCCCCGTTTGCCTTAGAAAAGCATTGAGTCAGAAACCCTGCGTACCAGCGAGGCCATCAGAAAGAAGCTGGGAGAGCTGTCGGGCACCATGAAGGAGGTGAGCGCCCCCGGCAGGGCAGTCCCCGCAGAGGAGGGTGGGTGCGTGGGGTGTCATGAAGGTCTACCCTCCTGGAGCGGAGGTGGGCATGGAGGATGGCTGGGCCAGGACGGTCCTGGGGTGGTGGGGGGGTCCCCGGTGGGGTGGCAGGGCGAGCGCTCCTCCCTCCCTCCTTGCCCCCATCCGTGTCTCAGTAGAGCCTCGAGGAAGTCAGTAAGAGTGACTTGGGCCGCAAGATCAAGGAAGGCGTGGAGGAGGCGGCCAAGACGGCCAAGCAGTCAGCCGAGTCCGTGTCCAAGGGCGGCGAGAAGCTGGGCCAGACGGCCGCCTTCAGAGCCTTGTCCCAGGTGGGTGAGTGGGGCGAGTGCTGGGGAGTGGGGAGCCTGGGGCTCGTGTGTGTGAGTGGGGGGGGGGGAACACCACAAGCCCCACGCCTGCCAGGCTCTGCACCCAGACCCCCTGCTGTCCCACCACCCCCACAGGGAGTAGAGACGGTCAAGAAAGAAATTGATGACAGTGTGCTGGGCCAGACGGGGCCCTACCGCAGGCCCTCACGCCTCCGCAAGAGGACCGAGTTTGCGGGAGAGAAACTCAAGGAGAGCAGAGTATTCCAGGCCAACGAGTAGGTCCTGGGCTCAGCCGGCGCTGGCCCTGGGTGGAGAGGGGGGTGGGGTACGGGGTGGGGCGTGGCCCCGGCAGGTGCGTGGTGTCCTGGGGGTGGGTGGTGGGTGGTGACAGCCCCGTCCTCCCCCAGGGAGGCCCTGGGCGTGGTGCTACACAAAGACTCCAAGTGGTACCAGCAGTGGAAGGACTTCAAGGACAACAACGTGGTGTTCAATCGTGAGTCCGTCCATCCGTCCGTGGCGTAGGAGGGGGACCCCGCTACCACCACCTGCCCGCAGCCGCCCTGGCGGGGGGCTGATGCTGCAGGTACCAGGCCGTGGCTGCACCCCGAGTGTCCCCGGTGCTGTATGCCCCCCGCCCCCCCACCGTCCCGGAGGCCTCTGTACTGTCGGGGGGCGGGCGGGCACCGCTCGGGACAATGCAGTGTCTCTCCAGGGGCCCCGCCGAGCATCCGCGGCCTGGCCAGCTAGCTGGGGGCCTCGCTCAAGGTCCCCCAACCCTGGTGCTGGGCGCATGGTGGCAGCCAGCCAGCCAGCCAGCCAGCCAGCCAGCCAGCCATCAGTGGGTGGTGGCAGTGCGGAAGCACCCTCACCCCCAGCAGCGCCACCCTCTCCTGCCTGCCACCCAGGGTTCTTCGAGATGAAGATGAAATATGACGAAAGCGACAACGCGCTCATCCGGGCATCCCGGGCCCTGACAGACAAGGTCACTGACCTCCTGGGTGAGTGGGGGGGTGGGGGGTGCTGGAATGGGAGGGAGGGAGGGGTTCAGTGCCGGCCGCCCCTCCCCGCACTCCTGCAGGGGACCTGGACTTACCAGACGCCCCCTCCCTGCCTCCCCGCTCTCCCTCTCCGCTCCCCGCCCCAACCACCACCACCACCACCACCACCCCCACCCCAGGGGGCCTGTTCTCCAAGACGGAGATGTCCGAGGTGCTCACGGAGATCCTGCGGGTGGACCCGGCCTTCGACAAGGACCGCTTCCTGCGCCAGTGCGAGAGTGACATCATTCCCAATATCTTGGAGGTGCGCGTGGCCCGCGCCCCGCAGCCCCTCCCGTCCCCGGCCGGGCACCCCCCCACACACACACACACTGCCCCTGCCACCCCACGGCTGGGCCACGCCGGGCCCGTCCGGGCAGTGTCCCATCCTGCCCTCGGTGACTTCACTCCTAGGGCATCCTTAGGGTCAGGGCCCGAGATGCCCGGAGGTGCAGGGGCTGCGGGCTCCTCACGTTCCCCACCCCCACCCCAGCCCCACCCCACCCCCAGCCACTGGCCTCTACCTCCCCAACCAGCAGGCCGACCCCTCCGCCTTCCCTGTGCGCCCGGAGCCGAGCCCTGCTCCCTCTCCCCTCCCCTCGCGCCCCGCCTTATTCCCCAGGTCAGGAATTGGCCCCCCTTTGCCCCCCCCCCACACACACACAGAAGCTTCCTGGGGCTCCCCCGGCTCCGGCCCTGAATCCTTCTCCTCCCCTCGGCAGGCCATGATTTGTGGGGAGCTGGACATCCTCCGGGACTGGTGCTACGAGGCTGTGAGTGGGGGACCCCCTTTCTCTCCCCCGGCCTCGGTGTCCTCCCCAGCAGCCACGCAGGGCCCATCACCCCATCACCCACAGGGCCCGGGGGGCCACCCCTTGGGCCCCCCACCCGACAGCACATCCTTCCCTCGCCCGAGGGACAGCCGGGGTCTTGCAAGGCAGCCCCTTTCCGCCTGCCCCCACATCCCGTCTTTTGCCTCCCCTAGAGAGACAAGGCAGGCTCCGCTGCCCAGCTGGACTTGGGGTACGGGCTGGGTTCTTCCCCCACACACCATGCCTGGTTGGGGGTCAGGGGGGATGTGTGTGGTTGCACGTACCCGCTCAGCCCCAGAACCTCCCCAGCACCACCCTTGAGGGGTCTGTCCTCTAGCTCCCCCCAACACACACACACACCCAAAACAGACCCTCGGAGGACTTCCTGTCCAGGGCCAGTGTGTCCCGATGGCGCCCCAGCTGCCGCGTACCGGAAGGGCCAAGCCCAAGGTCCTGGGGCCGCCGCCTGCCCTGGCTACTCGGCCACCTCACCCTCACCCTGCCAACTCCCTGACCGCATCAGGCCTGGCCTCAACTTTCTTTGGAGGTTTTTTTTTTGCGGCCTCCCCTGGGCAAAGCCCCAGCTCGAGGCTTTTTTTGGCTCGGCCCGTTCTGCAGCCAACTCGCAAAAAGAACTTGGAGCGCGCGGAGGCAGCGCTGTCGGAGTGCCTGGCGAACCCTCCCCTGGGCCGTGACTAATCCGCCAGGCAGCTTTTGAGTTTGGCTTCTTCTTCCTCGCTTTCTTTCCTGTCGTTGTTTTGATTCCCCCTTAGAAGGATCACGCTGAGGCCCGTGACCTCGGCCAGGCAGCTCCCCGTGGCCGCTACCATCGCAGCCCAAGTTGCCCGTGGCTTCCACGGGAAGCAATTAAAAAAAAAAAAAAAGTCATCTTTAAAACTCTTGCACCTGCAGGCCTGACACCCTGCCCTCCTCCCACCCACTCCCATGCGCCCCCCCATCATCCTCTCACCTCCTCACCCCTCAGCTGATCAGATCTGGTCGGTCACTGGCTACACCGGAGATGAACCCAATGACCGTGGCCGTGACCGCCAGGGGCCAGCATGGCGGGGAGGGCTGCTGGCTGCCAGCACGGGCTCTGGATCAAGCCTTGGTGTTCTCATCGGGGTGGGCCAGGGCTGGGGGGGGGTGGCCCTGAGGCGGGCTGGGGGGGGGGTCGGGACCAAGCTGCACACGGCTCTCTCACACCCTCCTCTCTCCTCGTAGACGTATAGCCAGCTGGCTCACCCCATCCAGCAGGCCAAGGCCCTGGGTCTGCAATTTCACTCCCGCATCCTGGACATCGACAACGTTGACGTGAGCGTGCGGGGGAGCCGGGGGCGTGGGCAGGGGCTAAGGGCGTGGGCAGGGCCAGAGCCTGGGCAGGGGCCGGGGGCGTGGGCAGGGGCCGGGAGGGCGTGGGCAGGGGCCGGGGGTGTGGGCAGGGCCCGGGGGCGTGGGCAGGGGCTAAGGGCGAGGGCACGGGCCAGGAGGGCGTGGGCAGGGCCCGGGGAGCAGGCACACAGGTGGGCCCCCGTGGCGGCCATGAACCGCCTTGATCCCAGTTCCCCAGTGCGTGGGTGGCACACAAATAGAGGTGGTATCCGGGGTTCGCTGTGGGCACTGTGGCTGAAGGAGGTGTGCCATGTTGGGGGACCATGCATCAGGGCAAAAGTCCCAGGCAGCTGCTGGGCACTGCCCATGCCAAACCCCACGCAGCACCACCCCCTCTTGCCCGCACCTTCATGGGGAAGGGGTCCCACTTCCGGGCATCCGGCACGATCCCCGTGACTGTGGGGACTTGGCCAACCCAGGTACTACCCCCCCACACACACACCTCCTGTGCCAGCAAGCTCAGAATGGACGCTCACAGCGGGGTGCACGGGCTGGGCTGGGCGGAGGCCAGGGCCTTAGAGTACTGGGTGGGCAGAGGACCCACGTCCCGCGTGCTCCCTCCACAGCTGGCCATGGGCAAGATGATGGAGCAGGGCCCCGTGTTGATCGTCACCTTCCAGGCGCAGCTGGTGATGGTGGTCAGGAACCCCAGGGGCGAGGTGGTGGAGGGCGACCCGGTGAGTGGACGGGAGCCCCGACTTGCTGGCGGGCCAGGGCGCGTCCCCCCCCCCCCCACCGCGCTGAGCCCACCGCCCCTGTGGGGTGTGTGTGTGTGTGTGTGTGTGTGTGTGTGTGCAGGACAAGGTACTGCGCATGCTGTACGTGTGGGCGCTCTGCCGCGACCAGGACGAACTGAACCCCTACGCAGCCTGGCGCCTCCTGGACATCTCAGCCTCCAGTACAGAGCAGATCCTCTGAGCCACCAGCCCGCCGGGGGTCCAGGGGCCCGGGTCGGGGCCGGGGGTCCTCCCCCCCGCGCTGCCAGCTAACGGCCAGAACAGGGCACGCACAGCCCGCGGCGCCACCGGACTGCAGGGCCGCCAGCCGGGCTGCCAGAGCACCTTGGACGAGGACCGCGCCCCGCCCGGGGCCACGTGGGGCTGCTGGCGGCCGGCACTGAGCAGGGTCGCAGGTGCCAAGGGACCCTCCGAGCCAGGGACCCTCCCCGGGGGGTGGGGGAGGCCACCCAGCCCCCGAGATCCAAGCAGGCGCGGACTTGGCCCGAGACGGCGGTGGCGGCCACAGCCCGGCCACCACCCGAGGCCCCGTTTTGTATCTCGCCCTTGCCCTTCTTCCCGTACGTCAGCTGAGCTAATAAACAGACCCAACTGCGGAGGAGCCGCGTGGGGCGTCAGTGTCTGGGGGAAGGGGATGGCAGGCCGCCCAGGGATTGGGGAAGATGGGGGAGCATGAAGATTCAGGGTACCACTCCCTGCGACCTGCATGTGGGGGACCCCATCACCACAGCAGCCGTGAAAGGTGTCCATTGTTGGGGGGTGGGCACGCTGGTCCGCCCAGGGGTCCCGGCAGGATGAGGAGCGGGGAGGTGGGCGGGTGGGCTCCCGCAGGCCGGAGCAGAGTCGGGGTCCCCCCCCCACCCCAGCCGGCCGCTCCCCGCTCCCCGCGCGCATCCTTGGCGGGCCCGCCCCCGTCGCCATGGGAACGGCGGCGGCGGCCCGGCTCGCGCGCGCCTCGCCCGCCTCGGTCGCCACGGCTCCAGGGGCGGGTGGGGTGGGCTGAGCCGGGGCCGCCGGCGGCGGGGTGCGGTCCGGAGCGGAGCTGTGCGGGAGCCGGAGCCGGAACCGGGAGCAGGCGGTCTGTGCGCCCGCGTCCAGGTGGAGGCGAGGGTGAGGGGCGCGCGCCGGGGCGGGGGCGGCGGCCGTGGGGGGAGGGGGTCCCGGGCCACCGAGAACAAAGAGCGCGAGCGAGGTGGGCGCCCGAGCGAGGTGAGGTGGGCGCCGCGGGCAGCTCGGCCCTGCCACGGCCACCCGCGCCCACCCGCGCCCACCCACGCCGCGGGGCCGCGCGCACTCGCACCTGTTGTGCCCAGGCCGGGCGGCTCGGGGTCCGGTGTCCCCCCATCACCGCCTTGGCGCGCACGAGGATGGGTGGATGGATGTGGGGCGCTGGCCGGCGGGGACCCCCCTACCCACCCATTCCCCTCACCCCGAGATACGCCCGATGTCGGGGGGCGGGGGACGTGGCCGGCTCCCCGGGAAGTGGACGGGCGGCGGTGGCGAGGGCGGCTGCCGGGAGTCGGGGTGATGGTGGCGGCGGGCGGCGTGGGAGGGCGCAGCCTCATCCCTGCTCCCTCCTCCCGCAGGGGCCTCATCCCTGCTCTCTCCTCTCTCAGGGGGCGCGCGCGCGCGCGAGCGTGGCGATGTGAGCCATGAGCGCGGCGTGGACGCTGTCGCCCGAGCCGCTGCCGCCGTCGACGGGGCCCCCGGTGGGCGCAGGCCTGGACGCCGAGCAGCGCACCGTGTTCGCCTTCGTGCTCTGCCTGCTCGTGGTGCTGGTGCTGCTGATGGTGCGCTGCGTGCGTATCCTGCTGGACCCCTACAGCCGCATGCCCGCCTCATCCTGGACCGACCACAAGGAGGCCCTGGAACGCGGGCAGTTCGACTACGCGCTGGTGTGAGGACGGGGTGGGGGGGCGCGGCGCCCCAGGGCTGCCCCGGGGAGGGACTGGGCTGGGAACCCCCACCCAGCACCCTGAGACGGCGGTGGGAAGCAGGGAGAGAGGGGCCCTCTCGTGTCTCCCCTTCTGGCCCGGCTGGAGCCACCCCCACTCGCCACCTCACCTGTGCCTTTCTCGACGCTGTCCCTAACGCCCTGCCCCAAAGTCACCCTCCTGGCTGACCTTGAAGGCCAGGAAGGTCCCCCCCCCATCAACCCCGCGCCCACTCCCCGGCCCCAGCGTGGGACCAGCACTGCCCTTTCCCCTCCGGGTGGGTCACAAGTGTCATGTCCACCCCCGGAGGTGGGGACTCCCCGGTCCCCCGCACCCCTGTTGTGGTCCTTGTAACCTCCGGTTCCTCCACCGTGACTTGAGCGCGGGCTCCAGCCCTGCCGGACAGGCTCGCTGGACCCCCGCGCGCCGTGTGGCCACTGCACACTCCCCGAAGATGCAGCACCAGCCTGGCTCCCCCGGCCCCCCTCCCCGCCACACCCCCACACCTCGTCACTCCTCCCTTGCCTCTCTGAGCGATGGCGGTGATGAGAATAAAAGCTGTGACTGAGCGCTTACTGCATGCACGCGCTGAGCTGGCACCTCCTGTCAGTGGCGTGTTGAGAAGGAACCATGTCCCCCTTGGCAGGTCCATTTTGGGGGTCCGGGAGACTCCTTGCTGCCACGTGCCACGAGTCCCGTGGGGAGGGGAGGGGGCCCCGACATACACAGGTGGGCAGAGGCTTGTAAACTCCTGAATCCAGGACCACCCCAAGTTCCGGGCAATATCTGCCTTCCCTCCCTCCCTCCTTGGGTTCTTTCCCTGGCTCCTGGGAATTCGGGGTGCCCTGACCAGCCCTGGAGGTGGCCTCCTTCCCTCTCTCCCTCCCCAGGTTCCTTCCCTGGCTCCTGGGAATTCGGGGTGCCCTGACCAGCCCTGGAGGTGGCCTCCTTCCCTCTCTCCCTCCCTGGGTTCTGTCCCTGGCTCCTGGGAATTCGGGGTGCCCTGACCAGCCCTGGAGGTGGCCTCCTTCCCTCTCTCCCTCCCTGGGTTCTGTCCCTGGCTCCTGGGAATTCGGGGTGCCCTGACCAGTCCTGGAGGTGGCCTCCTTCCCTCTCTCCCTCCCCAGGTTCCTTCCCTGGCTCCTGGGAATTCGGGGTGCCCTGACCAGTCCTGGAGGTGGCCTCCTTCCCTCTCTCCCTCCCCAGGTTCCTTCCCTGGCTCCTGGGAATTCGGGGTGCCCTGACCAGTCCTGGAGGTGGCCTCCTCCCCTCCCTCCTGCCTTGGAAGCAGGACTGTGTGTGTGGAGCAGTGTGCTGGCAGGCTGGCTCTGCTCCAGGGCCTGCCCGCCTGCCCGCCCGCCTGCCCGTGGGATGTGTGGCGGGGCCCCCCCGCCCGCTCTTGGGGGGCTGTGTGCCATGTGGGGAGAAGCGCGCGTTGTCTATAAAAGGCACGGGGCTCTGCCAACTGCGAACCTACCGCCACCGCTCAGCGGGAGCCTGGGAGGATGCCTGGCTCCCCCGCGCCACACACACACACACACACACACACACACACAGAGCTATGGCAGGTGCCATGGCTCCAGACGCCCCCTCCCCAGCCTTGCCCCTCACTTCTCCTGTCCCTAAAGCTGCAAGCCCCCCAGGGGGCTCACTCCCCTGCCTGCAGCACCCCCCCAGCACACACACACACACACACACGGCTATGGCAGGTGCCATGGCTCCAGACGCCCCCTCCCCAGCCTTGCCCCTCACTTCTCCTGTCCCTAAAGCTGCAAGCCCCCCAGGGGGCTCACTCCCCTGCCTGCAGCACCCCCCCAGCACACACACACACACACACACACTCTGGCCAGCTCACCCAACCTACCCCACCCATACAGCTCTCCCTGACCCTGCTGCTTCCCCGTCCCCACCGTCACCACAGGACACTGGCTGGCTCGCTGTCCTGACCGCTGACACACTTGTCGCCCTGGCCCCTGGCTCAGCTCTCCTCCCCTCAGCCACGCCTCTCACCAAGGTGACCCTGGACAGGGCCTGGACCTCCGCACCCCATGCAGGGTCCCCAAACCCCAAGCTCTCCCACTCCGGGAATCCAACATAAAACAAGCACTTTATTCAAGGCACAGCAAGGGGGCAGGGGCTGGCAGGGGCTGAGAGCATGGCAGGTGGCGCCCTGGGGTGGGGCCCAGCACCCCCTTTGGCTCCTCCCTCATGTCCTCCACTGGCAGCCCCGAGCCCGCCCAGCTGCTCACCCTGTGGGGCTGGCCACCCTGCCCAGCAGCTCCAAGGGCACCGCAAATGGGTTGAGTGGACAGATGCCAGCTGTGTGCCAGGGGGACCTCGGAGCGCTGGGCCCAGCTTCTGCGGGGGCTCGGGGGCTGGCCGGGGCCTCGGGGCTCCCCTCGGCGGCGGCGGGGCTGCGCTCAGGGGCCGTCAAGTGCTCATACGTCTGGGCCATGTGCTCGGCCAGCGCGGTGCAGGGCAGCTGCAGCAGCTCCTCGGGCAGGGCCATGAGCAAGTTCAGGACCACGGCCGATTCTGGCACGGGCAGACGGGGGGGAGGCGTGAGGAGGGGGTCTGCTCTGTGCACCCCAGAACACACACACACCCGACCCCTCTGCTTTCCCCTCCCAGCCCCGGCTTACCGCTAGCCGAGAGCTCAGGACCCTGGCTGCCGCGGGACGAGGAGGCCAGGTACTTGTAGATCTTCTCAAAATCCACCGTGAAGTCTCCGCCAGGGGATTTGGCAGGTGCCTCAGGGGCGGGGCCAACTGCCTCAGGGGCGGGGCCAGGCACCTCGGGGGCGGGGCCAACTGCCTCAGGGGGTGGGTCAGGAGCATCGGGGGCGGGGTCAGTCACTATAGGGGCCGGCCCAGGTGCACCAGGGGTGGAGTCAGGCACCTTGAGGGGTGGGTCAGCTGCCCTGGGGGCGGGGCCAGTGACTTTGGGGGTGGGGTCAGTTCCTTCAGGGGAGGGGTCAGTCACTTTGGGTACGGGGTCAGGCACTATAGGGCCAGGGTCAGTCACTTTGGGGGCGGGGTCAGGCACTATAGGGCCAGGGTCAGTCACTTTGGGGGCGGGGTCAGGCACTATAGGGGCAGGGTCAGTCACTTTGGGGGCGGGGTCAGGCACTATAGGGGTGGGGTCAGTCATTTTGGGGGCGGGGTCAGGCACTTTGGGGGCGCAGCCCGGAGCCCCCGCGGTGGGACCAGCTGCCTCGGGGCCGGGGACACTCAGCAGCAATGGCTTCCCACGGGCCTGCGTGGGTTTGGGGGGCTTGGAGTGCAGGAGGTTGGTGGGTTCCGTGGTGGCGATGGTGAGTGCCTGGCGGGCGGAAGGGGGCGTCCTCTCACCTGCCACTGCTTGCAGCGCCCCCGCCCCCCGTGCATGCAGCCTGAACCCCCATCTCCCACCCTGTCAACTCGGCGGGAAGGAAGAAAGGGGCGCTTCTCCGCCTGGGCCTCCCCTGCGCCAGCCGCCCCTGCACCCACACACCCCTGCACCCAGCTGCCCCCTGCACCCACACACCCCTGCGTCCCACATACCCCTGCACCCACACACCCCTGCACCCAGCCGCCCCTGCACCCACACACCCCTGCACCCAGCCGCCCCCTGCACCCACACACCCCATACACCCACACACCCCCGCACCCACACATCCCTGCACCCAG
Source organism: Ochotona curzoniae (assembly GCF_017591425.1). NCBI lineage: Eukaryota > Metazoa > Chordata > Mammalia > Lagomorpha > Ochotonidae > Ochotona > Ochotona curzoniae. The sequence continues at coordinate 459,094 of NW_024466491.1, read as the reverse complement.
CCGCCCCCTGCACCCACACACCCCTGCGTCCCACACACCCCTGCATCCCACACCCCTGCGTCCCACACACCCCTGCACCCACACACCCCTGCGTCCCACACACCCCTGCACCCACACACCCCTGCGTCCCACACACCCCTGCACCCAGCCACCCCCTGCACCCACACACCCCATGCACCCACACACCCCTGCGTCCCACACACCCCATGCACCCACACACCCCTGCGTCCCACACACCCCTGCACCCAGCTGCCCCCTGCACCCACACACCCCTGCGTCCCACACACCCCTGCACCCACACACCCCTGCACCCAGCCGCCCCCTGCACCCACACACCTCTGCACCCACACACCCCTGCCCCCCGCCCTGCGTCCCACAGCCCTGCCCGGGCAGTACCTGGCAGAAGGCCGTGGTCAGCGCTCCCTCCAGCGGGCCTGTGATCTTCTCCGTGAGATCCAGCCACACCTGCGGGGGCGAGACGGGGGTGAGCCTCCCTTCCCCCCGTCCTCCCCAGGTCCTCCTGCACCCGGGACCCCCGCCTCACCTCGATGGGCGCCGGGGTCTGCGCCTCGCTCCGAGGCCCCCGCGGGTCACCCCGACGCGCCCTCTGCACCGCCTCTCGGAGCGCGCGGGCCTTGAGCCTCCGCACGAAGTCGTGGATCTGGGGAGAGGAGGGCAGGCTGAGGAGGGCTGAGGAGGGCAGAGCAGGGCAGGGTGAGGAGGGCAGGCTGAGCAGGGCAGAGGAGGGCAGGGTGAGGAGGGCAGAGGAGGGCAGGGTGAGGAGGGCAGAGGAGGGCAGGGTGAGGAGGGCAGATTGGGCAGGGTGAGGAGGGCAGAGGAGGGCAGGGTGAGGAGGGCAGAGGAGGGCAGGCTGAGCAGGGCAGAGGAGGGCAGGCTGAGGGCAGAGGAGGGCAGGGTGAGGGCAGAGGAGGGCAGGCAGAGGAGGGCAGGGTGAGGGCAGGCTGAGGAGGGCAGGGTGAGGAGGGCAGAGCAGGGCAGGCTGAGCAGGGCAGAGGAGGGCAGGGTGAGGAGGGCAGAGCAGGGCAGGGTGAGGAGGGCAGGCTGAGGAGGGCAGGCTGAGGAGGGCAGAGCAGGGCAGGCTGAGGAGGGCAGAGGAGGGCAGGGTGAGGAGGGCAGAGCAGGGCAGGCTGAGCAGGGCAGAGGAGGGCAGGCTGAGCAGGGCAGAGGAGGGCAGGGTGAGGAGGGCAGAGCATGGCTGAGGAGGGCAGAGCAGGGCAGGGTGAGGAGGGCAGAGCAGGGCAGGGTGAGGAGGGCAGAGCAGGGCTGAGGAGGGCAGAGCAGGGCAGGCAGAGGAGGGCAGGGTGAGGGCAGGCTGAGGAGGGCAGGGTGAGGAGGGCAGAGCAGGCCAAGCAGGGCAAGCCGAGCAGGGCAGAGCAGGGCAGGCTGACCGGGGCCTCCCACACCTCCCCTCTGGCCCACGACCCCCAAATGGGACCTAGTGATTGAGTCACTCCCACCTAACAGGTGAGCGCGCCCCGGCCCCGCCCTGTTTACATGCGCGGCCACGCCCCCAAGCCGCGCCCACACCCTGGCCACGCCTCCTTAGGTCAGCCACGCGAATCCGCCCCACGCTGCACAAGCCACGCCCCACCGCTCAAGACCACGCCCCTAAGCAGCGCACAGCTCCCGCTTGAGGCCAGCCTCTCTGACCCCGCCCCACGCCACGAAGGCCCCACCCCCAGGCCGCGCAGGCCCCGCCCCAGCCGCTCAGTTCCGCCCCCGCGCCGCGCAGGCCCCGCCCCACCGCTCACGTCCTCCTCGCTGCGACTCGGCAGCTCCCGGGCCAGCTCGGCCGCGTCGGGCTCCGGCCGTCCCCTCCGCGCCTGCAGCAGCTGCAGCAGCTGCCGCTTCTCGTGCGGGCTCCAGGCCTGCGGCCCCGTCGCCTCCTCCACGTAGCGCGCCGGGGTGGCGCGTCGCCGCGGCGGCGGCTTCATGCTGGTCGGCGAGCGCCTGCGCACTCGGGACCGCGGGCTCGGGGGGCGGGGCTACCAGCGAACGCCTGCGCGCTCGGGGGCGGGGCTACCAGCGAACGCCTGCGCCGCACTCGTGGCTGCGGCTCGGGGGCGGGGCTGCGGCTCGGGGGCGGGGCTACGGCGGCCGCCGCGGCCAAGACAGCTCGGCGCGGAGGCGGAAGTGGACGGGGACGCGCCGCCCGCGTGGGCAGCAGGGGCGGGACAGGGCGACTGGAGGGACAGGGCGACGCGAGGGCCGGCTGTCCGGGCACGGGCAAGGCCGAGCCTAGCTGAGGGGATGGGAGTGTCCAAGTGGCCCGGGAACCTGCGGGCCTTCCCGCGAGCCTCAGTTTCCCTGTCTGTCACCTCTGAAGTGCCTGACCCCAGCAGGGAGCTCCCGCGCGCCCTGGGACGCAGCAGGCGATGGCCCCCAGTGCCTGGGCACCCGGCTACCCGCGTGGGAGAGACCTGGATGGGGTCTGAGACCCCCGGCTGGCCCAGCCCTGGCCGTTGGGACGTTGGAGGGCAGTGAACTAGCAGCTGGGGACAGTGTAAGGGGAGAGGGGTGCAGCAGGCGGCGTGCATTGAAGTGAAGATGGGGCGGGAGGAGGCAGGGGGCACGGGTGGGGGGAGACCGAGGCAGGGGGCACGGGTGGGCGGGAGGAGGCAAGGGGCACGGGTGGGCGGGAGGAGGCAAGGGGCACGGGTGGGTCGGGAGACCGAGGCAGGGGGCACGGGTGGGCGGGAGGAGGCAAGGGGCACGGGTGGGTTGGGGCGGGAGGGGGCACGGGTGGGGGCGGGAGGAGGCGAGGGGCACGGGGGGGTTGGGGCGGGAGGGGGCACGGGTGGGGGCGGGAGGAGGCAAGGGGCACGGGTGGGTTGGGGCGGGAGGGGGCACGGGTGGGGGCGGGAGGAGGCAAGGGGCACGGGTGGGTTGGGGCGGGAGGGGGCACGGGTGGGGGCGGGAGGAGGCAAGGGGCACGGGTGGGGAGACCCTTGATCGACCCCTGATCCCCCCCGACGATCGATCGTGGCCACCTGACGCAGTCTCCCAGTGCAGATCCCCCTCCGGCTGGGCCCTTGCACCCAGTGCCACGTCGCGTGCACTGGACGGACACAGCCCACCAGTGCACACGTTTATTTGGGGCAGAGGAAAAGGAGGAGGGGAGAAACGGGGGAGCCGTGGTGGTCCCTCCGGGTCCAGGGTCTGTTCCGGCGAGCCTAGTTCCTGTGCTGGGGGGCTGGAGGCGAATGTGCGGATCCTGCCAGGGGCGCGCGCGGTGTTTGGACAAGGGAAAGCGGGGTGCACAATGCAGGTCGCCCCCCTGCATCCCCGCCCCGCACACGATGGGCCTCCTGCGTGAGTCCACAGGCAGGGATGAACGCGGGAACAGGGGTTCCAAACCCCAAATGCTCCTATCCGAGGGTTTGGGGACCATGCTCCCCAGCCCGGCGCCCCGGGGTGTCCAAGGGCGCCTGGTTTTCTCCACCTTAAAGTGTCTGCCTGCGGTTGGTCCCGGTGTACGTGCGTAAAGCACCAAACGCTTTGAAGGGTCCCCGATACCGCCCCTCCCCGCTAACCTCCCCGTTTCTTACCGGCCTCACTGGGACCTCCGGGGCAGCAGGGAAGCGGGACGCAGGGCGAGGCTCTCGGGGGCGCAGGTGCTTGGAGAGAGGAGCACGCAGCGCCCCGGGAGTCAGCGCCCTCCCCTCCCCGGCCAGAGATCCGCTTTAGGGAGGGAGACCCCTGGGGCGACAGCCGAGCCTAGACTGGGAGACCCCTCCCCGGAGCAGGGCAGAGCTGGGTACCTGTGTGCGCGCACACGAGGCCGAGGCCTGCGGCCAGCGCCGCTCCCAGCACGAAGGCGGTCAGCACCAGGGCCACCACGGGCGCGGGCTCCAGGGCTGCGGGGGTTGGCGAGGGCGGCTTCGGCGGCCGCACGGCCCTGCCCGGGACGCCCTTGGGTGGTCCTACTGGGGATGGAGCAGCACGCTGAGACCTGGCTCAGGACCCCATGCATGCACACACACACACACACACACACCACCCTGCAACCTCAGGGACCCCCGTGCGTTCTCTCACTGGGGGGCGGCCGCGGCACGGTGACCACGATGGGCTGTGTCAGCGTGTGCACGTGCGGGCTCTCTGCACCCGGGCTCTCGCCACCTCCGCTGCTGCTGCCGCTGCCGCCACCGCCGGCGCACGCCTCACCCTGAGACGGGCACTGGCAAAGGGAAGCGCGGGGGGGACTTCAAAGCCTGGCATTTGCTTCCTGAAGGACTCCAAACAGACGCTAGCTCTCCGCCGCGGCCCAGAGGCTACCAGGGGGCATCTGTGAACGTGCCCTCCGTCTCCCGGAGCTGTGTCCACAGGGGAGCCCTTGCCCCGGGGGTCCCCTCAGTCTAAGATCCCATATATTCCTGCCCTCCCTTTCTATACCCCAAAACTCTTTGTTTTCCTCGCCCTTAGATCCCTAATCCCCGAACAATCGCTTCGTGGCGCTCACCCACAAAGGTGGCAGGGGCGTCTGAGGTGCAGGTGCCCGGCGGCCTTCCCGGAGGAGGCGGCGGCGACAGCGGCTCAGTTGGCAGTGCAGGAACTGCACGGACGCGTTGAAGACCGGGCGCAGGCGGAAACTGAAGCGTACGGGGAGGATGGCACCAGGGTGCAGGGGCGACAGAGGGGGCTGGAAGGCCACTGAGCTGTCAGCAGGGCAGCCCCCGCGCAGCAACACCAGGGCTGGCCCCAGGGTGGGCCGCGAGGATGGCGTCACGGAGCAGCGGTGCAGGGCCAGGCCCCAGCGAGGTGACGGACGGGCCAGGGCCGCCTGGGACAGAGGGACACAGCCACCATCCATCCCTCAGGGGCCCCAGGCCTCCTCCTGCCCCCCAGGAGCCCCGGGAGGGGCCAGGACTGGCTGGGAGGGATACAGCCATCATCCCATCAAGGTCCCCAGGCCACCGCTTCCTCCTGCCCCCCAGCCCCCTGGATGGACCAGGACCGCCTGGGAGGGATACAGCCATCATCCATCCCTCAGGGGCCCCAGGCGTCCTCCTGCCCCCCAGCCCCCTGGACCGGTCCTGGGAGGGATACAGCCATCATCCCATCAAGGTCCCCAGGCCACCGCCTCCTCCTGCCCCCAGCCCCCTGGACACCTCCTCTTGACTCCCAGCCCCCAGGACAGGTCATCCATCCCATCAGGGTCCCCAGGCCTCCTCCTGCCCCCCCCCCCCAGGAGCCCCAGGGCCTCTGGCTATCCGCACCTGCACGAAGACCCGGCTGTCAGCGGGGACCTCCAGCGGTCCCCCGCGGCGCGGGAAGACGTCCTCGGCTTCCGACAGCTCCAAACTGAACAGGGGTCTACGCAACCAGGGCCCCGGCGCCAACGCGGGGAAAGGGGGCGCTGGCCAGGGTTGGGGGAGGGAATGAACTGCTCCTTGTGCCCCGGGTAACGCAGCCCGGCTCCCTTGCCTCCCCTTTCTGTCTCCCCCACCTCCTGGCCGGCTCCTTCCGAAAAGGGATGTGGTTGAGGCACAGGGCCTGGATTTAACCAGGTCACTCCCCTCGCTCCCCTACTGCACAGCCTGGTCCAGCGGCCACCCCCCCGGGCACAGCGCCCCACATGCCGGGGAGGGTAAATCCTGTGCCTGCCCCCCGGAGGCTGGGTGATGAAGATGGGGTGTTGCCCTTCTCCCAGGCGGCTCCCCCTTTCTATAGGGAGGCAGGTGGTCACCTGTGGTGACAGGGAAGGCAAAGGCCGTGAGAGGGAGGGGGCAGCAGATGCTCAAGAGACGCTGTGGGGTCTCCTGGCTGTGACTTGCTAAGGAGGCGCCCAGCTGGGCAGACACCCCTTCACTCGTCCAAGGGCTCCTGCAGGCAGGCATCCGTACGTACCCAGTGGCCTGCCAGCCGAGGGGCCGACCCCGGGCAGGAGGCCCAGCAGCAGCAGCAGCAGCAGGAGGGCAGGGCCGAGCATGCTGCACCAGCGGGAGGTCGCAGTGCCCAGGGGTGGCAGCAGGGCAAGCTGTGTGTGGCCACCCGGGGTGGGCGGGGAGCGGGGGTGGTGGACCAAGCAAGAAAGGGACATCAGAGCCGGCTCCCAAGGCCTTGTGGGATTAAAGGTTCCTGCTACAGGCAGTAATGAGAAGGTCAGAGCTTCCTGGGAGCTGGGCATGGAGGGGGAACAGCTGGCTGCCTGTCTCCACCCTGCCAGCCCCCAGCACTGTCTCAGCATCCCCGGGGTGGGGGGGGCGCACCGGGCTGGGCCCCCCTGGCTTGACCCTCTCCAGGGCTCCCTGCCAGACACCCCCCTGCCCCCCGTGGTGACAGATACACACACCAGACTCCCTGGAGGAAAAACGAGGGGTTTTATTCTGAAGCGTCTACAGAGTTAACAAACAAGGACGTCTCATTTTTGAAAAAGGGACGGACAACACTGGCAGCCTGAGGGGGGGACGGGGGGGGCGTCCGTGAAGCCGGGGTGGGCCGGGGCCGTGCAAGCCCCAGCACCACCACCCTACCCCGGCCCACCCCGTCCACCCTGGGCCTCGTCCAGAGCGGTGGCTGGTGAGAGCAACGGACAGGCGGGAAGGTGGGAGAGCGTCACCCCTGGGCTCCCCGCCCGACACTGAAGGGAGGAGAAGGGTCAGGGAAGGGTGGACACACACACACACACACAAACGGAGAGTCAAAGTTTAAATAAAAGTCAAACCGGGAGGTCCAGCCCAGGCCCAAGGGTGGGCAGCACTGGGACTCCGGGGGGGCCCCCGCCACGAGGAGCCGAGTGGGGAAGGGAGGGCGGTGTGACGGCTACTCCGGGGGACACATGCAGCATGTCACGGGGGGGGGAGGGGAGTGGCTGCCGTGGGCCCCCCCGGGAGGCCTCCTGGCCCCCCGCCAGCCCTGGCGAGGCGCCTCGCTTTGGTGCAGTTGGGATTTTTCTGTCTGTGGTTCTGGTTGCTTCTCCAGCCCACCTGGTCTGTGGCCATTGCCAACCAAGAGGACGCACACTTCCCGGGTCCTGTCCTGCTCTGGCCATCGCCACTGTGGCCGCCACCGCCACGGTCACGGCCAGCGGACTCCCAGGGACCGGCCCTGGGGGGGGGGTAGGCCGAGGGGCGTGGGCGCACACCTGTCACACTTCCGCGAACCCCCACATCCACTCCGTTGGCCCTCCATTCCTGACTCCCTACGGGCTCTTCCTCCTCACTCCGGGCAGCGCCCTGCCATGCCCCCGTAAGAGCCGCACCTGCACCCACCTTCCCTGAAGGCCTCCCTGGGTGGCTGCAGCACCCCTGGGCTCCCCGCGCCACCCCCCTGAGCTCCATTTGGCTTGGCTGTGACCGTGCCTTGACCCCGGGGCTGGGGGGGGGGAGAGAGCCAGGCCTGAGGACGAGCCACAGCTGGGCTGCCAGCCCCCACCCCCACGCCCGCAACCTTCTTCTCAAGCAGCTAAACCTGACTTTGGTAAAACTTGGGAAGGGACTCACAAACCCCATGCCAAGCGCTCCTCCTTTCCTCTCCCAAGCGCCCCACCCAGTACAATAAAATACATTAAACTCCAAAAAAGGACCCCCTGAGATCAAAGAGAGAGAGAGAGGGAGAGAGAAGGGGGGGGGGCAGAGGAGGGGAAGAGAAGCCAGCTGGGGTGGCCACAACCTATCACACCCACAGTGCGTCCTGGGCCAGGACAGAGGCAGGGACACAGGGATGGCGTGGGGGGGGCAGGGAGGGGCATGTGCAGGGGTGGGGGGGCCTCGCCCTGTGACAGGGGGTGCGGGGCGCAAGGCTCTTGCCACCCCGGCCTGGAGGTTCCGACTGAATAAATAGCGAGTCCGCTTGCGGCCTGCCCTCTTCCGTTCACAGTGTCTGTTGGGGCCGCGCGGCCGGCCAGCCAGCCAGCCAGCCGAGCCCAGGCCGGGTGGGTGGGCAGGCAGGCAGGCAGGCAGGCAGGCAGGCAGGTGGGCGCCCCCTCCCGGCTGTCCTCCGCCCTGCCTCGGCCTCGGCCTCGGCGGCCGTCCAGGGTCCCCAGATCTGCCCAGGCAGGCAGCTGGGCGGGGATGAGGGGGTGGGCCGGTGGTGAGGGAGAGGGGAGGGCTGGCCGCTGCCACACGGCTACCTGAAGAAGGGCAGGTGGGGTTGGCTCTGCACGCCGCTGCTCCGGGGCGACTCGGTTTTGGCCATGACGTCCTTAAACCAGGAGGCCACGTCCACCTCCAGGGTCTCGTAGCGCTTGATGAAACTGTGTTCCTGGGGGCCCGAAGGATGCGGCTTAGGACCAGGGGGGTGCTCCTCCAGGACTGGGCGGGGGGCGCGGGTGCCGGGGTACTCACAAGTAGCTTGTTATACTTTGGTCTCTTCCTGTGGTCTTTAGTAAGGCTGCAAGGAGGCAGGGCACAGACAGGGGAGAGCCGGGAAGGGGTCAGCCTGCTGCCGGGGTCGGGACTCAGCGACCTGTGACAGCTCCTAGCCTTCTCGAGCCTCTGATGGTTGCGGGGGTGGGTGGGACCCAGCCAGGCCAGCCAAGCGCCCCTACAGTCACCCGGGCCCAGCAGGGTGGGCAGGGCCCACTCCCCGGGGCCGCAGTCTGCGGGCAGCCCGGCTGGCACACACACAGAGCTCCAGAGATCACCACGCCCAAACTCCCCCCCCGAAACAGCCCCGCGGTGCCCCCCCCCCCAGAGGCGGCACAGTCCTCACCAGTCTTTCACAAACGATTGGAAGTCCCCCGAGAAACCCATGTGGCCTGGCAGGAGCGGGGGTTCCTCCTGCAAGACTTTAGTGAGGACCTCGAAGTCCGTCTTGCAGTTCTTGTAAGGGAACTGCCCCGTGGCCAGCTCCACCTGTACGGAGGAGGGGACAAGGGTGGGTGGGCGATGCAGGAGCGGGCGGTGCCCCACTGGCACTGCGTGGGGACGGGTGGGCGGGGTACCCAGCCGCCCATCACCCTCGGTGTCCCCCTGACCCAAGGCGCGCAAATGGTTGGATGGTGCAGGAGCGGGCAGGGTTCCCACCTGCCCGGCTTGGTGCCCCCCTGGCCCTGGGCGCGCAAATGGTTGGATGGTGCAGGAGCGGGCAGGGTTCCCACCTGCCCGGCTTGGTGCCCCCCTGGGCCCTGGGCGTGCAAATGGTTGGATGGTGCAGGAGCAGGCAGGGTTCCCACCTGCCCGGCTTGGTGCCCCCCTGGCCCTGGGCGCGCACACGGGCAGGCCGTACTCACCAAGGAGATGCCCAGACTCCACACGTCCGCCCGGATATCGTAGTCAGGTTTGGTGGGGTCCGGGGGGTCGATGCGCTCGGGCTGCGGGGAGGGAGGCGGCAGATGTACCCCAGGAGGGGTGTGGGGGGGCAGCTGGCCTCCCGGGGGTCCCCCCCGCCCGTCGTGGGCCACCCCCACAACTCACGGCCATGTAGGCGGCACAGCCAGCGCTGCGCGTCTTGGCCTTGGAGTCGACCAGGCGGCCGCTGATGCCGAAGTCGCACAGCTTGATCTGGCCCCGTTCGTCCAGCAAGATGTTGGAGGGCTTTACGTCGCGGTGGATGACCCCGTGCTTCTCCTTCAGGTAGTACAACGCCTTCACGATCTGCAGGACACGGCCGTGGTGAGCCCGGCACCTGGGGCGACCGCCCGGCCCCCCTCGCGCCCCGGCCCCCCGGGGCCCGGCTGGGCCGCTCACCGCCACCGTCATCTTGCCCAGGATGCGCTCGGGGATCGGTCCCTGCATCCGCTTCTTGAGCTTCTCGGCGCAGGTGCCCATGAGCTCCATGGCGATGAACACGTCTGTCTGCAGGGCACACGGGGCACGCAACGGGAGGGTCTGAGACACCAGGGCCGGGCACGGGCTCACGAGGCGGGGCTGGGCGGAGCCAGGAGGGCTCAGGGGGCGGGGCTGGGGCGGAGCCAGGAGAGCTCACTGGGCGGGGCTGGGGTGGAGCCAGGAGGGCTCAGGGGGCGGGGCTGGAGCCAGGAGGGCGCAGGGGCGGAGCCAAGAGGGCTCAGGGCGGGGCTGGGGCGAAGCGAGGATGGCTCAGGGGTGGGGCTGGGGCGGAGCCAGGAGAGCTCACTAGGCGGGGCTGGGGCAGAGCCAGGAGGGCTCAGGGGGCAGGGCTGGAGCCAGGAGGGCGCAGGGGCGGAGCTGGGGCGGAGCCAGGAGGGCTCAGGGCGGGGCTGGGGCGGGGCCAGGCAAGGCTCACAGGGTGGAGAGAGGAGGGCTCAGGGAGGGGCTGGGGGCGGAGCCAGGAGGGCTCAGGGGGCGGAGCTGGGGTGGAGCCAGGAGAGCTCATGGGGCGGGGCTTGGGCGGGGCCAGATGGGCCCACAGGGTGGGACTGGGGAGTAGGGGCGGAGTCAGATGACCTCACAGGATGTGGCTGGGGCGTGGGGGCGGAGCCAGGAGGGCTCAAGGGGGCGGAGCTGGGGCGGAGCCAGGAGGACTCAGGGGCGGGGCCAGGAGGGCTGGGGGTGGGGCTTGGGCGGAGCCAGGCGGGCTCAGGGGAGGGGCTGGGTGGGGGTGGAGCCAGATGGGCACACAGAGCGTGGCTGGGGCGTGGGGGCGGAGCTGGGCATGAGGGCGGGGCCAAGCAGTCCCTCGGGGCGGGGCTTACATTGGTGATGAAGGTGCCAAAGCACTGCACGATGTAGGGACAGTCATGGCTTTTGAGCACCACGTCCAGATCCATCAGGATGCGCTTGTTTTCCTCCTTGTTGCCCGAGCGCCGCATTTGCTGTGGGGAGCGGGGGCACCTCAGCTCCGGGCTGCAGCAGGGGTGGGGGCTGCAGCAGGAGTTGGGGGCTGCAGCAAGAGTGGGGGGCTGCAGCAGGGGTGGGGGCTGCAGCAGGGGTGGGGGGCTGCAGCAGGAGTGGGGGGCTGCAGCAGGGGTGGGGGGCTGCAGCAGGGGTGGGGGCTGCAGCAGGGGTGGGGGGCTGCAGCAGGAGTGGGGGGCTGCAGCAGGGGTGGGGGCTGCAGCAGGGGTGGGGGCTGCAGCAGGGGTGGGGGCTGCAGCAGGAGTGGGGGGCTGCAGTGCGGGGGTGGGGGCTGCAGTGCGGGGGTGGGGGCTGCAGTGCGGGGGTGGGGGCTGCAGCAGGGGTGGGGGGCTGCAGCAGGGGGGGGGCTGCAGCAGGGGTGGGGGCTGCAGCAGGAGTGGGGGGCTGCAGTGCGGGGGTGGGGGCTGCAGTGCGGGGGTGGGGGCTGCAGTGCGGGGGTGGGGGCTGCAGCACGGGGCTGGGGGGGCTGCAGCAGTGGGTGGGTGGGCTGCAGCAGGGGTGGGGGGCTGCAGCAGGGGTGGGGGCTGCAGCACAGGGCTGGGTGGGCTGCAGCAGGGGTGGGGGGCTGCAGTAGGGGTGGGGGGCTGCAGCACAGGGCTGGGTGGGCTGCAGCAGGGGTGGGGGGCTGCAGCAGGGGTGGGGGCTGCAGCACAGGGCTGGGTGGGCTGCAGCAGGGGTGGGGGGCTGCAGCAGGGGTGGGGGCTGCAGCACAGGGCTGGGTGGGCTGCAGCAGGGGTGGGGGCTGCAGCACAGGGCTGGGTGGGCTGCAGCAGGGGTGGGGGCTGCAGCACAGGGCTGGGTGGGCTGCAGCACAGGGGTGGGGGGCTGCAGCGGGGGGGGCTGCAGCGCGGGGCTGGAGGGGCTGCCGCCGGGGTGCAGGGGCCTGGCCCTGACCAGAGCGGGTGGGGGGCAGGGAGGGGTGCCGCCTCACCTTGACGGCAAGGACGTGGCCCGTCTTGCGGAACCGCATCTTCCACACCTGGCCGCAGGTGCCGCTGCCCATCTCGCCCAGGTTCTCCAGGTCACTGATTTCCGCCTGGTAACGCTGGCCAGGAGAGCGAGGGCTGCAGCGTCCCCAGGGCCTGCCCCCTCTGCCCTCCCTCCCCCGGGGCCGGGGTGCAGAACACGGGGCTGGGGGGGTACCTGGCCCCCGATGGTCAGGTAGCCAGTCTGCTTCATGATCTCCTGCAGCTTCTGGTCGATCTCAATGCTGGGGAGGCGGGACACGGACAGTGCTAGTGGAGGCTCAGCGCACTCCCCCTGCCCGGCAGCCCTTCCCAGCCCTGGGGTCCCTTGGCCAGGCCGGCCCGGTGCCCTGCTCACCTCTCCATGCTGCGGGGCGTGAAGAGGGTGGGCGGGAGGCCGAGCATGTGGCGGGGCCGGGCGGGGGGCGTGGGGTGCTGCGGGGAGCTCTCGGAGGACGGCGAGCGGCTGCCCCCATCGTTGGCCAGCGGCAGCTGCAGGGCTGGGGGGGTGAGAACCAGGGGTGCGCCCGGGGTGAGGTCTGGCCCCGTGCAGGGGGAGGGGGTAGGGACTCTCTCAACCTCCCTTCCCAGCCCTGGGGAGCCGAGGACTCCCTCCCCACCCTGGACCCAGAATGAGGGAAGGGAGGGGGCTGGAAGGCGAGGGGCGTCCCTGGAGACTTGAGGATTCGTCCCCAAGCCTAGGCTGACAGAGTGATGAGGGGGGCTGGTGGAGGGCCCTGGGCACACTTGGCACCCTCATCCGCCACACCCACACTGCGAGCCCGGGGTAGGGGTGGGGCAGCAGAACCTCTGCCAGGGGGCGCTTAGGCCTGGGCGGGGGACAGGAGGCAGGCACAGAACCCAGGACCTGGGTTGCCTGCCTCGCCTGACTCACAGGCAAACGGAACCAGGGCCACGTAGGGCTGGAGGGCACGGGGGATGCCAGGCAGCGCCTGTGCCTGCGCCCTGAGGCTGGCAGGAGGCAGGGGGAGGCACGGGCCAGGCAGGGGGAGGCTCGGGCCAGGCAGGGGGTGGGCTCTTTCCAGCAGCCGGCATGCGGACAGCTTGGGCATGCCACAGGCAGGGAGGTAGGCAGCGGGCAGGCAGCGGGAACCCCAGGATAGGCAGGCGGTGTTAGGGGGCGGGGGGGGGAGGAGACAGACAAGACAGAGAAGGAGCCAAGACCGGGCCAGGACAGAGGGCAGCAGAGCCCTGAAGAGCTTGGGGTCCCCTGGAAGCTGGAAGGCTCACCCATCACTCACCCTCCCAATGGGTGCTGGCTCCCGCCCTGCCCCCCACCCCGGGGCTGCCAGAACCGCTCAGTAACCAACAGGTCTGCAGCAGAGGTGCCGGCAGCCAGGTTCCCACCCACTGGCCTGCAACCCCGAGTGTGGCCAGTACCCCGGGCTGGTGCCAAGTCCCTCAATTCCCCCAGCCTGGGCCTGGCAGGGGCACAGCAAAAGGCTGCAGGGCACCTCCCTCCCCAGCCCTTCCCAGGTGTCCAACCCCTGCACCTGAGCCCTTTTCTGCACCAGGGACCCTAGGGGTGGACGTCCTGGGCCCTTCCCGATGGACAGGCCCCCACCGGAGGCCCACAGCTTGGGGCGAGGTAAGAGCCGGGAGTGGGGGCCTGAGTGACAGGAGGTAAGGGGAGTGTGTGTGGTGGGGGGTGTGTCACATAAAGGCCCTAAAGAGATCTGCAATGATGACGGCCTCGCAGCAGGTGGGGGGGCTGGTGGGGAGGACATGGAGGAGGAGGGCAGAGAGGTGGAAGCAATGAGAATGGGAGCAGGAGGCCATGGAGGGGTACACAGCTGTGGACTCAGCGAAGGACAGACAGGCTGCCTGTCCGATGAGCACATGCGCGGTGCACACACACACGTGCAAGCACACACAGTGCACACTGCCCGTCACACGGTGCACACTCCCACACACAGTGCACACTGCCCGTCACACGGCATACACTCCCACACACGGTGCACACTGCGCACACGTGCACACTCCCACACGGCACTCCGTCACACGCTACACCCACACACGGTGCACACTGCCCGTCACACGGTGCACACTCCCACACACGGTGCACACTGCCACACACGGTGCACACTGCCCGTCACACGGTGCACACTCCCACACACGGTGCACACTCCCACACACGGTGCACACTGCCCGTCACACGGTGCACACTCCCACACACGGTGCACACTGCCCGTCACACGGTGCACACTCCCACACACAGTACACACTGCCCGTCACACGGTACACACGGTGCACACTGCCCCGTCACAGAGCAGACACTCCCACACACAGTGCACACTGCCTGTCACACGGTGCACACTCCCACACACGGTGCACACTGCCCGTCACACGGTGCACACTCCCACACACAGTGCACACTGCCCGTCACACGGTGCACACTCCCACACACGGTGCACACTGCCCGTCACACGGCGCACACTCCCACACACGGTGCACACTGCCCGTCACACGGTGCACACTCCCACACACGGTGCACACTCCCACACACGGTGCACACTGCCCGTCACACGGTGCACACTCCCACACACGGTGCACACTGCCCGTCACACGGTGCACACTCCCACACACAGTACACACTGCCCGTCACACGGTACACACGGTGCACACTGCCCGTCACACGGTGCACACTCCCACACACGGTGCACACTGCCCGTCACACGGTGCACACTCCCACACACGGTGCACACTGCCCGTCACACGGCATACACTCCCACACACGGTGCACACTGCCCGTCACACGGTACACACTCCCACACACGGTGCACACTGCCCGTCACACGGTACACACGGTGCACACTCCCACACACGGTGCACACTGCCCGTCACACGGTGCACACTCCCACACACGGTGCACACTGCCCGTCACACGGTGCACACTCCCACACATGCACACATATACACTCATGCAAGCACATACGTGCATGGCACACTCCCCCCCACACATGCACACCCTCCTTGGCCACACGGCAGACACTCCCACACATGTGCGGCTACATGCGTGCACACGGCACACGTCCTTCCTTCTGGCACACACTTCCACGTGTGGGAGAGCCCCTACGCCGCCCCGCAGACACGCCTCTCGCTCAGAACCGCTGCGTCTGTCTCAGCACGCAAGCGCCTGTGGCCGGCGGGGACTCGAGCAAGGCTGTTCGGCGTTTCCTCCCGGACTTTCGCTCCTGCGCGCCCCCTGACACAGGGCCCTCTTGTACAGTCAATCTCTCCCCCACTACTAGGAGCTTCTTGTCCACAGGGCACGCGCTCCCTGCCCGCCAGGGGGTGTCCCTGCGTGCAGCCACGTGCCCATCCGATCGTGGGGCTGCTCGGATAGCTCATTCTTGCTGGGCTTGTGTTTGTTCTTGCACACGTGCACACACACACACACACACACACACACACACACACACACTCGCTCCCCACCTGTCGGCAGGCCACGGACTTCCACACAGTAAGGCAGCCCGTGTCCTTCCCTAGGCAGCAGTCCAACCCGAGCCTAGGAAGGGTGAGTGGGGAAGAGGGCCGGCCGCCCGTGTGGAGTGAGAGCGAGAGGAAGGGTGGACGGGACGGACAGACACGGACGCACGCACACGCACGCAGCATGGCGGGGCGAGGGGCGGGGGGCCATGCTGCAGCCTGGCAGCGGTTAGGTGTCGATGGTGCGGGTGTCCAAGCAGACGATGACATAAAGGTTGGTACCTGCTCGTTGGGACGGAGCAGGAGCGGGGCTTAGACTGATCATAATAACTGGATGGGGGGGAAAAGGAAGAAAAATAAAACAAAAAAAAAAACAACAACAACAGCACGATCAATTACAGCAGGAAACGCCCGATCCGGCCAACAGAATAGAAATCAAATCGCCACGAGGGAGGAGGAGGAGGGGAGGAAGGAGTGGGGACGGTGGGGGGGCCGGGGGTAAGGAGTGGGGTGGTCTGGGGGAGGTAGGCGCGAGGTACCGGAAACTGCAGAGATGGGAGGAGGAACAGACAGAGATGGGAGGGCAGCCAGATGATGTTGAAACAGACACACACACCTGCAGGGGGCTCCTGGGACCTGCCCACCACGCTGCCACCGGGCATGGTCACCCGCCCCCTGAGCTGCACTATGGGGTCCTTCCCCCCACCCCACCCCTAAGGTGAGCCTACAGGTAAGATCTATCCCAAGGGAGCGGGGCTGGGTGGGTGGGACCCTCCAGAGGAGCCCAAGTTCTAAGTGGGCATGTTGGCTAGAGGAGCTGGTACCCAGGAGACAGAGTCACGCTGCCTTCGGGTAGCACCCTGGCAGGTGGACGGAGAAGGGGTGCCAAGCACTGACCAACCCATGAGGGAGCCGGGCCTTACACCCCACGGTCCAAGGGACCGGACCCACGAGGGAGCCGGGCCTTACACCCCAAGGTCCAAGGGACTGGACGCACGCGGGAGCCGGGCCTTACACCCCAAAGTCCAAGGGACAGGACGCACGCGGGAGCCGGGCCTTACATCCCAAGGTCCAAGGGACCGGACCCACGAGGGAGCCGGGCCTTACACCCCAAGGGACAGGAAACAGGCTAGCTACCTGGGTTTGAAGGGGCTGGTACATGAAGATGGGCAGTGGGGGGTGGGGGCTTGCCGAGTGAGCCCCATGGAGGTGGCTGTCCTAAGTGCAGGAGGGTTCCCCATGACAGGATCAAGATCTTTAGGATGCGACACCCGGGAGTGTGTACGTGTGTGTGCGTGTAGGGGGGTGCACCGCCTGTGTAGGGGATGCACCACCTGTGTAGGGGGTGCACTGCCTGTGTAGGGGGATGCACCGCCTGTGTAGGGGATGCACTGCCTGTGTAGGGGTGCACTGCCTGTGTAGGGGTGCACTGCCTGTGTAGGGGGGTGCACTGCCTGTGTAGGGGTGCACTGCCTGTGTAGGGGTGCACTGCCTGTGTAGGGGGGTGCACCGCCTGTGTAGGGGTGCACTGCCTGTGTAGGGATGCACTGCCTGTGTAGGGGGGTGCACCGCCTGTGTAGGGGTGCACTGCCTGTGTAGGGGGGTGCACTGCCTGTGTAGGGGGGTGCACTGCCTGTGTAGGGGGGTGCACTGCCTGTGTAGGGGGTGCACTGCCTGTGTAGGGGGGTGCACCGCCTGTGTAGGGGATGCACTGCCTGTGTAGGGGGGTGCACCGCCTGTGTAGCGGGGTGCATAACCCCAACCCAGTCGTGAGCGTTGCTCGCCGCTCCCCGCATGACAAGCTGCTGCCCAGCCAGGGATGGGGCGGGGGGCTGTAAAGATGGGGTCCTGACACTCACTGCCATACAAGGGCTGGGATATCGGGGTGCTCGCAGGGACCCGTCACCCCGCTCTCCTGTCTCCACCCCCCCCCCACCGCGAGCCGACCGACAGCAGGACGAGGAGGACGAGGAGGAGGAGGAGGAGGAGGAGGAGGAGCTGGGGCGCCCCGGAAGCGGGGGCGGGACCTGCAGACGGGGTCCCCGCCCCGCGCGCCCCCTCCCCCACGCCGCCGTGCTCACTGGGCCTGGGCCGCTGGGGGCTGATATCCAGGTTGAGATCGATCCTCCGCCGGGCCTCGCGGTTCTCTTGCTTCAGCTTGGCTTCCAGGCGGGACAGCTTCTGCTCCAGGGAGGACGCCGCCATCTTCCCCGCCGCGCACCGCCCGGCCGCCCGTCAAGTCCGCCAGACAAACACCGCACTGCGCCTGCGCCCGGATGACCCCGCCGAGCCGCCGTCTCGCCCCGCAGGGCGCATGCCCGCGGCGCGCACCCGCCCCGGCCACGCGGGAGACCCTCCGCGCCTGCGCGCTGCGGCTCAGCGCCCCCCCACCACCACCGAGGATCGCGCCACCTAGAGGTCGCGGCTGGAAACGGGCCACGCCGCCTGTCTTCCCCGCCACCAGCAACGCCGTGCTGCGCATGCGCCCACTCCGTCGTCCTCCCTCCCTCCCTCCCGCAGGAGGCGGGGACCGCGACGCGCATGCGTCCTGGGCGCACGCGCGGGCGGGGGAGGCGCGGCGTGATGCCTGTCGCGCATGCGCACGGCAGGTGCCTCGGCTGCAGGTCACCTGTGGTCAGTCTTCCAGCGTTTTTGCTCTTCCCGATTGGGTCTCGGTCAGCGGCGTCCTGTCAGAGCTTCAATCCCTTCGATTAGGGTCGAGGACCGAAGTGTGTGTGTGTGTGTGTGTGTGTGCGCATGTGGAGGGGCGTGCCTAGGGGGTGATGCTGCTTCGCCCCTGACCTGCAGCTCCTTGCACAGGACCCAGGGCCTGGTCTGCTGCCCTCCCCGGTGGGGAAGCTAACCCAGCTAGCTCCTGCACGCACGTGTGCACGCTGGGGTTGGTACTGGTCACGGGAGGCCCTGGGCAGGTACCCCAGCGGGAAGGGCAGCGTGGCCACGCTGCAGGTGGATGAGCCTCAGCTCTCAAGGCCAGGCAGGCTGTGCCGTGTCCACTTGAGCTCCAAGGCTGCAGTGAAGAACCCTCAATATGGGGCCCGGCGCGGTGGCGCAAGTGGTTAAAGGTCCTCGCCTTGCACGCCCGGGATCCCATATGGGCGCCGGTTCTAATCCCGGCAGCCCCGCTTCCCATCCAGCTCCCTGCCTGTGGCCTGGGAAAGCAGTGGAGGACAGCCCAAAGCCTTGGGACCCTGGCACCCGCGTGGGAGACCCGGAAGAGGCTCCTGGCTCCTGGCTTCGGATCGGCATAGCACCGGCCGTTGCGCGCACTTGGGGAGTGAATAAATGGATGGAAGATCTTCCTCTCTGTCCCTCCTCTCTGTATATCTGCCTTTCCAATGAAAAAATAATAAGAATAAATCTTTAAAAAAAAAAAAACCTATGAATGTGCTGTTTGGGGGGGTCGGCACTCCTGGTAAGGGGTGCCGGTCAGCCAGCTGCCTCCCCTCAACCAAGACCCCAGGCTCGGCTGTGCTGAGCTTCGATAAACCAGCCTTGTGCACATGGATCGACCTCAGAGTCCTGATCGTTTCTGGGGATCTCAGAATCTGATTTGCAAGGCCCGTGGTGGAAGCTCCTCTGGGTTTTTCAGCTTCTCCTTCTGATTCTCCAAGGCCTCCCTCCCCTCTTTGGATTTCTTTCCCTCTGGGTTGCATCTTCCACCTGGGGGAGCAGCAGGCAAAAGTCTGTAGGAATCGGCTTAGCCCACGATGGGGTGGGGAGGGGTGGACATGCAAGATCAATTCGTGAGCTGTCCATGGATCCATCATGTTTATTAGGTGGCTCCCGGTAAGGCCACCACACATCCTCAAAAGAAAAACAACAACAACAAAAAAAGTTCTCACCCCGGAGTCCGCCAGCCTTGGAAAGCCCACGGACAGCTCTTGTGGGGGGGCAAGGGGTAGTCCAAAGCCTTGTGCAGAAAGAACCAGGGGTTCTTCCCTCTCAAAGCACCCCACTCCCCAACATCTTAAGCCCAGTGTTGCCTGCCCCTCGCTGCTAAGTACCAAGGAGGGACCACCCACCACAGTTACCTGGGCACTGTTCATCCACAGACAGCTGCCTGGGCCCCCGGCCCGCCCACTCCTGAGTCAGTCTTCGCAGGGCGGGACCTGGAGCCAGCTCCAAATTGAGCACCCATCCCAGCGTGAGAAACATTGAGTCCATTTGTGGCACCAAAAGCAAGGATTAACCAGTCTCTCTGATGGGCTGGGAAGGGAGGGTCTTGTGCCTGATGCTTGTGCCCTCCCATTAGGATGGGATGTGCCCTCCGCCCTGTAGGAGGGGCCTGGATGACGCTAGAATGCCTCAAGGGAGGGGCTGAGCCACAGGTGTGTGTGGTTTTGGTCTCTGAAACGCCCAGGACAGGGTTAATTCCCTCTCTGCCTGCTCCACCCTGAATCCACAGCTGCCTGACCCGCCCCACCTGAATCAGCCCCAAGATCTCACCTGGGGCTCCCCAAGGCACCCCGTTCCTCTCCCCTGGCTTAGCCACCTCTCTTGGAAGCATAGGGACAGACGGAACGTCTAAAGGCCTCAATGGGGTCGGGGAGGGGGGGCTGCCAGATGCCCCCCACTGCCCCGTTCATTCTCCCTCCAATTTCTCTCGCACATCAGCAGGCAGGCCCTGATACACGACTTCCTCCACCAGCAGCCCGGCCTTCTTGAGACTCCCACAGTTGCCCAGCTCCTCGGGCAGCGCCTCCAGCCTGTTGCCCTTGAGCCCCAGGCGGCTGAGGGTCCCCAGGGCCGCCACGTGGGGCGAGAGGTGGCTCAGCTGGTTGTAGTCGAGCAGCAGCGTGCGCAGCTTGCGGCAGAAGAACAGCTCGTCGGGCAGGAGTTGGAGGGCGTTGTAAGAGGCGTCGAGGTGCTGTAAGTTCTGCAGGAGGCCCAGCTCGGGAGGCAGGCAGCGCAAGCCGTTGTGAGACACATCCAGCAGCCGGAGGCCGGTGCACAAGCCCAGCTGGCTGGGCAGCGTCTCCAGTTTGTTGTAAGCCAGGAAGAGCTGCTCCAGGCTCCGGAGCTTGCGCACGTGTTCGGGGACATAGGCGATCTGGTTGTGCCATAGCCGCAGCGTGATCAGCTTCCGGCAATGTTGGAAACTCAGGATCTCCTCGATGGAGCGCAGGTGGTTGTCCTTCAGGTCCAGCTCCTGCAGCGCGCCCAGGCTGAAGACGGCGTGCGGGATACGCTCCAGCCCGCACGCCACCAGCTCCAGCTCCCGCAGCACCGTTAGTTTCTTGAGGCTGTTGAGCGCCAGCAGGCGGGCCCCGTCGTTGTGCAGGCTGAGCCGCTGCAGGTGGCCAGCCACGTCGGTGACGCTGGCTGGCACCTTGCCTGCGTTACTCCGCAGCGACAGCACCTTGAGCTGTTTCAACTCCCGTAAGCTCTCCAGGGTGGCTGCCCGGGCTAGCTCGGGAGGAAACAACCCTTCTAAATGAAGCTCCTCCAGGCCCCGCAGCCCGAACACCCACAGGGGCACCTCCCGCAGCTCCTCACACTTGACTCGGATCACCTTGAGCCGATCCCGCAGGAAAATTTGCGAAGAGAAGGGCAGCCGGGCGGGCGAATGTAACAGACTGAGTTCCTGCAGGTGCACGAGCTGCGAGAGTCCCGGAGGAAAGGTGATGTCACCCACAGCCTCCAGGCGCAACGCCTCCACCTCGCTCAGCTCGAAGACCGTGTCTGGCAAGCCCGGGAGCATACACAAGGCCAGCTCTAGGCGGCCCCGGGCGTTGCGCTGCAGTTTCTGCCGTAGCTTCTCCGGCGTCCACTCGTGGTTGAGGTTGAGCTGCTTGAGGCGGCTCTCACTGACCTCCGAGAGGAAGACGGCGAAACGCTTGGAGTAGAGCGAATCGTACTGGTCGATGAGGTGCAGCATGAAGGCGAAATCGTTCTTCACATCCGGGATGTCGTTCATGCCCGTCTCCTCCCGCACCGAGCGGAAGGAATACTCCTTGAGGGGCCGGTGGAAGAGCCAGTACAGCGTGTAGAGACAGGTGAGGCCATAGGCGCACACAAAACAGATGTAACAGAAGGCCAGCTTGGAGAACAGGTGGGCTTTGGTGTGGTTGCAGCAGAAGTTGGCGTAGCCCGTGACCTCGGACGTCTCCACCCGGCAGGCCACCAGGAAGCGGATCTTCTCCACGTAGACCAGGTTGTAGATGAGGATCCCCAAGAACTTACACACCTTGAGGACCGTCTGCCGGATGTACATTCTGTGCAGAATGTCCCCTTCTTCCACGTGCACGCGAAACTTCTTGACCTTCTCGAATAAAGCTTTGGCCTGCTCACCCTCCTTCTTGTCCAGCAGGGTGACGGCGGGCGGCTCGGTCACCACCTTTTCGGGTTCTACCAGAACCTTCTCCCTCTCTTTCTCACCCTCGCCCGTTTTGCCCGGCCCGCTCCCGGCTGCATGGGTGGTGGTGGCGGCGGCGGCAGCGGCAGCGGCAGTGGCAGCAACAGACGTCCCGGTGGCCGCACCTTTGCCGCTGGCAGCCACTGGACCCTTGTGGTTCTCCCCGGAGACCTCGGACAGGGCCCGCGTGGTCCAGGGTGAATCGAAACACTTGCTCAGGATGGAGATGAAGTGCTCGATCTTGGAGCTGGTGCCCGGGAACTTGAACCAGAAGCTGGTACATACCATGAAGATGAGCGTATGGATGACCACCAGGTAGGGGAAGTACTTGGCGTACCAGTGCAGGGCCGTCTCGTAGCACAGCTGGTTGATGAAGCTATACTGCTGCAGGTCTAGGTTGTTCTTGAGGCCACTGACCTCCCGGAGCCCCCCGATCTGCTCCGACACCCCCCGCGGCAGCAGCTCCTGGCACGGGGCCTCCGACACGTTCTCCCGGGGCTCATGGCTTGGCAGACAGATGATCTTGTCCTGTGTCACCTACGGATGGCGGGAGGGAGGGAGGAGATGATGGCGGGAGAGATGATGGCGGGAGAGGAGATGGTGGGGGGGAGATGATGGCGGGAGAGGAGATGGTGGGGGGGAGATGATGGTGGGGGGAGATGATGACGGTGGGAGATGATGGTGGGAGGAAGGGGCCCTGAGCCTGGGTGAGCCTTTTGGAAGAACTGCACCGGCTAAGCATTGAATGAATGCATCAACAAGAACTTGGGTTGAATTGCGTCACCTTCCAGAAAAGATACTGAAGTCCCAGACCAAGATCGTGGTTCAACAGACTAATCCTCCACCTTAAAGTGGTTCGAGTCCTGACTGCTCCACTTCCCATCCAACTCCCCGCTGAAGCTCCTAGGAAAGCAGCAGAGGCTGGCCCACTCCAGGGAGTGGGTCCCTGGTACCCACGTGGGAGACCCAGGTGGAGCTCCTGGCTCCTGGTTTTAACCTGCTCCAGTCATTAATGAACCAGCTGATGGAAGAGCTCTCTGTTCTCTTTCTGTCTCTCTTAACTCTGCCTTTCAGATAAAAGGAATTTCCAGATTCTAGCAGCGAATGCCAGGGTAACGTTGAGCTCCCAAGAGTAGCCAGGACGGGGATCTGCATTGCCCTGCGGGTTACAGACCCAGGGCAAGGCTTCCTGACCCCCCTGCCTTTGACCCCTCCCCTCCCTGCCTGGCCACGCCCCTGCTGCATGGGTGTGGGGGGGCCCACCCCTCACCTGCAGGGTGCAGCCAAAGACGCCAATCATGAGCATGGCCACGGTGAGGTACTCTGCCAGCACATCCCACCAGGGTTTCAGCACCTTGAATGCAGGCTGCTGCTCCGTGAACTGCTTGAACTCCGCCACGGGGATCATCGCGCCACCTGGACAGGGAGAGGTTGTGGAGGAGGGGACACCAGGAGGGGTCCTCCTACCCCCACCATAAGCCCCAGGTGTGCGCCCCCCAATCCTCACGTGACCCGGCTACCACCCGGACCCTGCATGGGATGCTTGGGGTCCTCCTTCTAACTTCCTCCTCATGCACACACATCCTGGGAGGTGGTAGGGTCCCTGCCACCCACGTGGGAGACCAGGACGGAGCTCTGGTCTCCGGACTCCCATCCACTCCCCTCCCCACACAGGTCAGCCACGGGGCACCCTGGAGGAATGACCAATAGATGAGGGGTCGCGCAAGCAAATAAAACTTAAGGAAACCAGAGAGCATCCCAGCAGAACGGCTCAGGCTGTGTGCACCTGTTCCCTCCTTTTAGCCTGACCTCCTCCACCTTGGTCTGCGCCTCACCCTCCTCCCGGGGCTGTGGAAGGGAAGGGGAGAGGCCATTGTCGCCCGCCCCTTGTCACCTGCTCCCCTGCCCCCTCTGAGCTCAGGAATCCTCCCCTCCCCCTGCGTCACTTTGTTCCCAAATTCCGACGTTGTCATTCTTCCCTCCCGTTTATCTGTGACCCAGTTGGGGAGCCCTTAGGTCACCAGCCCAGACAGCCGTGACTTCCAGGGCTCGAGTCCCTCCCCCTGCCCTTCTCCGGGCTGGGGGGGGGGGTGTGCTCCCAGCACCCACCTCCAAACTTCCAACCGGAAAAGCCGGCTAGAGCCAGGTTTGGGTTCCGTGCGGCCTCAGGGGTTAGGGAGTGGCCAAGGTGAGGCTCAGACAGCCCCGGGGTGGGGGTGGAGGGCCCGAGCCGCAGGTGGTGACCGAAATACCGGACTTTCCCAAGGGAGCTGAGCCCGGTGGGGGGGACCCGGGCAGGGTCGGGGCCAGGAGTGGTGGACTGCAGCCAGATGGCTTGTCGGGGTGATACCTACGTCCAGGCTGAAGCTGGGCAGCCGGCCCACTCTGTCCCTGGCTTTCACTTTAGACCAACATGTCATTATTGAAAATACACACACAGGCCCCTGGGCAGTCATCCCAAAGTGCTGGAAGGGAAAGGAAAAGGAGGGAGGGAGGAGCTCCCGCCGCCCACATTCTCCTGTGTGCTGGTGTGGCCATGGATGGATGACTCGCTTGCCAGGGGGCACAGCATGGCAGGCAGGCAGCCCTGAGGCCTCCCACCCTACCCTATCCTACCCTTCAGCCACCTGTATTATCTCTCTCTGTTCCTTCAAAGCTTTGGGGTGGGCCCGGTGCCGTAGCCTAGTGGCTAAAGTCTTCACATTGCCATATACTGGGATCCCATATGGGCACTACCCCACTTCCCACTTTCTAGCTCCCTGCTTGTGGCCTGGGTAAGCCGTGGAGGACAGCTCAATGCTTTGGGACCCTGCACCTGTGTGGGAGACCCAGAAGAAGTTCCTGGCTCCTAGCTTCATCTTGGCGTGCCCTGGGGTCTTTCAGCTGAGCCCCTTCAGGATCCACAGCATACACATACACACAGGCCCCTCTCACCTGTTCCTTAAACGCTTCCTGTCCAACACACAAGGAAGCGCCTTCCTGGACTCCTGCGTCTGATCCGGTAGCAGACAGGTGGCTCAACAGCCTTGGCGGGGCTGGATGGGGGCTGGATGTACGCAAAGGGACAGCTTGGGGGTCATTTGGAACATGCGCAGGACAAGGGCATCAAGCATCCAATGGGAGAGACATTCCAGCCATCCCGGGGCTGGGGTGGGAGTGTGGGAGCCTGGGAGAGACCTTGCGGGAACCTTCGGCTACTAGTGGCTCTCCCTAAGCTTAGTCATTCTGTGGACAGAAGCACCCGCCACACACACACACACACACACACACACACACACACACACGGTCCCATGTCCCGGCCACCATTCACGACATACACACACACACACACACACACACACACACACACGGTCCCATGTCCCGGCCACCATTCATGGCACACACACACACACACACACGGTCCCATGTCCCGGCCACCATTCATGACACACACACACACACACGGTCCCATGTCCCGGCCACCATTCATGGCACACACACACACACACACACACACGGTCCCATGTCCCAGCCACCATTCATGGCACATCGTCCGAGGGTCCTTCCCGCCACCTCAGGTACTCAGCAGTGATGATGGATGGACCGTCAGGGTCTCTCACGCCTTCCTTCAGCTCCCACGGACGCAAGGTGCATCCGTCCGTCCGTACGCAGGACCCAGACCTCAGCGCCCAAATGGTCATTATCTGTCTCCATGACTCAACGTCGGACATCTCAAACCTGCCATTAAAAGCTCCGCAGATGCACCGGAGACCAGCCCCTCCACCTCTGTCTGCCCGCAGCTAGCGGGGGAGGGGAGTCCGGGAAGAGGGGCTTGCAGCAGTCAGGGAGCAGGGAGGGGAAAGACTGAAGACAGACCCCCTCCGGCCGCCGGCACACACCGCCCTTTGCACCTGCCAGGCCACACATTCTCTCCCTAGCTCTTTCCCCTTCTTGCCTCTGGGGCCAGAGCAGTTCAGGAATGCAACTTTTCCAAGAGTTCGTGTGGTTACAGGTGGCTGTCAAGCTGGGCCCCCTTGCCCCTCCACTCTGTCCTCAAGCACCTGTATTTTTTTTTTTTTTAATTTTGTCAAACCTGCAGGAAGGTGATGGCTGGGGAAGGGAAGGGTGGCGGTTGACGGGGGGTTGGGGGTCTTAGCAGTCTGGGACTACCCGCATACCTCACCCCAGCTTTACTTCTCTCAGACCATCCCCAAATACAGCCACTCACTGAGTCCTGACCCCCTCCCTATTGGGGCTCGGCCTGGTGGGTGGGTGGGTGGGTGAGTGCCTGTGGCACCCCCACCTCATCACCCCTAACCTGACATTGGCTGAAGTTCCCAATGAGAAACCAGTCATTTCCAAGCCTCGAGGGAGCCTTTTTTTTTTTTTTTAACACTATAGGGAAAGTGAGGCAGGGGGAAGAAAGAAGGCAAGGGGAGAGTCACTTCTCAGGTAGCAAATGTTGGGCCAGGACCCAGCAGGTGCCTTTCCAACGTGGGACTCTTAACAAGTTGCATCTGGCCTGATTTGGGAGCCCAGGAGGCATTTTCCACACGTCCGCATTTCAGAATTAAAGATGGAGTGGACCCCACTGCTCTCTACACACCCTCTCCCCAAAAGGGCTGCTTTCCCAGCTCGCTCCCTGGCAAGGTTAAAACAGGTCAAGATCTCCAGGATTAGTTTTTAACGTGCTGCTGTGGGAGCCTGCGTGGTTTCCCCCCAGGGCGCGCGCCTCGGCTCGCACACCCTCCACCCCGCCGGCTCCTGGGCGTCAGGGTAGCCGGCGCAGGCCACAGTGGCAGCGCACCTGGAGCGCGGCCCTCCTCCTCCTCCTCCTCCTGGGTCGCACCCCAGGTCCCAGCCCGACCCGCACCCTGCCACCCCTCCTCCAGAAGCCGGAGATGGGTGCGCAGAGCCCCCCACCCCTGACTCACCGCTCCGGGATGGACGCTGGGCGCGCGGAGTCCTGGGTCCCCGGGAGTGGAGAGGCCCGGGACTCCCGCAGAGTTCCCGAGGCCGGGGTGGGGCGGGCCGGGGTGAGTCAGGACGGACGGGCGGGACAAGAGCCCAGGGAGCCGGGGAACCGGCCCGCCTCACCCCGCCTCCCGGGGCCGCCTCGGTCCCGCCCTGCCGCGGGCGCGGCCAGGTCGACAAGCGCGCGTGCCGGCAATCCCAAACTTCCCGGCCCTGAAACTTTGCAGCTTGGCTTGGCTCCCCGGCAGGTGCTGGAGGACGATGCCGGAGTCAGGCACCCACGGGAGGGGGGTCGTCTGTCACCTCGCGTGGTGCAACCACCTCGTCCCCTGCGAGCTTGGCCGAAGCGCAGGGGATGAACCAAAAACGGCAGGTGGGGCAGGAGCTGTGGGCGGGATGGGAGCAAGCCCAGCAAAGTTGGGGTGCTCACCTGGGTGTCCCTAGCCAACCTTGGTCGGACCTGCCCCTGGATCAACATTGCCTTGCCCCTCCCATTCCTCCCTTCCCCAACAGAAACAGATAAATAAAACATAAGCAAATCTCCACTTGGGCCTGGGGGGGTGGGTGGGGCATCTGGAGTTGTATTTAGACCATGTTGTGGGGAGGGAAAGTTTAAATTAAAAAAAAAAAAACCTGTCCACAATGGCAGATTAGTGAGGAAGGCCCCCCTCCGACAGACCCCCCTGCTGTCTGTCTGATTCCTGCCCTTGACACAAGCCTGTGTGGGGGCCACACTCTAAGTCCTTGCGTGCCCAGCCTGGTGAGATTGGCGCTGAAGGCAGCGTGGTTGCCAGCCGGCGGGCTGACCCCGCGTGCTGAAGCAAGCATTTGGCCCCTGGGCAGCTCTATGCCTCAGGCGTCAGAGTCCAGGAGCTCATGGCCAGCGAGGGGAGTGGATGCATTGAGTTGGTATCACGGTCTGGGTCTAAGCCGCAGCCTTGGCTGGGGAGGGCGGGGAGGGCAAAGGCGCGGAGCAAATAGGTGAGCCAGCCAGGAGGCACGAGGGAGCCAATGGCCGCAGGTCGCTGCAGGTTTGGCATGGACGAGGCTCCAAGGGGCGGTAGCTGCTAACTCGTGCCTGTCACTTTCTGGAAGGGGAGGACCCAGGGGGATGGGGCTCCCAGGGCGCGTGAGACATTGCTGCTCTCAGAGCCCTGGGTGGGGGGCAGCAGGTACCCGTGGCACGCAAGGCCTTGGAGGAGATGCCCACTTCAGAGTCTCACCACATCTTTTAAAAGTTCTTTTAATTGGGAATACAGATTTACAGAGAGGGGAGACAAAAAGAGCTTCCATTTATTAGTTCGCTCCCCAAGCGGCCACAATGGCCTGAGCTGAGTTGATCCAAAATCAGGGACCAGAAGCCTCTTCCGGGTCTCCCGCGCAGGTGCAGGATCCCAAAGGCTTTGGGCCGTCCTCCACTGCTTTCCCAGTCCACAAACAGGGTACTGGATGGGAAGTGGAGCCGCCGGGATGTGAACCGGTGCCCATACGGGATGCTGGTGCTAGCAGGTGGCGGATTAGCTAGTTGGGGCATGACACCCCGTTTCACTTACACACAGACATCAGAAAAGTCTCTTGTGCGGGGACAACTTTGCCCTCAGGATCTCTGGTTCATCCTGGGCTGCCTCCCGCGACCCTTCCCGTTCTGGGATCAGAAGCCCCCCGAGTCCCAGGAGCAGGTGAGCTGGCTTGTCCAGGTGTGTGTGTGTGGGGCGGGGGGGGGGGGGAAGCAGAGGCTGGTGGTTTGGGATGGAATGGGGAGAGAGGCCACTGAGTCCACAGGGATGTGATGTGTCCAATGAAGTCGCACAGCTGACCGGGCTGACCGGGCTGACCGGGCCAGGTCCTGGAGAAGGCAGCCTTTGGCAGAAGGCTGATGGGAGGCGGGTGAAGTGTCTGCCTCCCTGCTCAGATCCCCTCTGCGCCCCTGCAAGCCGGCTGATGAAGTCACCCAATGATTGCCATTCTCCCTTGTCCAGCTGTGCCGGGCCACTGGGACAGGAGCATTTCTATCCGTTGATGCAATAAAATAATCATTTGAAAGCGGAGTGACCGGAGAGAGAGAGAGAGAGAGGTTGATTTTTCCATTCACTGATTAATTCCTCAAATAGAGTCAACTGCCAGGGCCTGGCCAGGCTGCTGCCAGGAGCCAGGGGTTCCCTCGTGGGTGGCAGGGGAGCACAGGCAGTGCTTTGGCAAGGAGCTGGATGAGCAGCTGGTTAAGGTTGGCGCAGGGATCGGAGATGCCAGTGTGGCAGGTGGCAGCTTAGTCCTCTGGGCCAAAGGGCCCCCACACTCGTTCCAGCTCCTGCCATAATCTTATCTCCTCCCTCCTGCTGTCGTCACTGAGCCGTGCCCGGCTCTGACCTCCGGTAAGCTAGGGGCTTGGCACCCTCCCCTTCCCCCACCAAAGGAAGAAGCGCCTTCCCTCTCTCTCTCTCTCTCCTCCCTCCCCCTTTCCCTCCAAATCTGTCATTCCCTACATTGGCCGGGACTATTTTACTCCAACTGTTCCCCGACTCCCAGTCTATGTGTGCGCGCGCGCGCGCGTGCGTGCGTGCCAAGGGACCCTGGGCGGCCCTCCCTCACCAGGACCCCCCCCCCGGTCGGGGACACTGACTGACCGGATTGGTCAGTGGGCCAGAGGCGCGCGGTGGTCCCGCCTCCTGGTTGCCAGGGTCCAGCCTATCCGCATCTTGGTCTCCAGGTGGTTGGGGCTGGAGGGTCCCGGCAGGTGCTTGAACGAGTGCCGGGGATGAGGGGGGGAAAGTGGAGGGGGTCCCTTAGCGACTCCCCTCCTCCCCTCGCGAGGGTCTTCAGGGTTCTCAGGCGCAGCCTTCCAGCTGCCCCTCCCTTCCAGCGCGCACCGCGCCCTCTCCCCCTCCACCTCCTGGGCGCGCTCCCGCCGGCCGCGCTCCCGGCGCGTCACCCGCCATTCCCACCGCCCCTTCCCCAGCTCTTCCTCGCCCGCGGCGGCTGAGGGGCGGGGCTGGCCGGGTTCCCCTGGTTGCCTCCGCCGGCGCCCCCTCCTCTCCTGACCCTGCTGCTGCTAACCCGGATCGGCCCGAGCCCCACCCCGGCCGACCCTGCGCGCAGCGGAACCCGCGGTGAGCAGGTGGAACGGGGTGCGCGCCCCGGGGCGCGTGGGCGGATGGGGGGGACCCAGCAACCAACGGGAGGGTCGGGGCCCGCCGGGAAGGGGCTCTTTGTCTCCGAGAGCCGCTTCCCGGGGCAGCCGGGAGGCTCTTCCTGCTGGCAGGTGCCTGCGTCTCTCCGGGGAAACTGGGGGACGGGCGCCGGGGGCTGGCGTGGTTCCTCGGGCGGGAGCCCCGGGTTGCTGGTATCAGGAACCCGTGGCCGCCCCACTCCCTGCTCCCCTTGAGGCTGTGGGGGCACAGGGGTGCGCGGGGAGGGGCTGGGGCGGGCAGGGTCCCCCTCCTCACCCCCAGCTTTGAGCGTGTGCGGGATGCAGGGACTCGGATCCAGGCCGCCATGTGTGGTGATGTGCGCGGAGGGGGTGGGGGGGATGGGGGGCAGGAGCCACATCCCTGCAGGCAGCCAAGCCCCCTGGGACGTGGGGTGAGGTGGGGGACACACACTGACCAGTCTGACTCCTCCTCAGGGGCGCGATGGATAAGAGAGACAAGACCAAGGCGGGGGCTGGGGCTGGGGCTGGGGCGGCGACGACGACGCGGACCCCGGCCTCGCGCCCTCCCGGCCTTCCCAGCCTTCCCAGCCCCAAGCCCCCGGGCTCTCCTCGGCCCCCGCCCCCGGTCACGGCAGCGGCTCTCCGGCTGCTGGGGGCTGCTGCCGGGCGAAGGCCCCTAGGGGAGCGGGCAGGGGGCAGCAGGGGCTCGCCGGCGCTGCCAGAGGCGGCGGCTGGGGCTTCGGGAGCAGCGGCAGCCAGGCGGAGTGCAGGGGCAGGTCCCCGGAGCCCAGGTACCACAGCTCCCCCGCCGCCCAGTTCCCACCCCACCTCCCTCCGTCGCCCTCCCCTTCCCGGGGTACCCCTGACCCCACCTTCTGCCCCCTCCCCGCAGCCTCCAGGCCCCCAGCAGTGGGGAGAGGGGAGCGGCCCCCTGCCAGGACCCCCGGCCAGGGTTCCACTTCTAGCCCAGGGCGTACCATGGGGACCACCAGGTAACCACAACACCTCCTCCACCCTGAGAGGCTTCGCACAAATCCCTCGGCACGAACGGAGAGGGGAGCCAGGGGTGTTGGACCCATTTTACAGATAGGAAAATGTCTGTCCGTCTGCAGGCCCGGCCCTCTGGGCCAGAAGGGCTTGCGCCCCTCCACCGAGGAACTGGTAGCCAGAAGGAAACCTGCGGAACCCCCCAAGAGGAACAGTCTGAACTCGGGGCCTCGGAGAGGTGCGTGACCCTGGCACGAGTGCAGAGACCAGCTGGCATGCGTGGGTGACCCCGCATCCACCTGTCACACCTGGCCTGCTGCTTTTGTCTCCCAGACCCTGCAGGGCCCACCCCGGCCGCCCCCTCCCCGGCCACAGCCCGACGTGTCCGGCCTGCGGGGGCCGAGATGGGGCTCCCCCGGCCAGCGCCCAGCGCCCGGCCGCAGCCCCCCGCCGACGTGCCCAGGAAAGCAGTGGGCAGTGCGGCCGAGCGCAGCGCTTCGGAGCCCAGCCCCGCGGCCAGGAGGCGTCCGGTGGGCAGCGGGGGGCTCCAGAGGCCGGCCTCGCGCCCCCTGGGCTCTGCGACCACCGCTCTGCCCTCCCCTGCACGCTCAGCCCGCGGCGCAGCACGGCCCCCCACGCAGCAGCCCCCCAAGTCCAGAGGGTCCCAGGGTCCGCGCCCCCCGCAGGCCGCAGCCCACGCCCTCCCTCCCTCCCCGCCAGCCACGCCCCCTCCACCTGCCGGGCTGCACCTGCAGGCCCCGCCCACCACGCCCGCCCTCACCTGTGCACCTGCTCCGCTCGCCCTGCAGACCCTACCCTCCCCGCCGGCCACGCCCCCTGCCCAGGCCAGCCCCTCTCTGTCCCCGCCCCCTGCCCAGGCCAGCCCCTCTCTGTCTCCGCCCCCTGCCCATGCCAGCCCCTCTCTGTCTCCGCCCCCTGCCCAGGCCAGCCCCTCTCTGTCCCCGCCCCCTGCCCAGGCCAGCCCCTCTCTGTCCCCGCCCCCTGCCCAGGCCAGCCCCTCTCTGTCTCCGCCCCCTGCCCATGCCAGCCCCTCTCTGTCTCCGCCCCCTGCCCAGGCCAGCCCCTCTCTGTCCCCGCCCCCTGCCCAGGCCAGCCCCTCTCTGTCTCCGCCCCCTGCCCAGGCCAGCCCCTCTCTGTCTCCGCCCCCTGCCCAGGCCAGCCCCTCTCTGTCTCCGCCCCCTGCCCAGGCCACGCCTCCCTCGCAGGCAGCCCCTCTGCAAGTCTCTCCCACACTCACCCTGCAGGGTCCCCCTCTTAGGTCTGTGTCTCCTCCAGGCTCTTCCTGGGGGATCCCCTCTCTGCAGGCCACACCCCTCGTGCAGGCCACACCCACTCTGACCACTACCCTCCTGCAGGCCACACCTCCGACCACGCCTACCACCCAGGCACCACCTGCTCTGACCACGCCCCTAACAGAGGTCACACCTCTGACCATGCCCACCACCAAGACCCAACCTCTGACCACACCCCTTGTGGAGGCCACACCTCCGACCACACCCACCACCAAGACCCAACCTCTGACCACACCCCTCGTGGAGGCCATGCATCTGACCACGCCCACCACCAAGACCCAACCTCTGACCACACCCCTCGTGGGGGCCACACCTCTGACCACGCCCACCACCCAGGCACCACCTGCTCTGACCACGCCCCTAACAGAGGCCACGCCTCTGACTACACCCCTCACCGACGCCACACCTCTGGCCACACCCCACACAGAGGCCACACCTCTGACCACGCCCACCACCCTGGCCCCACCTGCTCCGGCTTCACCTCCATTGCAGGCTGCTCCCTCTGCAGCCTCCTCCCCTTCCAAGGGGTCAGGCTCTCTGCAGGCCACGCCTTCCCCGCTGACCACACCCACGCTGCAATCCCAGTTTCTGACCACGCCCAGTCTGCAATCCCCGCCTCTGACCACGCCCAGTCTGCAATCCCCGCCTCTGACCATGCTCATGCTGCAATCCCCGCCTCTGACCACACCCATGCTGCAATCCCAGTCTCTGACCACGCCCAGTCTGCAATCTCCGCCTCTAACCACGCCCAGTCTGCAATCCCCGCCTCTGACCACGTCCAGTCTGCAATCCCCGCCTCTGACCACACCCAGTCTGCAATCCCCGCCTCTGACCACGCCCAGTCTGCAATCCCCGCCTCTGACCACGCCCAGTCTGCAATCCCCGCCTCTGACCACACCCAGTCCACAGTCCCCACCTCTGGCCACGCCCAGTCTGCAATCCCCGCCTCTGGCCTCGGTCTGCCCCGCTGCACACCCTCCTGCCCCGCCCTCCCTGCAGGACCTCCCACCTGCTGACTCCGCCTCCCATGCTCCTGTGACCACGCCCCCAGCACCCCTGCCTGAGGCCTCCTCCGCCCTGGTGACTGCTGCTCTGCAGGACACGCCCTCCAGCATAGCCACGCCCCCTCCGGCAGGACCTTCCCTGGGCCCGCCCCCACCTCTCACCACGCCCCTCATCCAGGCCCTGCCTTCATCTCTGACCACGCCCCTCGCCCAGGCCCCGCCTTCCCCAGCTCCACCTCTGACCACACCTCTGGTCGAGGCCCCGCCTTCCCCAGCTCCAGTTCTGACCACGCCTCTGGTCGAGGCCCGGCCTTCCCCAGCTCCACCTCTGACCACACCTCTGGTCGAGGCCCGGCCTTCCCCAGCTCCACCTCTGACCACACCTCTGGTCGAGGCCCCGCCTTCCCCAGTTCCAGTTCTGACCACGTCTCTGGTCGAGGCCCCGCCTTCCCCAGCTCCAGTTCTGACCACGCCTCTGGTCGAGGCCCCGCCTTCCCCAGTTCCACCTCTGACCACGCCCCTCATCCAAGCCCCATCTTCACCTCTGACCACGCCCCTCGTCCAGGCCCCACCTGCACTTCCGGCCTTGTCCCTCACGGAGGCCCCGCCCCTCACGGAGGCCCCGCCGGCACTTCCGGCCTCGTCCCTCCCCGAGGCCCCGCCCCCCGCCGAGGCCCCGCCCCCGCGCCGCCCGCCCACCCCGGGCCCCGACCCCGCGGCCTCGTCGTCGCGGCTGAGCCTGGCCCTGGCCCCCGCGCCGCCCGCGCCGCCCTCGCGCAGCCCGTCCAGCACGCTGAGCGGCCCCGACCTGGCCGGGCACAGCAGCAGCGCCACCAGCACGCCCGAGGAGCTGCGCGGCTACGACAGCGGGCCCGAGGGCGCCGCCGCCTCCCCGCCCGCCGACGCCGAGCTCGCCGCCTGCCACCCGGCCGCCTGGAGCCGCGGGCCGCCGCGGGGCGCGCCAGGTAGGAAGGGGCCGGAAGGGGCGGGGCTGCGGGAGGGGCCTAACGAGGGGTGGGGCCGGCGGGAGGGAGTGACCTGCGGAAGGGAGGGGCTGGGGCCGGGAGGGGCGGGGCGGGAGGAGGGAGGGGCCTGGAGGGGCGTGGCTGAGGGAGGGGCGTGGCCTGCGGGAGGGTGGGGTGGGAGGAGGGAGGGGTCTGGAGGGCGGGACTGAAGGAGGGAGGGGCCTGATGAGGGCGGGGCTGAGGGAGGGAAGGGCATAGCTGCGGGAGGGGCCCAACGAGGGGTGTGGCCTGCATGAGGGTGGGGCTGTAGGAGGGAGGGGCCTAACGAGGGGCGGGGCCTGCAGCAGGGAGGGAGAGCCCGCCTGGAGCCGAGGGCCCGTGCAGGGGACACCAGGTAAGAGGGCGGGGCCCGATGTGGGCGGGGCCTGAGCGAGGGGCGGGGCCGGCCGTGGAGGAGGGCGGGGCCGGCGGGAGGGCTCAGTGTGGATTTTCGTGCCTATGGGGAGCCCTGCCTTCTGGGGGCGTGGTCATCAGGTGGGCTGCCTGGTCCTGGGGGCGGGGCCTTTTGTTGGGGGCGTGGTCGTCAGGTGGGCGGCCTGGTGCTGGTGCTGGGGACTGCAGAGCTCCTTGGGGTGGGCTCCCTGTGCAGGGTGGGCTGTGGCGTGTCCATGCAGGGTGGGCTCCCTGTGCAGGGTGGAATGTGGCGTGTCCATGCAGGGTGGGCTCCCCGTGCAGGGTGGGCTCCCCGTGCAGGGTGGTCTGTGGCGTGTCCATGCAGGGTGGGCTCCCCGTGCAGGGTGGACTGTGGCGTGTCCATGCAGGGTGGGCTCCCTGTGCAGGGTGGAATGTGGCGTGTCCATGCAGGGTGGGCTCCCCGTGCAGGGTGGGCTCCCCGTGCAGGGTGGAATGTGGCGTGTCCATGCAGGGTGGGCTCCCCGTGCAGGGTGGGCTCCCCGTGCAGGGTGGTCTGTGGCGTGTCCATGCAGGGTGGGCTCCCCGTGCAGGGTGGACTGTGGCGTGTCCACACAGGGTGGGCTCCCCGTGCAGGGTGGTCTGTGGCGTGTCCACACAGGGTGGGCTCCCCGTGCAGGGTGGACTGTGGCGTGTCCACACAGGGTGGGCTCCCCGTGCGGGGTGGGCTCCCGTGCAGGGTGGACTGTGGCGTGTCCACACAGGGTGGGCTCCCCGTGCGGGGTGGACTGTGGCGTGTCCACACAGGGTGGGCTCCCCGTGCGGGGTGGGCTCCCGTGCAGGGTGGTCTGTGGCGTGTCCACACAGGGTGGGCTCCCCGTGCAGGGTGGACTGTGGCGTGTCCACACAGGGTGGGCTCCCCGTGCGGGGTGGGCTCCCGTGCAGGGTGGACTGTGGCGTGTCCACACAGGGTGGGCTCCCCGTGCAGGGTGGACTGTGGCGTGTCCACACAGGGTGGGCTCCCCGTGCAGGGTGGACTGTGGCGTGTCCACACAGGGTGGGCTCCCTGTTCTGGGTGGACTGTGGCGTGTCCACACAGGGTGGGCTCCCCGTGCAGGGTGGTCTCTGGCGTGTCCACACAGGGTGGGCTCCCCGTTCCGGGTGCCTGTCCCGCGTCCAGCCCGGCGTCTCTCCCTGCCCCTCAGGAGCGTTGCTGTCGTGGCCTCCGGTGGCCGGTCCGGGCTCCGCCGACGGACTGTGCACCATCTACGAGGCCGACGGGCCCGAGGCCGCGACCCCCGGCCCTGGCGCCCCGGATGAGGACCCTGCGCCCAGCGTGGGGGACGGCAAGGCGGCGTCCGGGGCTTCGGAGGCCGAGGGCCAGCCGGGGTCCCCTGCGCCGCGCAGCCCCAAGGCCACGGCGCGCCTGGGCGAGCTGCAGCTCGGGGCGCTGCAGGCCAGCGTGGTGCAGCACCTGCTGAGCCGCACGCTGCTGCTGGCCGCGGCCGAGGGCGGCGCGGGGCCCGGCGCAGGAGGGGCACGGACTGCGCTCAGCGACGCCGAGCTGGGCCGCTGGGCAGAGCTGCTGTCCCCGCTGGACGAGTCCCGGGCGAGCATCACCTCCGTCACCAGCTTCTCTCCGGACGACGTGGCCTCGCCGCAGGGGGACTGGACCGTGGTGGAGGTGGAGACCTTCCACTGAGCCCTACACCTGCCCCCGTCCCCCCCTCTCCCGGAGTCCTGCTCTCGGCTGATGGGTCATGGCGCCGGACAGTCCTGTCTGCCCCGTCCGCCCCAGGGTCCAGCCCCTGCCTTTGGCCTCTGCTCCGGTTCCACCCAAGCATCCGCTGCTTTTAACCCTGGACGCCCACTGCCCCAGCTAGCCCCCACCCCTCCTCACCCAGACCCCTCCCTCCCTGTCCTTGGCTCCCTGTACCCCGTGCATCCCCCTACTCTGCAATAAACCAGGACCCTGCACACCGTTGCCATGTCTGTCTGTGCTGGGGGGGTCCTGCCAAGGGGCCAGGGGCGCGTGCCCGAGTTGGAGCTCAGACTGAGCCGCGCAGCCCTGGGGGAAGCCCTGGTCCTGGGTTGCCCATCTCTTCAGCCGTGAACCCAAGCTTGCTCCGTTTCTACTCTCTTTCCTGGCTCCCACCAGGCCAGCCGGGAAGTGGTGTCCAGCTGTCTAGCTGGAGCAGAGTGACCACAGGTCTTGCCAGGGCCGATGCCCAGGGAAAGGCGGCAGGGAAGGGCGGGTCCCTTGTGCTGCGAACTTCGCGTGGGACGTTCACGCAGGTGTCGCAATGCAGAAGACGGGACAGTGCCTGGGCCTGGGGTTCTTCAAGAGACGCCCCCTCCCTTCCCGGCACACCCCTCCCAGGGCTGGGGTTGCAGGCTAGGGGGTCCTTACTCCACACCCTTCTCATGTGTGGAATCTATATTTTTATATATATATAACCTTCTGGAAGGTTCAACAACTGCCCCCATTCCTCCAGGAAGCCTTCCCTGCTTGGTCACAGACCATGTGACTGGCCAGCCCACCTCCTCCCCACCCCGATTCTAACCTGCTCACACCCGTGGGCTTGCCTGCCCTCTCCCGCTCTCAGCAGGAGCCTCCCAGGGTGGTCCGGTTCCCCCAGCCACCTCCCATACCCAGACCTGTGCAGCATGCTGCGCCCCCACTCCACCCCTCACAGCGGCAGCCCCTGCCGTGTAAATACACTTTATTTCTCGTCTTCCTCTCCCCCCTCCCCCACCTGGGCGACATATGGAGTGTGAACAGGCAGTGTGCAAAATGGTGGTGGGCAGTGTGAGGGCACAGGGGGCCGAAGCCCGCGTGTGCACCTGCCCCGGCCCCCCCAGGCTTTGAAAACACTGCAAAGAGTGGCCGGGTGGCCAGGAAGTGGAGGCCTGGGGGGTGGTGGGGGCTTGGGGGGGTTGGTGTCCCCACACCCCAGGGCAGCGTCAGGAAATCGCTTATGATGGAGGTGGTGGGGGTCAGAGGGGGGACATCGCTGGCTCCTAGCCGCTCCAGGAGCACCAAATGTGGCCCCGTGGGGTCTCGAGGCCGTGGGGAGTGGAGGGTGAGTGGGTCGCAGGAAGGGGGGAGCTCTGAGGACTTGGCTGGACTTTGGCACCGTTCTTGGGCTCACACTCGCCTGGGACCCTTGGGGCGCTTCCCTCTGCCTGCCCTCTTCCCCCTCGTCCCTCTCCCTGCCCACCTGGCAGGGTTTCGCCTGGAGGAAGCTGGGAGACGCTGGTGGGGAGGGAGAGGGGGTGTGGCGGGGAGGGGCTCTCATGCCCTCAGCTCTGCTCGGCCCTGCCACCTGCATTCAAGTGACCCCCCCCCCATGTGGTCGGTCGAGGGGGCTTTTGGTTTTTGGCTGTAGTGGCCGCCACCTCCCCCCCCCCCAGTGGTTGTGCCAATGCCAGCCTGCAGCTGCTCCTCCTTCCTCAGCCCTTCCCAGCAGGGCTGCCCTAGGGCCACCTGGGCCACCACGTCCCCAGGGCCGCCTGCTGGACACGGGAAAGCGGCCGGCTGTCCCCCGCAGTCCGCCCTGCACCTCGGCCTCGCAGGGGCGCGGACCCACATGGGGGGTAGCGGACCCACATGGGGGGTGCATACTGCCCCGGGAAGGTACGGGAGCGAGCCCGCGGCCACCCTGCCCTCCGCAAAATGCGTCTGCCAGCTGTCCCTCGGCGGCTGCAGCCTCCAGGCACACCGGCCACGGGCTCAATGGTCCAGGCCCTGGCTATAGGGCGCGGCCAGCTCGTCGGCGTCGCTGTCCTCGCTGCCCTCGCTGTCCTTGGCCGGTCTCTCCAGGCGGCGGAAGAAGCGCGCGTCGCGCGGGGACAGCGGGTACAGGGCGTCCTGCAGCGCCGCGCCCACGCCCAGCAGCTCCTCGTCCGACGACGGCAGCGAGTCCTCGTCCAGGTGCCGCGCCAGGCTCAGCCCGTCGAAGGCCAGCGGGTCCTCGAAGGCCGGCGGGCCCTTGAGCAGCCGCACCTGGGGCGGGGGACCGGCGCGCTGGAGGCGAGCCCCGGGTGCTCACGCGGGATCGGGCCTGCCGTGCCCCCCGTGCCCCCGTGCCCTGTGCCCCCGCCCGCCCCGTGCCCCTATGCCTCCATGACCCCCGTGCCCCCGTGCCCTGTGCCCCCGCCCGCCCCGTGTCCCTATGCCCCTGTGACCCCCGTGCCCCCAGCCCCCGTGCTCCTGGCCCCCGTGCTCCCGGCCCCCATGCTCCTGTGCCCTCCGTGCCCCTGCCCGCCCCGGCCCCCCATGCCCCTGGCCCCCACCTGGCCCCCCCCCCCCGTGCCTTGTGCCCCCGTGCCTTGTGCCCCCGTGCCCCTGGCCCCCCATGCCCTTGGCCCCCGTGCCCCCGGCCCCCCCCCGTGCCCCTGGCCCCCGCCCGCCCCTGCCCGCCCCTGTCCCCCCATGCCCCCAGCCCCCCCCCCCGTGCCCCTGGCCCCCGCCCTCACCTCGGCCTTTAGCTCCTGGATCTGGTCCTTGAGCTCACGGATGTACTGCGACGAGTCCGAGTGGTTCAGCTGGCCCTGGATGCGGCCCTCTTCCCTCTGCGGGGCCGGGGGGCAGGTGGTCAGGGCCAGGCAGGGGAGGGCCGGGCAGAGACGGGCAGGGCAGAGATGGGCAGGGCTGGGCAGGGCAGAGACGGGCAGGGGAGGACAGGGCAGGGCAGGGGAGGGCAGGGGAGGGAAGGGCAGAGCAGGGCAGGGCAGAGACGGGCAGAGACAGGCAGAGACGGGCAGGGGAGGGCCGGGCAGAGACGGGCAGGGCAGAGACAGGCAGGGCAGGGCAGGGGAGGGCAGGGCAGAGACGGGCAGGGCAGGGGAGGACAGAGACGGGCAGGGCAGAGACAGGCAGGGCAGAGACAGGCAGGGCAGAGACGGGCAGGGCAGGGGAGGGAAGGGCAGAGATGGGCAGGGCAGGGGAGGACAGAGCAGGGCAGGGCAGAGACGGGCAGGGGAGGGCAGGGGAGGGCAGGGCAGACGAGACGGGCAGGGCAGGGCAGGGCAGAGACAGGCAGGGGAAGGCAGAGACAGGCAGGGGAGGGCAGGGCAGGGCAGAGACGGGCAGGGCAGGGGAGGGAAGGGCAGAGATGGGCAGAGATGGGCAGAGATGGGCAGGGCAGGGGAGGACAGAGCAGGGGAGGGCAGAGACAGGCAGGGGAGGGCAGGGGAGGGCAGAGACGGGCAGGGCAGGGGAGGGGAGGGCAGGGCAGAGACGGGCAGGGCAGGGCAGGGCAGAGACAGGCAGAGACGGGCAGGGCAGAGAGAGACGGGCAGGGCAGGGCAGGGCAGGGGAGGACCAGGGAAGGGAAGGGCTCGTCCAGACGGCGTCCACAGCCCCGCCTACCGCATGTCAAGCCCCGCCCACCGCGGGCAGGCCCCGCCCTCGTGCCTGGCCCCGCCCCTCCGCTCACCTGGATCTCCAGCTCGGCGATGCGCTGTCTCATCTCGGCCACGGCCGCCATGCTGTCGGCCTCCCGCAGGCGCACGGCCATCACCTCCTCCTTGCTCTGCGGGCGGGCGAGGGGGGCGGGAGTCAGGGGCGGGGCCTCGGAACGGGGCGGGGCCTAGGAGGGCGGGGCCTCTGCCGCTCAGGCTCCACCCGGCCCCGCGCACCTTGCACTCGGCCTCGGCCTGCTTGCGGCGGCTCTCGCTCAGCTGCGTCTGCAGCCCCTTGTTCTGCGCCGCCAGGTACTGCAGCTTCTCCTGCAGCGCCGCGCGCTCCGCCTCCACG
The DNA here is from genome assembly GCF_017591425.1 of Ochotona curzoniae. NCBI lineage: Eukaryota > Metazoa > Chordata > Mammalia > Lagomorpha > Ochotonidae > Ochotona > Ochotona curzoniae. The sequence continues at coordinate 419,025 of NW_024466491.1, read as the reverse complement.
CGGTTCAGCAGGTTGCGGTGGATGTGGTCCTGGGAGGGCAGGGCGGTCAGGGCGCCGACAGACAGACACACACAGACAGACACACACACACACAGACACAAGGACAGACACACACACAGACACACACACACAGACCCGGACAGACAGACAGACACACAGACACACACACACAGCGGTGGATGTGGTCCTGGGAGGGCAGGGCGGTCAGGGCGCCGACAGACAGACAGACAGACACACACACACACACACACAGCGGTGCATGTGGTCCTGGGAGGGGAGGGCGGTCAGGGCGCCGACAGACAGACAGACAGACACACAGACACACACACACAGCGGTGGATGTGGTCCTGGGAGGGCAGGGCGGTCAGGGCGCCGACAGACAGACACACACAGACAGACAGACCCGGACAGACAGACACACACACACACAGACACACACACACAGACCCGGACAGACAGACAGACAGACACACACACAGATCTGGACAGACAGACAGACACACACACCCAGACAGACAAACGCACACACACACACAGAGCGGTGCATGTGGTCCTGGGAGGGGAGGGCGGTCAGGGCGCTGACAGACAGACAGACACAGACAGACAGACCCGGACAGACAGACACACACACACACACACAGACCCGGACAGACAGACAGACACACACACACACAGACACACACACAGACCCGGACAGACAGACAGACACACACACACACAGACACACACACACAGACCCGGACAGACAGACAGACAGACACACACACAGATCCGGACAGACAGACAGACACACACACACAGATCCGGACAGACAGACGCACACACACACCCCGCACCTGCGTCTCCAGCTCCACCACGCGCTGCCGCAGCTCGCGGCCCTCGGCCAGGGCCTGCGCCTCCCGCAGACGCACGCTCATCAGCTCGTCCTGCAGCTCGCCGGGCACCAGCTTCCGCGGAGACTCCTTCCAGCGCCCGCCGCGGGACAGATGGGCCTGGGGTCCGGGGTAGGGGGGTGGAGGACGGTCCTTCAGCCTCCGTCCAGGCCGGGGCCAGCGCCCCGTGCACGGGCTCCCCGTCTCCCCTCACCTGCCAGGTGTCAGAGAGCTCCTGCAGCTGTGACTTTAGCTCGTGCATGGCTGCCACCGCCTCGGCCTCCCGCACCTTGAGCGCCTTGAGCTCCTCTTGCAGCCTTGCCACGTTGTTCTCCTCCGGCAGCGAGCTGTTCCTCTGCGGGGAGCTGGAGCTACTACTCAGGGTCCCGGACCCCCGGGGTCAGGGGGCACCAGGCCTCCACGGGGAGCTCCAGTCCTGGGGCCCCGCCCCTCCCAGCTCAGCAATCATGGGGGGGCATTGGAGATGCTTGCGGGTGCACACCTGTGCAGGCTGGGAGGCTGTGATGGGCTCCTGGTGTGTGTGTGTGGGTGCAAGGCACTTGGGGGGAGTTAATTCCCAGAACAGCTCAGGACCCCCCCCCCCCACCGTCTCTGCCTGAGTGTGGTAGGGGGTGGGCCTTCCCTCACCCTGCAGGCCACAGTGGGTCATGCATAAAGGTGACCAGCAGGTACAGCTGCTGCTATGTGGGCAGTCAGGTGTAGGTGTGTGTGTGTGCAGAGCCGGGGACTGCCGGGCAGCGAGCGGGGAGGGGTCCTCCAACTTGCCCAGGCCCTCAGGGGGGACTGCAGACAGAGGCATCCCTGGCTGGAGAGCAGCAGGTGCCTTTAGGGGACAGGCCCTGGCTGTTCCTCCCCTGTTGGGACCTGGCTGTGCCCCCTGCCCATGGCTCGCCCCGGCACACCTTCTCCATGTCCAGGACTTTGTCCTGCATCTCCCGCAGGGCCCCCAGGGTCTCCGTCTCCCGCAGCCTCGACTGCTCCAGTTCCGTTTCGAGGTGTGCCACGAAGTCCTCGGTGAGACGCGGGTTGTCCTGGGGGAGGCGGAGGGGCGGGCGTGGGGTGCGGGTGCGGCCTCAGGGGGCTGGCACGGAGGCCGGGGTAGCCAGCCGCCCTTGACCGATCCAGCACACAAGGGGCCGCCTATGGCCTCAGGCTGCCCCCTGAGACACGTGCCTGGTGGGATCTGGAAACCTCAGGGCCACACAGGGTCCGACCCTGCCATCACCCCTGCTCCCCCGTGGGTCTGTCTCCCACCATCACCCCTGCTCCCCCGTGGGTCCGTCCCCCGCCATCACCCCTGCTCCCCTCTGGGTCCGACCCTGCCATCACCCCTGCTCCCCCGTGGGTCCGTCCCCGCCATCACTCCTGCTCCCCTCTGGGTCCGACCCTGCCATCACCCCTGCTCCCCCGTGGGTCCGTCCCCGCCATCACTCCTGCTCCCCCGTGGGTCTGTCTCCCACCATCACCCCTGCTCCCCTCTGGGTCTGTCTCCCACCATCACCCCTGCTCCCCTCTGGGTCCGTCCCCCACCATCACCCCTGCTCCCCCATGGGTCCGTCCCCGCCATCACCCCTGCTGCCCTCTGGGTCCGACCCCGCCATCACCCCTGCTCCCCTGTGGTACTGGCAGGCAGGGGGCGTGGCTGTTTGGGAGCATGGTTGCTTGGCGGGCGTGGCCACACGTGGGCGTGTCCCTTGGGGCGTGGCCTCCCGGTGGGCGTGGCTCCCGCTGTGCATCCCTCCCCTCCTCCCGGTACCTGCTGCTCCTGCAGCTGGCGGATCGTGGTCTGCGCCTTCTGCAGGTCTTCAGCGGCCGAGCTGCACTGCTGCCGCACCACCGCCAGCTCCCGCTTGATGACGTAGTTCTCCTCGGCCTCCTGCGCGCGGGTCACCTGCCCCTGGGGACGGCGAGGACACAGGGGCCCCGTGAGCCTCTGCTGCCACCGCGGGGGGGAGGCCTGCCTGCCTGCCTTCCGCGGGGGGCGGCAAGTGAGGGGAGGGGGCTGCCTGCACTGGGAGCCTGGGACAGGGCACCCCGCTGTGCCTGCACTGGGAGCCTGGGACAGGGCAACCCTCGGTGCCCGCACTGGGAGCCTGGGACAGGGCAACCCTCGGTGCCTGCACTGGGAGCCTGGGTCAGGGCACCCCGCTGTGCCTGCACTCAGAGCCTGGGACAGGGCAACCCTCGGTGCCCGCACTGGGAGCCTGGGCCAGGGCACCCCGCGGTGCCCGCACTGGGAGCCTGGGACAGGGCACCCCTCGGTGCCCGCACTGGGAGCCTGGGACAGGGCACCCTGTGGTGCCCGCACTGGGAGCCTGGGACAGGGTACCCCCCGGTGCCTGCACTCAGAGCCTGGGACAGGGCACCCCTCGGTGCCTACACTCAGAGCCTGGGACAGGGCACCCCGCTGTGCCTGCACTGGGAGCCTGGGACAGGGCACCCCTCGGTGCCTGCACTCATAGCCTGGGACAGGGCACCCCGCTGTGTCCTCACTGGGAGCCTGGGACAGGGCAACCCTCGGTGCTTGCACTCAATGCCTGGGACAGGGCACCCCACGGTGCCCGCACTGGGAGCCTGGGACAGGGCACCCCGCGGTGCCTGGAGAAGCCTGGGGGTTCCAGACCCACTTCCGGGGCCCAGTGCCAGACGACCCCCTTCCCCAGTGCCAGACAGCCCTCCCGATTCTGGCTCTTGGTCTCTGCAGGAGGGAGCAGGAACAGAACCCGAGTTCTTGTGCAGGGTCTAGGGCACACTGCTTCTTACTGTGTGGTTTTGCGGGTGAGGATGGGGTTCAGCCTGGGGGTTAAACCCACCCCTCTCTTTCCCCCACCCGATCCCATCCCCCATGCCAGGCTCAGGGCCCACAGGTGGCAGCTGGGAGCTTCCAGGTGGAGCCACTGGACAGCAGGAAGCAGCAGCAGCAGCAGAAGCAGGTGAGAGAAGGTGGCGGGTTTTGCACGCAACAGCGTGAGGGCCCACAGGGCTTGCGTGCACACATGTGGGGCAGCCAGCCAGAGCCTAGAACTGGTCCGCTCTTAGGGGGTCCCTGCATCCCGGCCCCCATGGAGGGAGGAAGCTCTCTGTCCAGCCGGACATCCGGGCATAACCCTGCTTCTTGCTTTCCATCCGCAGTGCCCTGCTCCCCTGCCCTCCCATGCTGCGTCCCCTTCTGCCCCCTTGCACGCGGCAGGCCGGAATGGCAGCGGCCGGGGGGTGGGGCGTGGGAAAGGCGAGTTACTGGCTGGCCAGTAACTCGGGGAGGGGTCGGGAGAGAGAAAAGAAACAGCACAGAAAAAGCTACAGTACCTGGATTAACCTATCCGCCAGAGCTGCGCTCTCCTACCCGGGCGGGCCAGGGGGGTTCCCAGCGACAGGGGGAGAGGAGGCGGAGCGGAAGACGCAGGGGGGGGGGACAGGAGAAGGGGTTGGGTTGGGGGGGGGGAGACAGACAAGAACCGCTTGTCACTAAGGCAGTGGACTAAGTCTAGAAGCCGGACAGAGAGGATAAGGGGCAGAAAAAACCAGCAGGAGAGGAGCCGGAGGAAGACCAGAGCCCGAGCCAGCTCGTCCTGGCGATGGGTTCCAGCTGGGAAACACCCCTTCCCCCCGGCCCCAGCCATCCCCGGACCCTCTGCTCTCCCCCCACCCTGCTGTGGTCCAGGGTGCCCCAATGAGGCGGGGAGGAGAGTGGGAAGGGAGATTGCCCCGTTTTCTTCTACTGGACCCATTTTGTGTGTGTGTGTGTGTGGGCAGATTTCCCCATTACAAGCTCAGGAGCCAGGGGACAGGCCCCCATGAGGTCTGCTCGGCCCGCCCCCACCCCACCCTTACCCCCACCCTGGCAGTTTCAACTCTACCCCAACACCAGGGTATCGCTGGGCTCCCTCCCAGAATCCCGCCCCCCGGGGCTGGGACACACCCTCAGGGCCTCACAGGGTCCATGTGGGGCAGGGGAGGGAGGGGGGCTTGACCCCAGGGTGGAGGGGGCAGGGGGCCGGCTGGCCTCTGGCTGCTGGACACACCCCCTCCCCCTCACCTTCTCCAGGGTCTCAATTCGCTGTTTCAGGAGCCGGTTCTCCGTCCGAAGCCTCTATGGGGTGGAGTGTGTATGGGGGAGGGGGGCGGGCACATGTCAGGCCCCCCCTGTCCTCCCCTGCCCACGTGCCCTCCCCACGTCTGTGGACCCAGGTGAGATAGGGCCGGCCATTTCAGCAAACGTTCAGGATCCATGCCTGTTCAGAATGGCTGAATGGTGGCACTGCGGGTTCACCCACTGCCTGCTACTCAGGTAGACCCGGCAATTCTACAGCAGAGACCCGGTTCGAGTCCCGCCTGCCCCATTTCTGATCTGGCTCCCTGCTAATATACCTGGGACAGCAGCAGAGGATGGCCCAAGGGCTCAGGGCCCCCTGCTACCCACGGGAGACCTGGATGGAACCCAGGCTCCTGGCTTCAACCTGACCCAGACTGGGCCGTTGTAGCCATTTGGGGAGTGAACAAGCAGAAAGAATGTCTCTCTCTTTCTGTCTTCCCCCCCCCCCCCTCATTGCCCATTTCTAATTAAAAAAATCTTAAACTAAGACAACCCAAAAATCAAAAAGCAAAGGGTCGGCACTGTGGTGCAGTGGGTTAAGCTGACATCTGCGAGGTGGGTATCCGGCTGCGGCCAGCGTTCGGGGTTCGGAGGGGCCCCCCCATCCACCGAGAGCACCCCTACCCTGCGCCCTAGGACCCACTTTGATCTCAATCTGCTCCTCCATCTGCTTGCTCTTCATGGCTGCGTACTCCTTCTCCAGCCTGCAAGGGGGGTGCGGCAGAGCCCACGGTGGGTGGGTCGGTGGGGGTCACGTTGTCGTCCAGCTCCCCGCCCCCTCCCCCTCCCCCTCCCCCTCCAGCTGCCCAGTGCTCACCTCTTCATCTTCTTGGGGTTGTACTTGACTTGGTACGCCTTGAGGACCAGCTTGTCCGGGCAGCTGTCGAATTGGTGGGGGATCACCCGCTGGAAATACTGGGAGGATACGGGCAGTCATGGTCATGGTTACTGGGGTCAATGACAACACAGGGCTCGCCTGACCCCTGCCGTGGCCTGCCGTGGCCTGCCGTGGCCTGCCGTGGCCTGCTCTGGCCTGCCGTGGCCTGCTCTGGTCTGCTGTGGTCTGCCGTGGCCTGCTGTGGCCTGCTGCTTGGGCCAAGGCCCCGTACCCTATGCGGGGCATGAGCTTTGGTGGAATGAATGAATGAGTGAATGAATGAAGGGTGAGGATGAGAAGCGAGACCAGTGGTGGGGAGGAGAGGGAATGATTGGCTTTGTCCTGCTGCTGCCTGGGGACAGTGAAGGTTGGGAGACTGTGTGAAGCAGAGGCTGGGATCCGAGCAGAGGGGATCTGCACGGAGGGTCACCCGCAGCCTTTGCAAAGGGTTAAAAGGGAGCGGGCGCACGCGGGCTGGCGCTCTGGGCCCAGCTGGCCTCCTCCGGCAGCTGCAGACAATGGCTGCCCGTGTTCCACGGGCACAGTCATGGCTTTGTGCATTCTTCCGGCAGGGCCAGCTGGGGTGGGGGGGGAGTGCGGGGATGCTGGCCAAGGGGGCCGGAGGGCCTGTGGCCTGGGGAAGTAAGTGGTGATGAGGGGCAGGCAGCGCGCCGGGTGCCCGGGATGGAAATGGGTATCAGAGCCTTGACGGGGTAGGGGCCAGGGCCACACTCTCCGCTCCCAGGCTTGTGGGGGGCGGGGGGACTTAGCGGGAGACTAAGGAAGGAGGGAGGGGGTGGTGGTGGAATCTTCTAGGCTTCATTAGGGATGTTTGGGGGGGCCTGTGGGGAACAGGGGGTGCGGCTTACCTGGGACATGCCTTCCATGTCCAGTTGCATTAGCTCCGTCTGGTTGACCTGCAGCAGGGCCAGGCCCACCCGGAATACAATCTCCAAGCCCTGCAAGAACCAAGGCCGTGGCTGTGAGACCCCGGCCTGCGTCCCCCCGACACACACACGCACCGCACCAGCCCCAGCATGACTCACTCCATCCAGGGAGGACTGGTGGGCAGAGCGCGGCAGGGGAGGGGAGTGGAAGGTGAGGTGGGGTGGGGTGGGGTGGGGTGGGGGACCCGCCGACCCCACCTCATACATGAAGATGTCGAAGACCCGGGTGGCGACGGGCAGCGGGAAGGTGGTGAGGAACAGCGTGAGGAACCAGGATGAGGCGTACATGGATGTGTGGAAGCTCTGGGAGCGGAAGTGGGTGTTGAGGTCCGGGAGCTGCTCCTGTAGGGGAGGAGGGGTGCTGGGCCTCAGTGCCTCTGCCCGCCCCTGCTGCCTCCCTCCCCGCCCCCCCCAGGCAGCTCCTTGGTGCGGAGTTGGGAGCGGGGAGGCCACAGCAGCACCAGGCATAGGGGGACACAGGCCACGGTGGCTGGCGCTAAAGCAGCCACTCTGTGTTGGGAGGTTCCCCCCGCCCGCCCCTGCACCTCTCGCTGGGGAGGAGTGTTGGCTGACTGCTCCACTCCCAACAGCCCCCCAAGTGCTCTCCACTACACACTCCACGCCCCCCCCCAAACAATGGGGAAACTTGGGCTTGGAAGCCTTGGGTCATTCCTTCAGGTTCCTCTCGGAAGGGCAAGTGGATGCAGCCCACAGAACCCTGCTGCAAACCCCCCTTCCCTCTTCCCACCCCTCAGTACCAGAGCCTTGGCAGGGTAAGCGGCCAGAGCCTACCCTGGGCGTCATTGTGGCTGACGACCCTGAACTTGACACTTTCTGGAAAGTGTGGCAGGCAGAGGACGCAAAAGACCCCAGGCCACCCGTGTGGCTGGGAGAGGCATGCCCGGCCTAGCCTGGCCTAGCCTGAGCAGGTCCAGACCACCACCCGTGTGGCTGGGAGAGGCATGCCCGGCCTACCCTGGCCTGGCCTGAGGCAGGCAGACAACACTTTGACAGCTTCTGCCTGGCCTGGGACACTCAGGGGATGGGGCTGTGTGTGCATGTGTGTGAGTGGGCTAACCCTCCCCTCTCTGCAAGTTCCCTGACATAAGTGGTTGGTTCTGCCTGGCCCTACCCCTGCCCACCTTCGGCCACAAGTTTCCTTGGGTGGGTGGGGCGGTGGGACAGGATGCGATTGATTGGGGTGTGCATGCCTTGCACTGCCTGTGGGGTGGGGCAGGGGGCGGGCAGTGGGATGTGAGGAAGCAGCCCCAGGGAGCTTACCTGTAACATGTATTCAAACTGGTAGATGCACAGTCCCAGCTCGGCCATGCTGGGCTTGAAGAGCTCCCGTAGCCGGTACTCCTGCATCAACCGTACGAACACGCAGAAGGCTTCCTCCTCGGGCATCTGGGGGGCCGGGTGGGGGTGGGAGTCAGAGGACCCGGCAGGTATGTGTGGTGGGGAGAGCCTTGCCTGTGGCTCCCGGCATCACGGTCCGAGTCCCCATGCGGGAGCCGATTTCTGTTCCGTTTATATTTATTGTACACAGGCTACCCCTCGCGGCATACTACTGGTCAATGTGGCCACCACCGCAGTTTCAGAGACAGCCGCTTGGTGGGAAGTGGTAAGTGGGGGGAGGTGGGGGACTGTTGAACCCTAGGGTCCAGCGGCTGCCAGGGCTTGCTCTCTTGTCCAGCTGCTTTTGCTGCCCCTTCTGGCTCCTCCCCAGCTCCCCACCCCCTCCACCTGCAACTACCCTGACTGCTTCAAGCCCAGGTCTGAGCTCCCTGGGTGCCCCTCTGTGTCCATGACCCTCCCGGGGGGAGGTGTGGCCCCTGACCATCCCAGGGTATGGATGGGGAGGGGGCAGGGGAGGTGGAGGAAGAGGTCACACACTGTCCCCCAACCGCTGGAGCCCAGCTGGGCTGGCCCAGGCCGCCTACCTGCATGAGGAGCAGACCCACGATGAAGGCACTCCCCTGGCAGTAGCCAACCTCCCGGTCCACCAGGGAATAGGCCTTGGGGGAAGGAAGGACAGGACAGGACAGGAGGTGTGAGGGCCAGTCCCGAGGCTCTGCCCACCACCCCCACTGGCCCCTGCACGCTGGGCAGTGCCCACCTTCATGACCAGGCTCTGCCCTGTCCCCCGGCCCCTGCACGCGGGCAGCGCCCACCTTCACGACGAGGCTCTGCTCTGCCCTCTCCCCTGGCCCCTGCACGCGGGCAGTGCCCACCTTCACGATGAGGCTCTGCTCTGCCCTGTCCCCCGGCCCCTGCACGCGGGCAGTGCCCACCTCCATGACGAGGCTCTGCCCTCTCCCCTGGCCCCTGCACGCGGGCAGTGCCCACCTTCATGACGAGGCTCTGCTCTGCCCTCTCCCCTGGCCCCTGCACGCGGGCAGTGTCCACCTCCATGACGAGGCTCTGCTCTGCCCTCTCCCCCGGCCCCTGCACGCGGGCAGCGCCCACCTTCACGACGAGGCTCTGCTCTGCCCTGTCCCCCGGCCCCTGCACGCGGGCAGTGCCCACCTTCATCACGTTGAAGAGGACTTCCTGGCCCAGGCTGTCCTGGCCCTTGAAGAACTCGTGTTCGGGGTAGGTCCGGGCGATGTCCCGGCGGATCAGCTTCTCACAGGGCGAGGACATCTTGAGCAGCTCCGAGTACTGGTTCTTGACGGGCATGTCCGTCGCGCTGCACAGCAGCTGCCACACGATGGCCCGGAAGTGGTGCGGGATGCCCTTGCGGATGAGTTCCTGGTGGCGGGCAGGGGTGGGGAAGGGAGCGGGGCAGGCCGCGGCTGGACTTGGGCCCTGGGAGGCACGGAGCCCGTCCCACAGACACCCGGGGAGGGAATCTTGGGGTTCCTGTGCCGCCCCAGAGTCCCCCAGGTCCTCAGTGGACACTGGACCGAAAGCCCCGCCCACTCCCTCCAGGGCCCGCCCACTCACTCCAGGTCCCACCCACTATCTCCTGGCTCCGCCCCTCCTTTCTGGATGGAAGCCCCCTGAACACCTGCACTTCTCCACATCTGCCCAGGAACCTTGCCCACCGGACCACAGATCCTGGCCGCGCCCCCTCACCATGGCCACGCCCCCACCCCTCTTGACTCCGCCCCTCCCCCAGGCCCCACCCCTCACTCCCGCCAGGCTGGCACCCACCCACCCTTGCTGGCTGCCCACCGTGTCCCCTCCGCGTCCTCCCCCTCTCCACGGCCACCTTGAGCAGCTTCTCCTTCCGACGCCGCCACTCCTCCCACTCGTTGGCGATGCGGCCCCACAGGATCCACGTGTCCTCCTCCAGGTGGCTCAGGTTGGAGGAGGCCGAGGAGCTGGACAGCAGCGAGGAGCCGCTGTTGCGCCGGGAGCCGTTCATGGAGCGCATGGATTTGGAGTCGGCCTCCAGGAGCCTGGGCGGAAGGCAGGGCTGTGGGTGAGATGCCCTGGGACTGGGGGGCAGGGGGACTGGGGGGCTGGGGGGCTGGGGGGCATGGGGACTGGGGGACAGGGGGCAGGGGGACTGGGGGACAGGGGAACTGGGGGGCTGGGGGGCTGGGGGGCAGGGGGGCAGGGGGACTGGGGGGCAGGGGGACTGGGGGACAGGGGGCTGGGGGACTAGGGACTGGGGGCAGGGGGTCTGGGGGCTGGGGGACTGGGGGGCAGGGGACTGGGGGACTGGGGGGCAGTGGGACTGGGGGGCTGGGGACAGGGGGGGCTGGGGGACTAGGGGATTGGGGGACTGGGGGGCAGGGGGACTGGGGGACTGGGGGGCACCTGCCCTAACCCCCTGGGATTCCCAGTCTTTGAACCAAGGGCCTCAGGCCTCGGGGGCCTGGGGAAGCTGTCATTTCTGGGGTCTCTCAGTGTGTGCCTGCCACGAAGCTGGCAGTCTGCATTTTACACATGGAGGTGGCCCTGGCCAAGGTCTGTAAGGTGCCATCTCAGAGACTGATTCTGCCCAGAGGGACATGGTGGCACAGAGTTTAGCTTGTCGCGTGGGACCCCGCACGCCATCTCAGAGTGCCGGATTCGAATCCTGACTTTCCTGCCTCTGATTCAGCTTCCTGTTTGACGCGTACCCTGAGAGGCACTGGCCATCTTGGCCCAAGTGTTGGAGTCCCTGCCAGACACACGGAAGAGACCCACTTGGAGTTCCGGGCTGTTGGCTTCAACTTGGACCAGTCTTAGCTGTTGAAGCCATTTGGGGAGTGAACCAGCAAGTGAAAACGTATTTTTATTTTTAGATTGATTTACTTTTATTGGAAAGGTAGATTTACAGAGAGAAAAGAAAGACACAGAGGAAGATCTTCCAGCCGCTGGTTCACTTCCCAAGTGGCCGCAACAGCCAGAGCTGTGCTGATCCAGAGCCAGGAGCCAGGAGCTTCCTCCGGGTCTCCCACACGCAGGTGCAGGGTCCCAAGGCTTTGGGCCGTCCTCCACTGCTTTCCCAGGCCACAAGCAGACAGTTGGATAGGAAGTGGAGCCGCTGGGATTAGAACCAGCGCCCATATGGGCTCCCAGTGGTTGCAAGGTGAGGACTGTAGCTGCTAGGCTATTGCACCGGGCCTGGAAAGAAATATCTTGTAAAAGCCCGTGGAAAATGAAATTGAAAGCTAAGCCACCACCTGCAATGATAGGATCCCATGTGGACGCTGGCTTAAGTCCTGATGCTCTTATCGGCATCCAACCCCCTGCTTAGGTGCCTGGGAAAACAGCAGAAGAAGATGGACCGAGGGCTTGGGCCATGTCAGAGGAGTGAGCTGGGGCTTGAATCCAGAAACTGTCATATGGAAAATGCGTGTCGGGCCCGGCACCGTGGCCTAGCCATCCATGGTGGGGACTTTTGAACATGTACACCTTGCCACCTGCAAAACTGACCAGCACCCCCTGGTCCACACCCAGGCCGGTCGCCGCCTCCATCAGGCCCTCACCTTCTGGGCCATGATCCGACCGGACCAGTCGGCCCCGGGGGAACTAGGTCATGTCAGGACCTGTCAGCACTGGCATGGCTATCTCTGAGTAATAGTCGAGAGTGCAGGTTAAGACCGGGTGGGAGGAGGTGATAGAACGAGGCTGGGGGCTACAAGACTGCCAGGAGGCCTGGTTCTACAGAGGCAGGCTTCCTGGCACATTTCCTGGCCCCCTGCCTGCCTCCCCAGCACCCCTGCCCCTCTCCTCACCGGTTCTGCTCCTCGAGCTTGGCCAGCAACTCCAGTTCATCGGGGCTGAGGTTCTCGGAGTCTGAGGTCGGGGAGCAGGTGGGGGCCGACAGGGCCTCCTGGGATGAGGAGTCGGGGCTCAGAGTGGGGCTCGCCATGGCGGCCGGGTGGGTCCTGTCGGCAGCCGGGGGGGGAGCCAGTTCACAGTTCAGCCTGAGGGGTTAGAGAGACATGGGGTGGTTGATGTTGGGTGCCCACCCAGCCTGCCCCCCCCCCAAGCCCTCTCTTGTGAGCGCATGACACTTCAGCAGCCTCCCACGTCCCCCCTCTGTGCACCCGGCTCCTTCCCTGGCTACTGGAGGTCCCTCACTACGGTGCCAAGGCCAAGTGTCAAGTGCACAACCCCAAGTCCACTGTGGTGGCCCACAACAGAGACTGCTGGTCACGCAGGGTCCCGATGGCCCCACAGGGACCCCAGGGGCTACTTCTGTGGCCTTTTTTTTTTTTTTTTTCTGACGACTCGGTCCTTGTCCTCTTCCTGCAGCTGGCCCGGCCTTTGCACCTGACCTTTTTCCCAGCTCATCAGTGGGCTGCTGGCACGGTCCCGGCGGCTCCTCTCTGCTGCTATTTGTCCACCACTGCCAGCAGGCTGGAAGAAGTGAGTCCCCTTGGACCGGGAAGCCTCATCACAGAGGTCCTCAAAGGGGGTGCTGGCTGGGAGGGGAGCTGGGCTCTTCCTGCCCCCACTCCATCAGCCTCCATCTTCTGGTTTTTTTTTTTTTTTTTTGGCGGGAGAGGGGGGTTGTGCTTCCAGGATGCTGACTGGACCCCTGCCTTGTGCCATAGCCTGGCAGGAAGCAGATGAGAGCAGAGAGACCTGGGTCTATAGCATGGCTCCTGTTTGGCTGGCTGTGTGACGTGGGGCCAGGCATGGGGTTCCTCTGGTCTCCAGGGACTGGGATCTTACAGAAGCTGATGTTGAAGTCCGGGTGGGTGTTGGGAAACAGCAGCTGCTGCTCAGTAACTCCCCTCCCGCACGGTCCCCACAAGCCCACTGTTATCCCACTAAGGCCGGGACTCTGGGGCGGGGGGTGGTTCTGCCACAGCCACGGAACCCCAACGGAGGTCTCTGGGAGGGGAGGGCATGTAGGGGACGCTCAGGAGGCAGGATGTGGTGGGGTCCCCACAGAGAGGATGGAGACAGGATGTGGGCAGACCACATGACCCACCCCCCCAAATCTGGCCAACTTCAGGATCCCCCCCCGCCCCCCGCAAGCCCTGGGCTCAGCCACTCGCCAACACACCAAAGCCGACAGGTGCACCAGGCTCACTGCTGACCGAGAACTTGGCCCCTTGCCTGCTTCATCACCCTCCTCAGCCAACCCCAGACGCGCAGGGGCTCCCCAGGGGCTTTGCTTTCACCATCAGTAAGGTGAGGTTTTGGGGGATGGCAGGAGGTGGGCAGAGCGAGCCAGCGGCTTAGACTGCCAGGGACCACCCACCCTATGAACCTAACGAGTGACTCATTGAGGGTTAGGGATGCTCCAGGGAAATTTCAGGAAGGGAGGGCAGGAGGTAGGGGCCAGAGCCAGAGCCTCGGAGCCTCAAGGGAGCTCAGTGGACCACCAGGACCGCCCCCTCCTTGTACAGTGAGAGGACCTAGCTTAAGGGGGCACGGGCCTTACCCAGGCTGTCCCAAGAAGCCTGAAGGAATGATTTATCCCCAGTCCTGGCTCCCTGGCCCCAGGGGACAGGATGGGGTCAGCGCTGGCAGAGTTGGCCAGGCTGTTATTATATAGGAAAGCGTACCGCGCTGGAGAAATAGGACAACTTAAATACCCACGGCTGACGTTAGCAGCCTGGAGCCTTCGGAGCCTTCCAGAACTTTCTTTCGACTCTTTCCATGGCCCAGCATCCCTCTGTGTGTGTGTGTACGCACATACACTCAGATACACACACAAAACAGTACGCCTATAACACACACATGAAACATTCCACATGTAACACACATGAAACAGTACACACAAATACATGCATGAAACGGTGTGTGTGTATGTGCATTTATGCTTAGTCATATATGTACTTGGCACGACACACCTCCCCCACCTGTGCCTCCAGATACTCACAGAATCAGACACTGTCCCACCTCGCCCATTCACACACGTGCACACAAACACGCTACCCCACAGCCCAATCTTGGCGCTGGATGGGAAGTGGAGCTGCCGGGATTAGAACCGGTGCCCATATAGGATCCCGGCGTGTTCAAGACGAGGACTTTAGCCGCTAGGCCACACCGCCGGGCCCAAAATAAATAAATCTTAAAAAAAAACAAGTCTTGGGGCCCGGCGTGATGGCGCAGTGGTTAAGGGCCTCGCCTTGCACGCTCTGGGATCCCATAGGGTCGCCGGTTCTAATCCCGGCTGCTCCACTTCCCATCCAGCTCCCTGCCTGTGGCCTGGGGAAGCAGTCGAGGACGGCCCAAAGCCTTGGGGACCCTGCACCCGTGTGGGAGACCCCGAAGAAGCTCCTGGCTCCTGGCTTCGGATCAGCGCAGCTCTGTCCGTTGTGGCCACCAGTGGACAGAAGATCTTCCTCTCTGTCTCTCCTCCTCTCTGTATATCTGACTTCCCAATTAAAAAGAAAAAAAAAATACTAAAAAAAAAAAAGTAACATCTGATTGAAAAACCCCATATTGTTTTTGCATTGTAATTTTCTCTCTGCCATTTTCCCTTGAGAGGTTGAGAGAGAGAGAGAGAGAGAGAGAGAGAGAGAGAGAGAGAGAGACACATCTTCCATTTACTAGTTCACTGCAGAAGCCAGGAGCTCCATCCTGGCTTTCCGCACGCGTGGGAAGGAAGCTGTACCGGAAGCTGAGGCTCACACAGGTGCCTTGGCATGGGGTGCTGGCATCAGCCAGAGCTAGCGGCTTAACCCGCTGCAGCGCGCGCGCACACACACACACACACACACACGGTGTGGGCCTCTGTCTCTCGGGGGGCGATGCTGAGACCCACAGGGGAGCTCCCACCTGCCATGTGCCTGGCCCACCCTCCGTGGGGGACAGGGGCTTGGACTGCGCACACTGGGTCCCCGTGAATCCCCTGCGGTCATCAGAGGCGCGGGGTGTGCGGAACGCACGCCTGAGCGAGCCTCCACCCTCTGCTCCAAGCCTGTGCTGGGGACAGCTGTCGCTCGGTCTGTCAGGCAGTCCCAACAAAAGTCTCCAGGCTAAAAAAAAGAGATCTGCGCGTGGGTCACTTCAGGCGGAGGACTGTCCTGGGGGTGGCGCGTGGGTCACTTCAGGCGGAGGACTGTCCTGGGGGTGGGAGGGCGGGGGGGGCACAGCGGGGAAGGGGCTTCTGCAGGGTTCCTGCTCTAGCCTGAGTCAGCTGCCACCAGGGCTTGCCCGAGGGGCATTGAGGAAGGCGGTCTTGTGATGATCCAGGTCTAGCCTCTGACTTGCCTGAGCCTGCCTCCTCGAGGAGCCCTCCCAGGGTCCACAGCGGCGAGATTTCCTTGTCTCCCTGGAGAGCCACCCCCTCCGCTCCAGACACTGGCAAGGCTTCCGGGAGGCAAGCATCTAGTCCCTCCTGGGACGGATTCAGCCTGTGCGTATGCAGGAGTGGGCAACAGGTCTCCATGAAAAGGACACTCAAAAATCCGTCCCCAGTGGACAGGGAGGGGGCAATGGCTCCATTGGCTAATCCTCCCCTTGCAAGCGCTGGGAGAGCCCGTAGGGGCGCTGGTTCATGTGTCTCAACTGCTCCACTTCCCATCCGGCTCCCTGCTTGTGGCCTGGGAAAGCAGTGGAGGACGGCCCAAAGCCTTGGGGACCCTGAGCCATGTGGGGCACCTGGAAGAAGCTCCTGGCTCCTGGCTACAGGTTGGCTCAGTTCTCTGGCTGTGGTAACCAATTGGGGCACGAAGCAGTGGATGGAAGATCATTCTAAGTCTCTTTCTTGCTGAGTTAGTTCTCTTAGCCACCTGCTCTTTGCCCTCCCTCTCCTGGCAGCTTTGCTCTCCCTCTCCTGGCAGCAGGTTTTCAGACCTCCCCCTGGGGGCGGGGCGGAGGAAGAGGAGGCCTCGTGCATTCCCAAGTTCTCTCTCTTCTTCAGCAGGGAAGGTCTCCCCAAACCTCCGCTGTCGTACGTGCATCTCAACAGGGACCCTGGGGCAGCCCCTGCAAGGGGGCACCTGTTTGCACCCCTGGGCTTGGGCCAAACCCTTCCGCTGTCTAGAACAACTTGTGCTGCACGCCGCCAGGCTTGCTGGCTGACTGCGCCTGCCCCACAGACACGCCCCGGTCTTCTAGGCTACAGCAGCAGAGCTGGACATGAACCTGCCTCACACTGTCCCCGAAGCAGCAACAACAGGAACAGCGGCAGCATTCTGACCCCTCGGCTTAGGCAGGTGTATTAAATGAGACGACACATAAATGCATCTCCAGGACTCAGAGAGGGGGCTTGGGGACCCGGCAGGGACTGCGCTCTGCACTCCCTTCAAACTCCTGCCCGAGGAAACTGAACCCCCGTCTTTCTCTTTGAAGTCCCAGAACATCAAAGACTCCCCGGCCAGCTCTCCCTGCGGCTGCTGGACCGTCTCGTTCCACTCCCTCTGGCCTCAAGTGCCACCCTGAGGAGGCCTGTGGCTTCCTGTGTGCCCGTGACCTTGAGGAATCTTTGGGGCCACGCCTTCCTTCTGCAGGTGGGCAGAGCTGCGCGTCCCAACTGGCATGGCAGGTCTCTACGGGGGCAGACGTGGAGCCTGGCAGTAAAGACGCCTGCCAGGGTAGGGCACCTGCCTGCCAACCGACAGCAGCGCCCCAGGGGCTCCATGCCCAACTCTGCTTTCTAACTTGAGCTTCCTGCGCAAGAAGCAGGTGACAAGCTCCAGGGGGGAAGACCTCCGCTGGATTCCCAGTTTCTGACTTTGCCCTTGGCCCAGCCCCAGGCCTCGGTGGGGGACATCTGAGCAGAGAAGCAACAGATTGAAAGTCTGCCAGTCTGTCCGCCTCTTAAAGAAGGAGAGAGCCAGCCAGCAGTCCCCAGCCCCACCTGCTCCCCTCCTCTGCATGGCCACAAAAAATTCTGTAAGAAACCATTTTTTTATCTTCAACCCGCTCCCCCTCCAGCCCCAACTGAGGCCTGCTTCCTGCAGCACAGCTTGGCACAGGGGCTGGCCTTCCTCGGCGAGATGCTGACGGACCACAAATAGCAGTTTGCAGGTGGGCAATGGTCCTTGCAGACCTGACCACGCCCTCCCCACGGTGGGACCTCCGAGGCCACAGCCTCCGCTCCCTGCAGCCCTAAAATTTTTTCCCCCAAGACTTTCCAGAATTTGACAGCGCATCTCCCATGGAGAATGACCAACAGGGTTTGTGTTCTTGGAAAAGACCCCCAGGCCCCAGGATTCAGCCTGCATGGGGGTGGAGGGACGGGGGTGGCTTGGCTGTCTCCCAGCTCTCTGCTCCTTCACCCTACCCCTTCACACCCACCCCGCAGTCCCTGCTAAGCCACAGCGACTGGCCAGTTCTGGGATCTCTCTCCTCTGTGCCAGGGCCAAGCCACTGGCCATGGCTTCCAAACCACCCAGGCACCACCCCCTACCAACACATTCAATCAACCGCAGCAGCCATGGTCACACAGGTGGGAACCCCAGGATGGGTGACAAGACACAAGGACACGGCGGCGAGTCTTCCAGCGCAACCCGTGGCGCAGAGGGACAAAAATCAAGCGTGTCCCCCGACTCCCTCCATCCGACAACCCAAGCTACTTTCTAAGCACAAATTTTCCTCTTTCTGAAAAAAGATTCCTGCAGTCAAGAGCTGTCTTGCACAGCCCCCGACCCAGCCCCCGCGTGTCCCAAAGGCCAGGACAGAACGAAGCTGTTTTGTCTGGGTGATGAATAACAAACTCTCTCTCTTGAGCTGGCAGGGTGGGTGGGCCGGAGGGGAAGAATCGGCCTGTTGATGCCCGGATTCCAAGACTAGAGCCAGGAACAGGTGTCTTGAAGCCTCCCCTCCCCGCCCACTCCAGGGATGGGGGCATCAAACTTTCTGAGGATACTTGGGTATAAGACGAAGTATCCTGCCCCTTTGGAAAAGGCCCAGTGGAAAAAGAGAGAGATGGGATGAAGGAAAGAGACCAGAAACAGGTGCCTGCTGTGGTCCTGGGACCCCCCCCCCCAGCCTCTTCCTCCAGGCTCCCCACCTCTCCCCCTCCGGATGGAGGTTATAAGTGAAGGAGCAGGCTGGCTGCCTGGCGTGACATGGAAGTCATCTTCTAGCATTCTCTAGGAGGGGTCTGGGCAGTAAGGCCTACAGTGTCCAGGTCAGTGATGGGCAGTGAGTATGTGTAAAGGTGTCATTGTGAGTAGAGGCCCTCAAGTTTCTGTGTGTGTCTGTGTGTGATGGGAAGGGGAGGGTCCAGGAGACCCCAGTGTGTGTGTGTGTGTGTGTGTGTGTGTGTGTGTGTGTGTCCTTAGAAGGCCAGGAGGGAGGCCACGTCCATGGGCAGGGAGGGGGTGGTTCCCGACATCCTTTGGGCAGTCCCCAGCAGGTGGTAAGCATAGACTTTCCTGGAAACTGGGTCTACCCTGGGATCTGGAAAGTGTGCAGCGAGCCGAGAGGGCTAGAGAGGGATACCTTCCGCCAAGGAGTGTGTGTGTGTGTTTTTTTTTTTTTTAGGGGTGCCCTTGGGGCCTGGGAGGCTGCTGTGATGGGAGTGGGGCCAGCAGGTAGAGCTGAGGCCCTGTGGGGAGGGGGTTGGAGTCCCGCCTTAGGTCAGGGAAGGGTGCTGGTGGGGGTCAGAAGGAAGGAGGAGGGGCCCTGGAGCTTGCTGGTGGCAGGTCTGGGGCAAAGAGTGAGATGGTGTGGGGCTGGCGGATGTGAGGGGCTGACAGGGGGGTGGGCAGTAAATGGGTGGGGGTCCCAGGCCTGGGGCAGAGAGCTTGTTGTGGAGGGCTGGGGGGGTGGTGCTTGGTCTGCAGAGTGGGGGATGGGGCAGTGCTGCAGGTGTCCCCGGAGAGGGTCGCGGGGGGTCAGTGCATAAGGGTGGGCGTGTGTGTGTGTGTGTGTGTGTGGGGGGTCTTGGGCCTGCGGGGGAGGGGTCCTGATGGGGGAGGGGCAAGCGCAGCAGGGGAGGGGTCCTCAGGGGATGGGCCACGAGGGTGGCTGGGCGCCGCCAGGGGTGGAGGGGTGGCCCAGGGTCGGGGCTGGATGTGCTGAGGTCCCCCGACACGAGCTCCGGAGCCAGACGGTGTCCGAGTCACGGTGCTGCCCGGCCCCACCGGCAGCCGCAGCAGCAGCAGCAGCAGCAGCAACAGCAGCAGCTGCCGGCCCGAGCAGGTACCCAGGAGGCCCGGCCCGCGCCGCCCTACCTGCACCGAGCTCGCCGCCATCTCCGTTCGGAGCTTTTCGCCGTCCCGGGCCGCGAGCTGTCAGATCCCCGGCGAGCCGCTCGCCCCGCAGCCCCGGGCCCGGCCCCCCGTCTCTCAGCCGCCCCCCGGGACCGCCGCGGCCGCCGCCGGCTCCGCCGCTGCCATTTCACCCGCTGACAGGAGCCGCTGCCCCGCCCCCGGAGTCCCGTCAGCCAATGCACCGCCCCCAGCTGCTCTAGCTCCGCCCACCCTCTAAAGACGGACGGGCCTCCTGTCCAATCCGTGGTCATTCCGTGAGAGGGTCCCTGGCTACGGTCAGAAGGCTGTCGCCTCTGCACAGAGAAACGAATTGGAATTAGGGAAGCGGTGAAGGACGGGTGGTGTTGCCTATCAACGTGAGGAACCTTGTTGAGCAACACCTGGAACAGCCAATAGGAAGAGAGGAGGGGTGTGTCCCTGAGGTTAGACTGAGGCCCTGAGGAACCCCAGGCGTAGGTGGCCGAGCGTTCGGCACGAAGCCCCGCCCAGAGCCGGGCTTTCTGCCCAATAACGAGGCGTCCTGAAACGTCCATTATTATCCGCCCTCTCCAACCTCAGCCCTGGCAACTGCTGGGGCGGGGAGGGGTGCTGTGAGAGAAGACTGACACCTGATAAGCCAATGACAGCGCTGGCGGGCGGGGCAGCGCTGCTTTCTGACCAATGACGTTGTGAGACGCGTGAGAGGTTGGACGTCCAGGATGGTGGGTTGAATGAAATGGAGGAGGAACCAAGAGAGGGCGTGGCTTGGACGGCCGAGGGAGGGGCAGGGCCAGAAAAGGGCGGGGCTCGTGGGAGGGGGCGTGGCCAGCAAGAGCATCCTGGGGCGCTTGGGGTCGGAGGGCTGACGTAGGGGGGTCGACCTCCTGGCCTTGGCCCTCCTGTCCAGACCGGGGTAAGGGGCTTCTTTGTATCTCATCAGTCCCCTCCGTTACACCTTTGATCGCGCTGGGACCGTCCGCATTCCCTCATCCTCCTGGACTGACAGCTCTGTGGGGTTGGGGGTTCGGGGTGGGGTGCCAGGCGTAGGGGTTTGGGGTGGGGTGCCAGGCCTGGGGGTTCGGGGTGGGGTGCCAGGCGTAGGGGTTTGAGATGGGGTGCCAGGCCTAGGGGTTCAGGGTGGAGTGCCAGGCCTAGGGGTTCAGGGTGGAGTGCCAGGCCTGGGGGTTCGGGGTGGGGTGCCAGGCATAGGGGTTTGAGATGGGGTGCCAGGCCTAGGGGTTCGGGGTGTGGTGCCAGGCCTGGGGGTTCCGGTGGGGTGCCAGGCCTAGGGGTTTGGAGTTTGGGGTGCCAGGCGTAGGGGTTCAGGGAGGGGTGCCAGGCCTGGGGGTCGGGGTGGGTGCCAGGCCTAGGGGTTTGGAGTTTGGGGTGCCAGGCCTAGGGGTTCGGAGTTTGGGGTGCCAGGCCTAGGGGTTTGGGGTAGGGTGCCAGGCCTAGGTCAGCTGTCCTCAGCCCCATCTGGGTGCCCAGCATTTCAGAGCAGCCCGTGCCCAGTGATGGAAGAATGAGTGAGTGGGCCCGTGGCTCTTCACGGGCGGTGGAGGGGATCCTACAAGGGCAGCCCCCGACTGTGTGGGGTCGAGTCCCAGGAATCAGGGGTGCCGGGTGACCCCGTCAGCTCTGAAGGACAGTCAGACCTGGGGACCTGGAGGGCTGGAGACACGACGGGGCGTGCCAGGGCCCTGGCAAGGTCAGAGCTAAGCCCTGGCTGGCACCTGCTGCGGGTCCCTCTGCCTCTCCTCCCTCTCCCTTCCTATTTCTGTTACACCGATTACAATTCTGTAACTGTTAAGTCTCCGAACGCCAATTTCCCAAAAACTTGGCTGGTAAAAATACATATCAGTTATCATGCATGGGCCACTTACCCCATTTTTTTTAAGAAAAAAAAAAAAACACTTTCTCGTTTTCTGCTAAAGCCAGCTTGTATGATTCTGTGCAGCTTGCTGACTCCAGAGCGGAGCGGGGGGGGGGAAGGAGGGAGAGGGGGAGATCAGCAAGTACTCCCCGGGACGGGAGGGGGGGGGGTGGTGCTGAGGAAGCTACGGGGAGGAGTTAATTTAGGGCTTGCCAGGATACCCTTAGGAAGGTCACGCCCACCTAGTTTGTGGGGGTCTTTGCAGCTGGTGCCAGGTGGATCAAAATCAAATTCACTTGACCCTCTCTGTCTCTCGCTACGGAGTTCACACACAAGATGGTTTTATTCTGGGGAACTCTTTGATTCCATTTTTGTAAGCACCCGAGGGGGAGACATCCAACAAATGTGTGGTGGAAGACATGTTCGCTCCCAAACTGCTTGGACCGTAGGCTTCCTGGACCGCTGTTCTATGTGGCGTGTTGAAACCGTATCTGAAGTTCATGAGTTTTCATGTTGGATTGATTGGTAGGAATCGTTTTTAGCAGGAATGCTTTTCTTGATGCCGTGTCTTGAAGGAAGCTGTGGGTGCATAAACATGGCCTTTTGAAACCTCGCTGTTTTTAAAATATGTATTTATTTGTTGAACGGTTGAGAGAGACGAGTGAGAGGTTGGACCAACGTCCAGGATGGTGGGAGTCGAAGCTTGGGTTGAATGAAATAGAGGAGGAACCGAGAGAGGGTGTGGCTTGGACGGCTGGGACCAGAAAAGGGCGGGGCTATAGAGAGAGAGAGAGAAAGAGAGAGAGAGAGAGAGAGCGCAAGCACGCATGTATCTTCCATCCACTGGTTCACTTCCCAAATGAGTGCAATAGCCAGGGTTGAGTCAGACTGAAGCTGGGAGCCAGAAGCTCCATCCGGGTCTTCCATTTGGTGCAGGGGCCCGAGTACTTGGGTCTACCCTGTTGCCTTTCCCAGAAGCATTAGCAGGGAACTGGAAGGAAAGTGGAGCAGCTGGGACACAAACTGGCACCCGCATGGAATACGGATGTCACACGTGGCGTTTGCCCATCCTGGTGCCATACCAGTTCCCCTCCCCTGCTGTCCTCCCAAGACCCCCTTTTTTATATGGGAGTGCACGTGCCCCCAGAAGTGTCTGAGCCATGCGGCCCAATGCCCACCCCTCGACTTGACTTCTCCCTGACTCCGCATTTACCGGAGGGCTGTACCTCTCTGATGGAATCCTAGGGTTCCTGCCATATTGGGGGCTGGGAGTTTCTGCTTGCTTGTTGTCTGTGGTGGGTGGGACACAAGCACTTGGAGGTCCACCTGCCCCTGCCATGGAGCCCTGTCGCTCCTGGGCATCTGAGGAACTAGCCTCAGGTGACCCAGATAACAGACACCCAGCCACATCCTGGCCTCAGCTACCAGCCAATCAACTCCCACGCAGCACGACCAGCTGTTCCACTTTTACTATTATTATGATTATTTTATTATTATTGCTGAGTAAGAGACCAACCCAGAACTGCATGGCATAAAACAGGGAGCGTTTGTAATCCGATTCCCAGGCTGCGGGTGGAGCCAAGGTGTGGTCGGGGCGTGGCCAGGCTCCAGGACTTTGCAAGGCTTAAATAGGGCCATCGCGGCTCCTGCCTCTCTCTCGCGATGTCTCAAGGGTTTGGAAGCAAATCATCCAGCTAGCAGGTGTTGTCCGTAAGCAGAAGCGGCTGAGATTCTTCCAGACGTTTGGTAATTGCTTAGGGTTTTTTTTTTTTTTTTTAACTTGTAAGGGAGAGAGGAGGAGAAAGAATATCTTCGGCTTCCAATCTCAGCTCCTTGCTCGTGAGGCAGGCTTTAGGCAGACCAGGACGAAGATACAGGCTTCCTGCTTGTGGCCCAAACCCAGATGCCTTGGCGGTTGCAGGCATCTGGGGGAGGGCGGGGGTGAACAGGCGTAGAGACCAACTAATCTGGGATGCAGTCCCTGCTCAGGGCTCAGACCAGACAGGCCAGGTTTATCTTGGGGTGGACCAGAGCAGGTGGAGAACGGCCAGCGGCCAGCGAGGACGGCGGAGAAGCCAGAAGTGGAGCCTCAGGGGGTCCTGCGAGGTGGGGCGCAGGCTCACGAGAGAGGGAACGGGTACGTTCGTCTGGATCCCAGCGGGATTGGATCAGAGGAGACACATCGCCCCCGTCCAGGTCCCCCCAGCCCTGGCCCAGGGGAGCTTCTCCCTGGGCTGTGCAGGGAAGGGTGCGGGCGGCAGTGACCACAGCTGTTTCCTGGACGTTGGGTGCCCCCTGCAGGACCGAGGGAAGCGCCTAAGGCCCCCGGAGCGCACCAGCTGTGCCCTGGAGGGAAGGCTCAGCTGTTCCACCTTGGGGACATCAGAGGGCGCAGCAGCCCGTGCTCCAACCTGGGGCTCTTAACCAGGGCTCAATGTGTGTGTGTGTGTCCCAGCCAGCATCCCAGGGACTGTGAGAGACCAGGGCTCAGTGTGTGTGTGTGTGTGTGTCCCCTAGGGACTGTGAGTGACCAAGCCTCAGTGTATGTGTGTATGGGAGCCCCAGCCAGTACCACCGTAACCCAGGCTCAGTGTGGGAGCCCCAGTCTGCACCCCGGGGACCGCACGCGGCCCAGGCTCAGTGTGGGAGCCCCAGCCAGCACCACCGTAACCCAGGCTCAGTGTGGGAGCCCCAGCCAGCACCCCAGGGACTGCATGTGACACTCAGAACATGGAGAGGGTTGGGGGGCCGAGACGGGGCAGCTAGGCAGGCTCATGCAGTTGAGCTGGTTTGAGATTCCAGTTTCCTGCTCCCTCCTGGCCCAGGCCTGGCATCCGTGGGCCTTGGCAGAAGGCTTCTGGGTTGGGGTGTAAGGAGGGCACAGGCCCAGGGGTATGTTAACATTCTGTAAAGCTTGCTGTTTCGTGTGCGCACAATTTGGAACAAAACCACACCCCCCGCCACCAAAACACAAAACAACAAACAACACATCATAAAGCAAGCAAGAAAAAACTCTGATGCTGAATTACCATCAGCTTTTGATGAATTGCTAGGGTCCTGAGAAATGTGGATTCTGACACATCTCACCTCCTGCTCCGTCTCCCTCCACCCCTGACCCCACTGATTTTTCTAGAAAGGCAGATTTTTGTTCACCATTTCGCTGACATTTCCTTTCTATTTTCTTTCTTTTTCTTTTTCTTTTTTTTTTTTTTTTTTGTCCTCCCTGGATGCTGAAACTGTCTTTGCTGTGGTCGGGGGAAGCGTCTCATGCCAGCCGTCTCGCCAGCTGTTGGCTGGCCGCTTTCTCTCCCTTCCTGGCCTGGCTGGAGGTTCCTGGGGTTCCGGGTCACTACCCTGGAAGCAGCTATTTTCTTTCTTTTCTTTTCTTTTTTTTTTTTTTTAAGATTTATTTATTTACTGGAAAGTCAGATATACAGAGAGGAGGAGAGACAGAGAGCAAGATCTTCCGTCCGATGATTCACTCCCCAAGTGAGCGCAACGGCCGATGCTATGCTGATCCGAAGCCAGGAGCCAGGATCTCCCACGCGGGTGCAGGGTCCCAAGGCTTTGGGCCGTCCTCCACTGCTTTCCCAGGCCACAAGCAGGGAGCTGGAAGGGAAGCGGGGCTGTCGGGATTAGAACCGGTGCCCGTATGGGACCTTGGCGCATTTAAGGCAAGGATTGTAGCCACTAGGCCACGCCTCCGGGTCGGGCTCACAGTTTTGAACACAGCAGGGTCAAGATTTCTTGGTCTGCCGCCTGGTGGTGGAGTGAACCAGGCGGGGTGAACTCAGTGGGTACACTGGGAATCCCACACTCACCCCGACTCAACACTCTGCCTTTCCAATTCGTGACTTTAAAAAAAAAAAAGATTTATTTATTGATTTACTTTATTGGAAAGTTAGATTTACAAGAGAAGCAGAGACAAACAGACAGGTCTTCCTTCCTCTGGGTCACTCCCCAAGTGGCCACGGTGGCTGGAGCTGAGCTCATCCGAAGCCAGGAGCCAGGAGCTTCTTCCAGCTGGCCCACGCAGGTGCAGGGTCCCGAGGCTTTGGATTGTCCTCTATTGCTTTCCCGGACCACATGTACGGAGCTGGAAGGCAAGTGGAGCAGCCGAGATACAAACCCGCACCCATATGGGATTCCCCACACACGTAAGAGGAGGACTTTAACCACTAGGCTACCGTTCAGGGCCCCAATCCGTGAATATTTAAGCCAAGGTCACACGGCAGAACACGGGCCGCCCTGGGTGACTGATGGCGGCTGTTGCCTCTGCGAGTGCTTGCATGTTGTTTAGGATGCGTCTGCATCCGGGTCTCCGCCTGATGTCAACAGCCGCCCGGGGCCAGGAGTTGAGAGGCCCATCTGGAGCCCTCCCCAGCAGGAAATCAGGAGTTTCAACTCTGGTCCCGTTAGCATTTCCATGTGGACTTCCAGAAAATCCGGGTTCCTTCCTGTTTTCCGGGAACCACAGGTGACAGGGCTGGGACATTCTGTGTTGTGCTAACACCCCCCCCCCTCAGCCCGCAAGCCGAGGGTGGCGCTTCCTCCCTGATGATAAACTACTGACTTCTCTTTCTTCGTACACAGGGTCTTGTGATCCGACCCGAGCCCGGTGCCTGCCCGTTCCAATCCTGAGTCTTCCAGTCCCACCCAATAACTTTCGTTTCCTGCGAAAAGTTTGTTTTCACTTCCTGATCTTTGCGTTCCCTATCATCCCATCTCTTCTCTGCTCGTACACTTAGTCCGTCAGCCTCCTCCTCCAGGAAGTTGTCCAGGATTTCTTGCAGGGTCTGTCTGCCCCCACCCCCTTTGGCCTGGGAATAACCCTGGTATGGTGAGATTTGTGCTGGAATCCCAATATCCAACACAGCGAGTGTCCGGGGCCAACTCGTTGGTGGACACACAAGGGCCACTGAGAGAAGCGTGGTTCATTCCGTGGCTCATCTCCTGCGTCACACACAGATGCAGCCAGTGGTTCCGGTACTGCTGTCTTTAATCTCATCTCCCTTGGCCTTGGGCACCTGCCACTCATACGGGCAACCCGGATGAAGATCCCAGCCCCCCGGCCAGTTCCAACCTGTCCCAGGCGTTTGTGGAGTAAGCCAGAAATCTCTCTCTCTCTCCCTCTTCTCTCTCTCTCTCATTCTGTCACTCTTGCATGCAGATAAATAATCTTAAAAAATAAAAAGCCAATAAAAGGAGAAGACCAAGGCCTCTTTGATTATGTACAAGCTTTCTGAAGATGTATTTATTTTCACTAGAAAGGCAAATCAACAGAGAAGAGGAGAGAAAAAGAAAGGTCTTCCATCTGCTGGTTCACTCCCCATGTGGTGACAATGGCCGGAGCTGAGCTGATCGGAAGCCAGGAGCCAGGAGCCTCTTCCGGGTCTCCCACACGGGTGCAGGGTCCCAAGGCTTTGGGCCGTCCTCCACTGCTTTCCCAGGCCACAGGCAGGGAGCTGGATGGGAAGTGGAGCAGGCAGGACTCGAACTGGCGTCCCTATGGGATCCCGGCACTTGATGGGGGAAGATGTGGCCACTGAGCCATCATGCCAGGCCGCAGGGATTATTTTGAAGAATCTCTCCATGTGTCTCTTCGACTCTTCCCAACTTTCAAATTGTGTAACCTTTGGCCAGTGAGCAGAAAGCTCAGGTGACAGAGCGAATGAAAGTCAGTTTACAAGCTGTTAGCAAAGTGCCCGGCTGTGGCACTCCCAGGAGTTCTAGCAGCTCGGACCTGAATGCCGCTCTCACCATAACCGAGGGCATCAACAGTCCCAGGTAGCCAGACCTGGAGGTCGGGAAGGCTGGCATTGCCGGGAAGATGGGGATGCCTTCTTCCACCAGCCCTTTCCACTGGTCTGGTCTGGACGGGGACGCAGTGAGGAGGTGCAGGGAGGCACGGTGCTGGCTTGGCCATCAGTGGATCCCACAGAGCCTCTCTGGCCTGATTGCACCTTGGGGGAGGCGTCTGCTTGCCCTGCCTCTAGTCCTGCAACATGCACAGGGCCCTGTAGCTGAGCATCTGCCCCTGCCCAGCCTCTCCCACTCCCCTGCCTCTCCCCCTTCCAGCCTCTTCCCCCTCTCCCCTCCCCCCAGCCTATCCCCCAGCCCCTCCCCCTTTCAACCTATCCCCCAGGCCTCTCCTCAGCTTCTCTCCCTCCCCATCTCCACCTCCCTCAGCCTCTCCCCACCTCTCCCTCCTCCCCCCAAATCTCTCCCCCAGCCTCTCCTCACCTCTCCCTCCCCCCAGCCTCTCCCTCCTCCCCCCAGCCTCTCCCCACCTCTCCCTCCTCCCCCCAGTCTCTCCTCTCCTCCTCCCTCTGCCCCAGCCTCTCCCCCCTCCCCCAGTCTCTCCCCCTCCCTCTTCCCCACCTCTCCCTCCTCCCCCCCAGTCTCTTCCCCTCCCTCTCCCCCACCCTCTCCCCAGCCTCTCCCCCTCCTCCTCCCTCTCCCCCAGCCTCTCCCCAGCCTCTCCCTCCTCCCCCCACCCTCTCCCCCTCCCTCTCCCCCACCCATTCCCGCAGCCTCCTCCCACCCTTGGGTCTTTCTCGCAGCTGCCTGTTCCTCTTCCTGAGTAACAATAAATTCAAGAGCCAGCAGCAGGGCCAGACACTCCTTACGGGGCAGTGAGGTCTGCTGGCGGACATGTTCCAGGCCACGAGGGAGCAGTCGCTGGGCCCCGTGGGTGAGGCTGGGGGTGCAGCTCGGGGGGGGGGCTCCCCCGGGAAGTCCTGGGCATGACTAGCTGGGGTGGCAGCCAACCTGGGGCTCTGTCTATCCAGAGGAGGATGACCTGATCTCCGGGGAGCACTCAGACGCCCCGAGGGACTTGGAGCCGGGAAGGGTGCAAGGTGTCATGACATTTGCAGGTACAGTAGGCAGGGCAATGGGCAGAGACACGACAGGCCAGGAGAGAGGAACTTGGGAGTCCTGGGAGGTTGGGGCCAGGAGCAGGACCTCTGGGTGCTGAGGGTCTAAACCCTGGGTCCTAGGAAGTGGGGCTAAGGCGTGGACTCCTGGGTGCTAGATCCAGGGGTGCTGGGAGGTGGGGGTTGGGGACCTGGACCCCTGGGTGCTGGGAGGTGGGGCTGGGCTGGACCCTGGTGCTGGATCCTGGGGGGAGGTGGGGCTGGGGACCTGATCCCTGGGTGCTGGGAGGTGGGGCTGGGGACCTGATCCCTGGGTGCTGGGAGGTGGGGGCTGGGGACCTGGACCCCTGGGTGCTGGGAGGTGGGTGGGGCTGGGGACCTGGACCCCTGGGTGCTGGGGTCCCTTGACCCCTGGGTGCTGGGCTGCCTGTCCGCAGGCCAGCTGCAGGCAGGGACTCAGTGGCATGCAGCGCCTCTCCCCTCCCCTGCAGGCCATCTCAGGAGTCACCTGTCCCTGGTGCTGCAGCTGCTGTGCCTCTTGCTGTGCGCTGTGCTGCTGGTAGCCATCCTGGCTCAAGGTCAGGGACAGACCCTGCTGATCTGGGACTCCGTGGTCTTGCCTTGGGCTGAGGCTGGGAGAGAAATGCGGCCATGGGACGGGAGGCTCCTAGGCGGCCCTCGCAGGGTCTGGTGCAGGGGTGAGAAGGATGTGTGAGTCACACAGTCCTCTTCAGGACCTTGACCTTCAGGTCCTGACCCACCCGAAGCGCATATAAGGACCATTTCTTCTTTTCCTGGAGTAGTCTCCAAGGTTCCCAGCTGTCATCAACAGGTGCCGTCCAAGACGCAAGAGATACGTCGGGATGTGATGCAGCTCAAGGCGGGACTGGGTGAGTTCAGTACCTGGCAGTGAACTTCCCTCTGTGAGATGGCAGCATAGGACACTCGGTGTCCGCAGGAGGCCGTGGATACAGTACACGCTCAGGACTGATGGGTTCTGCTGGCCTGGAGACGGGTGTGGAAGGAGCGGTGGACGTTGGAGGGTCCCAGCCTCATCTACCTGTCGCTGCCCTCCCTCCCTCCACAGCCAACCTGTGCCGGCCCTGTCCCTGGGACTGGACTTTCTTCCAGGGACACTGCTACTTCTTCTCCAAGTCCCAGAGGAACTGGCACGACTCCGTGTCGGCCTGCCAGGACGTGGGGGCCCAGCTGGTCATCGTCAGAAGCGATGAGGAGCAGGTGCGCTGGGCGGGGGTAGCGGGAGAAGGTGAGCGTGTGTGTGGTGGCCGTGGGTTTGCAGGGTCGGAGGGGGGAGTGACAGAGTGGAGTTTTTGGGTGGGGGTGCTTGGTTGGGGGAGGGATAGTGGGGGTGGGACAGGCCTGAGGAGGTCCCGGGCACCTCACCAGGGGCCCCAGGAGAACTGCCCATTAGCTCAGGATCGGGCGTGGATGTGCTGGCCCAGCGCTGCCCACCTGTTTGGCAGGTGCATGGAACGCACGTATCTTTTGCCTATTTCCCTGATGTAAACATTTGGGATGGGGGGGCTGCTTCCACGCTGCCCACGAGGTGTTCCCTCGGTTGTGATTTGGTCAGGAGGCTAGCTGTGCACGCTTTGTATGCAAATCAGGAGACAGATACATCCGCACATGCGCATCTGTCAAACACCCTGAGCCCCCCGTCTGGACAGATGGGCAGAACTTTCTGCTGAGGGTCTGGGGAGGTGCAGGACCTTTAAGGCGGTGACATGAGCGTCGAGTTTTGGGGTTCCCCAGCCAAAGTCTCGCTTTTGCCCTGTTGCCCCAGTTCTTCCTGCAGCTGAACGCCAAGTCGAGAGGCCCCACCTGGATGGGACTTTCAGACCTGAAAAAGGAGGGCACGTGGCACTGGGTAGATGGTTCGCCGCTCATGCTCAGGTGGGCTTGGCTGAGAGGGCTCCTTCCTAGGAAGGGGACTTGGGGATCACCCTGAGCTATTTCTGCAAACTCTGCCTGGGTGCCTGGGTCCTCACTACGGATTTTTATTTTGCTGAGTTCAGAACGTGCCGTCCAAAGCAGAAGTAAGGTGTGTCTCCTTGCACCCCGAAAGCTGCAGGGGGCGCTCTTGGCAGTGTTTGCAAGGAGTGTAAGATTTCTTTGAAAAGTAGAGCAGCATCGTAGTGGAGCTGCCTAAGCCTCTATTTGCAGCGCAAGCATCCCATGTGGGTGCTGGTT
Organism: Ochotona curzoniae; assembly: GCF_017591425.1. NCBI lineage: Eukaryota > Metazoa > Chordata > Mammalia > Lagomorpha > Ochotonidae > Ochotona > Ochotona curzoniae. The sequence goes on along the minus strand of NW_024466491.1, from coordinate 388,702 downwards.
CATGTCCCAGCTGCTCCACTTCCCATGCAGCTCCCTGCTTGTAGCCTGGGAGAGCAGCGGAGGACGGCCCAAAGCCTTGAGACTCTGCACCCACGTGGGAGACCCGGAAGCAGCACCCAGATGGGTGCAGGGGAAGATCTTCTAGTCGCATTAGCAGGGGGAGCTGGATGGGAAGTGCAGCAGCCGGGACTTGAACCGGTGCCCTCAGATGGGATGCCGACGCTGCAGATGGCGGCTTTACCTGCTACACCAAATGGCTGCCCTGCACCCCCAACACAGTTTATTGATGGAAAATCTGGGGTACAGGGAGGCCAAGCACTCAAGGATATAGTTGGCATCAATGGCAGTAGAGTGAGTACATATGCCAGCACACAGGAAGGCCCCTGGACCAGGTCAGAGGAAGAGGGTGAGGATGGAGGCGGGAGGGGAGGGTTGTTTCCTCAGGGAGCATGAGGAGGCGCGGTCAGGGGGAGTGTGAGGCATGTGTGTGCGTGCCTGCCTAACAGGACCACCAAGGCAGACACTCTGACCTGGGGTTCGGCAGTTGGGCCGGGCTGGGCTGGAAGCTCATGTCCTGCCATGGATGGACCTTGTAGCTTCATGCAATACTGGAACCCCGGGGAACCCAACAACCATCAGGAGGAAGACTGTGGTGAATTCAAGAACAACGGTTGGAATGACGACCAGTGCTCCAAGGACAAGTTCTGGGTGTGCAAGCGGCCCACGGCCCCCTGCGAAGCTGCCTGAAGCTGGACCCTCCTCCTCCTCTTCCTCCTCACTCCATCCCCCACTCCGCCCGGCTGGGCCGCTTACCCAGGCCCTGCCTGCCACCACCCCACCCCTAGCCGCATCTGCTGGGATCGCACCATCGGTGGTGGTGGTGGTGGTGGTGGTGGTGGCGGCTTCCGTCCTGCCTTGGGTTTCCAGGTTGTGGCACCCCCTTGGAGCTCAATAAAGTGAGCCACTGTGGGGAAGACTCCAGGCCCCGGGGCGAGGGGTGTGTGTTCTGTTCTGGCTCTTTCTGGCTCGATCTCGCTGAGATTGCCACGTGCACCTGCTGTATTTCCCGCTCCCCGCCCCCTCCACGCGGGGGGGACCTCATCCTGCAGACTGGGGGCGCCCGAATGAAGGAGCTGAGTGCATCGGTGGGCAAGGGGGGGGGGGGGCGATCCAAGAGCCAGAAACACCCGAGCTAGTGCCTAACCTTGGAGCACCAAGGGGCAGACCAAAACCCACGGCACTTTCTCTCCCTTCTGCCTCCCTCTGCTTAAAAAGAACAGAAGAGGGCCTGGCAGCGTGGCCTAGTGCCTAAGGTCCTCGCCTTGAATGAGCCGGCATCCCATATGGTCGCTGGTTCTAATCCCAGCAGCTCCACTTCCTCTCTGTCTCTCCTCGTCTCTGTATATCTGACTTTGTAATAAAAATAAAATAAATCTTAAAAAAAAAAAAATAACAGAAAAGAGCGTCCCTGGCCTTAATACTATCGTTTCTTACGCTTTCTTTGAGTTGTAAATAACAGACCAAAGCATACCAAGACGCTGTGTTAATGTCTTCTCTCTTACTTTTTTTTAGTTTTACTAACATAAGAATCATTGTTCTAAGAATTGCTAGCTTCGCATAAGAATTAAGGAAAGGGCCCAGCGCGGTGGCGCAAGTGGTTAAAGGTCCTCCTCGCCTTGCATGTCCGGGATCCCATATGGGCGCCGGTTCTATCCCGGCGGCCCTACTTCCCTTCCAGCTCCCTGCCTGTGGCCTGGGAAAGCAGTCGAGGACGGCCCCCTGCACCCGCGTGGGAGACCCGGAAGAGGCTCCTGGCTCCTGGCTTCGGATCGGCATAGTATCGGCCGTTGCGCTCACTTGGGGAGTGAATCATCGGACGGAAGATCTTCCTCTCTGTCTCTCCTCTCTGTATATCCGCCTTTCCAATAAGAAAATAATAAAAATAAATCTTTATAAAAAAAAAAAAGAATTAAGGAAAGCCTTCCTGTGACATCTGTGTTCTTGTTGGGGCATGAAAGTCTGTGTATTCACAAATCAAAGTGCGTCATCCTGAAGGCGTGGCTGATGGCCGCAGCGTAGATGAATAAAATCGTTTTCTCCCTTAAGCTGCTGCTTCTCGCTCGTCTGGCCGATGAATCCTGACACCCGAAGATGATTCTCTCACTAACGGGGTTCGAATCCCAGCTCCAGCCCCTGGCTCTAGCTCCCGTTTCATGCACACCCTGAAAGGCAGCAGGTGACAGCTTAAGTCCTTGCATCTCTGGGGGGGGGTGAGCTCCTGGCGCTGCCCAGCTAGACCACAGTCCCAGGGTTGCAGGTGTGTGGGGAGTAAGCCAGCAGGTGGGAGATTTTATTCTCTCTCTCTCTCTCTCTCTCTCTCTCTCTCTCTCTCTCTCGGGTCATAAGAATAAATAAATCTGTATTTACACCTTGTCCCTGATTCCTGGATGGCAGTAATATCCTCTATTGTTACAGGTGAGTGTGGCGACACGTGACCCAGGGCAGGGTCCCCCCAGAGGAGCCTGGAGCAGGGGATGGTTGTCACCAGGAAGGCCTGTGTGGGATTAGGAGTTTGGGGGTTTCAGTTTCACCCAGCAAGCTCTGTGGGGACTGAACTCTGAAAAGCTTTTTTTTTGTTGTTGTTTGTTTGTTTCTCTTTAAACAGATTTATTTATTGCAAGAGTTAGAGAAAGATCTTTCATCCACTTACTGGTTCACTCCCCAGCCACAACAGTCAGGTTTAGCCCAAATTGAAGCCAGGAGCTAGGAGCGTCCTGTGGGTCTCCCACGCGGGTGCAGGGTCCCAAGGCTTTGGACCGTCCTCCACTGCTTTCCCAGGCCACAAGCAGGGAGCTGGATGGGAAGTGGAACAGCGGGGATTAGAACCGTCGTCCTTATGGGGTCCCAGTGCTGCAAGGGGGAGGGTTTAATGATTGAGCCATTGCATTGGGACCTCCTGTGTACTTCTAAAAATATATTTGTTTATTTAAATGTAATTTTAAAAATGAAAATATAGACTAAGCAACAAAAAAGTATTTGTTTATTTGAAAGTTGCAATGAGAAGCCATCCTCAGCTGCCTTTCCAGGCCCATTCATAGGGACCTGGGTCGGAAGGAGAGGAGCCTGGTCTCAAACCAGCGCCCCTCTAGGAGATGCCAGGGTTGCCTGTAGTGGATTCACCCACCATACGACAACCCCAGCCCCCGACACCCTGATGTTTGTGAGGCGCACAGAGTCCGTAACCCCAATAATGTGGGACCCCTTCCCGCGTTCCCCTCGCCCTGTTCATGCGGCTGACTCGGTTCCAAGCATTCGGCTCAAGTAGTAAATAAAACATAAAGGGTTTCCTGATTGCCCCGCGCCAACTGGCTGATTCCCACACCTGCAAGTCAGCGGGATGGAAGCCCCTGATTTGTAACTTACCTTGGAGGCAGTCTTGGGCACTGACTTTGCAGCTGGCATCCGAGCCAGGGCATAGGGTCCCTAGAATTGGGGAAGTGGTGGTTGTGGAAAAAAACAAAAACAAAATCAAAAAACCAAAAAAACCCCAAAAACTCAGTGGTGGGATTGGTGTGATAAACTAGTGGCTACAGTCCATGCCTTGTCTGCTCCAGGATCCCATACAGGCACTGATTTGTGTCTCGGAGGACCCACTTCCCATCCAGCTCCCTACTTGTCCCCTGGGAAAGCAGTGGAGGACGGCCCAAAGCCTTGAGACCCTGCACCCGCGTGGGAGACCCAGAAGCAACTCCTGGCTCCTGGCTCCGGATCGGCTCAGCTCCGGCCATTGTGGCCACTTGGGGAGTGAAGCAGCAGATGGAAAGATCTTTCTGTTTCTCCTTCTCTGTAAATCTGCCTTTCCAATAAATAAATAAATCTTAGCGGGGGGGGGGGGGGGGGGGAAATCCACTGGTTTCCCCTTTGTCCTGAGCAGCTAACTTGGGTTAAATGTGGTAGCCCTGGAGTCAACTTTGTTTTTTTTTTTTTTTTAACTTAAAGCAATTTCATTGTCGCGTGGTCAAGCTGCCAGTTACAACACACACTTCACTGGAGTGCCAATTGCAGACTCAGTGTTTTTGGAGCTGTGCCCTGCACCTGGCCACAGTAGGGAGCGGAAGGGGGTGAGGGTGGAGGGCAGGGGCTTTTGGTGCAAACACCAGTGGGGGTTATCTCTTCCTCTGTGAGTTTCAAGTGCGTTCTGGGTGTTTTTTTTTTTTTTTTTTTTTTGAGGAAGACACTGGTCAGATCTTTGGTTCTTCTCAAAGTTAATAATTATTTTATTGGGCTAAATGCAGTAGTCTGGTGGCTAAAGCCCTCGTCCTGCACGGGCGCTGGTTCTAATCCCAGCACGGTGGTCCAGTGACTAAATCTTTGCAGTACTTGGTCTGGGATCCTATATGGGCTCCCGGAACTTCATCTGGGAACCCAAGGACTTGGGCTCTGTTGCCTTCCCAGGGTGCACGTGCAGAATGGAGAGCAAGCAGGTGTCTGAAGCAGTAACTTGACTGCTGCGGTCAACAGCCACACTCTGAACGCACTTTTCTAGAAGAACAGATAACCTCTAAGATAAACACACAGTGACCTCTAAGATACACATCGAGAATGTTCCAGAAGGTTCCAGAATGTTCCAGCGCACAGAAGAATTCCTGATCGCCCTCCCTTTGTCTCTCTAGCTAACCCCAGTCTTGGGGGTGCCCTTCTGAACTTTAAAGTCCACCTCAACTCAGCTCCAGGTTCTTGGGTGCTTGTGTGAGAGTCAACATGTGCATGAAACATGGGCAATTTCCTTTTTGCGGGCTATACAGAACTCCAACCTCGGGCCAGTCATCATTTGGTTGTCAGTAAAGCTCCAATCAGGTCTCTATTATTTTTAAAAATATATATTTTTAATTTATGATTGGAAAGATGTATCAGATTTACAAAGAGAATGAGAGACAATGAAAAAGATCTTCCACCTGCTGGTTCACTCCCTAAGTGGCCGCAACAGCCAGAGCTGAGCTGATCCGAAAGCCAGGAGCCAGGAGCTTCTTCTGGGTCTCCCATGCAGGTGCAGGGTCCCAAGGCTTTGGTTCGTCCTCTACTGCGTTTCCAGGCCACAAGCAGGGATCTGGATGGGAAGTGGAGCAGCCGGGATTAGAACCAGTGCCCATCTGGGATCCCAGCCCTTGCAAGGCGAAGCCATGGCACCGGGCCCCAGTCATCTTTCTCTTGTTTTGTTGGTACTGTCAGACTGTTTGGTCAGCAGCGTGGAAGCAGATGGCCAAGGAACAAGCTTCTAGCTCCCCAGTCACAAGGCACAAAACATGGGGGACTGGTTTCCCAGAATTCCTTGTATCCCCCCATCGGCTTCGACTATGAAGCCGTGGGTCACAGGCGGGGACCCTGGAATGGATGCTTGTATGGAGCTATTACAGAGCACCTCGTGGTGGTACTGACAGACATTCCAGGAACCCCAGAACGCCCTGATTGCCAAGGAAGGTTGGCAGGGCTGACGGTAACCAAGCAACCAGGAACATCAATAAAGCCAGCCAGCCAGGCCTGGAAGTCAGAAGGGAAGATGGGGCTGCTTTCTGCCCAACCCAGCCCCAGCCTGAGATCGGGGTGCAGAGGTGGAAAAGGAGGGGGTACAGTAAGGGACCAATCAGAGGATCCCACAGCTGTCCCCGCCCCCCAGGTCTGCCGTGCCGGGAGGGCCCTAAGACTGCCCCCCTCCACCCCTATCTAGACATCCCTCCCCTGAATTCCTGCAACACACACACACACACACACACACACACACACACACACACACACACACGCACACACGCTGGGATGAGGTTGAATGAGTGCCCTTCTCCCCTCCCTGCTTTCCGGAGCCCCTGCCCAGTTCCCTGTTTCTCTTCCTGAGTGACGATAAATTCACGAGAGAGAATCAGGCCGTTGGGAATGCAAGCTCAGCCCCCAGCAGTGAGGTCCGGCCGAGGACAGGGCTGCAGGCGAGGGACATGAGCGACTTCATGGCCACGAGGGAGCAGCCGCAGGGCCCCCTGGGTGAGGCTGTGGTGGTGGTGGTGGTGGTGGTGGTGGTGGTGGGAGCTGTGGGGACTGTGGGTATAGGTCATGGGCAGAGGATGTCACACAGCCCAGGCCCTGGCGCTGGCCCTCCAGAGGGGAGGCAGTGCCCCGGACCTTCTAGAACAGACGTGGGGTCGCAAACTACTCGTGGTCTCAAGGTGGGCCAGGTGGGGCAAGGTTACGGGTAATGGGCTTGGACTTCTGGGGTGCTGGGAGGTTGAGGCTGGGGTCCTGGATCCCTGGGTGCTGGGGTCCCTTGACCCCTGGGTGCTGGGAGGAGGGGATTGGGTGCTGAGAGCTGGTAGTCCGGATCCCTGGGTGCTAAGAGGAGTGGTTAGGGGCTGGAAGCCTGGATCCCTCAGTGAAGGGAGGTGGAGGTAGGGGCTGGGGAATGTGGACCCTTGGGTGCTGGGAGGTGGGGCTGGGGACCTGGACCCCTGGGTGCTGGATCCCTGGGTGCTGGGAGTTGGGGCTGGGGTCCTGGATCCCTGGGTGCTGGGAGGTGGGGGCTGGGGACCTGGACCCCTGGGTGCTGGGAGGTGGGGGCTGGGGACCTGGACCCCTGGGTGCTGGGAGGTGGGTGGGGCTGGGGACCTGGACCCCTGGGTGCTGGGGTCCCTTGACCCCTGGGTGCTGGGCTGCCTGTCCCCAGGCCAGCTGCAGGCAGGGACTCAGTGGCATGGAGCGCCTCTCCCCTCCCCTGCAGGCCATCTCAGGAGTCACCTGTCCCTGGTGCTGCAGCTGCTGTGCGCTGTGCTGCTGGTAGCCATCCTGGCTCAAGGTCAGGGGCAGGTCAGGCAGGGAAGGAAGAGGCGGTGGGGCGGGTGGGTGGAGAATCCAGGCGCTGGAGCCCTCTCTCTCTCTCTCTACAAGTCAGCTCCCCTCTCCTTCCTTCGGATTTACAAGAGACAGGACCCTCAAACGCTGTGTCCCCAGGACAGGGCACAACGTAGGCATCTAATCAGTGCTGTTCTGCTTGTCTTGGTGTAGTGTCCAAAGTCCCCAGCTGCCCAGAGCAGGAGTCCAACGAGGAGCTGTATCAGGATCTGATGCAGCTCAAGGCGGGACTGGGTGAGTTCAGCACCTGACAGAGTCGACGGGGCTGTGGGGCTCTGTGAGATGGCAGCATAGAACACTCGGTGTCCGCAGGAGGCCGTGGATACAGTACACTCTCAGGACTGATGGGTTCTGCTGGCCTGGAGACGGGTGTGGAAGGAGCGGTGGACGTTGGAGGGTCCCAGCCTCATCTACCTGTCGCTGCCCTCCCTCCACAGCCAACCTGTGCCGGCCCTGTCCCTGGGACTGGACTTTCTTCCAGGGACACTGCTATTTCTTCTCCAAGTCCCAGAGGAACTGGCACGACTCCATGTCGGCCTGCCAGGACGTGGGGGCCCAGCTGGTCATCGTCAGAAGCGATGAGGAGCAGGTGCGTTGGGCGGGGTTAGCGGGGGGGAAGGTGAGCGTGTGTGGTGGTGGTAGTTGCATCAGGCCATGGGTTTTCGGGGTGGAATAAGATGACAGAAGAGACAAATATTGCAGGGGGGTTTTCTGCAGCACTTGGGGGAGGCATGGATGAGGACAGGACAGCCCTGAGGAGGTCCTGGGCACCTTACAAGGGACCCCAGGGGAACACCCATAAGCTTGGGGTGTGGGTAAGTGTGCTGGCCAGCGTTGCTGCCTTGGCTGGTTAGTACATGGAGGGATGTGGCGTTTGCCTATCTCCCTGATGTATGCACTCTCGGGGGGCGGGGCGGGGGGCTGCTTCCACTATGCGACAGGGCTGGGGGGCGTCCCTCGGGAGAAGGGGCATGTTCTGGTCTGGAGCCCAAGCGTTCTGGCTGTCAGCCCATCACAGGGAGGGGGAGGCCTTGGAGTTGCTCAGAATGCACCTGCTGGAGATGCGGGTAGCAGGGATGCGATGCAAGTGCATTCAGGGCCCGCCACTTCCGTGAGGATTAGGACTCCGCTCCGCCAGACATTGGAGGGTTACACTGCAAACACGACCTCCTGCCTGAAGTTTAGGGTCATCGTGTGCCGGCCACAGGGTACCGTGTGTGGAGGCATCCCCTCCTGAGTCCTTGCCTCCTACCTTCTCTCTCTCTCTTTTCTCCAGTCCTTCCTGCAACAGACTTCCAAGTCCCTAGGCCCCACTTGGATGGGGCTCTCGGACCTCAACATGGAGGGCGTGTGGCACTGGGTGGACGGCTCGCCGCTCGAGCTCAAGTAGGTGCCAGACAGGGCAAGGGACACAGGTGTGACCTCAGCTGCCCTCCTCCTCACCCCACCCGGGGACTCTGCAGAACCTCTGGGCAGGAAAGGCTGGGTCGTGATGGCCCCATCCAGGCGCCAACGGGGTGCCAGATGCCACTAATTACATCTTGCACGGCCGGCCACAGCAGCAGGTGGATCTTCCAGCCTGGGTGGGTAGTTCACATCATGGAAATTGAATACAGAAGCCCCAGGGAACACGAGAATTATTGCAGGTGCATTTTAGGCTGTGGTTGGGGAGACAGTGGTATCCTGGTCTGTGGGAAAGAAAGGGGCGAGGTTGAGTCGGCAGGGTTAGAACCGGCGACCCTGCATCCTGCCTTTGGTCCACCGGGCCTTGTGTGGCTCCTGACCCGGGTACGTGGACTGAGGCATGGCCTCCAGGGTGAATGGCCACGCTCTCTCCTTTGGGCGGGTTCCACCCCTGAACAGGCTAAGCTCCCACCCGCGCGAGGCTCCGGTGCGGGGTTGGTCCGGGTGGGAGGATCTCCGGTGCGGGAGGAAAGCCTGGCTGCTGCTCACGTGCTTGCTTGCTGAGTCCGGGGACCTTCGCAGCTTCACCAAGTTCTGGAACCGTGGGGAGCCTAACAACATCGGAGGGGAAGACTGCGCCGAGTTCAGGGATGACGGCTGGAACGACTCACTCTGCAACGGCCTCCGGTTCTGGGTCTGCAAGCAGGCGGCAGGCTCCTGCACCCGGGAGTAAAGAACGTGGGCATCCCTCTCCCCAACATGCTTGCGCACCCTGCAGCCTCACCCACCCACCCCGGTCGTCTGGCTGGACCGCACCCAGGGTCTGAGCTGCTTCTTGGCATCCCCTTGGAGCTGAATAAAGTGAGTTGCTGTGAGGCCTGCTCCGGCTTTGTGTGAGGTGGGAAAGTGGGACTGCCCCGTGCACCTGCTGCGGACTTGGGGCTCTCCCCCGGTTGCTGGAGCTCCGTGCATTCCCCCACTCAGTGTGTAAGCACGCAGCTCCTTTGAACCTTGGGGCCCTAAGATGGGTGCTCGTATCTTATTTATTCTTTTTCTTTTTTAAAAAAGATTTATTCATTTGAAAGGCAGAGCCAGAGAGAGAGAGAGAGAGAATCTTCTATTCATTGCTTCACTACCCAAAATGACCACAAACAGCAGGAGCTGGGCCGGGCTGAAGCCAGGAGCCAGGAGCTTCTTCTAGGTCTCCCGCGCAGGTGCAGGGTCCCCAGGACTTGGGTCGTCTTTGACTGCTTTCCCAGGGAGCAAGCAGGGAGCGAGTGGAACTGCTGGGACTCCAGCTGGCATCCCATATGGGACTGATGCCACAGGCAGCTGCTTAACACACTGCGCCACAGCTGCGGCCCATCCGGTGAACAAATCCTGAATCCCTCTGCCCACAGCCCCGCAGCTCATTGTGCTGGAAAACCCTGGCTAGTTCCTCAGCAGCTCCCAGCAGGTGCTGCCTCTCCGTGCCCATCCCCTTACGGGGTGCATCGGGAATCTGGAATCTGCACGCAGGTGCACCTGCAGCCCAGGCTGGTCTGGGGGGCGTGGCTCCAGGCCAACCTGTTAAGTGTTCTGACATCTGCCAGGCCTGCAATTGTTGTTGACCCTTCAGATACTGAATTATCTTTAGCTAATTTTCAGATAGCCATGCTTCAAATGGAACGAAGGCGTTATTTCTTTGAAAGACAGAGATCTTCCCGCTACTGGGTCATTCCCTGTAGTGGCCACAGCAACCAGGGCTGGGCCGGGGCTGAAGCCAGGAGCTTGAAGCTCCATCTGGGTCGCCCATGTAGGTGATGGAGACCCAAGGACTTGGTGTCTACCAGGGTCTGCCCCAGCAGGGAGCAAAGCCAGGAGTCGAACCCCTGCCCTCGGGAGGGCATCCCATGCAGCGGGGTTAAACCAAATGCCTCTCTCACCCAAATCTGAATGCATTTAACATCATTGAATTGCACACCCAAGGTGTTTTTAGTGGCTAGTTCTGGGCCACACATGCCGCAGTTTAAAAACAAAAATCTCCTTGGAGTTTTCGTTGGGAGATCAGTGCGTTTATAAGGAAGGCACTCAAGTCCTTTGACCGTTCTTGCTGAGAATTCATTTTGAGTGTGTGTTAGATCCCATTTAAGCGTGGCAGCTTCCGATCTGTTCTTAAAGCATCCTGGTAGCTTGGTTTTTTTTTTTTAAATACTTATTTATTTTTATTGGAAATTCAGATTTATTAAGAGAGAAGGAGAGACAGAAAAATCTTACGTCTTATGATTCACTCCCCAAATGGCTGCAACGGCTGGAACTGAGTTGACCCGAAGCCCAAGAGCCTCTTCCGGGTCTCCCACACGCAGGTGCAGGGTCCCAAGGCTCTGGGCCGTCCTCTACTGCTCTCCCAGGCCACAGGCAGGGAGCTGGATGGGAAGTGGGGCTGCCGGGATTAGAACTGGTATCTATATGGGATCAGGTACATGAAAGGGAAGGATTAGCCAATTGCGTCATTGGGCCGGGCTCAGCAAAGCAAAAATGTTTACACTACTTTTGAAATTGTTTAGGTGATGCTTACATAGTTGAGAAGGGCTGAAGAACAGGAGAACTGGAGGAGATTTTCGTTTCCAACTTTTTCCCCCTTCGTCCCGTATTTGTGGGAAAGGGGGACAAAAGGGTGAGAAGCCGCACCCACAGCCCAAGTGCATCGGGCATGGGGGACGGCCACCCAATGTCATCACAGGGTCCCCGATTGCAGCATGCTCCAACGGTTCTACTCATGTGGTTTCGACAGTTCTGGAATGCTATTGAGTTGGTTGCTGCAAGGATGAGGGAAATCCTTCCACGGTCCGTTGGCTGACATAGTCCACCTTAGAGTCTCCATTCACCCAGACACTTGCTGTCAACGCTTGGCTGGGAGAGGTGTCCAGTTTGTCCAGGTGTCCATGGTACTAGGTGTCATCTTAAGGCCTCCAATGAACGGCTTGTCATGTCCTCCATGTGCATCGGGGGTATGCTGGCCGCTGCACCATCTTCAGAAGACGAGGAGGCCCTGTCTGGCTCATGCCCTCCAAGCTCGGACCTCAGGTTGTTCTAGAATTCTCCTCGTGGTTGGGTGATCCCAGACCTGAGTCCTGTGTCTGCGATCCCGTACAGGGTCCGGCTCAGTCTGTTACCCACCTTAGCCTACAGACACGCTGGTGGTTGTAGGTGTTGCGTCAGTTCTGTCTCCAGTCCCATCTATTACGTCCACCAATGGATTTGTTCGAAAATATTGCTCATGTCTCATGCAGGGAGAATATTTCTCAAAGTTCCTGAAAGTTGCCCTTTAGCAACCTGAGAACGTTGGATCCTGTTTCTGTTAGCAGGCATGCATTTGGGAGGTGTGTGTTTAGCTGATTTTTTTTGTTTGTTTTTTAAGATTTATTTATTTTTAGTGGAAAGGTGGATATAGAGAGAGGAGGAGAGACAGAGAGGAAGATCTTCTGTCTGCTGGTTCACTCCCCAAGCGGCTGCAACGGCCGGAGCTGAGCCAATTTGAAGCCAGGAGCCAGGAGCCTCTTCTGGGTCCTCCACGTGTGGGTGCAGGGTCCCAAAGCTTTGGGCCGTCCTCCACTGCTTTCCCAGGCCACAGGCAGGGAGCTGGAGGGGAAGTGCAGCAGCCATGAAACGAACCGGTCCTCGCATGGTATGTCGGCACAAAAAGCAGCATGGCAGTGTGCTATGCTACCGCTTCAGGCCAGTGACCACGTTCTTGTAAAGCTCTCGGAGGTGCAAACAGCCCACCAGTCGCCAGTGGGGACGATGTGGCACCCAGCAAATCTAAGGAGAAGAAAAGATGAAAGAGAGAGCGTACGAGAATACCCAGAATGCCTGCTGTCTGGTGGTGGTTGCTTTACGGGACCTGAAAGAGGATCTGAAAGGGATTCAGGAGCCCACGCTTGACAAAGCGGGGCGGAAGGAGCCCACGTCACCCTTTTCTGTGGAGCTATCAACCAGGAGCTTCCTCCAGGTCACTTGGGGAGTGAATCATCAGACAGAAGATCTTCCTCTCTGTCTCTCCTCCTCTCTGTATCTCTGCCTTGGCATTACAAATAAATAAATCTTTAAAAAATTGTAAACAAACAAACAAGGAAAGCATCATCCGAATTTGCCAAAGGAAGAAGCTATTCTAAAAACAGCAGAAGTAAACGATGCATTTTTGGGGTTACGCAGCCAGTGAGCGGCTGGGGACCCTGCTGTCTCCTGGGAGACCCAAATGCAGTCAGCCAGGCTCCTCGGTCCATGCGTCCGTGCGGAGCCCTCGAGGCCCAGTGACTTTGCAAAAGCTTGGCCATCTGACCACAGCATCCCTTGGGATAGCAAACACCTTCTCTCACGTAGATTGATTTTTATTATTTAGTTGAGAAGAATACACGCACACACACAGAGCTCCCATCCACTGATTGAATAGTCCAATGCTCCCGGCAGTTGCTGCTGGGCTGAAGCCAATGCCAGGAGCCTGGAACTCCATCCGGGTCTCCAACACGAGTAGGGAGGAGCCTAGACACATGAGCCTCCCAGCGTCTGAGCTGCAATTGAGGTGCAAAAATGGAACTTGAGGGCCTGGTGGTGTGGCCTAGCAGCTAAAGTCCTCGCCTTGAATGCGCTGGGATCCCATAGGGGCGTCGGTTCTAATCCTGGCAGCTCCACTTCCCATCCCGCTCCCTGCTTGTGGCCCGGGAAAGCAGTGGAGGACAGCCCTGAGCCTTGGGACCCTGCACCTGTGTGTGGGAGACCTGGAAGAAGTTCCTGGCTCCCGGCTCCAGTTCGGCACAGCATTGGCTATCGCAGGCACTTGGGGAGTGAATCATCGGATGGAAGATCTTCCTCTCTATCTCTCCTCCTCTCTGTGTATCTGACTTAAAAATAAATAGATCTTTAAACAAAAATGGAACTTTGGGAACCTGGACATCTCAACCACTTGGCCAGATGCACGGCCCTGGGAAACGAATTCCAAGTTGAGTCTTGGTGGGAGCACTCCTGCAGTGCTCCACCACATCCTTGGGGTGATCTAACCCTAGGGGGCTCCCCAGACCTCACCTGTCAAAACCATTCCCAGCTTCTCCAAAGCTGCCCAAGCCCTGTGTGTCCTGATGCCACACGGTGTGGACCCTTCTCTCACCCACCCAGCTTGCCACCTCCTCCGGGAAGCCTCCCGGTTCAGTCTGACCCATCACAGTCTCCCCACTCCCTCTCACCTCTCCATGGGGTGGGGGGGACCCCATATCCCTTCACTGAAAAAGCTAGAGGTGGACTGCGGTATGCCCCAATAGCTGGGATTTCACTTTCCCTGGCAAGTTCAAGGTGGTACCACATACAGGATTACATCATAGCAACCCCCTTCCTATCTGCCTTGCCTTTCAAAAAAAATTATATTTTTTTATTTTAAAAGATGTATTTTTTGAACGGCGGGAGCTGAGGTCTTTTGACACCAGGAGCTTCTTCCGGGTCTCCCATGCGGGAGGAGCTAGATGGGAAGTGGGGCTGCTGCTGGGATGCAACCAGGCCCCACATGGGATGTGAGCACAGCAGGTAGAGGATTACCTTGCTATGCCACAGCGCCAGTCCCTGCCTTATCTTTCGCCAGGGTCGGGGCACGGGGCCTGGGTGCTTTCTCTAGCCAACCGCGTCTGTGCCCTCCAGGTTTTCTCTTGCAGGAATACCCCTCCCTACAAGCTGTGGTCTCCTACATGGCTCCCTCCCTTCCTTCCCGACAAGGGCTGATGCATTCCTTCTACCCAGCTCCTTTCCTGTGACTGCAAAAATGACACAGTTTTCACTTTCTCAATTCTTAGTAAGTGCTTCTCAGGGTGTGGCCTGCCAGAACGTTGTGGGCCAACGTCAAGCTCTTCTGCTCGGTCAGCTGCTGGCACCTGCTGTGAGAGGGGAGAGAGAGAGAGAGAGAGGAGACAGAGAGAGAGAGAGAGAGAGAAGAGAGAGAGAGAAAGAGGAAAGAGGGAAGAGAAAGGAGAGAAGAGAGAGAGAAGAGAGAGAGGAGAAGAGAGAGAGAGAAGAGAGAGAGAGAAAGGAAAGAGAGGAGAGAGAGGAGAGAGAGTGGAGAGAGAGAGAAAGGGAGAGCAAGAAGAGAGAGAAAGAGGAAAGAGAGAAGAGAGAGAGAGAAAGGAAAGAGAGGAGAGAGAGGAGAGAGAGAGGAGAGAGAGAGGAGAGAGAGAGAGGGAGAGATTGGGAGAGCTTCCACAGGCTGGTACTCTTCCCCCACGGAGCCACAACAGCCCGAGGCTGGTCAGTCTGAAACCAGGAGCCAGGAGCTCCATCTGGGTCTCCCACATGGGTGCAGGAACCCAAGTACTTGAACCACGCTCCTCTGTTTTCCCAGGCACATGAGCAGGGAGCTGGATGGGAAACGGGAGCCACCAGGACTCAGACTGGTGCCCCTGCGGGATGGTGTTCCATCCTTGGCTTGCGTGTCACCTGCATCTCAGGGCAAATGTGGTTTTTTTTTTTTTTTTTCTTTTCCTTTCTGTTGGCTTCAATCTCTAGAAGTTTTTCTACAGAGCCTGGCGCAATGGCTCAGTGACTAAATCCTTCCCTTGTAAGCCACCCACATCCCATATGGACGCCGGTTCTAATCCCGGCTGCTCCACTTCCCATCGAGCTCCCTGCTTGTGGCCTGGGAAAGCAGTAGGGGATGGTCCAAAGCCTTGGGACCCTGCACCTGTGTGGGAAACACGAAGAGGCTCCTGGTTCCTGGCTTTGGATTGGCTCAGCTCCGGTCTTTGCAGCCGCTTGGGGAGTGAATCAGCAGATAGAGGATCTTTCCTCTCTGTCTCTCCTTCTCTCAGTATATCTGATTTTTTTTAAAAAATTTTATTTATTTTTTTAAAAAGATTTATTTATTTTTTTAAAGATTTATTTTTTTATTTTTATTGGAAAGGCGGATATACAGAGAGGAGAGACAGAGAGGAAGGTCTTCCGCCCAATGATTCACCCCCCAAGTGACTGCAACGGCCAGTGCTGCGCCAATCCGAAGCCAGGAGCCAGGAACTTCCTCCGAGTCTCCCACATGAGTGCAGGATCCCAAGGCCTCGGGCTGTCCCTCCCAGCGTTCCCAGCTGCATTTTGGGAGTTAGATAGGAAGCGGAGCAGCTGGGATTCGAACCGGCGCTCACCTAGGATGCAGGCAACCATCATTAGTGTTTGATTCATTCGCGCCCAGTGGCAATAAAATGGCTTGCTCACGTAGCGTGGGCTTCCCGATGGAAGCAGAACACAGCCCAGCACGCCCTACCCGGGCCTTTGGAGAGTCATCCACGGCGAAGAGGCACGATACACAAACTCTCCAAGGGTGTCAGCATCTTCCCCCACCTCCTTCCGTCGACTCTTTCCATTGCATTTGCCCCCGCCAACATATGTATATGTTGCTCCCCTGAGCAGTGCGGGAACACGACAGCGTGCCTTTGTCCCCCATTCCACATCAGAGAAGACTGAGGCTTTGCCAAGATTCCTATATCCCCCCTGCCCACACACACACACATTCACGCAGCCCATGGCACCTGCCGTCACTCCTCAATCCGTCACAAAGTTCGAGGTCACCTCCGGTCCAATCCATGCCAGGCAGCTCCTGGAACGTTTAAGAAGGGAAACCATGCCCAAAGGGACAGCAGGTGTCAGAAGTCAGCCCTAGGACCACGCCCCCCCCCAAAAGCAGGGTCCAGTACCAGCCTTGGGGTCCAGTTGGGTTGGGTTGGATGGGTGGGTGGGTGGGTGGGTGGGTGTGGGGTGGGGGGGCGGGGAGCTGTGTCTCCGAGGACAGGGTGGCTAAGCCTGCCACCTGACTCTCTCCTAGCCCAGCAGGGGCCTCCCCCCGCTTCCCACCCACCCCCCGTGTTGTGGTTGGTCAGCTCCCATTACCGAGAATTAGGCTAAGGAAATAGGAAGGAAGGGAGAATGGGTGGGGCAAGGCAGAGTAGGGGCTAAATTAAGATCTGGGCTCCGCGCTGGGTCCTTGCTCTGCCATGGAGTCCTTCGGGTACATGAAATGGGGTGATGGCCCTGGAGGTAAAAAAATCTTCACCTTGGGTGACCCCCACTACCACCATGCCCGGGTCCGATGGTGGAAAGGGGCGAGGCGCTACACCTGCCTCCCGCAGTGGCTGTGGTACCCCAGGCGGGTGTCTTTACCTCCCTGGAATCCCGGTGCCCAGGGTTCGGTCCTGGGGTGGAGGGGATGGGGACGCGGGGGGGTGGGGAATGGTATTGGACGAGAGACCTAGGAATCCATCTGTATTCTTCCAGGACACTGGAAGTCCCGAGTTTTTTTCTTGGCTTTGGCTGTCCTGGCGGGCACAGTCCTATGGGCGCTCATTCTGAGTGTCTTCCTGTCGCATGGTGAGTGAGCCCCTTTAGAGAGAAAAGGGGGTGTTACTGGTCCCCCTTCCATGCTCGGGGTGCACCTGAGCGTATGCGCGCCTGTGGGGGACCTCGCGCGCCTGTGTGCGCGGCCCCCAGCTCGTGCATCTGTCGGCGGGTTCCGAGTCAGGGCAGTGATGGGCGGGGAAGGAGCGTGCCCTCACTCCACGACGCGCTGTGTCGGAATGCGGTTCTGGGGTCCGCACTTCCCGGACGCCCCTACAGAAGCCTTTCCCCCTCCCCGCAGCTTCCACCGAGCGGGAGGAGCTGTTCCGCCACCTGGAAGAACTGAGCGCAAACGGTGCGTGCTAAGAGGCCAGTGCCTTGCGGGGAGAGGATGATGAATGCGTGGGGACCCCACGGTCCGCAGGGCGGGGAGGGGGTGTCCCTGGAGCAGCTGACCCAGTATGCTCGTGGGGCGCGGGGTGGGTCGTTGCAGCTTCCAAGCACGGGGTGGCACTGGGCACCTTGAAGAAGGATGTCGGAACCTGTCAGAGCTGCTGTGAGTGAGTAGGTGGGAGGGAAGCAGGGCGCGCTGCTGGGGCTTGGAGGAGGGGTGAAGTTTGTGGGGCGGGGCTTGCTGGCAGGCAGGTGGGACCCCGCGGGGGGCACGCTGGTCTCAGAAGTCCGGTTCCTTGCTTTGGCCCTCCTCTTCCGCCTGCTACTCCTCGCCATTCCTGGTGCTTTCTAGGCCAGACAGTCCAGGGACAGCTGCAGAGCGCACTCAGGGAGCTGGCGGCCACGCAGACCAAGTTGTTGCAACAAGAGAGCGCCTTGAAGGAACTGACCACCAGCGGTGAGGGTCTCCCTGTCCTCTGAGACCTGGTCAAGCCCCTAGCCCTGACCGGTCCAGCTGGTGGATTCTGTCCTGGACCATTCCCTCTGGCCACATCTGGCCCTTACTTAGCTGCTTATGGCAATCTGGGGCTTCGAAATGCCAGTTTGTATTTGGAGACAGAAAGAGCCACCTGCTGATTTAATGCCCCAAATACTACAGAGATGGAACTGGGTTGGGATGAGACCTGGGAGAGGAGGGGATGGGACACGGGGCGACTCAGTTCATCTCCTGCGCCACACAGGTGGCGGGGACCCAAGGACTTGTTATCACCTGAGCTAGGATTCAAATCCAGATTCTACTGCGGGATGTTCCAGCCCAAGTACCAGATCAAACTCTCTATGTGTTTGTTGTGGAGGCAGAGGTGTCCCACCTGCTGGCTTATGCCCGAGGTGCCCACAAAAGCCAGGGTTGGGCATGGGCAGCAATCAGCACCCAGGAAAACCATCCAGCTCTCCCAAGGGGATGCCAGGCACCCACCTCCCGGATCCTGGCACCGTGACCTTTACCTGGCCAAGACCCTGCCCGCACGGTTCAATGCCACCCGCCTGATTCCGCAGTGACCCAGGACGCGGCTAAAGCAAACCGGGACCGTGAGAACATCCGCAATGAGCTGTACCGCGCGCTGCAGAATGTCCAGTTGCAGAACGGTGTGCCCGAGGCAGGGGAGGTGGGGCAGGCCAAGGGGACCCCACCGGGATCCCCACATCCGACAGCCCCAGCCTGGAGCAACTAGCGACCCTCGCCAACCTTCCTCCCCACAGGTTCCTGCGAGCCGTGTCCGGAATCGTGGCGCGTCTTCGAGGGTTCTTGCTACTTTTTCTCAGAGAAGAGGGCTTCGTGGCAGGAGGCGCAGCAGCAATGCGCGCAGGCCAGTGCGCACCTGGTGGTGATTGGAGGCATGGAGGAACAGGTGCGGGGGAGACCCGGGACCTGTATGGGGGGCCAAGCATGGGTGTGTGGGGGGGCTGTCACTTGACGAGCGTGGCCCATATGGACACAAGGGTGGGAGGGACAGGCACGTGAGTGGGCGGGGAGGTGGGGGAAAGGCGGGGTTTCCAGCCTCACCTCCCCGTTTCCTTCTAGAGCTTTCTAAATCGCAATATACAACGCGATCATGGCTACTGGCTGGGCCTGCGGGCCGTGCGCCTGCTGGGCAGGGTTGTACACTACCAGTGGGTGGATGGGGCCATCTTGGGTTTCAGGTAAGGACAGATTATCTTGGCGAGATTTGTGGAGGGGGGCGGGTTCGCTTCCAGGAGTACCGGTTTCGGGGACTTCTCAACTTGAGGCTGGGTTCCAAGGTGTGGGCAGGTGGGTTCCTGGAAGGGAGCAGGTTGTTGGAGGGGTGGGGTGTGTCCAGATGCGTTCTGGGAGCCTAAGCTGGAGCCCAGAGGCACCTGCCATCGCCACCATCACCGGGAGCCTCCCTCCCACCCTCACCGCCCACCCCCAACCTCGGTTCACCGCCCCCCCCCACCCTTGCAGCTACTGGAACTTTGGGGAGCCCAACGACTCCAGGAGGGCGGAAGACTGCGTCATGATGCTGGACTCGGGGATGTGGAATGACGCCCCCTGCAGGAACGAGAGAGATCACTGGATTTGTGAAAAGAGACGCAGCTGCTGACCCTGCCCCGTGGGGTGCCAGGTGTTGCGTCACCAGCCCGGCTGCAAGCACCCGCTGCCCAAGATTCTTTTTTCTAAACCGCCTTGTCCAGCCAAACCCAGTCCAGTCCAATCCGGCCCAGCCCAGTCCAGCCCTGTCCAGCCCAGTCCAGCCCAATCTAGCCCAGTCCAGCCCAGTCCAGCCCTGTCCAGCCCTGTCCAGCCCAGTCCAGCCCAGTCCAGCCCTGTCCAGCCCTGTCCAGCCCAGTCCAGCCCAATCTAGCCCAGTCCAGCCCTGTCCAGCCCAGTCCAATGCTTGTACCCTGCGATTGGATCTGCAGCATAAGACCTCGCCCGATCTCCATCTTCCCCTACCCCCCCCCCTGAAATCTCCTCACTCCCTGGCTCCTGGGGGCTGCCCCTTCCTCTCTCCCAGCCCACCGTATCAGGTGGAGCTGTTCGGCCTTCTGGCCTTCCTTCCCCCACCCTCCACCCCTCGTGGGGACCAAGTGTCGCAGTTTGAGGAAACAGCATTAAACATTTGAGAACATCAACCAGACTCCTGACTCTGGTTAGCTGCCCCGCGAGATGCTGCTGGTTAGCGACCCGGGAGCGGCTTCTGACTACTCCAGGGACCCCCTGGCCCTCCGGTGTCCCGGACACCTGCTGGGATGGGAGGTGTAGCCTGCTCCGAGCCGGTTCTGCCCCTTTCACCTGCTGGGATGGGAGGTGTAGCCTGCTCCGAGCCGGCTCTGCCCCTGACACCTGCTGGGATGGGAGGTGTAGCCTGCTCCGAGCCGGCTCTGCCCCTGACACCTGCTGGGATGGGAGGTGGAGCCTGCTCTGAGCCAGGGAGTCTTGCAGGCGACCTCTGCAGGATCCCACTCCGTGCAGTCCCTTGTGGTCACGGGGTTTCGCCCTGGACAGAGCAGGCTTCTGCAGAAGGACGGGCGGTCAGCAGCAGGTGGAGCAGGGCAGCCCAGCGCCCAGGGCATGGTGCCCAGTCGGATCTGAGCCTACCGCACCACAGCGCAGAGCAAGGCGCCAGCCACACCACCCCCTTTTCTAGGGCTTGAGGACTCCGGGCAGTGGCCGGAGCCCCTCCCCTGGCAGGCTTCCTGACAGTGGAACTGGCTGGGAGCCTGAGTGAGTTTTTCCCAGGGTCTTCCATCCAGGGTGAAATCGGGCTGTGACCACGGCCAGGCTCCCGCTGGAAGCTTTAGGGAGAATTCCTCTTCCCCTCTCCATCCCCCAGCAAGATAACCTGGGGTGAGGGGTGAGGAGGTGAGGGGGTGAGGAGGTGAGGGGGTGAGGGGGTGAGGGGGTGAGGGGGTGAGGGGTGAGGGGTAAGGATGTCTTCTTGCTCAAGGAAGGCTGATTTTCAGGAGCAGGCGGACAGGAAGCCGGGAGTTGAGTCAGATAACCCAGGAGGACAGGAAGTCATGGTCACAGCCTCGCGTGGTTGATAAGGCGAGTTTTTATGGAGCAGCACATGTGGGGAGGGGATGGGGGTGGGAAAGACTGGGGTTCAGAGAACTCTGATGTTGCAATGACAGCCCGAGGAGGGGTGCGTGGGACCCCATTCCCCATTTCAGTGGAACAGAGACAAGGAGAGGAGTTGGTGACCGTGGCACAAGATGCCTTGAATGCACCAGGATCCCATATGGGCGCCGGTTCTAATCCCGGCAGCCCTGCTTCCCATCCAGCTCCCTGCCTGTGGCCTGGGAAAGCAGTGGAGGACGGCGCAAAGCCTTGGGACCCTGCACCTGCGTGGGAGACCTGAAGGAGGTTCCTGGCTCCTGGCTTCGGATTGGCATAGCACTGGCTGTTGTGGTCACTTGGGGAGTGAATCATCGGGCAGAAGATCTTCCTCTCTGTCTCTCCTCCTCTCTGTATATCTGACTTTGCAATAAAAATAAATCTTTTTATAAAATAAAAATTAAAAATCTAAAAAGAAGATGGGACTTCAGACGCAAAGGTAGGTGGGTAGTGGAGGGCTGGGTGCTTTGATATATATATATTTTTTAAATCTTAGTTTTATTTGCTTTATTTATTTGAAAGGCAGAGTTCCAGAGAGAGAGAGAGAGAGAGAGAGAGAGAGATCTTCCCTCTTCTGACTCACTACCCAAGTGGCTGTAACAACCGGAACTGGGCCAGGCTGAAGCCAGGAGCCAGGAGCTCCATCCGGGTCTCCCACAGGGGTGACAGGGACCCAAGCGCTTGGTCTGTCCTCTGCTGCTTTCCCAGGCCATTAATGGGGAGCTGGATGGGAAGTAGAGCAGCTGTGACTACAGACAGGTATATTTAATTTTTCATTAACATATAATTATATATGAGTATTCCTCGGTATCCAGGGGTGGGTAGGTCTCTGCCAACCGTGTGGGAGACCCAGGGAGAGCTCCTGGCTCCTGGCTTCAGCCTGGCCCAGCTGTAGCTGTTGTGACCAATGGGGGGGGGGGATGAACCAACGGATGGAAGATTCTTTTTCTCCCTGCCTCTTAAATAAGCAATTAAATAAGCTTCAGAGAGAGAGAGAGAGAGAGAGACAGAGATGGATTGAGGGATTGGACAGAAGAATGCGCAGGGAACGCGCCATGATAAAGCAAGCTTAGGAGATTCTAGAACTAAGATTCTAGAACATTCTAGAACGAAGGGTGACTTGTTCACATTGTCCCGGTGAATTCCCAGGGTCCCCAGGACCCACGCTGTGCTTTGCTGCCACCTTGCCGCCAGAGGAGGAAGTGATGAGGGCAGACAGGGACAGGAGAGAGTGTGGGGGGAGCGGGGGTGAGGTCAGCCATGGAAACTTCTGGAAAAGCAAACCATCTTCCCTTGGGTGTCTGATCCAGAGCTGTGGATGGCCGAGTTTATGCCACAACCATGAAAACACATGGGAACAGTTCCTTGGGAAGCAGGGAGCTGGGTCGGGGTCATGGATGGCTGGGTGGGTGGGGACGGGGGGTGGGGGGTGTTGCAGCTGACGACCTGCACAGCGGCTACTTAGTGAAAGACCACCAGGCAGTGGAGGGGTTCTTCTCAAGCTTCCACCATTGCCCACCCCCAGGGCGCCCTGCCCTCAGCTCCTCTCCTCCAGGAGACCCCACTGTCCAAGTTTCCGTTCTCTTTATCCCATTCACAAACTGTTTTAGGAACCGCCCCCTCCCACGTCCACGCCCCCCCCCCCCCAGTTCCCCAGCCAAGTTCCACGCCTTGGCAGTCGGGGGTGGGATGGGGGTGTGGGAGAGGTACCTACAGCAGCGTGTCTTACCCTGCTTCCACCTCCGCATCCCACCACGTGACCACCTGTTCCAGAGCCAAGTCAGCAAATATCAGCCTGGTGACCTTAGCATCCTTCCCCCAGCCCCATCAGGACTTCCTGACTGTACTGTCCCCACGGTCACCCTGCTATCCAAGGAAACAACCTTAAGATATAGGAGCCTGACCCTCCCGTCCCTCCCACCCCACCCCCCCATTCCAGGAAACCCCCTCGGATCCCCGATCCCCCCTACCCCCACCCCCGCCCAGCGCCTCCTTCCCAGGAACGCTGAGGAGTTGGGGGAAGCTCCCAGGGGCTCCCCGAAGCTGGGGTGAGCCGCATGGTGCCCCTGCCCTTGGCAAGCCCTTTCTAGAAAGACTCAGACTCCTTCCTCCTTGTCCTAAGCTGGAGGTCTGAGGGGGAGGCAGATATGACTGCTTGACTGCTCAAGTGGGCACAGGAGGGGGGAGATGCTGAGCTCAGAGTTCGAAACCTGTGCTTCCGGCTTCCTGGCTGTGTGTCTGTGTGTGTGTCTGCTTTGTCTCCTAGGGTACTGGGGCCAGCCAAATCGCTGCCCCCCTGAAACAGCTGACAGCTTAATCCATGACTTCTGTGACCTTGCCCTGCACCAAAGGGACTTCGCAACGGGTATTAGTTAAGGGCCTTTCTACAGCTTAAAAAAATATATAAAAAATAAAAGATGTATTTGGGCCCAATGGCGTGGCTTAGCAGCTAAAGTCCTCGCCTTGAACACACTGGGATCCCATATGGGCGCCGGTTCTAATCCCGGCAGCCCCACTTCCCATCCAGCTCCCTGCCTGTGGCCTGGGAAAGCAGTGGAGGACGGCCCAAAGCCTTGGGACCCTGCACCTGTGTGGGAGACCTGGAAGAAGCTCCTAGATCCTGGCTTCAGACTGGCATAGCAAAAAAAGATTTGTTTATTTTTATTACAAAGCCAGATATACAGAGAGGAGGAGAGACAGAGAGGAAGATCTTCCGTCCGATGATTCACTCCCCAAGTGAGCGCAACGGCAGATGCTATGCCGATCCAAAGCCAGGAACTTCTTCCAGCTGTGGTTGTGTGTCTGTGTGTGGCCTGTGCCGTGTCACTACCTGTATTGCCCCAGGTAGTGTTGGCATGGCTGGGTGCCTGTCGTGTGTGTGTGTGTGTGTGTGTAGCCCCATCATGGGTGATGGTGCGTGTCACCCCACTTGCTCACCTCACTGGATCACTGGGCCCCACCTGCTTCTGTAGAATTTCCACTTCCGCCAGCGTGGAGGTCCCATGAGGGATGGAGACCAAGGAGCCCTCCTGGACACTGAGCTGCAGAGGCAGCGGCCCGGGCCTGGCTCGGTGGGGACAGCGGGGGGTGCCCAAGGGGACGGGGCTGGCTGAGCCAGCAGGCTCAAGTCTGCAGAGGGGAGATGCATGGATTTGTCCGTGCAGGGTGGGGTGGGGACCCCTTGATTTGAACTCAATATGCCCTGCCATCTTCTCCTGCCATCCCGTGCTTCTACGTGTGTCTTCACACGCAGAGCCGGGAGCTGGGCAATGGACACACACGCACACACACACACACAGTGGGACACAGCTTAGAAGGGCCCTCTGGAGCCCCCAGGAGCCCGCCTCCCCACCGACCTGGGCAGATGGGAAGTGGAGTCGGAGTGGGGGGGGGTACCAGGATGCCAATGGATGGGGGATGCTGAGGGTGGCACAGGCCTGGGCATGCTCCGTGCACACGGTGGCCGTAATGCCTTCCTCCTTGCGTGTCTTTGTAACCCCAGCCAACCGGATGGGCTCCTTCCCTCTCTGCAGCTGTACCATGCCTTTTCAATTTTGATTTTCTTCGAAAAGCAGAGCCAGCAAGCGAGAGATCTTCCATTCACTGGTTCATTCCCCAAAATGTCCACAACAGGCAGGGCTGGGCCAGGCACAGCCAGGAGCCAGGAGCTCCATCTGGGTCTCCCTTATAGGTGATAGGGACACAAGCGTTTGGCCCACCACCTGCTGGCTCCCAGGGCTTCGGACGCCATGCCCTCTAGCGCGCAGTGTGGGCATGCCATGTGCGTGGAGAAGCCCAGTGATAGATTTCAGCTGCTTCTTCTTCTAGTTATTTCTATTTGGAATAGAGATTTCCAGAGAGAAAGATCTTCCATCTGCTGCTTCACTCCCCAAGTGGCCACAAAGAGCTGGAGCTGCGCCCATCCAAAGCCAGGAGCCAGGAGCTTCTTCTGGGTCTCCCACGCGGGTGCAGGATCCCACGGTTTTGTACTGTCTTCGACTGCTTTCCCAGGCCACAGGCAGGGAGCTGGATGGGAAGCAGAGCAGCCAGGGACACGATGCCATGCCCCTATGGGATGCCAGTGGTGCAAGGTGGTGTATTAGCCAGTCGAACTATCGCACTGGCCCCATATACTTAAAGTTGCCCACTGAACCTGGCACACGCAACTACCATGTATCCATTGAAGGAACATAAATAAATAAATAAATAAATAAATAGGCAGGCCTCGAGTGTATGCTGAGCAGAATCAGGCTGGACTGCAATACCTATTGGTTCTTTTTTTTTTTTTAAGATTTATTTTTATTACAAAGCCAGATATACAGAGAGGAGGAGAGACAGAGAGGAAGATCTTCCATCCGATGATTCACTCCCCAAGTGACTGCAACGGCCGATGCTATACCGATCCAAAGCCAGGAGCCAGGAGCTTCTTTCTGGGTCTCCCACGCGGGTGCAGGTCCCAAGGCTTTGGGCCGTCCTCCACTGCTTTCCCAGGCCACAGGCAGGGAGCTGGATGGGAAGCGGAGCTGCCGGGATTCGAACCGGCGCCCACATGGGATCCCGGAGTGTTCAATGGTGAGGACTTTAGCCTTAGGCCACGCCGCCGGGCCCCACCCATTGGGTTCATGTGTAAGACAGGGCTGCAAACAGAACTGACCCAGCACTTGCAACCACCAGCTGATCGGGGCGAGGGACTGTGCCAGACCCTGTGCTGGCATGCACACACAAGAATCTGGTCTGGGATCACCTCAGATGAAGTTTCTTTGGGGATCCCTCCAACTGAACTGCCAGACTCAGAACCCCAACCATGCAGAGAAGTGCAGGTTCCATGGTCTGACCACGGAGTGCAAGTACCAGAGCCGAGCCTCCTCAGAGGCTCAGACGGAGCAGTGGACAGAACACCCAGGTGCTCATGGAGGATAGGGCAGCCCATCGGAACCTGCAGAGGGCACCTGGCACCACGACAGAGGACAGAACAAATCAATCAACTACCCAGCCATGTGTTGGCAGTGAAAATCTGGGCGAACAGGGACTCTAAGGTGGACTATGTCAACCAGTGCTTGGAATGGCGAGGCTGGCAGCAATTCAGAACTGTTGAACTATCAAAACCACTCGAGCAGGACCCTCGGAGCGTGCCCCACGTCGAGGACCTGGGATGGGTGGGAGGCTGGGTGGGGGAGCTTCTTCCTTTATTTCCCTCTTTACCCCAGATACAGGGGGGAAGAAAAACCCAATAATGTGGAAACAATGGTCTTACTCACTTTCCTGTAGCCCCTGACCCGCTGTGCCCTAATCAACTATGTAAAGATTGTCAAATGAAATAATTTTTTTAAAAAAAGATACCTGTAGACCTGTTCAAAACTGAATACATAAATCGGCCTCCTCTTCCTGGAAGCCCTCCTGGGTTTGACAAGCCAGCTACTCCTTCCCCCACCCCTCTCCATATAAGCAGAACCCAGGAAGTCACAGACGCAGGGTAAGCCCCCAGCCCTGGGCGGGGAGGTGGTTGGGGGTGGGCTCTGGGGTGCGGAGGGAGAGAGAGAAGGGAGGTCGCGACACTGCCCTGGGTGTTGAGGTGCTGTGCTTAGTGTGGGACCCTGGGGTGGCTGAGGCCTGGAGCCTCACGGGGCGGGGGGCCTGGGGTGAAGCTGGGGATCTTACGGGGCCACCACCACCTTGTTCTTATGAATTCAGGACACAGGATGGGTGGCAAATGAAGCCCGGCCCTAGGGACCTCCTAAAAGCAGAACTGGCACCTTCCGATCTAAGCCCACATCCGCACCGTTTCCTGTTTTTTTTTTTTTTCCCCAAAAATGTACTAGAGATGTGGTGGGCAGAGGAGAAAGCAGTGGGGGCGGGGGTCCCCCAGAACATGGTCTTGTCTCAGCAGGGACCCAGCTCTGGAGAGACCATGGGGTATTGGGGAGATGTATTCAGGAGTTGGGGGTCCTTCCATCACCAGCCTGCTTCTCACCAGTCCCCAGGCCAGCCTCCCACCCCGGCCAGGTGACAGCTCCCCTCTGCCAGGACGCCCCTGGCTGCACCTGCTTGGTCCCTGTTGACACCTCCCCTCCAAGCCCTACCTGTTGCCTTCCAGGGTTTTCCTTCTGGTCCTCAGAGCAGCGTCATCGCTCAGTCCCACCCCTACGAGGCCTCCCTCTGTCCGCTGATCCCCCTCAGCAGGCCCCTAGGGGCCTCTCCCAATACTCACCTGACCACCCCGTCTTCCAACCTTGGCCATTTTGCCAGGCACGCCTGGGGACCCTCACTGGCCCGGAACGAGACTTGAGGGGGACGCTGGGAGAATCAGGGTGAGCAAGCATCACTCAGCCAGCGGACACGTCGCAGGGTCCCGTGGATCCAGAGCGGCGGATGGTGCAGTGTGGTGATTACCATGGTGCAGTGGCACCGCCAAAGTGCTCCATTGTCATGGTGGGGGGACAGCTGTTCAGCTGTAGCCTTGAACTTGGTCCTAGGCCTGGCGCCGTGGCCTAGCAGCTAAAGTCCTCGCCTTGAACGCACCAGGATCCCATATGGGTGCTGGTTCTAATCCCGGCTGCTCCACTTCCCATCCAGCTCCCTGCCTGTGGCCTGGGAAAGCAGTGGAGGACGGCCCAAAGCTTTGGGACCCTGCACCCGTGTGTGGGAGACCCGGAAGAGGTTCCTGGCTCCTGGCTTCGGATTGGCATAGCATCGGCCGTTGCACTCACTTGGGGAGTGAATCATCGGATGGAAGATCTTCCTCTCTGTCTCTCCTCCTCTCTGTAGATCTGCCTTTCCAATAAATAAATAAATCAAAAGAACTTGGTCCTGCATGGGGACGACCCAGGCCATGTCTTCCAGTGCAAGCGGACAGTCCCTCCAGGGTCATGACCCTGAGAGGAGAATGTTACCCCAGCCAAGGATGCAGAGGCGTTCGGAGACACGCTTTAGGGTTGGCCTGCACTGGCCCGGCTCCATCACTGGGCAGCTGTGTGACTTCAGGTGAACGGATGACCCTCTCTGTGGGCTCTCAGAGCTGTCACCCCTAGGGTGGCACTAGGGTATTCCAAGGGTGCAGGTGCCAAGTCTCATAGGAGGATGTCCTGAAGGTGCCAGCCAAGCATGGCGCTTCTGGATAAAGCCAGCAAGGCGGGACTGGACTATATGCTCCCGTGGCCTTCCTTCTCTTTCTCACCTCTTCTTGCCCTCCCTAGCCTCCCGGGTCAGGTTGAAGCCAGCGGTGGCTATGGCTCACCACCCCCGGGGGACCTGCGGCCTCCCGGGTTTGCCCACACAAGACCCGTGGATAATTATAATGGGGATTTCCCCCAGCGGACGTGCGTGGTGCTGTGACCCAGAAATAAGTGGGTGCAGACAGAAGCGGCTCCAGTCGCCCTGCAACGCCTCCACAGCCACTCAGGATCCTCCCCCAGCTGGCCCAGGAGTCACGGACAACCTGCACAGCCAAGTGAGTGCATGCGTGTGGACAGTGTCCTTGGGGTGTGTGTGTGTGTGTGTTGGGGGGCTGCACAGGCAGGGGAGTGAGCAGCGTGGGGAAAGCGGGCAGGTGTCTGCCCATTCAGGGATGGCTAGTTCAGTCACCCACTGTCACTGAGCTAAAGCCATCCTGCTGCCAAAGGCTGGAGAAGCCCACGGCTGGTAGGAATCTTCAGAAAGATGACGGAAAATGCTTGTTATAAGTGACACAGACGACTATGGATCTCAAAGGGTTTTTTTTTTTTTTCCCACCAAAATAAGCTCAATTAAACAAACAAACAAAAAGATTGGGCCTGGCATGGTGGCTTAGCGGCTAAAGTCCTCTCCTTGAATGCGCCAGGATCCTATATGGGCACTGGTTGTAAACCCGGCAGCCCCACTTCCCACTCAGCTCCCTGCCTGTGGCCTGGGAAAGCAGTGGAGGACGGACCAAAGCCTTGGGACCCTGCACCTGCATGCGAGACCCGGAAGAACCTAGCTCTAGCTGGTTGCCACAACAGCCGGAGCTGAGCTGATCTGAAGCCAGGAGCCTCTTCCAGGTCTCCCACGCGGGTGCAGGGTCCCCAAGGCTTTGGGCCGTCCTCGACTGCTTTCCCAGGCCACGAGCAGGGAGCTGGATGGGAAGCGGAGCAGCCGGGACATAAGCAGGTGCCCGTGTAAGATGCCAGTGCTGTCAGCTGAAGGGTTAGCCTGTTGAGCCATCACGCCAACCCTGAGCTCCACTTTTTCATTTGAGGCCGAGAGCCCTAGTCGCATAGAAAATGGGGTGGGGAGGGAAGGGGGCGAGAAAGAGAACTCCCCAATGTGTTAGCTCATACCTCCAGTTGAAGCTGGATCAGACCCAAGCGATGCACCCAGAACTCCAATTAGGTCCTTTGTGTGGGTGGCAAGGACTGAACCACCTGAGCCCTCCCGGGGGGGGGGGGGCGGCGTCCATACAACAGGAAACGGACAGAGCTGAGACTCGAACCCAGGACTTCCGATAGAGGATACAGACCAACACTTGTGCAATTCCGAGCAGCCCGCCAGCTTTCCGAGGTCCCCTCCTTATAGGTCCCGGATGCCGTCCTGAGCCCTCCCGTTTGTAACCCTAACCAACCTTGTTAAAAACCCAGATCTCAACCAGAGCCGTGACGTGGTAGGAAGTGAGCTCTCTGTTTTCAAGAGCAACCAAATAGGACAACCATGGAGGAGCATCAATACTCAGGTAGGTGGACCCGCTGGTGCGCCCCCTGGACCCCGACCAGGTCCCTGACCTCTAGGCTCTCCTCCTAGGACTGGAGGGGGTTTCCCCAAGTCCTTCCATGGAAAGTTGGGTGAATTTTTGAGAAAGGTCAGGGGGTGTGGGCTAGGGAGGGGCACCCCAATTATCAGTCTTCCTGGCCCAGCACCAGGTGGGAGGAGGAACCAGGGGCCCCTCCTTCCTCTGACTCACCACTGCCCAAACCGAGAAAGGGGCTCTGGCTGGCTGGCGCACTGGGAGCCCCGGATTCCAAGGCCCAGCGGAGTGGGACGCACAGCTGGTGCAATTGAGGCTGATGGATGCTCAAAGTCAGGGTGAGGGCAGGGGGCCCAGCACAGTTCTGCGGGTCCTAACTGCCGTAGGGTGGTGAGGCCTGGGACTCGGGGACAATGCTGACCATTAGGGCAATGGCTCAAGTAAAAGGGAAAGACCAGGACTCCAGGGGCTGGGGTGGGGGGTCTGGAGGGAACGCGGGGGCTGGAGGTAGGCATCATGGAGTGGTTAATCCAGGTTGGGGGCCCAGCACCAGTGGGGGAGAGCAGGTCTCGGCACCCCCCTGCCCACAACCCCGGGCCCCAGGTTCTGGTCTTCAGGATGGCAACGTGCCTGTGGTAGAAGTTCAAAAAGGGACAGACAGTGGGCCGAGGTTGGGGGGATGGACTGTGACAGATGGAGCTGTCTGGATGAAGGTGAGAGAGGCAGAGCGGGCCAAGGTGGGTGCCGAGTGAGAGGCAAGGTGGTCTTACTGCCTCACTCTCCTGTGGTCCTCTCCCCACCCAGCACCTGCAGGATTCTCCGACTATACCAGAAAGCGATGCTGCAACCGGGACACACGGCTGGCGCTCGTGGGCCTGCTCACCACCGCCCTGTGGGCTGGGCTGCTGGCGCTGCTGCTTCTATGGCGTGAGGACAACCCCCTGCCCAGCCCACGAATCCCTCTGGGTCCCTCCTGCAACACCTCCTGTCCCCTCTGTCCCCGCCTGGTCAGTGCAGCCATGCCAGCCCCACCCCATACCACCCTGCCTAACATCCCTGCCTCCTCCCCTTCCCCCAGCCAAAGCCTCCACCTCTTCCTTGCCCTGGGTACAAGA
This sequence comes from Ochotona curzoniae, assembly GCF_017591425.1. Classification (NCBI taxonomy): domain Eukaryota; kingdom Metazoa; phylum Chordata; class Mammalia; order Lagomorpha; family Ochotonidae; genus Ochotona; species Ochotona curzoniae. The sequence goes on along the minus strand of NW_024466491.1, from coordinate 358,227 downwards.
TAGGGTGGGGTGAGGGGCAGCCGGGGTGGGGGCCCTCAACAAATTCCCCATGCCTTTTCTTGCCCCTCCATCCTAGACTGGGATACTCTAAGGAGTATAAAACAGCTGGAAGAATCTGTGACCCGCAATGGTATGTGGGGGCTGGGGGTGCAGGCAGAGTTCAGGTACCTGGTTCTTGTTTAGCTTCTGCCCGCTGTCAGAAGACCACACGCCCCCGCCCCCTGCTATGTCTTGGTGCACCGCCCCCCAACCCAGCCCCAAGGAGCTGAGCATCGTCCTGCGTTACTGCCCCTCCCCAGGCCTGGAGAAGTGGCTTCTGATTGGATGACGTGCCCGACTGTGACATGGGCATGAATTTAGCCACCAGCGGGTTGCACTTCTGTTCACTTCTGGATGCAAGGGGATGGGGGGCGGTCCGTATATTCACCCCAGACACCCTCTGGGCCTGTCTCTCCCTGTATTTCTGGTTCCCCATGCCCCCCCCAAAAAATACAGAGAGCTGCAGCTGTTGAGGCTAGATGATGGGGGGGGGATGGGGGTGGTCCTCTTGTGTTTGTGGCCAGGCCAGATTCAAGGACCTGCCCGGAAGCATGCTCAAGAAGCTATCCCTGCCTTGCTATCTCAGTCTCCCAGGTTTCCAAGGATCTGCAAAGGTACCAGGGCGAACGGGCGGCCCAGAGATCTGATGGTGAGGCCCCTTCCCCTCTCCTCGCCCCATCACAGTCTCAGGGAATGGGGCGCGAGGGGCTGGGCACCCAAAGTTAAGATCAGCCAATCACCTGCCCATCCTGCTGTTACTCCGTGAACTGGAACCTGAGCGGGTGGCCCTGGAGAAACCAGCCCGAGTGACCAAGGGTGGATGAGGGGGACACGGGGTTGAGGGCCCCCAGGACTTGTTCACCGCTGACCCCACCCCGTCCCCTGCTTCCATCAACAGCCTCCGAGGTGCTGCGAGTGATGCAGAGGCTCCGAGCTGAGCAGAATATAACGCCTCAGGGTGAGAAGAGATGAGAGAAAGGGGTGAAGGGGTGGTCGCCGTGGGCAAGGAGAGGCAGGAGTGTCCCCCAGCCACGGGAGGGGGGGTGCGCCGAGGAGCCCCCACACCCAAGAGTCCAGCCTCATCCTCTTGTGTCCCCTCAGACTCCAAGCTCTCCCACAACCTGGACCGACTTCAAGAGGATCTGAGCAACTTCAAGTCACAGAGTGAGGCTGGGAAGGTCCTAGGGGGAGGAGGGTAGGTGGGACACGGGGTTGAAGACCCCAAGACTTGTTCCTCGCTGACCCCACCCCATCCCCTGCTCCCACCATCAACAGCCTCCGACGTGCTGCGAGTGGTGCAGGAGCTCCGAGCTGAGCAAAAGAATATAACACCTCAGAGTGAGAAGAGATGGGAGAAGGGAGTGAGGGGGTGGTCGCCCCGGGCAAGGAGGGGCAAGGGGTGTCCCCCAGCCGTGGGAGGGGGGGTGTGCGCCGAGGAGCCCCCACACCCGAGAGTCCAGCCTCATCCTCTTGTGTCCGCTCAGACTCCAGGCTCTCCCACAACCTGGACCGACTTCAAGAGGATCTGAGCAACTTCAAGTCACAGAGTGAGGCTGGGAAGGTGCTGGGGGGGAAGGGCCAGATTTGAGGGTGGTGGTGGTGGGGTGGGACTGCAGGGTGGAATCTGAGCTCTAAGCCTTCTATCTCCCCACCCCTACTTCCACCCCAGGCTTGAATGAGAAGCGCACAGCCTCGGATTTGCTGAAGCAACTGCAGGAGGAAGTGGCGAAGCTCTGGATGAAGATGCACGTGGCAGACGGTGAGCAGGTGCACCTGTGTGTGTGTGTGTGTGTGTGTGTACCAGGCAGACAATGGTGCAGGACTGCACCCAGGTCCTGGGTGTGTGGGCCCATGTGTGTGTGGGTGACTTGAGGCCATGGTGCATCCATGCACGTGTGTGGAAGGTCATGGCAGGGCAAGACAGCGGCCTGGATGATGGGCACACGGCACTGTGCGTTCCAGCAGAGCTCTCACGGTTTCCGATGCTGACTGTCGTTCAACTTTCTCCAACCCAGGCAGCCGAGGAAGGGTCCTCAGCAGGCTCCTGCCTGAGCCAACGGGCCCCATGGGAGACCGTGCAGGGGACAGCAGGAGGGTTGTGTTTATAGGAAACGGGACGGTAGCATCTCTGTCCTGGGATGGGATGCAGAGACGGGTCGCTGTAACCAGGGGTTTTCCAGCTTGGTCTTTGTCCTTGACTTTGGGTCTTGCAGCATGCGGGAGCCCTAGCAGTCACCACCACGTGAGAGACGTGGAGTCCCCATCCCCTGGGAGGTGCTTTGGCTCTGGGGACCCCGACAGGAAACCCAACAGCAGCCCCTGAGGGGTAGAGAGGGCTCTGGGTCATCTCGACCCTTTCTCGGGTCCTCCTCCAAAATCCAGCCCCATGGATTTTTGACAGTCACAGAACATTCCAGAAGTTTCCTTAAGGGCTCAGAGAGGACTGAGTACTGGCTATGCTTTCCTGGCCAGGAAGCTGATGGCGGTGGTGGAGGTATTTCCTGCCATGGTGGTATTGATGTTGGTGGCGGTTATGGTGACTGCTTGTCATAGAGTTGTGTGGTGGTGGTGACTTCCTGTCATGGAGGTGTGTGGTGATGGTGACTTCCTGTCATGGAGGTGTGTGGTGATGGTGACTTCCTGTCATGGAGGCGTGTGGTGATGGTGACTTCCTGTCATGGAGGCGTGTGGTGATGTGGAGGTGTGTGGTGATGGTGACTTCCTGTCATGGAGGTGTGTGGTGATGGTGACTTCCTGTCATGGAGGCGTGTGGTGATGGTGACTTCCTGTCATGGAGGCGTGTGGTGATGGTGACTTCCTGTCATGGAGGTGTGTGGTGATGGTGGAGGTACTTCCTGTGTGGAGGTGTTGGTGACTTCCTGTCACTGAGGTGTCTGTGGTGATGACTGTGGAGGTATCCCCAGTGGTGTAGGTTTTATGATGGTTGACATGAGGTTGACCCAAGGCCTTGGGGTGAAGGTGTTGGTGAGAAAGGCTATGCTGGTGTGGCGCCTGTGTGACCACGTGGCAGGCGAGGTCCTGCTCACTTCAGGGCGCCCATGGTGAAGGTGACAGCCACACGGCCACTCCTGCCCATGAGGGATCGTGGCCACATGTGGCTGACGTGTTCTTGAACCTGAACATGCCAGAGTTCCTGGTGCTAATCTGGTGAGGGTGTTGGTGACACCGTGGGTTACTGGTGACCAAAGCGTTGCCCAACCATGACTTCACGTGGAGACTTCCAAAATTTCATGGACAAGGTGCATTATGGAAAAACTATAAATTAAAAAAAGCTTCTGTACACAAGTTTTTTGAAGTCTCCTGGCAGGGACAGTGACTGTGGATCCGCTGACAGGGATGACGACCAAGGGGATTGGTGGGGTGGTGGCGAGGGTGCGTCAGCAGTGAGTTCATTTTCCGGGCTCAGGGTGTGTGGCCAGCTGGGGCTCAGGAGGTGAACCCCAGAAGGGACACTCCGTCCCACCCTTGCCCACACCGCCCCCCTCCACGTGCCTCCGCAGGTTCCTCGTGCAACACGTGCCCGGAGAACTGGATCTCCTTCCAACACAAGTGCTATTACTTCGGAGAGGAATCCAAGCAGTGGGTCCAAGCCCGGTTCGCCTGCGACCACCTGCAGGGACGGCTGGTCAGCATCCATAGCCAGGAGGAGCAGGTATGTGGCCTCAGGCTGGAGCAGGCGCACCAGCTCCTGGGAAACCTCCCCGGTGGCGGGGTGGGGTGGGGTGGGGTGGCAGGCCTGGGCACAGGGGTCCCCAGGTCCTTCAGCCCCACCCTGTCCTGCCTCTCCCCCGCGCCCCCCAGGACTTCCTGACCCAACGCGTCAGCATGAGGGGTTCCTGGATTGGCTTACGCGATCTCGACAGGGAGGGGGAGTTCATTTGGATGGATGGGAGACCACTGGATTATAGGTGAGGGGGCGTGGAGACCGGGGTACCAGGTGTTCCCTGCACGAGTCCCATGGCGGAAGCGCTCAGGGCTCCCGGTGGAGGGAAGGAGGGTAGGTACCCTGGGATGTAGGAGACCTTGGTTGGGGTTCAGGAGCTCTCTGTAGCGTGAGGGTCCTGGGGGTGGCCCCCAACACACACAAGGATGTGCCTACGCTTTGGGGGAAGGGGGCCCCTGGTCCTGGCCCTCATCCCCACCCCTTGCCATGCGCTTGGCTCTTGCAGCAACTGGTCCCCCGGGGAGCCCAATAACGGAGGCCAGGGTGAGGACTGCGTGATGATGCTGGGATCCGGGCACTGGAACGACGCCTTTTGCCGCAGCCGCCTGGACGCCTGGGTGTGTGAGCGCCTGGCCACCTGTGGGCCGCCCACCGCTGCCGTTGCTACCGTGGCCACCTCTCAGCCACTCCAGGCCACAGAGCCCCGCTAAAAACAGTGGCATTCTGAGGGCTGCCCCGCTCCTCCACCCAGCCCAGCCCAGCCCAGCCCAGCCCAGCCCAACGTCCCAGCTGATTGACCCAACCCCACCCCAACAACCCAGCCCTGCAAGGGACGACACCCCCTCCCTCCACCTCCAATGTTTTTGAGGCCTTCCCCACTCCACACCTCACTCCAGCTCCCTTCTTGTGCACACCCCGGGGTGGGGGGGAAGAAAGGCAGGAAGTTGCATCCCACCCACCCACCCACCCACCCATGTGGGAGACCCGGATGAGATCCTGACTCTAGCCCGGTCCCACCCCTGCCTGCTGTAGGCTTTTAGGAAGCAAATCAGCAGGTGGAAGATGTCAGCACCTTTTCAATAAATGAACTTAAAGTGGCCTTTTGCCTGTTTCCTTGGGAGAGGCCCGGCTCGCCTGTCTCACTTAGTCTCCCCCCCCACCCACTTCAACCTGCTTGGGCGGGGTATGGGGATGCTGCTACAGTTCTTCGAGTCCCAGCTTCCCTCCAACCTTCCAGAAGTTTCCCCGGAAAGCCCCTCAACCAGCTCCAACAATTCTAGAAGTGGCTGGAAAGGAGGGATGGAGAGACGTCCCAAACAGCGGGTGCGACGCCTCCCGTTCCCCCTGCCCCCGTCTGTGGGGAGGGCCCTCCCGTGGTCTCGCCTGTAGAGACTGGGCTGCGGGCACAGACGTGGGCAAGCAGCCTGATGCGTGAAAGCACGTTTCCGTATCTTTGCCAAGCATTCGAGACACCTGCAGCCCGCACGAGGACATCCCGTCTGGGGGGGGGGCAGTGTCCCTGCTCCAAGATCTGCCTGGAATTGCTACCAGGTTCCCAGCCTGAGTATCTGGGGCAGTGAGCCGGGCAGGTGGCAGCTGTCTCATAGAACTGGGTCCCTGGGTCCCTCCAGTGCGTTCCCTTTAAGAAGCCATCTCTGGTCTGTGCGGGGGTGGGGTGGGGTGGGGGAGAGCTTATCCGCAAACCCCTAACTCCGGCACAAGCACAGCTATGGGGCTGGGGGAACTTCTCCAGGCGATTCTGCAGAACAGGAGGTGCTCCGGGGTGGTCTTGGTCTAGGGCTCCCCTGCTGGCTGCATTAGACAGCAGTTCCCAAGCCAAGCGGGGGCCACAGCCTCCCGGCTACGCACCCCCGCCCCGCGCCTGTCAGGTGGTGGGGTCCCCTCACCCCGAGGAAGTCTGTCTTCAGCAGGGTCCTCCCACCTGCCCGCACACAGCCTCTCCGACCCGCCAGTGCTGCCCTCTCCCCTCCCCCTCCTTCCCAAGTACGCATGGGTGCTGTGCCATGATCCCGGCCACGCTCCCCCCAACGCACACAAGACACGGACACGCCTGCCCATATCGGGATAGCTGAGGGTAAAGTACGATCCTTTATCAACGGCCTTCCAGGGCCCGGTCCCGGGCGATCACGGCCTCCTCGAATTTGATCATGAGTGTGGTGCCCTTGTGCCAGTGCGCCGTGACCTTGGCGGGGAAGCCGCTATGGGTGAGCACGGCCTCCACGATGCCCGCCGTGAAGCTGGCACAGTTGAGCGTGCTGTTCTCCTTGGGCACGGAGATGTAAGTGTTGATCAGGGGCTCGCGTTCGATGATGTAGAAGGTACGTGCGTCGTCGTTGGCCTGCTCCAGCTTGTCGGCCTCCTTGCCGAAGAGCGCCTTCCACACGGCGCCCTTGACGAACAGCAGGGCGCCCAGCACCTTGGTCTCGCGCCGCGCGCCCTTCTCGCGCGCCACCAGCGCGTCCAGCACGCGCGCGCCCACGTGGCGACCCAGGGCGGCCAGACGCGCCTGCAGCTCGGCCACGGAGAACACGCGGCTCTGGCAATGCTGTACCAGCTCAGAGAAGAGCAGCGCGAAGGCGCTCAGGCTGACCTCGGTGCGTGGCCGCGTCAGGGCGCGTTCCAGCAGCGCCGACTTCCCGCGCGTGAAGCGCGCCTCCATCGCCCTGCGCAGGAGAGGCGCGCGCGCGCGTGGGTGTCCACCCCTCCACCCCATCCCCGGGGGTACGCAGCAGGGGAACCCGGGCAGTGAGGGTGTCCCCGGGGAGGAGGGGAAAAAGGCCTTGCCACCCACCCCTCTTCCTTAACCTGCATGCGGGAAGGCCAGACTCACCACTTTGGGCGGGCAGCGTGGGGAGGGACCAGAGGGGACCGGAAAGTGGGGTTAACCACACCAGCTAAGCACCCCAACCCCGGCGTTCCAGGTCACCGTAGGTCAGCAAAGCAGACTCATTGCGCCCTTGCCTGTCACCTGCGGGAGTCAGAGAACGCTTGAGGCGACGAGGGGCGACGGGGGTGGCACCAGGGGCGACGGGCACCAGGGTGGCACCAGGGGCGCCTGCAGTGCCCATCAGGGCAGCCGGGGACAAGAGGACAGAGGTGGGATAGGAGCTTAACGAAGATTAAAGGCCTAGACGGGGGGTGGGGAGACGCGGAGGTGATGGGGAGCGGGAAGGGGGCTTGGTGGACAGGTGTGTCCACTGCGCGAGGAGGACCCAGCTGGATCACGCAGGCTCCAGCCAGGTGGGCGTCCAGGGTGGAGGGTCGGTGGGGGGGACCCCTGGGGTTCAGCCCCACCGCAGACAAGGCCCAGAACAGGCCAGGTGCAAGTGGAAGGAGTGGAGACGCAGGCTCTGCCGGGCTGCAGGTAAATGGGGGTGACCCGAGTCCCCCCAACATACACGCAGCGCCCCGAGGGGAGCGGGCCGGGGCCGGCGGAGGGGCTCGCTCTCCCCAGCGATTCCCAGCCGTGCATGGAACCGGGGGTCGTGGCCACCGAGGCCAAGGCGCTCAAGCACCAGGTTTTCCGGGGTTCGGGTACGGGAGCCCCCCGTAAGGTCCCGGGTGGGAGGTCAGCTCTTACCTGCAACCGCGGCCGGCGGTTCCGCCGAGGTGCTTTACGGCGTCGTGCCCGGCGCGGAAGTGCGCAGGCGCGCGGCGGGAGGGGATGACGGGAAGCGAACGCGAGGGGGCGCGCGCGCGCTGCGCCGGCTCAGGGAGCGTCCTGACCGGGAGGGAAAGTGGGGGACGCCGAGGGTAAGTGGGGGACGCCGAGGGTAAGTGGGGGGACCCCGAGGGTAAGTGGGGGGACCCGCTGGCTCCTGGGGGGACCCTGCTGGCTCGAGGGGGACCCCGGAGGGAAATTGAGGGGACCCCGAGATAAAGTGAGGGGACCCCGAGGGAAAGTGAGGGGACCCCTGAGGGAAAGTGGGGGGACCCTGCTGGCTCGAGTGGGACCCCTGAGGGAAAGTGGGGGACCCCTGAGGGAAATTGAGGGGACCCCTGAGGGAAATTGAGGGGACCCCTGAGGGAAAGTGGAGGGACCCTGCTGGCTCGAGGGGGACCCCGGAGGGAAAGTGGAGGGACCCCGGAGGGAAAGTGAGGGGACCCCTGAGGGAAATTGAGGGGACCCCTGAGGGAAAGTGGAGGGACCCTGCTGGCTCGAGGGGGACCCCTGAGGGAAAGTGGGGGACCCCTGAGGGAAAGTGAGGGGACCCCGAGATAAAGTGAGGGGACCCCGAGGGAAAGTGGGGGACTCCGGAGGGAAAGTGGGGGACCCCTGAGGGAAATTGAGGGGACCCCTGAGGGAAATTGAGGGGACCCCGAGGGAAAGTGGGGGGACTCCGGAGGGAAAGTGGGGGACCCCTGAGGGAAATTGAGGGGACCCCTGAGGGAAAGTGGAGGGACCCCGGAGGGAAAGTGAGGGGACCCCGAGGGAAAGTGGGGGGACCCCGAGGGAAAGTGGAGGGACCCCGAGGGAAAGTGGGGGACCCCTGAGGGAAAGTGGGGGGACCCGGGAGGGAAAGTGGGCTGTGGTCAGCATGGAGGCGAGGTTGGTGCTGAGCGCCTGGTCCGTGAGGACGTGGTCAGTATTGGGTGTGGCTGAGTCAGGGGTGCGGTCACCTTTGAATGTGGCTGATCGGTATGGGCATGGCCGACGTGGGGTCGTGATGGTCATGGGATGTGGCTGATCGGTATGGGCATGGCCGGCGTGGGGTCGTGATCCTCATGGGATGTGGCTGGTGTGGAGGCGTGGCCGACGTGGGGTCGTGATGGTCATGGGATGTGGCTGGTGTGGAGGCGTGGCCGGCGTGGGGTCGTGATCCTCATGGGATGTGGCTGGTGTGGAGGCGTGGCCAGCGTGGGGTCGTGATCGTCATGGGATGTGGCTGGTGTGGAGGCGTGGCCGGCGTGGGGTCGTGATGGTCATGGGATGTGGCTGGTGTGGAGGCATGGCCGACGTGGGGTCGTGATGGTCATGGGATGTGGCTGATGGGTATGGGCATGGCCGGCGTGGGGTCGTGATGGTCATGGGATGTGGCTGATGGGTATGGGCATGGCCGACGTGGGGTTGTGATGGTCATGGGATGATGTGGCTGGTGTGGAGGCGTGGCCGGCGTGGGGTCGTGATGGTCATGGGATGTGGCTGGTGTGGAGGCGTGGCCGGCGTGGGGTCGTGATGGTCATGGGATGTGGCTGGTGTGGAGGCATGGCCGACGTGGGGTTGTGATGGTCATGGGATGATGTGGCTGGTGTGGAGGCATGGCCGGCGTGGGGTCGTGATCCTCATGAGATGTGGCTGGTGTGGAGGCGTGGCCAGCGTGGGGGCGTGGCAGCCACTCACCTGCCCTGCAGCCTCCGGCCCTCCCTGCCTACCTGCCCCTCTCTCCCTCACCCTCCTCTGCTCACCATTCCAAACATACATCCGCAGGTCCAGCAGGTGCTTGGACATCTGGGAATCTGCTCAGGAAGGGGCAGGGAGGCCTTAGCAGGGCCCCAGTGGATGCCCCCTTCGGGGAGCAGGCTTGGTGTGCGTACTGGGCGGGGGGGGGAGCCTGCTTCTTCCCACCCCAACCCCGGGTACCCCCTTCCTCACACTCATGTTTCAGCAGGACCAAGTGGACAGGGCGACACAGAGCAAAAGGCTCATGATGGTCTTTTTTTTTTTTAAGATTGATTTTATTTTTATTGGAAAGGCGGATATACAGAGGAGAAGATCCTCCGTCCGATGAGTCACTCCCCAAGTGAGCGCAACAGCCGATGCTATGCCGATCCGAAGCCAGGAGCCTCTTCCTGGTCTCCCCATGAGGGTGCACAGGGTCCCAAGGCTTTGGGCCGTCCTCCACTGCTTTCCCAGGCCACAGGCAGGGAGCTGGAAGGGAAGTGGAGCTGCCGGGATTAGAACCAGCGCCCATATGGGATCCCAGAGCGTGCAAGGCGAGGACCTTAACCACTGCGCCATCGCGCTGGGCCCTCATGATGGTCTTATACAGCCACTAGGGCACCGAGGCAGCGTCCGTCTGGGGCTGTCGCGTCACCCCACAGCTCCCTCTTCCCAATCAGCGAGGAGGGCAGAGGGCAAAGGTTGTGGGGTGGCCATCAGCTCCACCGTCTCTTCTTCCATCGCCGTCATCCTCGCTAACCTGCATCCATGACGCAGGCGCTGCCCACACCGTGCAGTCCCAGTCTCCCCGCGTGCTTGTGTGCGGCCAGGTGCGACGGACGGGCTCGGCCGGGAGCAATCAGTCCGACGGGTTTCGGCGAGTGACAAACAGACATGACAACTCAAGGCAGTTGTATCTGAGTGCATTTTGCAAAAGCAAGGCATCAGCTTCTATACAATAGATTATTGCAAAAGAACATTTTTCTTTGTTTATACATGTGGTTACATTTCCAGGAAGGTAAGCAGGTGTGTTGAGTAAAGATTGTTCTCGAACAGCCTGGTGACAGCCTGTAGTTGCTATTTCTTGTGGACGCAGTTTGGCACCAGTTGCAGTTTTAACCGTTAAGTAGTTAGCCCTCCTTGTGTTTTGTGTCTTACACTGGTTTTAATATTAACTTGCCTATATTTCTAGTTTTTCTTCCTGTATGGCTGTTTAAGCTATAGATTTCTACTATAATCTTCTTCCTAGAAATTCTCAAAAATAATCCTAAATAGATTCACTAAAACTAGCAACTTGATAGTTTTTTTTTTTTTATTAATAAATTTTATTTTGACATTCTTTACATAGTTAATTAGGGTAAGAAGGTTCAAGGGCTACAGGAAAGTGGATAATACTAATATGTTTTCCATATTGTTACCTTCATGTTTAAAAGGGGGGTATTAAGGGAGAAGGCCCACCCAATTTCCCACCCTCCCCAAGTCCCGGGTGTAGGGCATGCTCTGAGGTTCTTGCTCAAGTGGTTTTGATATTGCAACAGTTATGAATCGCTGTCAATCTTGCCGCTCCAAGCACTATGAGGTCTTTGAAAAATCCACTGATTGACATAGTCCATCATAGCTTAGATGGTTGGTTGACCCGTTCTGTCTTCTCTCTTTTCTTTGTTATGGTTCTGAGTCCAGCATTTAGATTAGGAAGATCTCCAAAGAAACTTCTTGTATGTGCTAACAAGTACAGGGCCTGGCACCGTCCATCGCTCCAATCAGCTGGTGGTTGCAATTCCTGGGTTGGTTCTGTTTTCACTCCCGTCTTCCACTGGAGCCAATGGGTGTTGCAGTCCAGTCTGGTTCTGCCCAGCACATACTTGGCCCTCACATAAACCAGCGGGAGCTGTAGCCTAGGTTGGAGCGACCCACAATAACCCCAACCAGGCCCACCCCCTACCCTGGTTTGCCAGTAAGTGTAGCAGTAATCCAGTCTGTCCCACATCCCATTCCACCCCAGCCGCTGTCTTAGTTTTATGTCCTCCCGTGGAAGTGGTAACCCAAGAGGGATGAGCCCACTATTTCCCTCCCAGGCCTCTCCCACTCCCAGATTCCAGTTGATGCTGCCCAAACAAACCTCGCCCACTTTAATTTTGTTTGCACCAGTAGGAATAATCCGCCCAGCCTGGCTTTTCCCTGATCTAGTCCACATGAGGCGCACAGGTGTGGTAGCTCTGCCTAGTCTGGTCTGCCCCCATCCCAGCCCATGCTCTCCTGCGGAAGTAGCTGTCCAGCAAAGGAACCCTCCCTTATTCCCCTGCCAGCTCTGCCCACTTCCTTGCTTGTTCTCAGGCTGGTTGGGCGCTGCGGTCCCTTCTGGTACAGGCAACCTCACCTCGGCATTCCATAATGTGCACTAGTCTTTGTTGCGACCGACCCTGGGTCGACCCACACTGGTGCCTGGATTTGCCAGTGGATGATGTGGACAGATTCAGCCTGGTCTTGCCCCCACGTCTGCCAACTGTATGCCAGTGGGTAGGTTTCCATGGCCTTTTCTGGGCTGTTTCCTATCATGTTTCTTGCGTTTACCTGCTGGGTCTGTGTCCTGCCAGAGGAGTTGCCCAGGCTCCTCCATCAGAACCTCTCCCAATGCCAGGTTTCACGCTTACCAGTGGGTCCATGAGCCAACCCTACTCAGTCCACCTCCTGTCATAGCAGGAACTGTGGCTTTTCCTGACTGGCCTTCAACCCAATCTGGTTCTTGCTGTTGGATGTTCCAGCCCAGCCATGGTTTGTCCATACCCACGTATGGCTCACACATGGCTCAGTAGGGGTTTGAGACCCTGCCTAGTCCATCCCACATCTGCCCTGGTCCTCCAGAACACCAGGGGGAGTCGGGGTCCGGCCCAGTTCGGTGCATCCAATCCCAGTCCACACTTGTGCCAAGGGAGACTACAACTGTTTCCAGATCAGAACGCAGCCCCCTTCCAGGCCACGCGCCTCTTGGTGGGAACCTCAGCCCAGCTAGGGTTGTCCCCTTTGCTCCCCAACCGGGTCCGTTCCCAGGCATAGATCACATGCCTGCCAATGGATGCTCTGACTCAGCTTGGCACAACCCCTCCCCTGTCCCGAACTCTGCCTTAGACACTGTGGCTTAGCGTCCCAGGCTCCCACAGACCAGCAGGTACAAGAGCCTAGCTCGGCATGACCTCTGCTCCCTCCTGGTTTCTAGTTTTACTTGTGGGCTAAGGTTTGCTCAGTCGTGCCTAATCTACTCTGTTCCATTACCAGTTGACACATTGGCCAACTGTTGGAGCTACTTGTGCAGGGCAAGCCCCAAGCCATAGCTTCTGCATGACTGGTATTTGGTGCTCAGAATTATTAGTGATTACAAGTTTTGCTAAGGAAGAGTTACTGCCTCTTTCAGGTCCAAGAAGCACAATGGGTTCAACCTGGAGCTAATTAAGCAGCAACTCAAAGAACCAAATCCCCAGAGCTCCCCAGCCGGGCGGCCAGCAGGCGGAGCCTGGCACCAATGGCGCACTGGCCGCCCGGGGAGGACGGCTCACCATGTGCCCATGGCGGCCGTCCGGGATCCAGGCATGAGACGCCCCGTCCTGAGACCCACCAGCTGCCAGGAGGCAGCTGGAGGTTTAAATAACCCAGGCCCAAGGTCGCGCCCCTCCCAAATCCCATTCACCGCCCCATGAAGGCGGCGGGTGGGCCCCGGACCTGCCCAGTCCCGGAGGCCTCCCCCCCTCGGTCTACTCACCCCGAAGGAAGCGGCCCCCGAAACCCAGCAGGCCCGGGGAGGACGGCTCACCATGTGCCCATGGCGGCCGTCCGGGATCCAGGCATGAGACGCCCCGTCCTGAGACCCACCAGCTGCCAGGAGGCAGCTGGAGGTTTAAATAACCCAGGCCCAAGGTCGCGCCCCTCCCAAATCCCATTCACCGCCCCATGAAGGTGGCGGGTGGGCCCCGGACCTGCCCAGTCCCGGAGGCCTCCCCCCCTCGGTCTACTCACCCCGAAGGAAGCGGCCCCCGAAACCCAGCAGGCCCGGGGAGGACGGCTCACCATGTGCCCATGGCGGCCGTCCGGGATCCAGGCATGAGACGCCCCGTCCTGAGACCCACCAGCTGCCAGGAGGCAGCTGGAGGTTTAAATAACCCAGGCCCAAGGTCGCGCCCCTCCCAAATCCCATTCACCGCCCCATGAAGGTGGCGGGTGGGCCCCGGACCTGCCCAGTCCCGGAGGCCTCCCCCCCTCGGTCTACTCACCCCGAAGGAAGCGGCCCCCGAAACCCAGCAGGCCCGGGGAGGACGGCTCACCATGTGCCCATGGCGGCCGTCCGGGATCCAGGCATGAGACGCCCCGTCCTGAGACCCACCAGCTGCCAGGAGGCAGCTGGAGGTTTAAATAACCCAGGCCCAAGGTCGCGCCCCTCCCAAATCCCATTCACCGCCCCATGAAGGTGGCGGGTGGGCCCCGGACCTGCCCAGTCCCGGAGGCCTCCCCCCTCGGTCTACTCACCCCGAAGGAAGCGGCCCCCGAAACCCAGCAGGCCCGGGGAGGACGGCTCACCATGTGCCCATGGCGGCCGTCCGGGATCCAGGCATGAGACGCCCCGTCCTGAGACCCACCAGCTGCCAGGAGGCAGCTGGAGGTTTAAATAACCCAGGCCCAAGGTCGCGCCCCTCCCAAATCCCATTCACCGCCCCATGAAGGTGGCGGGTGGGCCCCGGACCTGCCCAGTCCCGGAGGCCTCCCCCCCTCGGTCTACTCACCCCGAAGGAAGCGGCCCCCGAAACCCAGCAGGCCCGGGGAGGACGGCTCACCATGTGCCCATGGCGGCCGTCCGGGATCCAGGCATGAGACGCCCCGTCCTGAGACCCACCAGCTGCCAGGAGGCAGCTGGAGGTTTAAATAACCCAGGCCCAAGGTCGCGCCCCTCCCAAATCCCATTCACCGCCCCATGAAGGTGGCGGGTGGGCCCCGGACCTGCCCAGTCCCGGAGGCCTCCCCCCCTCGGTCTACTCACCCCGAAGGAAGCGGCCCCCGAAACCCAGCAGGCCCGGGGAGGACGGCTCACCATGTGCCCATGGCGGCCGTCCGGGATCCAGGCATGAGACGCCCCGTCCTGAGACCCACCAGCTGCCAGGAGGCAGCTGGAGGTTTAAATAACCCAGGCCCAAGGTCGCGCCCCTCCCAAATCCCATTCACCGCCCCATGAAGGTGGCGGGTGGGCCCCGGACCTGCCCAGTCCCGGAGGCCTCCCCCCCTCGGTCTACTCACCCCGAAGGAAGCGGCCCCCGAAACCCAGCAGGCCCGGGGAGGACGGCTCACCATGTGCCCATGGCGGCCGTCCGGGATCCAGGCATGAGACGCCCCGTCCTGAGACCCACCAGCTGCCAGGAGGCAGCTGGAGGTTTAAATAACCCAGGCCCAAGGTCGCGCCCCTCCCAAATCCCATTCACCGCCCCATGAAGGTGGCGGGTGGGCCCCGGACCTGCCCAGTCCCGGAGGCCTCCCCCCCTCGGTCTACTCACCCCGAAGGAAGCGGCCCCCGAAACCCAGCAGGCCCGGGGAGGACGGCTCACCATGTGCCCATGGCGGCCGTCCGGGATCCAGGCATGAGACGCCCCGTCCTGAGACCCACCGACTTGATAGTTTTTATCTCAGACTGCTTGCTATCCTTGTCCAATCTCCTGTCAGAAGGCTTCATAGAACTATAAAGGAACATTGAGCGTTTGCCACACATAAATAGTATTATTCCAGCCATAAAGATAAGAGCAAGCTAGGAACGCCAAGACCACTAGAGATGCAGCCGAGTCCAGGAGGCATCCTTCCTTGAAGCTTACGCCTCGGCCCGGCGATTTCTCACGCAGGCTTCTACCGGAGGTGGCGTGACAGCCAGGGGAGCAGGGAAGGCTGGTGGGCAGTGCCACCTCACCTTGGCTGATGGCTGAGGGCTCCCGATGGCGCTCCAGCAAGTCCTTGGTGTCCGTGCTTCTAGAGGTCAAGGTGGAGTTCTCATAGGGGGTCCTTGGCTCCTGCGTGGGATCCTGTGGCAGAAGAGGCTGTGTGGACCAAACTCCAGGCAGCATCCCGCAGGTGTCTGGGGGCGGAGGTTGGGCGGGTGGGGAGGCAGATGGAGCAGGACCCAGTTTGTGCTCGCCCCAACTCTTCCAGGCCCAACACACCCCCTCCCTACCTCCCCACTGAAGGGTTCTGCCTCCCCAGCTGCCCAGAAAGGAAAGGGGAGGAAGTGAGGCAACAGGCCGGCCACGGCTGCCCCACACTCACCCGTGGTAAGCCAAGGAATAACTAGATTGAAATGAGAAATCTCAGACTTTCTGAGCGCGTGCACAAAGTGACTTTGATTTGGGTTTCAGATACGTGGCTAATGACTTCAAGACAATTTTAGGGACGTCCCCGAGGCCTGGAAAGGATTATTTTGGGATCCCTCGGGGATGGCCAAATCCCGTCTCCCCAAGAAAGATCAATTGAACAAGGATTCGGGGCCAAATCGTGTATCAGCCCTTACAAAAGCTGCCAGCCGTTGAATTAGAGCGTCGATTGCTCAGGTAACAGATGAAGGATTGGACCAACGGGGCCAGCTCCACTTTGATGCACAGGTAGAGAGAGCGGGGCCACCTGCCCAGCACCCACCTGTCGTGACGTCACAGTCCGGACAGGTATCCTACATGCCCCCCACACCCCCCCACAAATCAGCGATTGGCTAGGGGGTGAGCGTGTGATCCAAGCCCGGCCAATCAGAGTATTAAGACTTGGCACAGGGGGTCTGGCGTGATGGCCTGGTGGCTAAGGTCCTTGCTTGGCACCCCTGGGAATCCCATATGGACACTGGTTCTAATCCAGGTGGCTCCACTTCCCATCCAGCTCCCTGCTTGTGGCCTGGGAAAGCAGTGGAGGACGGCCCAAAGCCTTGGGACCTTGCACCCGATGTGGGAGACCCAGAAGAAGCTCCTGGCTCCTGGCTTTGGATTGGCATAGCATCAGCCGTTGCGCTCACTTGGGGAGTGAATCATCGGACGGAAGCTCTTCCTCTCGGTCCCTCCTCTTCTCTGTATATCTGACTTTGCGATAAAAACAAAAATTAATCTTAAAAAAAAAAAAAAGATTTGGCACAGTGGCAAGCTTATGAACCGGCCTCAGCCAACGTGACTGTTCTGGGACTTTGGGTAAGCAAGAGGGAAAAAAGGGAATTTTCTCTTTCCGTGATGGGGCTTCCAGAATTGAAAGATGCAAGCCTGGAGCTGCCACAGGGAAGGACTTCTTACCGAGAGCGAAGCCAAGCGCTGAGGAAAGCGGAGCTGAGGGACAAGTCTGGGGCCTGGAGACACCTGGATACAGCCACACCTGAACCCATGTCTGTAGCTGCTGCTCTGGTCCCACGCCTCTCAGTTACACAGACTGGAGCTTCCTTCCCTTTCTTCTTCTTCTCTTTTTTTAAGATTAATTTTTATTGGAAAGGCCAATTGACAGAGAGAGAGAGAGATCTTCCATCCGTTGATTCACTCCCCAAGGAATGCAATGCCTGCAGCTAAGCCGATCCGTAGCCAGGAGCATCTTCAGGGTCTCCCACACAGGTGCAGGGTCCCAAGGCTTTGGGCCATCCTCCACTGCTTTCCCAGGCCACAGGCAGGGAGCTGGATGGGAAGCGGAGCTGCCGGGATTAGAACCGGTGTCCATATGAGATCCCAGCGCGTGCAAGATGAGGATTTAGCCATTGTGCCATCGCACCAGGCTCTGGATCTAGGACCTAAACCTCACATGGGGTGTGTGTAGGGGGGTGTAGGTGTCACAGGCCCACGCCAGGAGCCAGGAGCCAGGAGCCAGGAGCCAGGAGCTCCAGCTGGTTCTCCCTTACAGGTTCAGGTCCCAAGCACTTGGCTTCTGCTTTGCTAGCTTTCCCAGGCACATTAACAGGAAGCAGAACAGCCAGCCAACCAGCCAGGACTGCAAGCGGCACTCAGGTATGGCGATGTGGGCATTGCCAGCGGCTGGTTGGCCCGTGCCCTGGCTTCGCTTCTGACTCAGTGCCCTGCCCCGCACATACCCACCCTGAGTGACCGTGGTGGCATCAGAACGGAGGGGGATTCCTAGGTGGAAGTCCCAGTGAGCTCCTAGATCTGGGTTCCGACTCAGTCCCTGGGTGACATGTGGGTCGGACCCCCTCCCCGGGTGGGCTGTGCCTCTGCAGGCTGCATGTCTGATTCCATGCTTAGGATGCTCATGGAACACGGCGGAGCTCTGACCCCCTACATGGAGGACTGGAGCAGGGAACACAAACTCTCCCAAGAAATCGGGTGGGTGGTCCAAGCTGGAATGGAGGAGGAGGGCAGGGTCCTGATGCTGGAAGCACAAGGGGTCTGTCCAGGGCCTGTAGTCATGCCTATGGCCTCGGGTTTGTTATTCCTTGATTTGGCAATGCTTTTCTGTGACCCTGTGTGGTTCTGAGCCTCTGGTTTAGTATCAAAGGTAGTGTGCCCTGTGTGGGTGCCCCCGCCACGGGTGTACCTGGGAGACATCCGTGTGACCGTGGTATCCAGCTGTGCCCTGTGTGCGTGCCCCTGCCGTGTGTGCACCTGGAGGGATTCTGTGTGACCGTGGTATCCAGCTGCGCCCTGTGTGTGTGTGCATCTGGAGGGCATCTGTGTGACCGTGGTATCCAGCTGTGCCCTGTCTGTGTGCACCTGAATGCCTGCTGTATGCTGTTCTGGAAACCCTGGGGCGATGAGAAACCAGCAGGTCTGTCTGTGGATGTGCCCTGGGCACTGTGGGATGGGAACAATGCAAAACTTCACCTGCAGGTGCCAGGACATAAACCTGACACGTGTCTCCTCCGAAGCGTGGACCTGTGCCTTGAAAAGGGTCAGGGGGACCCTCCTTGCAGGTGATGAGCAAGGGATTAGGGAACTCAGAAGCCCACCTTGACTCCCACCCCGGGAGCTGCTGGGAGCTTGGGACCCTCCCAGGAGTGCCCTGCCCACTACCCAGGGGGACCCAGGACCCAGCCTGACGTGGAGGGAACCAACAGAGAGAGAGATACTTTACGGGAAGCCCTGACACCTGAGGGTGACTCAAGGTGGCCTGGTGGGGACACTCATGTCACCACCTAGATGCTTGGGATAGATGCAAGGAAGGGGGCTTGTCCTGGAAGGGAGGGAGGGAGAGGAGGCGTCTCAGAAGACACAAGAGCCCCTCATCATTGCACCTGCTAGCCTGGCAGAGAGCACGCGGACCCCACACCCACCCCAAGTAACCGCCCAGGACTCACATCACCACCACCAGCACCAATGCCATCATTCTTCCTGGTTTATTCCCAGCCCCTCACCCCACCCCACCCCACCCCCAGCATGGTGGGTGCATGTGCTAGCTCAGGCGTTGGTCTTCATGGTGCACTTGAGGCGGCAGCAGCGCGAAGCGGTCCAGTCCATGCCCTTGCACTGGCAGTGGCACGTCTTCTCGGAACGCACATCCCATGACCCGCAGCCGAAGCCACAGGCGCAGCCGGTGACGGCAAAGCCTGTGGCAGAGGGAAGCAGGGATGCGAGGGAGGAGCCTCCCCAGCTCCAGGGGCAGAGAGCGGAGAGGAGGGGAGTAGGGATGAAGAGGGGGAGTTGGCAGACGCTGGAGGAAGTGGAGTCCCTGAGCGAGGGAGGCGGGGCACAAGCTGGGGCTCAGGGCTGGATCCTTAGGGACCCCCCCCCCCCGAGGCTGGGACGTCACCAAAAATGAGATGTGAGAGGTGGCATTCCCAGGGGACAGAGGACAGGTGCACTCACCTGGGGGGCAGTTGGCCAGGCTGCCGCCGGCCTTGACGGTGCGACAGTCCAGCTCCAGGCGCAGGCAACTGCCAGTAACTGAAGGAAGAGTTGGAGACCAAGGTCTACCTCCCCCACTCTCCCGGTACGCATCCCCTGGGGGAAATCGGGGGACAGGGACTGAGGAGCCAAGCCATCCTGACCCAGGTATCCCCTGCCTTGACTTGAATACTTAGGACTAAGCAAGGTTTGGGGCGTGACCACCGGGCTTGCGTTGGGAACTGCGGGCTGAAGGTAGGATGGAAGGGCAGGTGCTGTGACATAACCAGATCAAAATACAGCCTGCGGAGCCAACAAGCCACATGGGCACTGAGTCGAGCCCTGGCTGCTCTGGCTCTGCTTCCCATCCAGCTCCCTGCCCTGGCACCTTGGGAAAGCAGTGGAGGACGGCTCAAGTGCCAAATACATGAGAGACTTGGGCTCAGCCCTGGCTTCTGCAGTCAGAGAGCGAACCATCTGATGGAAGATTCTTTCTCGCGTTCTCTCTCTCTCTAACTCTGCCATGCAAATAAATATATATATATTTTAAAGAGAGTGGCTGGGAAGTTAAATTTGGGCTGTGCTGGGGCCTGGGAGGGGCCAGGGGTCAGAAGAAGAAGGCGGAATGTGGGGGTGCTCACGCAAGGAGCTGCTGATGCTCAGGAGTTTCTCATTGATGGCTTCATCCACAGGACACAGGGTGTTGCCACACGCCAGCTTTGCCAGGACCGGGAGGAAGAGGAGGAGGAGGAAGTTGAGAACCTTCATCCTGCAAGAGAGAATTCAGAACACACAGCCCCATCGGAGTGAGCCCCTTATCCATCTGGGGGTGCAGGGGCTGCAGCAATGGGTAAGGGAGATAAGGGCTTACCTTGCCCTTGTACCTGATGGTCCAATAGGGGCCTCAGGTTGCCGTTGGCCCCTATTTAACTTTGAAGTCTAAGGGTGTGGGGTTTCCTGTCTTGACCAATGGTTTCCTTGGCCCCTGGCACTCCTTCCCCACATCCGGAGCCAAGAGGAAGCCCCTATAGGAGGGGGGTGCCCTCCTGGCTTCTCTTATCTCCCCAACCCCACCACCACAATCCCCTCCCTGCAAGTGCCCTCAGAGAGTACCAAGACCACCACCACAGGGCCGGGGGTCCGTGCAGCGGGTGTGGAGGGCGTGAAGGTGTGTGGAGAACTGTTCCCTTGCTGGCAAAGCCGCGAGGAGGCACCCTCCCAGCCCCCCCGCCAACTGCAAGGCAAAGCAAGGCGGTTCCACCTCCTTTGGCATGGACCCCCCCGACCACTCCCACCACCCCCGACCACCCCGCTGGAATTTCTGTAATCTTATTGAGGCACTGTTTGCCACTGCGGACTTGACTTTTACTATCAACGTGAGTCTGGAAGTGGATATCGCTAAAAGGCAACGGAGGATGACTCGTGGCAAAAGGGCATTTTACAATTCATGCTGTCTCTGCTGGCCCCTGTAGACCCTACGGCTGGGAGAGCTACGAATATTTGTACTAACATTGTAAAACTTGCTAACGTAGGGTATTTAGTCCATGGGTGTAGCTCCCTACTTGTGGCCTGGGAAAGCAGTGGAGGATGGCCCAAAGCCTTGGGACCCTGCACCCGCGTGGGAGTCCCGGAAGAGGCTCCTGGCTTCGGATTGACTCAGCTCCAGCCGTTGTGGCCGCCTGGGGAGTGAATCATCGGACGGAAGATCTTCCTCTCTGTCTCTCCTCCTCTCTATATATCCGCCTTTCCAATAAGATGAAATAAAACAAAATCAATCTTTCAAAAACACCAAAGACTAAGTCGTAGCATGAGGATTGTAGCAGGAATGTGGACCTGATTGATATGCGCCATCTATTGAGAACTTGGGGACCGCAGGGTGGAGAACATCCTGCTTTGGGCAGAATTATCCTTGGCAAAACCCACTGGACCATGATGTTCAAAGTCTGTGCCAGGGCTTGTGGCTGCTCCTGTATAAACAAAGTGGACATCTTTCTTGCATGGTCCATTATGATCCTCAAATCGATGTGGTCCATCTCTTTTCTCTCCACACCTACTCCATGCACCCTTCTCGAGTTCCGAACTCGTCCGGAACCCGACTCCGGCACCGCAAGTGCCAGGGCAGGTGCAGGAAAGGGCGTTCCCACGCAGGAAGCAGAGGGCACTGCGAAGGTGCCCCCTTGGGAGAGGCTCGCATGCCGCCCGTGTGCCCACGTGCCATGGAAAAATCGAGCTTGACTCCTGTTTAATCAAGCTTTGTTTTTTTTTTTTTTTAAGATTTATTTATTTATTGGAAAGGCAGATCTACAGAGAGGAGGAGAGACAGAGAGGAAGATCTTCCGTCCGATGATTCACTCCCCAAGTGAGCGCAACGGCCAGAGCTGAGCCAATCTGAAGCCAGGAGCCAGGAGCTTCTTCCGGGTCTCCCCATGCGGGTGCAGGGTCCCAAGGCTTCGGGCCATCCTCCACTGCTTTCCCAGGCCACAAGCAGGGAGCTGGATGGGAAGCAGGGCTGCCGGGATTAGAGCCAGTGCATTCAAGACAAGAACTTTAACTACTAGGCTATTGCGCTGGGCCCTGCCATTCCTTTTTAAAGGCTTAATACTATCCCACCGTGTGGTTTGGGCTATCCTGATTCCGTGCCAACTTTCTGACTTGGTTGTATGGAGACCCCCAGGACGATCAGTGTGTGAGGAGGAAGGGCTGGCCAAGCAGGCGTGGTGGCCTGGGTGGCGGGGGGCGGAGGGGGCGGGAACGGGGCTGGAGTTGCGTGTCCTCAGGTCTCGGCAACGGGGCCGAGTGGGTCAAGTTAGAGGAACTCGACGTGCGTGAGAGGAGGAAGTCGTGGGGTGCGGGGAAGGGGTCGTACCTCCCCGACACGGGCTGGGTGTGACAGAGCCCCAACAGTTCTGCTGTGAGAACCTTAGCTCGGGAGGCGCTTGGGTAAGAACTTTGGGGAGACACCGAAGTGGGCGGCTCTGACTATGGGGGAGACAACACAGTGTGTGTGCAACTCCTGGGGTTTTGCAAACCTTTCCTGCAATAAAGGAAAGGGCTCTACTGCCCAGAGTTCCCTCTTAGAAAATACTAGAAAGCTAGCGTGAGAGCGAGAAAGAGAGAGAGCCTCCATTCATTGATTTTTTAATAATTAAGCCAGGACCAATTTTTTTTTTAAGATTTATTTTATTTTTATTGCAAAGGCAGATACACAGAGAGGAGGAGAGACAGAGAGGAAGATCTTCCATTTAATGATTCACTCCCCAAGTGAGCGCAACAGCCAGAGCTGAGCCAATCTGAAGCCAGGAGCCAGGAGTCCCTTCCGGGTCTCCCCACGCAGGTGCAGGTTCCCAAAGCTTTGGGCCGTCCTCCACTGCTTTCCCAGGCCACAGGCAGAGAGCTGGGTGGGAAGTGGAGCTGCCGGGATTAGAACCAGTGCCCATATGGGATTCTGATGCTTGAAGGTGTTGGATTAGCCTTTTGAGCCATGGTGTTGGCCCTACGTTTATTATTATTATTATTATTATTATTATTTAGTGACAGGAGCGAGTGTTCAGAGCCTGCAGGCCGTTCCATGTTAGAGCCCCTGGGTGTGATTCCAGCTTTGGTAGCTGACTTAAGTTTCCCATCAGTCCCAGCCCAGGGAGACAGCTGCGTGACCAGGACTGGGGCAGGGTGGCTGGACAGAACGGCACCCGCCAGCATGTGCGTGGGCTGGATAGTGGGTCTGGTTGGGTTGAACTAGGCTTCAATGCCCATTGACACGTATGAGAGCTCAATGGGATGTGGGACAGACTGGACTAGACTGCTGCACACACTGGCAAGCACGGGAACCAGGGCAGGGGGCGGGCATGGTGGGGCTTATGGGGAGTCGCCCCAACCAGGCTGCAGCTCCCACTGGTTTGCGTGAGGGCTGAGTGTGTGCTGGGCAGAATCAGGCTGGACTGCAACACACCCATGGGTTCGTGTGGAAGACAGGGCTGCAAACAGAACTGACCCAGCAATTGCAACCACCAGTTGATCAGGGCGAGGGACTGTGCCAGACCCTGTACTGGCAAGCACACTCAAGAATCAGGTCTGGGATCTCCTCAGACGAAGTTTCTTTGGGGATCCCTCCAACTGAACTGCTGATCTCAGAACCCCAACCATGCAGAGACTATGTCAGCCAGTGGATTCAGAAGAGATTTCATCGGGCCTGGCACGATAGCGTAGTGGTTAAGGTCCTTGCTTTGCACACCCGGGATCTCATAGGGGCACCGGTTCTAATCCCGGCAGCCCCGCTTCCCTTCCAGCTCCCTGCTTGTGGCCTGGGAAAGCAGTGGAGGACGGCCCAAAGCCTTGGGACCCTGCACCCGCGTGGGAGACCCGGAAGAAGCTCCTGGCTTCAGATCGGCATAGCATCAGCTGTTGCGCTCACTTGGGGAGTGAATCATTAAATGGAAGATCTTCCTCTCTGTCTCTCCTCCTCTCTGTATATCTGACTTTCCAATAAAATAATCTTTAAAAAACAAAATAAATCTAAAAACAATGCATAAGGAAGGAGAAAAGGGCCTCGGCGTTGGCATCTGTGCAATGGGAGTGTTGTCAGTGACCACCCCATGCAGGGCCGTGGTGAGCTCAAGTGAATGCTTCGTGTGACTCAGCTTTGGACTCAGAGGACACGGTCCGACGGCTTCATCAACATCCCCCTGCCACCATTATCCTTCTAGAACTTTCCGAGCCACCAAATGCAAGGCCGTCTGAGAACGGAGCCGTCCCTCAGCCCTGGAGATGACCCCCCTTCAACCCCTCCCCGTCTACCGAGCTCTTCGCCCTCCCAGGGCCCTTGCCTCACTTTTTTTTCACAAGGTTTCTGACGGTTCTGTTGACTAACTTGAGGTTTTTGAGCAATTGGGCAGACGGGGCGGGGAGCACTTGCTCCCATCCCTGGTCTCTCGACCTTGGCCTCCCGACCTTGGCCGTCTGGGTCACCCACTTCCTCCTCCTGCTTGGGGGTGCCCATTCCTGGACCTCCAAGGCCTCTGCATCCCTTCCTTGGTAACCATGGTTTCCTGTGGCTGCCGGTTCCAGGGTTTCCCCTCGCATCACATCACCATGCCTCCTGGACCAACCAGCTCCTCCAAGTCCACCTGGACCTTGCTTTTTGTTTTTGGTTTGTTTGTTTTGGTGGTTGGGGGGGAGGGTGTCCAGTGCTTGGCTCAACTGGCTAATCCTCTACCTCTAAGTGCCAGGATCCCATATGGGCGCCGGTTCTAATCCCGGTTGCTCCACTTCCCATCCGGCTCCCTGCTTGTGGTCTGGGAAAACAGCAGAGGAGGACGGCCCAAAGCCTTGGGACCCTGCACCCGCGTGTGGGAGACCCGGAAGAAGCTCCCGGCTCCTGGCTTCAGATGGGCTCAGCTTGGGTGGTTGCGGCCACTTGGGGAGTGAATCAGCAGATGGAAGATCTTTGTCTCTCCTCCTCTCTGTATATCTGCTTTTCCAATGAAAATGATAACCATAAATCATTCCTTTTTTGCATCTGGGGATGCTGCCACTGTAACCCCTGCTGATGAGGTTGTTAC
Organism: Ochotona curzoniae; assembly: GCF_017591425.1. Taxonomy (NCBI): domain Eukaryota; kingdom Metazoa; phylum Chordata; class Mammalia; order Lagomorpha; family Ochotonidae; genus Ochotona; species Ochotona curzoniae. The sequence goes on along the minus strand of NW_024466491.1, from coordinate 333,732 downwards.
AGTCAGGAGGTGAATGTTAGAGACAAGTTGGGGGTGGGACGGGGGGAAAAAAAGACAAAAGCAAAGCAGGCTGGGGTCTCTAGGAGGGGGTGCACCTGGGGTACCATGGGGAAGTAAACAGTTCACCCCAGTCGGTGCCCAGCAGGCGTGGCGAGAAGGGACTGGTGGATGGGGGTCTTATTCTGGAAGGGAGGAGGGCAGCCAGGTTCTGAGAGGCTCAGGCGCTGCCACTGTGCCACCATCACCCACGTGGGGAGTCACGCAAGGACCGGACACGGGTGGGGGTGAGGGACAGACAGCAGCGGTGGCCAGCAGCAGCTCCAGGCTCCCTGGCGCCCCCCAGCGGGAGAGGCCACAAACTGGATTTATTAGCCACACACACCCCCTCTCTCTCCAGTTCCTTCTGCCCGCTGTCCAACTTCAATGGAATCCCCAACTAGACAACCCACACCGGGAGCCCCGAGTTCGAGTCCCGCCTTCTCCTCTTCCAGCCCAGCTCCCACACGGGAGGCAGTGGTAAGGGGTCAGGCATACTGGGTGGGGTCCCTGTCGCCACACGGGCTGGCTGCTGTGGGCTTCTCCGAGTGACCCAGGGAGCTCCCCCTGCCTGCCTGTCTCTCAGAGGCGGACACACCCAGAGCTCGGGAAGTCTGTACCCCAAACCGAGAGGAGGCGAGCTCAGAAGCAGCCAGCCCTCCCAACACCTTGACCTTGGGCTCTGGCCATCAGAAACAAGAGACCGATCACCAATCTTCGCCTGTAAAATATGGTCACAAGATGGAGTCACTTTGGTTCAGGCCTGCGTTAAAAGTCTGCTATCTTGATTCTGTACAAAATGCCAGTTTTTCCGGCTTTGGGGGCCAGGTCACTAGGAAAGACAAGCCCTGCTAGCCGCCACTCGGTTCCAGGACTCCTGTGGCTGCTGGGGCCCACCCACTGTCCCCATGGCACCCCCCCTGCCCGATTCACCTGACTCTAACTCTCACCCGGGGAGTCGGGGGTCGCTCTCTGCAGGAAAGGGAGAGCCGACCCCAGCCGGCTGGCCTGTTTACCTGTCCCCCCCCAGTAAGCTTTGCTGTTTCGTATAGTTATCCAAGCTGCACTTTTGAGGTGCGGGCTGGACGCGACACTGCCAAGTCACCCGACTTGAGCTAATTGGTCACCCCGGCCCCTGGCAGGCGGCGAGCGTCACTTGGCAATGCTCGCATGCCCTGAGATGGCCACTTGGTGCCCCCCCCCCGGCTGCTCCACTTCTAGTCCGGCTCCCTGTTAATGTACCCCGGGAAGGCAGCGGAGGAAGGATCAGAATGCTCGGACCCTTGTGCCCAAGTGGGAGACCCAGATGCAGCTCCTGGCCCATCCACTGGCCAGTGCAGCCGTTTTTGGGGGGGGGGGCAGGGAGTGAAGCAACAGTTGGAAGATCTCTTTCTCTCTGTATCAAACAGGTGAGTGAGTCTCAATAATATCCAAAAAAAAATAAATAAATAAAGGCACTGTAGCTGGGAGCACTCTGGGCCCGGGAAAGTTTGCTGCGTGTACCCAACCCTCACACGGAGGCCGATTCTGACTCCAGGAGCTAGAGACAGCCCCCCGCTCCCTATGGCTGCTGATCCTGGGGGCAGGGGGGAACAGGATAAAGCACTCAGCACATAGCTACTTCCTTCCTTTCTTTATCTATTTATGATTTGAAAGGTAGGGAGACAGGGACCTCCCACCCACTGGCTCACTCCCCGGTCGCTCCAGGTCAAAGCTGGAAAGCGGACGTGCCCTCTGGGTCTCCCGTGGGATTGGCAGGGACCCACCCGGGCATGTGAGCTGCCTCCGCAGGCTTGTGTCAGCAGGAAGCAGAGGCGGGACTCGAACCCAGGCCCTGGGAGCCGAGCCGGGATGTGTGCAGCGGCTAACTGCCGAGCCGACCGCTCACCCTGCGTGGACACAGGAACATCCACGCCGTCGGCTTTCCCGTGCGATCTCGGTTGCTGCCACTGGTCCCCAGAGGAGGGTGAGGGACCCCATCAGCTGGCCAGTAGGGCAACAGGGGTCTGTGGGGCAGGGGGCAGGTATGGGACTGGTACCCAGCACCACTGCCGGGTGGGGGGACACCCTGGGAAGAAAATGAGGTGGGCACCAGCTGGCAGACAGCAGGGGATAATTTTATTCCTCTGGAAAGAGGGGGTGTGGGGGAAGAGACAAAGTGACGGCCGAGGTCACGGCAGGGCCACGTCCTCCAGTTTCTGGTCCAGCATCTTGAGGTCATCCAGGAAGCGGGTGGGGGTGAGGATGTGGGAGGAGCCTGGCCGAGGTGGGGGTGCAGGGAGAGGTGGGTACGTTGCTTCCGCTCCGCTTCAGGCATGTGGCAAGGGGGACAGGTGTGGGAGCCGCCCCCCCCCCCCAGGTCCCCAGGCGTCCAGCCACTCACCTATGATCACCTCCCACTTGCCCTCGGTCGCTCTGGTCACCTCGTAGGCGGCCCTCATCTCCGACATGGCCACACCGCCCACCACGTACACGATGAGCCTGGGCCCGGTCCGGGTCTCCACGCCAGTCTTGTTCTTGTGCCAGTGACCAAAGCGGGCGCTGTGCGGGGAAGGGGGGAAGGTGGGACGGGGTGTCAGGCCGGGCGGGAGATCACCCCTCCACACACACACACACACACACACACACACACACACACACACACACCAGCTGACACGGCCATCCCTCAGCCACCCACCTCACAGCAGCCTGGGAGCTGGGCATCGGGGCGGGGTCAGACACGAAGGGCCACAGCTTACGGTCTAGCCGGTCTTCCACAGCATCCTGAGCGGCCAGGGCAGAGGAAGGGGGGGTGCTTAGAGAACAGGGGGGCAAAGCCAGAGTCCCCAGTACCCTCAGCGTTCTGCCCTTGGCCCCTCCCGACCCCTGGGAATCCCCATAGTGAAGCCCTCAAATTCTGGGGTCCTCAGCCCCCGGGAAGGAGGTTACAAGGTCGCTGAGTCCCAGGAGGGAGGAGCTGGTGGGGTAGGGAGGGCTCCCCAGGGACTTGGAAGGGGAGATGGGTGGAGGTGGTGAGGGTGGACGGCAGAGAGGAAGCGAGGGTCTCCAGCCATGGCCAACCCTCCCCAACCCCTGTGCCACGGCATTCTTCGCGTAGGGACTTGGTGCCTCCCTCCACCCCCACCCCAAATCAGCAGGGCAGATCGATGCCAGGGGAATACCCTTAGTAACGAGGGATTTTCGGTTAAGCCCCGGGGCTTAGCGGCGACGGGAGCAGCTGGGGCGGCTGAGCCGTGGAGGGATCAGGGTGGGCTGGCCCCCTCCTCCCCCGTACCTCCATCACGTCCTTGATGACCGGGGTCCAGCGGGACAGCTGGTAGGTGGGCTCTGTGCGCTCCCTGCGCTCCAGCCGGCCGGAGGTTCCTGAGCCCTGCAAGCCAGAGCCAGGAGAGGTGGGTGGGGCCAGGAGGTGGGCAAGGTCAGGATGGTGGGCACACCAGGAGGTAGGGCCACAGGGGCCAGGAGGGATGGGCGAGGTCAAGAGGGTGGGTGGCACTGGGTGGGTGGGATCAAAAGATGGGTGGGGTCAAGGGGTAGACAGTGCCAGGAGGTGGGCGAGGTCAAGACGGTGGGAGGGACCCGAGGTGGGCAGCACTGGGTGGGTGGGGTCACGGGGTGGACGGAACCAGGAGAATGGGCAGGACCAGGTAGGTAGGTGGGAGGGACCAGAAGGTGAAGGGGGATGGAGGGGCAGAAGGAACCAGGAGAGGTGGGTGGGACCAGTAGGGTGAGCAGCGCAGGAGAGAGAAGGAGGCAGGTCCCATGGGGTGCAGGGGACCCCAGTCAGCAGCAGGCTGGCGTGCGGGAAGGGGCGAGGGAGATGAGGGGGAGCAAGAGCGGGGCAGGACTTGGGAGGGCAGAGAGAAAGAAGGCGACAGACATGGGACGCAGCACAGCCAGACACAAGGGTAGGGGGACTGTGGGGGACCCTGGGAGGACCTGGCGGGGTGCAGATGTCAGGGACCCCAGGAGGGAGGGCAGGGTTAGGGAGGTGGAGTGTGCAGGGCCAGAGGGGGACGCGCACAGGCAGGAGAGGTGTGCTGAGGCGTGCTGAGGGGCTGTGTCGTGGACCCGACCCCCACCCGGTCCCCCACGCACCCCGGCGTGGGTGATGGTGCCGCCCAGCTGCTCCAGGTTACGGATGAGGCTGCTGTGCGCCTGCACGTTGGCGTGCTGGATCAGCTTGGCCAGGTTCTCCTCGCTCACGCCTGCGGGACAGCAGGGATGCGGTCAGGTGCAGGACGACAGGGATGTGGTGGGGAGGGGGTCCAGGGGGAGGAGAGAGGGGAGCTGGGAGCAGACAGGGGAGCTGGGGGCAGACAGGGGAGCTGGGAGCAGACAGGGGAGCAGACAGGGGAGCTGGGAGCAGACAGGGGAGCCTGGAGCAGACAGGGGAGCAGACAGGGGAGCTGGGAGCAGACAGGGGAGCTGGGGGCAGACAGGGGAGCAGACAGGGGAGCTGGGGGAGAGGGGGTTCAGGGGGAGCAGACAGGGGAGCCGGGAGCAGACAGGGGAGCCGGGAGCAGACAGGGGAGCTGGGAGCAGACAGGGGAGCTGGGGGCAGACAGGGGAGCAGACAGGGGAGCTGGGGGCAGACGGGGAGCTGGGGGCAGACAGGGGAGCAGACAGGGGACAGGGGAGCAGACAGGGGAGCTGGGGGCAGACAGGGGAGCAGACAGGGGACTGGGGGCAGACAGGGGAGCTGGGGGAGAGGGGGTTCAGGGGAGCAGACAGAGGAGCTGGGGCAGACAGGGAGCGGGGAGAGGGGGCAGGGGAGCAGACAGGGGAGCTGGGAGCAGACAGGGGAGCTGGGGGCAGACAGGGGAGCAGACAGGGGAGCTGGGGGCAGACAGGGGAGCTGGGGGAGAGGGGGTTCAGGGGGAGCAGACAGGGGAGCTGGGGGCAGACAGGGGAGCTGGGGGAGAGGGGGTTCAGGGGGAGCAGACAGGGGAGCCGGGAGGAGGGGCGCTCCGGGTCCCCCACGCCCGCCCGCACCGTTCCGCAGCAGGATGTAGAGCAGCAGCACCCGGATCTTGTCATAGGCGGGCACCGCTGCGTCCAGCAGCACCGGCACGATCAGCTTCATGCTGTCCTTGATCTTCTCGCCCTCCGCGTCCGAGCCCATGGCCAGGTCCTGCCGGACCCAGGCAGGGGGTCAGCGGAAGGGGCAGGCGCCCCAGCCCAGCAGCAAGGACCCCCGGAGGTGCCACCTGCGCCTGGGCCTTCTCGCCAAGCCCCGCCCCTCCGAGGCCCCGCCCCCGGCCAGCCCTGCTCTGGTGCCACGCCCACCTCACCACAGACCCTGCCCCTCCAAAAGGCCACACCTTTCGAAGTCCCCAAGGCCACGCCCCTTTCCAAGGCCTCACCTCCATCCTGATCGCTGTTCCGAAGCCACGCCCACTCGCCCACAGACCACGGCCAAGGCCACGCCCACTCGCCCACAGACCACCCCAAGGCCACACCCATCCTGATTGATGCCCGCCGCCACGCCCATCTTGCCCGCAGACCCCACCCCTCCCCGAGGTCCCGCCCATCTCACCCGCAGACCCCGCCCCTCCCTGAGGTCCCGCCCATCTCACCCGCAGGCCCCGCCCCTCCTGCACCTGCTCCACGCTGCACAGCTTCTCCACGGAGCCACGCCCATCTCACCCGCAGGCCCCGCCCCTCCCTGAGGTCCCGCCCATCTCACCCGCAGACCCCGCCCCTCCCCGAGGCCACGCCCCTCCTGCACCTGCTCCACGCTGCACAGCTTCTCCACGGAGCCCTTGAAGCGCTTCATGCAGTCGTCGGCTAAGTGGAGGTGCGTGGCATACTGCGGGGTGTGCGGGGGCAGGTGACGGCGTCGAAGAGGGGAAGGGGGACCGAGTCCCGACACACAGCGCAGGGGGGGCAGAGCCACCGCCACCCTCTCCTTCCCCTGCGCTTCGGCCCACCTTGTTGAGCTCCTTCTGGTACTGTGGCATCTTTTTCAGGATGTGGGACAGGTCCTTAATGTTGGCCTGGGGTGGCATGGGGAGGGCGTGAGGCCTAAAAGCCCTGGTGTGGGGAGAGCGGGTTGTCCTCCCCGACCACCTCTCGGGGGGGCCCAGGTTACCCCTACCTTGTCGGTGGTCATCCTCTTGCTCTCACAGAACGTCTTCAGGAGTTCCGTAACCTTCCTGGTCCAGGGGAGGGATGCACAGGGGGTGAGGCTGGGGGCTGTTACCTCTGCACCCCCTGGGCTATGGAGGTGAGCCACGGGCCCTGGGCTGTGGGGTGTCGCTCACGCGGGACCCTCCCCCCGGGGGCCACGGCAGCACAGGCACGCACTTGGACACGTCAGCAATATGCATGTGGCGCAGCTCCACCCACAGGTCGTCATCTTCGTCCAGCAATACAGCCTTCTCCCTGGCCTCACTTAGTCCAGTGGTCTCGTATCTAGCCAAGGGGACGGAGAAGGTCCAGGCCCTGCCTCGGTGTGTGTGCGTGCGCCGCCCAGGAGGGGCAGGGCTCCGGGTGCACGCACACACACACACACACACCTGTATGTGTCCTGCTCTATGTCCAGTAAGTCGTAGGCCATGGCCTGGAAGGTGAGTTCGTGCAGCAGTGGCGACACCGGGTCGGCAGCCCGGTCCATGATCAGCAGCTGGGAGCGGGTTTTCTCTGGGCCCTGGGGGTAGCCGGGGTTTGAAGACTCACACTCCGCCCCCCAGCCTCTGCCTCCCCAGGCTGGCCCTCACACCGCGCGCTCTCTCTCTCTCTCTCTCTCTGCTCACCTCGCCCAAACTGGGAGTGTCAGCCTTGAAGGCGTTGAGCTTGGCCAGGACAGCGTGGGCCAGCTGGGCTGTGTCCTCTGGGCCCCTGGGGGGAGGGGAGTGGTCAGACAGGGGGAGGGTTATCTGGGCCTAACCTTGACAGAGGGTCAGAGCAGAGGTCACGGGGGATGAGGGGGACACCGCAGGGGGCTTCAAGCTTGGGGATCAGGGTCCCCGGGAAGGCGGGCAGCCTGAGATGAGGAGGGGGTAAGGGCTGGGTCCCCACTTGCGGTAGCGTATGGCGGGGTACTCCTGCAGTGTGGCGCACAGGGTGGCGATTTGCTGGGCCAGTGCTTCCAGCTGTCGCGTCCGCTCTCCGGCCCGGAAGGGGCAGTAGAGGTTGTAGGTGCTGTGGGGGGCATCCAGGGAGTATACCTGGGGGTGCAGGTGGGGAATTAAAAGTGCATGGCTGTCCAACTCCCAGCTACGGCCACTTGTGTGCCATCTGCCCTGCCAGCCCCCAGCCAACCCCTGGAAAGGGCTGTGAGAGGAGGAACCCTCAGTCTGCTCCCCCCATCATTAACCCCATTCTTCCCTGATGGCCCCTCCCCGCTGAGCTCCCTAAAAGGGGACAGTAGTTCGGGGGGGCCCTGCTAGGACCTCGGTGTCGGCTCCTTCCCTTCCTGCCTCGTGCCGAGTGCTCTTCCACTTGAGTCTGTCTGACTCTGCGTCTGACCCCGGGGAGTCAGGATGCTGTACCCCCGAACCCCCACTCCTGCTGAGAGCTGGGGGGCTGGGGGGAGGAGAGCTCCCGTCCGCTCGGGCCTGGCCTTTACCTGGGCCTCGTAGGGGAGGAAAGCCAAGTGGATCTCCTTCAGCGTCTTCACCACTTTGGCCAGACGGGAGCGCCCCAGTTCGCTGAATAGGGGTTCGGGGCACGCTGGGTGGGAGGAGGGACATAGGATCACAAAGCAGCTTCTCCCTGCCCTTCCCACCCACCCCCCGCCCCCTGCCCCCCATCTTCTCCTCACTGTCGGTGAAGAAGACGTGTGCCGCTTTGTAGGTGAAAGTGGGGGTACCCCGAAAATCCGCGATCAGGGCCTGGACTGACTGCAAGGAGGTAGGGGGCGTGCATGCTTCACCAGGCCTGGCCTTGCACACCCACACCCACACACCCACACACACACACATCCTTAGCCGAGGGCCGTCCAGACAGCTGCCCCTCCCTCACGCACACATGCACGCACGCCTCCAGGCCCACCGCCGCTGCTCCCTCGGGGCGGGCACCTTCTCCGTGGGGCTCAGCAAATAAATGGCCTCCAGGCTGGGGATGGGTTCCCGCCGTTTGTTGATGTCCTCAACAACTAACAGAGACAGAAAGGGACATACAGGGGTGACCCCGGGGCAACGGTTCAGAAGTTTGAGGAGTCCCGAAGCTTGAAGGGAGGGGAGGCTGTGCTCCCTTGGGGTCCCCAGACAGCAGGCGTAACTAGGGGGTCACCTAGCCAAAGGGGTACCCCAGGAGCTCCCCCGACACACACACACACACACACATCAGTCACAAGCTCCCGCGGGCTGTCTGTGCAGGGGGCGGGCATCTGGACCAGTGGACGGAGCAGCAAGAACGTGGGGAGTCCTGGGTTCCTTCTAGGGCTCGGCCCCTTCCCCCCACCTGGCACTCCACATTCAGGGTCCACTCACTGGTAATGCCCTCGGCCAGGATGTCTGACATTTTGCAACAGGACGATAAGATACGCATGCTTGGGTAGTCCATGATGAGCACCTGCAGGGGTGGGGGGAGACCAGAGATGGCGAGATGGACGGGCGGCTGGGTGGGCGGTGGCAGGGCCCACCCACCAGCATCCCCTGCAGCCTGGGGAGGGGCGTTGTCTGCCTATGAGTATGGGGGTCGGGGTATGCGGGGGGGACCCCCCCTACCTTCCATTCCCCATCCTTCTTCACGCTCCGAATAACTCCGTTCAGAATTTCTGCAGGGAAGAGGAGGGGGGAGAGCTTCGGCTGCAAGCCATTGGTGTCACTTGACCCTTGGCCTCGAATTTGATTTCACATCTGCCATTCACCGCTCCAACTGAGGCCCGGTCTAGTGGTGGTCCGTGGCACCACCACCCCTGAGTTACTAAGCAACCCGAGGTACTATGAGGACTTAGCCAAGCACCCTCAGCACCCAAGAGATCTGGTGCGGCGGAAGTATCCACTGGTAGCCATCTGTCTGTGCTGGACCCCGCCCCTCCCTTCAGTCTGCTGCCTCAGTTTTCTGATCTGTGAGATGGAATTCCTGGCTTTCCCCCCGCCCCCCTCGGAGTTTCTCGGAGCTGGAGTGAGCGATGGCGGCAAAGGGACAGGGGGTTTTGCGCCACAGCTGCCCTACCCAGAGTGGGGAGAAGGGACAAGGGCGGCCCCACCCAGTCAGAGAGGCCTTGTCCACTGTTATCAGGCCGCCCTGGAAGGAAGGAACAGCGGAGGCCGGAACTACTCGGCTCCACCCTTTCCCCCAAGAACCCTGGCAGGGGGACACCCCGTGAGGCTGCCAGGCCTGGGTCCCATGCTGCAAGGATCCTCTGGAGGGAAGAAGCCCCCCGCCCACACACACCCCACACCAGCCCCGTGCTCCTGGACACACCCGGCCCAGCAAGCGCTCACAGAGTCCAGCATCAGCTCAGAACCGGGTGTGTGTGTGCGTGTGTGTGCGTGTGTGCGTGTGTGTGTGTGTGTGTGTGTGTGGGTGTGGGTGTGGGGGGCGATCTGGGTGCAAAACGGGGGTGGGTCCCTCCACACGCACAGGGCGCCCCAGAGAGACCGTCCACCGGGCCTAACTTTTTGCCCCTTGCCAACTTTGATCCGCTCGGGCGCACAGAGTGTCAGAGCAGGACGCCATGGCATCCAAGTGCCCCGGGAGCTGAAGGGAGGAGAGCCCCCGGCTGCCAGCAGCCATCCCCCCCACCCCACCCCTCCAAACCTCGAATATCAACCACATCCCCTGTCCGGCACCCCCCAAGTCCCCGCCGCGGTGGGTGCTGCGGGCCCGGGGTCCCACACCAGGCCTCTCCCCGACCCCAATCCCGCCCGCGCCCACGCCTGGCACTCACTGTCCCCCACCACCGCCTTCAGCCCTGAGGGCGCCATCTTCCCCCCAGGAGCTCGGCGGCCGCTTCCGGGTCTGTCCCAAGGTGGGGGCGTGGCCCCTTGTGCGTCACCCACGTGGGCCCCGCCCCCTCGAGCACCTGGCCCCGCCCCGCCCAGCCGTCAGTCATGTCCTGCCAGGCCGTGTTGTTGCAGGCCAGCCAGCAGCTTGGGAGCCTGGATGCAGGGGTGGCCCGGGGTGGGGTGGCCCCGGGCGGGGATAAGGTGCGTCCACACAGCCAGGGGAGCGCACCCCCCCCAGTGACAACAGTCCCCGGACAGTAGTAACTCCCGAGTCGTCCTTTCCCTGGAGCCCAGGATTAGGTTCCTGGAGATGCTGAAATTTGAGATGCAATTCCAGGCTGCTGACTTGGGCCTCACCCCAGCCACAGGAGCGCGAGTGACAGGGTCGCCCACGTGGAGGGGGACAGGGATCCGAGCACCTAAGCCATCTTCAGCTCGTGAGCGGCAGAGTAGGATGGGAAGTGGAACAGCGGGGACGTGACCCCTAAGTGGCAGGTGCCACAATGCCACCTACTTCCATCTTTCCCGCTTCGCCCAAACACCACGCTTTTGTTACCCGTCCTAGTTTGGCTAGAAAGGAGGCATGCCTCAGGGCCCAGGGCTTCCCCGGCTCTAAAACTGTGCCACTCTCGGGAAAATGAGGATGGTTGGCCGTGCCAGGGGGCAGTGTGGGTTTTTCCTGCCTCCCTCCTTCCTTCCTTCCTTCCTTCCTTTAACATTCAGACCTAATTCTCCCAACAGTATGGCCAATGCCAAGGCTTTGCATGTACCGTTTGCTGACTGCCCTACACCTGTCACCACCGGCTGTTAACACAGCTTGAGGACCAAAGCGGAACTAAGGGAGACTTTAGAGCAATGCTAGAAGCTGAGAGACCCCCTCCTGATCCTGGGGTGGTGCTGGGGTCCGTGTGATGGGTGTGGAAGACAGGAAGGTGTGAAGAGTATCGTTCTATTGCAGGCAAGGTCGTAAGGAACTTCCCGCTGTGTCTCTACAGCACCTGAATGCAGCTCTGCCTCCCTTTGCATGGATACCAGACAACCCCGCTGAGTATCTTTTTTTTAAAGATTTATTTTTATTATTGTTTCATTGAAAAGGCGGATATACAGAGAGGAGAGACAGAGAGGAAGATCTTCCGTCCGATGATTCACTCCCCAAGTGAGCGCAACGGCCGATGCTATGCCGATCCGAAGCCAGGAGCCAGGAGCCTCTTCCGGGTCTCCCACGCGGGTGCAGAGTCTCAAGGCTTTGGGCTGTCCTTGACTGCTTTCCCGGGCCACAGGCAGGGAGCTGGAAGGGAAGCGGGGCTGCCGGGATTAGAACCGGCGGCCATATGGGATCCCGGGGCGTGCAAGGCGAGGACCTTAACCACTTGCGCCACCGCGCCGGGGCCTAAATCTTTTTTTTTTTTTTTTTTAAATCGCAGAGCCAGACCGTGGAGGTGACATCACTGCAGGTTTTTTTCAGCCTGCCCCCCCCCCCGGGTCCCCCAAGAGCTGCCAGCATCACTCCCTCAGCCTCTCTGGACTACACAGGGATGCCCAGGGTCTCCCAAAGTTACAGGAGGGAAAAAATGAAATTACAAGCTCTAAACCCTAATCCCCAGTAGCTCAGAATGTGGCCGTTTTTGGAAGCAGGGCTGCCGCAGGTGCAATTATTGAATATGAGGTCATTTGAGAGGGAGAAGGGCGGGCCCTTAATCCACTGCCTTCAGTGTGGCAATGAGGCTGGGGTGGTCCAAGTGACCGCCTCGGTTAGTCGCCAGGGGAAAGATGAGGACCGCCGGCTCCCATGGGAGTGGCAGGAGACAGGCCTAGGGGCCCCTTATGACGTTTATAGGGTTTCCTTGGGGAGCGCGCCCCGCTGGCAGTTCCCCCCCAAAGGGGCCATCCACTGAGGCCCGCCCCCTCGCAGGCTGCAATTTAGGACCTGTGTGCAAAGGGTTAAGCCACCACTTGGAACACACGCGCGCTCCATCCAGAATGCCTAGTGGAGACCTGGCTCTTCCTGCTTCCAACCCGGCATTCTGCCGGGACACAGCAGTACGGTATCCAGTCCTGGAGTGGTCCCTTGCCACGTGTGTGGGTGACCTGGGTGGCGCTCTGGGCTCCTGGATTTAGCCTGGTCACGCCCTAGCTGTTACAGGCATCACAGAAGGAGTTAAGTGGACAGATTTGTTTAAGATTTCTGACTTTTAAATAAGTGGACCTATTTTTAAAAGATCCCGGTGTGGCCTGGAGTGCAACCACTAGGACCCTGCTTACAATGCGCCTGTTCCAAATGGGAGTGTCTTGGTCCCAAGTGGCCACAACGGCTGGTGCTGAGCCAACCTGAAGCTAGGAGCCCAGAGCTTCTTCTGGGTCTCCCATGGGGGTGCAGGGTCCCAAGGCTTTGAGCCATCTCGACTGCTTTCCCAGGCCATGGGCAGGGAGCTGGATGGGAAGTGGAGCAGCTGGGACACAAACCGGCATGTATATAAGATTCTGGACGTGCAAAGTGAGGATTTAACCATTAGGCTGTTGCACTTGGCCCATTCAGCCTATTTGTAATACAGAAAGGCACCTGGCAGGGGTGTGTGTGTGTGTGTGTGTGTGTGTGTGTGTGTCGGAGGTAGGGACACAGCCTCCTGGGGGAAGCACAGCTGAGGTGCACAAGCCTTGCTCCCTGTGCCCACGACAAGCTGATGGTGATGAATCACAGGAGATGGCTGCGTGACAGCGAATCCAAATGTTCTGGAAGCTGTCACAGTCACCAAGACCCACCCCCCACCGAGGGCAGTGCAGAGAGGGGAGGGGGGCAGGGAAGGCCACCCCGCCTGGGAGATGGCATGGCTGGCGCCAGGCTGCTCCGTGGCTCCTGGCAGGTGGCAGCTGTGGTCCCTTCCCACACATGCAGGTGCAGGTGACGGAGCTGACTGGTCTGGCTGGGGTAGGGACATCCTGTCTCGGGGTTTCCATTGTGGAGGTATAAGCCCTGGCCTTTGGCAGCACCTGGCCTGGGAGTCCTGACTCCTCCCTTCCTCCCACTGCTGCCCCCCCCCCCCAACCCGGGCATTGTTCCGGGGGAGGGGGGGAAACACAATTATCTGATCATCTTGATGAGGCTTAAGCTTGGGTGGGAGCAGATGGAGGAATGAGCTGGGGATTTGAAGCTGCAGGGGGTGCCCCCCTCCCCCGCAATATCACGGTCATTTAAAAGGCCTTCTCTTGGCACCTGCCGGGGGTGCAGACAGAGGACAGCTGAAAGGGTTGGACACAGGGTCCAGCGGGCGGGGATGGAGCAGGAGGAAGGGTCAACTCCCCTGGAGAAGGTAAGAGGGTCCCCTCCCCCAGCCCCTCGAGGTCCCAGAGCCCATGACTGGCAGGACTAATTCATTTGTAGGGCATCTAATTTGAGAGATGGGTCCTCTTGGGGAACCCCTCCCCCACACCCCGACCCAATTAACCGACCCAAGAAGGTGTTGGTGGTCTGCTGGGTGTGAGGACCCGACCATGCCAGAGGGCAGGTTTCCTGGCACTGACCCCTGGAAGAGAGGGGGAAGGGAGTGGTGCTGGGCCTTCAGGATGGCCTCTGGGTACGAGTTTCCCAGCCTCCAGGCCGTGTTGTCCAACCAGGTCCCAATCTAGGACAGCGGGCCACCAGCCCTGGCTGCCTCTCTCTTGGGGCAGGGTGGAGGGGGCACCACGTGAAGTGATAGGAAGGGGGTGGGGGGCCTGGGGCGGGGCCCCGAGAGTGGGAAGGAAACTTAAAGTCTCATTTGGAGCAGCCCAGAGCAGCCGACCAGCAAGCAGGGACCATGGTGAGAACTGAGGGGCGAGGGGCGAGAGGCGAGGGACGCGGGCTCCAGAGCCGGCTGGGGAAGGAGAGAGCTCCCCGTTGGTTGAGGGGGCGCTTGCTGGACCTGGTGTGTGCTTGTGTTCCCAGGCGGGCTCCCCAGACCAGGAGGGCTTTTTCAACCTGCTGAGCCACGTGCAGGGCGACCGTATGGAGGAACAGCGCTGTTCTTTGCAGACCACGTCTGGCCGGGCCCCTGAGGGAGGTGAGCAGGGCTGGGCTGCCGAGCTGTCAGTGTGTGTGTGTGTGAACAGGGCAGGAATGCAGAGGCACGGGGGTGAGGGGGCATTGTACCCATCGCCCCACATGCCTCCCTGCTTCTCTTTGCAGAGGGCGGCAGCCAGGCACCTGAGATGGACAGTTTCATGGACATGTTGGCCAGCACCCAGGGTCGTCGCATGGATGACCAGCGTGTGACCATCAGCGCCCTTCCAGGCTTCCAGCCCGTGGGCCCCAAGGTGGGTGACGTTCTCCGGCTGTCTCCCTCCTTGCTGCCCTGTCCCGCCCTGGCCCTCTGTCCCATCCCCTGCCGGGACTTCAGGTGGGAGGGCCAAGGAGGCTCAGACAAGGGAGATGTAGGGGGGTACAAAGGCATGCCGGAGCTGGAGAGTGTCGGGGGAGGCCCGGGGTGGGGACGCAGGTACCACATTCACGCATGCGCTGGTGTGTTGCATGAGAGTCTGGTCCAAGACCCTGGTGAGGGCCCTCAAGACACCCAAACATCACCCTTGGCAGTATGCAATGTGGGGGACACAGGAAAAGTACCAGAGTGGTCCTATACCTGGGGTTTCCACCGGCACCTTCTCCCTCTGAGTCTGCGTCACCTCCACCGCCGGAGCCAGTCTCTAGCTCCACCTGTCCTTGGCTCTAAATGCTACCCACCTCCCAGCCTCCCCACCTGCCGCCTCTGGCTGACCCTTCTCGTTCCACAGGACAGTACGCAGAAACGAGCCGGGACCCTGAGTCCCCAACCCCTGCTCGTCCCCCAAGATCCGAGCGCTCTGGGTTTCCGTAGGAACAGCAGCCCACAGCCCCAGACACAAGCCCCTTGAAGCAAGCCCCTCGCTCCCCTGTGGGCCCTCCCACCACCACCACCACCACCACCACCACCACCACCACCACCACCCAGAAAAGACAATAAAGCAACCATCAACAGAGTTTTTTTGGTGTGATTTTTGTCACCAGTATAGCGGGGAGAGGGCAGGGGGCAAGGGAAAGGGGGTGCCGGGACCCAGGCATTCATGAGCCGTGCTGGGCAGCCCGGCCAAGCAGCTTCTCCTCCCGTTGCTTCCGGATCCTGTCTTTGAAGGCTTCGAACTCTTGGCGCTGAGGGTGGGAAAAGCAGGAGAGCGGCACCCCTTCAGGACCTTGGACCCCTCTCCTCCCATCACCACCACCCCTGCTCTCCCCTAACTCCCGTAGGCCACGGCTTCCAGGTTCACCGTCTGCATTAGGAACCGCAAGGCCCATGAGTCAGTCCAGGGGCGGTGAGCCAGCCGCACTGCCCCTCGGTTGTCAGGTCCCCCGGCCACAGGCGTGGACAGTAGAATTTCCATTCTCTGGCAGGCATGGCCAAGGGGAACCCGGCCTCCCCGCTCCCTCTGAGCGTGTGCGATGTGGGCTCGCCTACCTGACTTTCCTTTTCTGGTGGGAACAACTCCCTCTGTGGAAGACAATCACAGACAGGGGGGAACGTGAGCCAGGAGCCACTGGTGCACCCACACACATCTCAGGGCAGTGCTGAGCTGGCGAAGGCAGCTATGGGACGCCCCCTCCCCAACACACACACACACACACTGCAGCACTGGCGCCCGCTCCCACCCCCTTGGGCTGAACCCACAATCGCTCCCCGCCCTCCCTTCTGCTCCGGCGAGTGCACCTTGCGCTGTATGACAGAATCCTCAAACCAATTAGCCTGATTGGAAATCCAGAACATGGCCACGGGGAACGTGAGGTACAGAGTCATCTGCAGAAACAAGGGGGTGCGAGGTGTGTGTGTGTGTGTGTGGGGTGGGATGGGGGGGGGTGCAGGAACTCAAGCTGGGATGGGATGGCCGCCTTGGCCAGGAACAGCGTATGCAACCCGATTGAGAACAAAAGACCCAGTGAGCTTAAAATATATATATATATATATATACATATATGCCCTCAAAGCCCCCAACCCCGCCCTGCGCCCCTCCAGGCTGGGAAGTCAACGGGGGCGCACGCGCAATGCCCATGCACCCCATTCCTGCACCCACTAGGTCCAGCTTCTACCACCACGATCCAAGGACACCCCAGGACGCACCCCTCCGCCTCATTCACATCAAGGCTCGCAAAGGGCCCCCCCAAATCCGGACGCCCCCCTCGAGCGCCTCAAGCCAGCGCCCTCCCCTCCCTTCCTCTGGGCTTCCAGGAAAGCTCTCCCTTTTTCATCGCAGCCTCGCGCTCCCGGCTCGACTCCCCAATCCCACAACCTTGGGCTCACGGACCCGAAACACCTCCAGTTTAACGCCCATATCTGCGGCGCGCCAGGTCTCTTAAGAACCACTTCCGCCCCTAAGCTGGCGTAATCATCAGGCGCCTCGACTCCGCCTCCGGTCGCCGGCGTGGCCTACAACGGAAGTCAACATCGCGGGCCGTGAGGGACGGAAGGATTTAGCCAATGGGCAAACGGGCTTGACCCGAGGGGGCGGATGCTTCCGGCGGGCGACGTCATAAGCGCGCGACTCCCGGCTGTAGCAGAAGAGCTAGGAAGATGGCGCGCAATTCGCGGCCCGAGCGGCCGGATCTTGTCTTTGTGAGTCTGCGATGGAGGCAAAGGGGGGTGGTCTTCGCGGTAGTGGGGCCGGGGCCGGATTTCTGCATTTGAAAAATGCCTTGAGGGGCGGGGTATCGTCGGAGCGTGTCGTGTTCAGGGGGCTTCGGCCAAAAAAACGGGGGACCCTAAACGGGCCAGGCTTGGGCTGGCGGGGGAATGCAGCTCCGGGGTCGGAAGCGGAGCCCGGGTGGCCTGTCTCAAGAAACAGAGTCGCTGTGGAGCTTAAGGGCCTGGGTTGGAGGCGGAAGTGGGTTTGCATGGAAAATGGGGCGAGGCGGGTTTAGGGTTAGCACCCACGGGCTTGAAAACGTATGGCACACACACACATACACACACCCGAATTCAGCTAGCCTGGCCGACACCCATGGTTTAGTGCACCTGAGCAGTCCTGCTGCGAGCTGGTTTTATGTGTGGGCCTTGCAGGGGATGGAGGAGGCGGGTGGAGGTTGGTCAGGTGCCTGCAAGCGCAAGCGCGCGCGCTCCTAAAGCGGTAACACCTGTCATTGGGGAAGAGGTTTGCCGTGAGCTGTTCCAGCTCAGAGGTATTCCGTGGATATTCTGCGGGGTGTCCGAAGTCCTGCAGGGCTGGGTTGATGGAAGGCCTGTGTGGGCAGCAGCCTGCTGAGGAGGAACGGGCTGGAGTGACATGCTGGTGTCGGAGGGGGGGGTGACCTGTGCGAGGGCAGAGCAGGGAGGGTCTCCTCATCTCCCTCCCTCCCCCAACCATCCTCCTGACCCCTCCGCGTGGCAGGACGAAGAGGATCTCCCCTATGAAGAGGAAATCATGCGAAACCAGTTCTCGGTCAAATGCTGGCTCCGCTATATCGAATTCAAACAGGGGGCCCCGAAGCCCAGGCTCAACCAACTGTATGAACGGGCGCTCAAGCTGCTGCCCTGCAGGTGGGCACCCCGTGGCTGCCTCCGCCCTGCCCTGCCCAGTATGACTGCCACCTGTCCCCACGCTGGGGGGCAGGGCCAAGGGTCTGGCCTGGGTGCGGGCGGGCGAGCTGGGGGGGTTAGTTCTGATGCCAACCCATCTGTGTCTGTCCCACCGTCTCCTAGCTACAAGCTCTGGTACCGCTACCTGAAGGCCCGGCGGGCCCAGGTGAAACACCGCTGTGTGACAGACCCCGCCTATGAAGATGTGAACAACTGCCATGAGAGGGCTTTTGTGTTCATGCACAAGGTGTGGAATGTGGTGGGGCTGGGGGGAGTGGTGGGGGCAAGGGGGATCTTGGGGGGGCAGAGGGGGCTGGGTGCGTCGGGGGGGGGCAGGGAGGGGCTGTGACGGCTGGGGGTGTGGTGGGGCAGGAGGGTGGTGATGGGGTTGGGGATGTGATGGAGCCAGGGGGCAATGATGGGGCTGGATGTTTGGGAGCCAGGGAGGGGCTGTGATGGGGCTGGGGGTGTGAGGGGACAAGGAGAGTCCGTGGTGAGGGCAAGGAGGGTCTGGTGGGGCAGTGGGGGTTGGGTGCGTGGGGGGGCAGGGAAGGGCTGTGATGGAGCTGTGGGTGTGGTGGGGCAGGGGGCAATGATGGGGCTGGGGACGTGGTGGGGGCTAGGAGTGTGGTGGGGCTGGGGGCGTGGTAGGGGCAAGGAGGGTATGGTGGGGCAGAGGGGTTGGGTGAGTGGGGGGCAGGGAGGGGCTGTGATGGGGCTGGGGGTGTGAGGGGACAAGGAAAGACAGTGGTGGGGGCAAGGAGGGTCTGGGGGGGCAGAGGGGTTGGATGTGGGGGGGGCGGGATGGTGGTGATGGGGTTGGGGTCGTGGTGGGGGCAGGGGGTAGTGATGGGGTTGGGGTTGTGGTGGGGGCAGGATGGCGGTGATGGGACTGGGGCCGTGGTGGGGGCAGGATGGCGGTGATGGGACTGGGGCCGTGGTGGGGACAAGGAGGGGTGGTAGTGGGGCTGGGGGCATGGTGGGGACAAGGAGGGGTGGTGGTGGGGCTGGGGGCGTGGTATGGGGATGGCTGCTAGGATGGCCGCAGGATGGCTGGTGAACCCACTCCTGGCTCAGGTCTCCTTGCCCCTGTCCTCCCCGCCAACTCCCCACTCGTGGGTTCACAGATGCCCCGGCTGTGGCTGGATTATTGCCAGTTCCTCATGGACCAGGGCCGCGTCACGCACACCCGCCGTACCTTCGACCGCGCCCTGCGGGCCCTGCCCATCACCCAGCACTCCCGCATCTGGCCCCTGTACCTGCGCTTCCTGCGCTCACACCCCCTGCCCGAGACGGCCGTGCGAGGCTACCGGCGCTTCCTCAAGGTGAGCCCCGTGGGCGAGCCCACCTCCCTGGATGTCAGGCAGGACGGGGGAGGGACACGTGGGTCTTGCTGGGGACTCGAGTCTTTTCTTTCCTAAGGAGTTGGCTGGCACCTGCTCTGCCTCGTCTTAGGGACAAATGACTAAAACAGCCCCCGCCTGCCCAGGAGCTACTGCAGGAGACAGGAGTACTTGAACCCACTGCTTAGACCCCCAACCCTGGCCAGGGCCAGGGCTGAGAGTGTAGGTGCAGCCAGGGTGGCTCGAGATGGGGGCCAGGCTAGACCACAGTGGTGCTAAGGCTGGCCCAGGGCTGGCTGCTGTCCTGAACAGTGACTCACTGCCTTGGGTGGGGCGAGAAGGGGGAGTGGTGGTGGTGCGGGCCCACCAACTGTGTGTGGACTCGGCGGTCCCCCCAGCTGAGCCCTGAGAGCGCCGAGGAATACATCGAGTATCTGAAGTCGAGCGACCGGCTGGACGAGGCTGCGCAGCGCCTGGCCACCGTGGTCAATGATGAGCGGTTTGTGTCCAAGGCCGGCAAATCCAACTACCAGGTGAGAGCCGGCCCTGGGGAACCCGGGGAACCCCGGGAACCCGGGGGCTGCTGCTGCTGCTGCTGCTGCTGCTGCTGCTGCTGCTGCTGCTGCTGGAGCTGCCAGGATCCTGAATGGAGACTGACCCCACCTTCCCTCCCGCAGCTGTGGCACGAGCTTTGCGACCTCATCTCTCAAAACCCAGACAAGGTACAATCGCTCAACGTGGATGCCATCATCCGCGGGGGCCTCACCCGCTTCACCGATCAGCTGGGCAAGCTCTGGTGCTCGCTGGCCGACTACTACATCCGCAGCGGCCACTTTGAGAAGGTGGGTGCAGGCAGGCGGGCCTCTGGTAAGGGGATGGTTAGCAGGAAACGCAGGCCACCCGCATGGCCATCCTGAAGGCAAGAAACCCCAGCTGCGCAGTGGCCGAGGGGGGCAGCCGCCACTAGGGGGCGCTGTGGCTTCTGCCAGGTTGTGTGTCCATAGCACTGGGGGAGTCCAGAGTAGAGACCCCACCAGGGACCCCTCCTGTGACGGTCCTTACCACTGGGGGAGCCCGGAGCAGGCGCCCCACGCAGGGACCCCTCCTGTGACGGTCCTTACCACTGGGGGAGCCCGGAGCAGGCGCCCCACGCAGGGACCCCTCCTGTGACGGTCCTTACCACTGGGGGAGCCCAGAGTAGGGACCCCACGCAGGGACCCCTCCTGTGATGGTCCTTACCACTGGGGGAGCCCAGAGTAGGGACCCCACGCAGGGACCCCTCCTGTGATGGTCCTTACCACTGGGGGAGCCCGGAGCAGGCGCCCCACGCAGGGACCCCTCCTGTGATGGTCCTTACCACTGGGGGAGCCCGGAGCAGGCGCCCCACGCAGGGACCCCTCCTGTGACGGTCCTTGCCACTGCTTTCTTATTGTTTTATTTTTCAAGACTAATTTGTTTTGAAAGTCGGAGTTACTGAGTGAGTAGGGGGGCTGCTCCATCTATGGATTCACTCTCCCAGATGACCACAATGGCCAGAGCTGGGCGGTGCTGAAGCCAGGAGTCTCCATGCGGGGTTTCCCACATGAGGGGCAGGGTCCCAAGCGCCTGGGTCATCTTCCACTGCTTTTCCCAGGTGCATTAGCAGGGAGCTGGAATCGGAGCAGCCGGGATACGAACTGGTGTCCCTACGGGCTGCCAGCACTGCAGGTGGCAGCGTCTCTGTCTGTGCTACAGCACCAGTCCCTATTATCTTTCTTTCACTGTCAGTGGAGGGGGAAGCAGGTGGGGCTGTGAAAGCAGCCCTCTGGGGATGGGGCTGGAGCAGAGAGAGAGAGAGAGAGAGAGAGAGAGAGAGAGGAGTGGACAGGGGTTCTGGGAGGTGGCCCCGGCCTGGGGCCTGAGCAGGTAGGTGTCTTACCAGCTCGACTGGGGACACTGCCAGTGCCAGTAGGGAGAGGAGGGGGGGCTGAGTACTGTTGGCGGAGGGGGAGGGGTGCCCCCGGGAGGGTTGGGGGTCGGGGCCCGTGAGCATGGCTGGAGGCCTCTGAGGGCTGGCCAAGGTCAGGGCTCCCGCAGCTGGACCAGCAGCGGGGATGGGGGGTGCTGGGGAGCGAGTCCTAATCCAATCCTACACCGCACCTCTCGCCTGCCGGCGCTTGGCCGCTCACCCCCCCCCCCCCCGCACGCCACACCCCTCTCCCATCCGTGTCCCCCCGCAGGCTCGGGACGTGTACGAGGAAGCCATCCGGACCGTGATGACCGTGCGTGACTTCACGCAGGTGTTTGACAGTTACGCCCAGTTCGAGGAGAGTATGATCGCAGCCAAGATGGAGACGGCCTCGGAGCTGGGGCGCGAGGAGGAGGGTGCGCCTCGGGGAGAGGGGTCACCCTGGCTGGGGGGGCGGGGGGGATGGAGTGGCGTTGAGTCCGGGCCTGGCAAGGCTGGGTGGGAGTGGTTTCCAGAAGGGCCCGGGGGTGGGGGGTGCGGGGGAGGCAGGTACGCCCCGAGGGGGAGGTCCCCCGGCCCTCACCGGCAAACTCTCCGACCCTCTCCGACCCTCGCCAACCCGCCTGCGGCCCCCCCCAACCCCCAGACGACGTGGACCTGGAGCTGCGCCTGGCCCGCTTCGAGCAGCTCATCAGCCGGCGGCCTCTGCTGCTCAACAGCGTCCTGCTCCGGCAAAACCCGCACCACGTGCACGAGTGGCACAAGCGAGTGGCTCTGCACGAGGGCCGGCCCCGGGAGGTGCGTGGCTTACCGTGAGACTGCCGCCCTCTGGGCAGCACCCATAGAACCTTGACCCTAAACCCCCCCACCTTGAATCTCCCCCCCCCCCACCACCTGCTTTGAACTCCCCGCCTGACCTTGAACCCCTCCACCTGACCTTGAACCCCTGCACCTGACCTGGAACCCCTGCACCTGACCTTGAACCCCTGCACCTGACCTGGAACCCCTGCTGCTTGCAGATCATCAACACGTACACGGAGGCCGTGCAGACAGTGGACCCCTTCAAGGCCACGGGCAAGCCCCACACGCTGTGGGTTGCATTTGCCAAGTTCTATGAGGACAACGGGCAGCTGGACGATGTAAGTGACATGCTGTGAGAGAGAGAGAGAAATGGGTCAGACTGGTGCATACACTTTTCCTGGGGCGGGCAGCCGGGCAGGCAGTGTCTGAGCTTGGTCTCCTCCCGCCACCCCGATGCCCAGGCCCGTGTCATCCTGGAGAAGGCCACCAAGGTGAACTTCAAGCAGGTGGACGACCTGGCGAGCGTGTGGTGCCAGTGTGGGGAGCTGGAGCTGCGGCACGAAAACTACGACGAGGCACTACGGCTGCTGCGGGTGAGGGTGCGGGGTTGGAGGGGGCTGCAGGTGCACGGCCCGGCCGAATCTGCCTCCTCTGTCCCCACGGCCCAGCCGGGTCTGCTGAGCGCTGTCCCCCCGTGCAGACTCTGTCCCCATGGCCCGTCGGGTCTGCTGAGCGCTGTGTCCCCGTGCAGACTCTGTCCCCCCGTGCAGACTCTGTCCCCACGGCCCATCAGGTCTGCTAAACGCTGTACCCCCGTGCAGACTCTGTCCCCACGGCCCAGCCGGGTCTGCTGAGCGCTGTCCCCCTGTGCTGCCTCCTCTGTCCCCACGGCCCAGCCAGGTCTGCTGAGCACTGTCCCCCCGTGCTGCCTCCTCTGTCCCCACGGCCCAGCCGGGTCTGCTGAGCGCTGTCCCCCCGTGCAGCCTCTGTCCCCACGGCCCAGCCGGGTCTGCTGAGCGCTGTCCCTACCACACGCAGAAGGCGACGGCGCTGCCAGCCCGCCGGGCCGAGTACTTCGACGGCTCGGAGCCCGTGCAGAACCGCGTGTACAAGTCCCTGAAGGTGTGGTCGATGCTCGCCGACCTGGAGGAGAGCCTTGGCACTTTCCAGGTGAGCCCTCAGGGGTGGCCGGGGATGGGGGCTGGATTCCCCCTGCCCCCCCGCGCCCCCCAGGGCACGCTCTGACCCGTCGCTCTGTGTCCCCACGCCCCCCGGGGCACGCTCTGACCCGTCGCTCTGTGCCCCCACGCCGCCCGGGGCACGCTCTGACCCGTCGCTCTGTGTCCCCACGCCGCCCGGGGCACACTCTGACCCGTCACTGTGCCCCCATGCTGCCCGGGGCACGCTCTGACCCGTCGCTCTGTGTCCCCACGCCGCCCGGGGCACGCTCTGACCCGTCGCTCTGTGTCCCCACGCCGCCTAGTCCACCAAGGCCGTGTACGACCGCATCCTTGACCTACGCATCGCCACGCCCCAGATTGTCATCAACTACGCCATGTTCCTGGAGGAACACAAGTACTTTGAGGAGAGTTTCAAGGTGAGGCCGGGAGGGGGGGTATCCCGACATTGGGCTCGGCAGCAGCCGTTCAGTACCCCGTGGTCACGAAGTCGCAAGGTGTCAGCAGCGGGATCCTCCCGTGGCTGTGTGTTTGCATGTGTGCGTCATGGTGGTAGAAACCCGTCCCAGGGACCTTGTCTTCCCCAAGCGGCCTCCTCAAAGACTCCAGCCCTGGGTGAACACTGCGTCCTGTGTGTGCAGCTGGCAAGAAGGAGGGGGTCCCTAACCTGCTGTGCTGTGGGGGGCCTGCGCCTAGAGCAGAGTGGTTGTATGTGTGGGGGCGTCTGGACTCGGCCATGGGGGTGGTCGTTTGTGCACCCACGTGTAGCTGCTGCCCCATGTCTGGGGTGCATGTGGATCTTCGGGAGGGCTGGGGCTGCCCACGCCCACCTGTCTCTGTAATGTTGCCCGCTGGGAGCTGGACGCTGGGCTCGGCGAGTCCTTGCAGTGCGAGGCAGGGCTTGTTGCGGATGCCAAGTTGCGGGGGAGGGGGCATGGGGCCTGTCTCCCCACTTTCTGAGCGGCTTTCCGCTCCCCCCCCCCCCCGACACTCACTCACACCCACCCGCCCCCCTCTCCTCGGGACAGGCCTATGAACGCGGCATCTCGCTCTTCAAGTGGCCCAACGTGGCCGACATCTGGAGCACCTACCTGACCAAGTTCATCGCCCGCTACGGGGGCCGCAAGCTGGAGCGGGCCCGGGACCTCTTCGAACAGGCGCTGGACGGCTGCCCGCCCAAACATGCCAAGAGTGAGGAAGGAGGGTGGGCACGGGGCTGGGGTGGTGGGCACGGGGCTGGGGTGGTGGGCACGGGGCTGGGGTGGCGGGGTGGGTGGGGCTGGGGTGGCGGGGTGGTGGGCATGGGGCTGGGGCTGGGGTGGGGGCACAGGCGTCTGACCCGCCCGCCCCTCCACCACCCTTGCCACAGCCCTGTACCTGCTGTATGCGCAGCTGGAGGAGGAGTGGGGCCTGGCCCGGCACGCCATGGCTGTGTACGAGCGTGCCACGCGCGCCGTGGAGCCCGCACAGCAGTATGACATGTTCAACATCTACATCAAGCGGGCGGCCGAGATCTACGGCGTCACGCACACGCGTAGCATCTACCAGAAAGCCATCGAGGTGCCCGCGCCCAGGGCCCACCCCGTGGGGGCGCGGGGGGCACACCCCCCCCTCTCCTCCCATGCGCACGCTCACACGCCCTGCCCGGCCCAGGTGCTGTCGGACGAGCACGCCCGGGAGATGTGCCTGCGGTTCGCGGACATGGAGTGCAAGCTTGGGGAGATTGACCGAGCCCGTGCCATCTACAGCTTCTGCTCCCAGATCTGTGACCCGCGGGTAGGGGGCGGGGCCTGGGTGTGGGGGGGACAGGGGAGCAGGGGAGCCTAGGAGGGGTGGCCAGGGGGGCGAGGTCCGGGTGTCCACCGATGCCCAGGCCGTCTGTAGCCACCGATGTGTGACCCACGGTTAGGAGACAGGGACAGGGGGATGGGGTCCCGGGGTGTCCCCGAGTCGCCAGCGACCACCACCACCCCCATCACACCCAGCCTGGCCTCGCTCTGCTATCCCCTGCAGACCACCAGCGCCTTCTGGCAGACGTGGAAGGAGTTCGAGGTGCGCCACGGCAACGAGGACACCATCCGGGAAATGCTCCGGATCCGGCGCAGCGTGCAGGCCACGTACAACACGCAGGTCAACTTCATGGCCTCGCAGATGCTCAAGGTGTCGGGCAGCGCCACAGGCACCGGTGAGCGGCCCGCCCCTCGCCGGGCGGAAGCCCTTGGGCGGGCCGGTGGGGCCAGAGCAGCCAGCAGAGGGCCCTGCACAGGGGCTGGGTGCACTGACCGCCCTGCCGGCTCCCCGCAGTGTCCGACCTGGCCCCGGGGCAGAGCGGTATGGATGACATGAAATTGTTGGAACAGCGGGCCGAGCAGCTGGCGGCCGAGGCCGAGCGGGACCAGCCCCCGCGAGCCCAGAGCAAAATCCTGTTTGTGAGGTGAGGGGGGGTGGGTACCGTGTACGGCCTGGAAGGGGGAGCGGAGACAGGCTGGGAGGGAGCCCCGCTGAGGCCCTACCACCACCACCACCACCACCACCACCACCACCACCCGTGCCCACAGGAGCAACGCCTCCCGTGATGAGCTGGCCGAGCTGGCCCAGCAGGCCAACCCCGAGGAGATCCAGCTAGGCGAGGATGAAGATGAAGAGGAGATGGACCTGGAACCCAATGGTGAGGGCCAGGTGGGCCCCGCAGGGCAGGCGAGGCTGGATGTGGGGGGGGGGCCCCCCCCGGCAACAGAATCACCCCCCCTGTACTTCTCCCCCTTCTCCCCCAGAGGTGCGGCTGGAACAGCAAAGCGTCCCAGCGGCCGTGTTTGGGAGCCTGAAGGAGGACTGACCCCACCACTCCACCCCACCCCACCCCACCCCACCCCACCCCGTGGTGTCCCCAATACAGTTTCTTTTGTACAGCACTGGCTCCGCCTCCCTCCTTCCTGCCACGCAGGTGCCGCCCAAGGTCTGCCAGCTCAGAGCACCCTGGCCCCAGGCCCGGATTGGCTCCACCGGTAGGTGGGGCCACCCAGCAGGGCCAGGGAGCCACACCCTGACAGGCACCCTGCAGAGCCAGTTCAGCCTGAGGCCTCCGGTCAGGCCAGCTGACCTGCTGCTCCAGGCTCCAAGGGCCAGCCTCCCCCCACCTCACTGTACCCGCAGGCCCCGGCCAGACTGCCCCGTGACCCACTCTCAGCTCTGTTCCCCCCGGGCTGGGGCCAGGGCGTGGCCTTGTCCCCTAAGCTCCAGGAGGCCATTAGTAGGCTCTGGATGATTAAGTCCCTTGATGCCTTAAACCCCTTAATCAGATCTGCGCTTCCAGCAGGTCTGCCTGCCTGCTGGCCAGGGAGCCGAGCTGAGCTGCTGGCAGTGAGCCTGCAGGGGGGGCGGGGGAGTCTGGCCCCACCTGGCTCTGGTTGCTCTGTGGACCCTGCACCCCACATGCCTGGTTGACCCTGCCAGGCAGGCTCCTGGATTCCCAGGAAGGGCAGTAACTGAACTCAGAAGCGGGGCTGATGGGTCGGGGAGATGACCTCGGCTACAAGTTGGCCCTGGGCCCAAAAGGCAGGCAGGCAGGCAGGCAGGCAGGGCTTCCAGCAGGAGGAAAGATTAAGCCGGGGTGGGGTAGGCCGGAAAGGCCAGGCAGGGCACGCAGCAGAGACGGGAAGGCACAGCTTCTCGTTAAATTATTTTATTCAAGAAATGGGGAGTGTGTGTTTGTCTGCAGTTGCAGGAAGGACAGACACAAGGGCCGAGCTGAGCCCTGAACTCCCAGCTCAGCCCCGACAGCAGGACCAGACTCCAAGTGGGGCAGGGGTGGGGCTCCAGCCCTCACCACCCCCCTGCCCCTGTCAGACAAGGTTGGGGGACAGAAGACACGACCCGGAGTGTGCCAGTGTGCCAGGAGGCCGCAATTACTTGGGCGTGCCACCGCCACTGCCCTTCTTCGGGGTGGTGGGCTTCTTGGTCTGCCAGAGGTGTCCCTGGATGGTAAAGGCGTCCACGCTCATGGACATGGTCTTGGCGGGGATCTGGGTGAAGCGTTTGCGATCCGAGTTGTATTTGTAGATGCCCTCCACCATGGCGGGGGTGACGGTACGCGGGCCGTAGCCCGCCAGACGCGACAGCTCCTCCGTCTCCCCGGACAGCGTGTAGAGCGCCCGGAACTGGCAGCTCGAGTCGCGGAAGAGGATGAGGAAGTGGTTGGCTTTGCTCTTCTCGATTTCCTGGACAGGAGCAGGCAGAGAGGAGGTCGGGGGGGGACAGTCGGTGGTGGTGGTGGTGGTGGTGGTGGTGGCGGCGGGGGGAGGCGGCCCACCAATCCCCTCCATGCCACCTGCAGCCCCACGCATGCGCGCACTCACTTCCAAAATGCGGTTCTTCTGCGGCTCGTTCACTTTGCCCGCCAGGCAGCAGTGCGACAGGGCGTTGTGGATGATAAACTTGTTGGACTTGGCGCTGGGCTCCTTGTAAAGCCGGGGACCTGGCAAGGCAGGGCAGTCGGTGAGGTCGAGGGGGTTGATGCCAGGTGGTTGGTGGTAGGGGACCCCACCCCGGGGGAGGGCGGCGCAGCACCCCCAGCCAGACCCCCTACCTGTGTACTCCGGCACGGACGCCGGCGAGGATGCGTTGCTGCCATTTTCCCAGTCCCGGCTGCCCGGCAGACGGCTGGGGGACATGAGGCCAGACGGCGACGGGGCCCTGCTTGGGGAGGTGAGGGAATATGGGGAGGGGAGAGGTTGGTGGGCTGGGAAAGCTTCCGGCAGGGCGAGGGACCTAGGTCCCCCCAACCCTAATGCCCCAGGCGTGCCAATGCCCTGAGGTCCCGTGCGATGCTTCTGGGAAATGCACAGATGCTGTGGTTTAAAACCACCAGGTGGATTTCACTTTTTTGCCACTTTTTTGGGATGGCTTTCCCACCCCCCCTTTTTGCTGTTTCTTTTCCCGTAACGGAGCCTGGGGCTCTGGGAAATTGACCCAAGGTCTCTGCCCAACTTGGCTCCCAGCTACTCGAGCCATCACGGGCTGCCTTTCCACGCGGGAGCTGGGCACCGAGCCGAGACACTGTCAGGCAGGGGTGACCCAAGGAGAGCCGTGTCCTCACCCCCTGGGCTAACCCCAACCCCCACATGTGCCCAGGCACAGCTCACCGGGACGTGGGCCTCTTCACACCAAGGTTATTGGAGGCCTCGTTGGCCACGGTGGACAGGGACAGCGTGGACTGCGAGTAGACCTTGCTGAGCCGCGAGCCTGCTCACACAGAACCAGGTCAGCACCCCTGGACACCCCACGTGGCTGCCAGTGGCCAGAGGGGTCCCAGCAGAGCATACACGCGTACACACACAGACACACAGACACACACACACACACACACACACACACATCCTTCTGGCCCCCCCTCCCCCTGTGCCCCATCAGTCCTCACCCAGCAGGCCGCGGGCTGGGCTTCTGGCCAGAGCCGAGTCGTCACAGCAACCAGAGCGTGGCCGGGGCGCCCTGCGCCCTCCCCGGCCTGGTCCCCCGCTCCCCGCGGCGGCCCGGGGACGCAGCACCTTGTCAAGATCATCCATCAGCTTCAGCTGGGCCCGGCGCTCGTACTCGAGACGCGTGAAGTCCCCACGCCGGGGGCCCACCTCCTCCTCGGCCGGGGCCCGGGTCCCTGCAGCAGCCACTGCGGGGCCCGGGGCCGCTGCAGGAGCAGCAACAGCAGCAGCAGCTGTGGGAGCTGCAGGGGCTGGGTTGGCTGCTTCCTCCTGGGCCAGCCTGCAGGGGGAGGGAAGGGGAGAGCGATCAGAGGAAGGCTAGGGGTGATGGGGTCACGGGGGTCACGGGACCCCCCCCCTCCCCAGGGCCACAGGCTGCTCCAGCCTCACTCACCTGGCGGCCTCCTCCCTCCGCTGTTCCTTCTCAGCCTCTTGCCACTGTTTGCGCCGTTTGGCCTCCTCCGCCCGCCGCTGTTGGCGCTCCAGCAGGCTAGCTCGCTTCTGGGCCATCTCATCCTCAGGCTTGTCTTCATCCTGGTCGGGGGGGGGGGGGCACACACCAGAGTCCAGCTGGCCTCCCTGTCCCCCCACCCACCACCACCCCAGGCCCCATCCATCCATCCATCCGGTCATCATGAGGCACCTGTTCCCTGCACAGCCCCGAGCGGGCAGGGTGGCTGTAAGTGGGCTGGGGAGGGAGGGCAGTGTGGCATGAGGGTCAGAGAGCAGACGGCTGGTTAGTGGCCAGGAGGTGACTGCAGGGGGTCCCGGTGGGGAGAGGGGGGTCACACACAGCTCAGGAGGGGAAGCTGGGAGGGACACGCTGGGGCGGCGTGGTGGTGAAGAGAGAGGATGACGTGTGTACCACGCCCCGCCACCAGTCCATGGGACCACCTGTCTACCCCTCCCTCACCTATCCATCCACCCACCCACCCCCTCACCCATCCACTCACCCACCCACCCACCTATCCACTCATCCACCCCCTCACCCATCCATCCATCCACCCATCTATCCACCCATCCATCCAGCCACCCATTTACCCACCCACCCCCTCACCCATCCATCCACCCACCCACCTCCTCACCCATCCATCCATCCACCCACCCACCTACCCATCCATCCATCCACCCATCCATTCACCCACCTCCTCACCCATCCTTCCATCCATCCACCCACCCATCCATCTATCCACCCATTCACCCACCCCCTCACCCATCCTTCCATCCACCTACCCATCCATCCACCCACCCATCCAACCATCCATCCACCCCCTCACCCATCCACCCACCTACCCATCCATCCATCCACCCACCCACCTACCCATCCATCCATCCACCCACCCACCCATCCATTCACCCACCTCCTCACCCATCCTTCCATCCATCCACCCACCCATCCATCTATCCACCCATTCACCCACCCCCTCACCCATCCATCCATCCACCTACCCATCCATCCACCCACCCATCCAACCATCCATCCACCCCCTCACCCATCCACCCCCTCACCCATCCACCATCCACCCACCCACCTACCCATCCACCCATCCACCCACCCACCCATCCATTCACCCACCTCCTCACCCATCCTTCCATCCATCCACCCACCCATCCATCTATCCACCCATTCACCCACCCCCTCACCCATCCATCCATCCACCTACCCATCCATCCACCCACCCATCCAACCATCCATCCACCCCCTCACCCATCCACCCCCTCACCCATCCACCCACCTACCCATCCATCCATCCACCCACCCACCCACCCATCCATTCACCCACCTCCTCACCCATCCTTCCATCCATCCACCCACCCATCCATCTATCCACCCATTCACCCACCCCCTCACCCATCCATCCATCCACCTACCCATCCATCCACCCACCCATCCATCCATCCACCCCCTCACCCATCCACCCACCTACCCATCCATCTATCCACCCACCCACCTACCCATCCATCCATCCATCCATCTACCCATCCATCCATCCATCTATTCACTCACCCCCCTGTTCTACCCACCTAGCTACCTCCTGCATCCAGCCACCCACCCAGACTTGCCAGCTCCCCGGATGCCTGCAACCCCTTTTACCTGAGGTCCTCTCCCCTCACCTTGTAGAAGAAGCCCAGCCCCACCCGGGGCTCTCCCTCCGACGACGCCTCCTCTTCTAAGGAGTCTTCCGCGTCCGGGGGACTCCCGTCGCCCCCTTCCTCAGCTGCAGGCTCGCCCAGGCTGCCCAGGGGGATTTCAATGAGGCCCGGCCGGACCGTGGCGGGCTCCTCAGGGGGCGACCCCTCGGCCAGGAGGATGGAGGAGCGTGTCTGCACGGGCACCTGACTGGGCGAGAACTTGCGCAGGTGGGGCAGGCTGTCAACGTCGTGGGGTGGCGTGAGCACCCTGGTCAGGGGTGTCAGCCGCAGCTCCGCCGGCCGTGTGTGCTTTGGACTCCGGGGTGCTGGGCTGGGGCCGGGGCCAGGGCTGCGCCGGGCAGCGGTCGGGGCCCGACGGGCAGGACTAGGGGATGCAGCTTTAGGCCCGGTGGTGGGGCCAGGGATGACCCAGGCAGCAGGGGGTGGGGCAGGTCCTGGGGGCTCGGGTGGCGCCAGAAGCCGCTGCTGCTGGTCCGTGAGCCGCTGCATGTCCCGTTGCAGGGAGCTCAGAGCGGCGCTCAGCTTGCTGACCGCACGGTTGTAGTCCCCCAGCCCCTCAGGGGGCACCGGGCCCAGCTCGGGCGAAAAGGTCACCGATTTGGGTCGCGAGGATGGCTCCCCCTGGCCCTCGCCCGCCGGCCGCTCCCCGCCGGGGGCTGTGCCCGGCTCTGGTTCCGCCTCTGCCTCTGCCTCCCCGGCAGCCTCACGAGGCTGCACCTGCAAGAATGCGCTCTTGCCAAGCCGCTGGCGGTGCTTGGCAAAGATGGCCTCGATGCGCCGCTTCTGAGCCTCGATGGCTCTCCGCTTCTCCTCGAGCCTGGCTCCCAGCTCGCTCATCTCAGAGCTCAGGGTCTCCGGGGCCGCCGTAGGGGGCGGAGGGGACCCCGATCCGGCCTCGGTTTCTGCCTTCACCAGCTGCTTCTTACGTTCCGCGAAGCTGGTCATCTTCACCTCGGAGTTGGTGGCGGCCGGGGACGAAGCTGCCGCCTTTGGGGACCCCTCAGATGGGACGGACGGTTTGGACACCTCCACAGCAGCCGGGCAGGGTGAAGGCTTGGAGGGTGTCTCGGGGTGGGGCACATAGATGGGGGGCTTGGTGAATCCATCGGACGGGTAGGAGGAAGACAGTGGGGCCTTGGTGGGCCCCTCCGGGGAGTGAAGGTAGAAGCTGCCGTCGGCGGCCCCATCTGGAAGCAGCCGCGGCTCGGCACTGTGGATGATCTGCAGGGCCTCCTCGATGGTGGGCAGGTCGCCAGGCTCCGGGGTGCTGGACTGGGCGGGGGTCCTGGCCGGTACAGCACGCGGGGGCCCCAGGCTGTCAGAGCTGACGGAACGCAGGAGAACGGGGTCTCCCATAACCACGTCGACATCGCTGTCCAGGCCAAAGGGGGTGCTGAATGACACGGCCTGGGAGAGGGGACGGCTGGGCAGCCGGAGGGTCAGGTCAGCCCCCGGGGATGGCTTTGGCCACCTCCCACCACCACCACCACCACCAACAGCCCCAGCCAGCAGCAGCACGGCACCCCTCCCTTCCCTAGGTGAGGAGGGTGGGAGGTGGCGTGTACTCACCTGAGCTGTCGGTTCCAGGCCTTGCCCAGGGCCTCCATGTGCGACATAGATGGGGATGACTTCAGGGAGCCTGGGGAATCAAGCAAAGGCGCCAGAGTGGTCACCTGCTGGGATCAATGGTAACCTCCCCCAGGTCACCCCCTGCGTCATTAACACTTGATGATGTGGCCCGTGCAGCTAGCCCTGGTGCTGGGTTGCCCAAGGGACAGACAGATGCCCAAGGGGGTGGGGGGGATGTCACGAGGGACAGACAGGTGCAGCCCCTCTCCCAACCCCCACTCCCCAGCCTCACCTGTGGACCCTCGGAGTGTAGACTGGGGACCTCCAGGCGACAGGAGCGGGTGGCGGAAGTTGAAGACGGGAGAACTGCCCGGAAACCTACTTCAGCCTCTGGCAGGGGAGGGTGTGGGGGGGGGGGGCAGAGGGACCACCCCCTCCCCCCTCCACCTCTCCCAGCCCAAGCGCCCACCTTGCAGGGGATACCCGTACCTGCCACCGCTGCTGTTCTGAGGTGGGGAGGCCTCAGTACCCCGGGGTGAGGCGGCTACGGCACCAAGAGGTGTGGGGGAGAGGGGAGGTTCAGGGGTCAGGCAGTTCCACCCGGACTGCCATCCTCCCCTCCCCTCCCCTCCCCTCCCCTCCCCTCCCCGACTATCCTCCCTCCTCGGGGAGGTGGGGGGGCTCACCGTGGCCATCAGGCAAGTCCTTAGCCTGCACAAAGTCAGGCTTGAGCACCTCAAAACACATAAACATCTCGGCCAACAGCACCACCAGGTTGACCTGGGCGGAGGTGAGGGCGGAGTGGAGTCAGGTGGCTGGACGGCCTCCCGCCCCCCACTCACCCACCAACCCACCAACCCATCTCACCCCCTGGGACACCCCAAATGAGCCTTTTTTTTTTTTTTTACCTTGAGAGGCGGAGGGACGTACAGCAAGTCCTCCAGGGCCAGAGGGCAGCCGCGAGGGAGGCGGGAGGCACAGAAATCTTGCACCAGTTGTAGGTTGTACAGGCTGTCGGCCACTGACATGGGGTCCTTGAGGCACACCTCTGGGAGGGGGAGCGGGGCAAAGGAGGCCTGGGTCCCTGGCGCTAGGCACAGGGGACAACAGGGACCCCTGGCTCCTGGCTCCTGGCAGCTACCTATGGAGCATGCTCTAACGGGGCCAGGAGAGGCGGTATGGCCCGTGATAAAATAGCTCCTTCAGCCTGCCCCCCAAAAGCTTGTCCTGACCCCCCCCCACACACACAACACAAATCTCCCTCGGGGATGCTTAAGTGCTCCCCCCCAACACACACACACAAAAAAACTTGCTTAACTCATCCATCTTGGTCTTTTCTCTCCCAGCTAGCATGTCGAGCCGGCAGAAATAAATCTGACACACTGTGATATTCTAGCCGCTGGGAGAGTAAGTTCCAGAAAGCACGTGGTTGACCGTGGTGGGGGCAGGGAGTTAGATGCTTACGCAAGGTCACGCACAAGTTTATCATGCGGGAAACTGTGCCTAACCCGGAGGCTACACTCCAGGGTTCTCTCCCTCAGTCACTCACCCTCAAGCCGCAGCAGCTGGGGACAGTAACAGTGGATGGTGGCGGCCAGCGCGGCACCGCTGGCCAGGTCCTGAAGGCTGGTGACGGTGGGGAAGCAGGGGGCACGGCGGGCCATGGCGCGGTCCTTGCGGTAGCGGATCTGCAGGGGCAGGAGATGGGTCCAGTTAGTAAGCGGGTCAGACGGGCTGAGCAGGTCGGATATCGTGCAGGCTGGGGCAAGGAGGAGGATGGGGAGAGGCCTGGGGTTTCCGTCATGAGGAGGAGAAGGAGGCAGGGCAGCCGAAGATGGAGGGATGGGACGGAATCCCAGAGCCAGAGTTGGGGAAGAGGCCAGCCTGGAGCAGGAGAGGGGACAGCAGCGAGAGGCAGTGTCTGTGAGCAGCCAGGCCAGCAGCGAGGACTGGGGGGTGGGGGGGACAAGGGGCTTCCTGGGGGCCCCCGGGGCTGGCTGGGCGTGGGGGGGGTACTTTACCATGGGGGGTCTGTTCCCCGACTCCTTCAAACAGAAGGCAATTGCGTGCTGGGGGAAGAGGAGCAGCCGTCAGCGGGACAGGAGGAGCGCTGGCCCGCTGGGTGCCCATGCCCAGCTCGGGGGGACGTGGGGGGTGGGGGGAGTCCTGAGCCTTGGCCGTGTAGCTAGCTAGCTCCTTAATCATGCTCTGGCCAGCCTTGGCGGGTGGGAACCCCAGCTCCTCCTCCTGGCCAACAGGGGCCCCACAGAAACAGCCTCCCATGCAAAAGACATTCGCCACCCCCAAAAGACCCAGGCCCCCAGCTGGATGGCAGGAAGTGGGTAGGCACAAGAAGGGGTTGTCCTCCCCAACCCCTAGCCAGGCCCCAGGGTGGGGGGAGAAGTGAGCAAAGGTGGGGGTCTCTTCCAGCCCTAAACCCTACCCACTTTTGTTTCTCTGCAAACCAACACAGAAATTTCTAGACTCGTGTGGAAATCCCACAGTCTGGTGAGATGAGACTCAATTTTTTTCTTAAGGAAGTATCCTACTGGGGCAGGAGTTTGGTGTCTCCTGGATTGAGGGTGGGCAACAGAGGTCTCCCCGACTTTGGCTCAAGGGGACAGCCTCTCGGATTGTCCCTTCTGGGACTCACTGGGTTGGGGGGGTGAAGATCTCCAGGATTGGGGCAGTGTCTGGGGAA
This sequence comes from Ochotona curzoniae, assembly GCF_017591425.1. Classification (NCBI taxonomy): domain Eukaryota; kingdom Metazoa; phylum Chordata; class Mammalia; order Lagomorpha; family Ochotonidae; genus Ochotona; species Ochotona curzoniae. Next base: position 299,055 of record NW_024466491.1, on the reverse strand, counting down.
GGGTCCCACCTCCTTTGCTCACAGCCCTGGGGGTGGAAAAGGGGAGGCAGGCAAGGGGGGGTGCAGACAGGCAGGTGGGTCACAGACAGGCGAGGGCAGTCAGCCACGGTAGGACAGGCAGGCGGGGCAGACAGGGAGCCCCACTTACAGGAACCAGCTTCCAATACCAGCGTGTGGGGCACTGAGGCCAGAAAGAAAAGAGAGAGAGAGAGAGAAAGAGGGGGAGCAGAGTCACCACCAGCCCGCCCCTCCACGTCAGGAATGGAGGTGAGGTCCAGCCAGCCTGGCCACCCAGCCCTCCCACGTCCAGCTGCCCTGCCCAGGCCTCACCGATGGTTGCGCCGGGGCTGCCCCGTCCGTGGGGGTCGCTGGGGTTGCACGCTGAGCTGCTTCCTGCTCGGTCTTCTCCTGCAGCCGGCGCACAGTCTGGGGGGAGCGGAGGTGGTGGGCAGGGAGAGTGGAGGGGTCAGCACTCGCTCAGGACAGCTGGACTGTCCATACCGGTCCCCCCCACCCTGTCCCAGGCACCCACCTACCGAGTCCACCCAGAAAAGCAGCTTGTGCTCAAGCTGGTCATGGCCAAGGGCCCGGGCAGCGGCTTGGTCCACTCAAAGGCGAAGGCCACCATGAGGGCGTCAATGACAGCCAGGTGGGCTCCCTGTGGGGGACACGCCCACTGCATGAGACCCCCGGCTCCCTGAGGGACACGCCCACTGCCTGAGACCCCGGCCCCCCGGGTCCCCCAACCCCAAAGTGGGGAGTGCAGGGGCTGCAGGGGCTGCAGGGGACGAGGCTGAGAGCAAGCACCAGGCCAGGGATCTGCAACAGGCTGCCCTATGAGTGGAGCTGGAGGGGAGGGGCCAGGCACGGTGGGTGGAGCCATGACTGGTGGGAGGAGCCAGTGCTGGTGGGAGGAGCTGGAGGGGAGGGGCCAGGCATGGTGGGAGGAGCTTGAGGGAGGAACCTAGCCTTGGGAGGAGCCAGTTGTGTGGGAGGGGCCAGTCCTGGTGGGAGGGACTTTGTGGGAGGGCTTGAGCTGGTGGGAGGAGCTTGTGGGGGGCAGGATCTGGGTGGGGTGGGGCTGAGCCTGGTGGGAGGGGTTTGGGTGCGACTGAGCCGAGTGGGAGGAGCTTGGGGTGGGGGCCAGTCCCAATGGGAGGAGCTCGGGGCGGGGCCAGTCCCAGTGGGAGGGCTTTGGGCGGGGCTGAGCCTGGTGGGAGGGGCCTGTGGGCGGGGCAGAGCATGGTGGGAGGAGCTTGGGGCAGGGCCAGTCTCAGTGGGAGGGGTTTGGGTGGGGCTGAGCCGAGTGGGAGGAGCTTGGGGTGGGGCCAGTCCCGGTGGGAGGGGTTTGAGGAGGCAGTCCCTGGAGGGCTGGGGTAGGCCAGTCCTGATGGGAGGAGCTTGGGGCGGGGCCAGTCCCGGTGGGAGGGGGTTTGGGCGGGGCTGAGCCTGGTGGGAGGGGCTTGGGGCGGGGCCAGTCCCGGTGGGAGGGGCTTGGGCGGGGCTTGAGCTGGGCGGGGCAGGGACCCCAGGGCAGAGGTGCAGCTACCATGAGGATGGGCTGGTGCCGCAGGTCGGCCTCCCGCACCGGGCGCTCGGGCAGCGCGGGCACCGTGCCCCTCCGTGCCAGCAGGGCCAGCAGCGCCGAGGGGCTGGGGGGCGTCTCGAGCTGCGGCAGCGCCTGGCGCCAGGCCCGGCAGTAGAGCTCGGCCGAGAGCAGCAGCCGCGTCACCGGGGGCTTGACGTGCTCCTGTGCGTACTGGTCGGTGTAGAAGGGTTCCCACAGCTCCGGGGGCACGTGCTCTGCAGGGTGAGGGAACGGGGACAGGGTCAGGGCTGCAGCGTGCACCCCACAGGGGTGAGGGAACGGGGACAGGGTCAGGGCTGCCGTGTGCACCCCACAGGGGTGAGGGAACGGGGACAGGGTCAGGGCTGGCACGTGCTCTGCAGGGGTGAGGGAACGGGGACAGGGTCAGGGCTGCCGCGTGCACCCCACAGGGGTGAGGGAAAGGGGGACAGGGGTCAGGGCTGCCGCGTGCACCCCACAGGGGTGAGGGAAAGGGGGACAGGGTCAGGGCTGCGTCCTGCACCCCACAGGGGTGAGGGGAACGAGCGACAGGGTCGGAGCCGCTGCCCCCCGCCCCGGGAAGGGGGTTAGGGGCGTCAGGTCTGGCAGGACGAGCCTCTGTGGGCACGCTGCGCCATCACCCGCTGGCAGGCGCGGGAGCGCACGGCACGGTGGGGGCACGGGAGCACACAGGAGTAGGTAAGGGGGAGATGAGAACGCTGGGGGGGGGCAGCCACAGCCCCCTCTCCCTGTACAGGCTGCCACCTGCTCCAAGCAGCAGTCAGGGGGCACCCAACACACACACGGGGTAAGACACACACAGGGTAAGACACACACACACGGGGTAAGACACACACACGGGGTCACACACACACACGGGGTCACACACACACGGGGTAACACACACATGGGGTCACACACACAGGGTAAGACACACACGGGGTAAGACACACACACGGGGTAAGACACACACAGGGTAAGACACACACGGGGTAAGACACACACGGGGTGGGACACACGGGGTAAGACACACACACAGGGTAACACACACGGGGTCACACACACACGAGGTCACACACACAGGGTCACACACACACGGGGTAAGACACACACACGGGGTAAGACACACAGGGTAAGACACACACACATGGGTTAACACACGGGGTAAGACACACACGGGGTAACACACACAGACACACACGAGGTAAGACACGCACGGGGTAAGACACACACACACGGTAAGACACACACGGGGTAATACACACACGGGGTAAGACACACACACGGGGTAACACACACACACACACACGGGGTAAGACACACACAGGGTAAGACACACACGCACGGGGTAACACACACACACATGGGGTAACACACACACGGGGTAAGACACACACACACATGGGGTAAGACACACACACGGGGTAACACACACGGGGTAACACACACGGGGTCACACACACATGGGGTAAGACACACAGACACACACACGGGGTAAGACACACACACACGGGGTTAACACACACACGGGGTAAGACACACACACGGGGTAAGACACACATGCACGGGGTAAGACACACACACACGGGGTAACACACACACGGGGTAACACACACACGCACGGGGTAAGACACGCATACATGGGGTAACACACACACGGGGTAACACACACACACGGTCACACACACAGGGTAAGACACACGGGGTCACACACACGGGGTAACACACACACAGACACACAGGGTAACACACACACGGTCACATACACACGGGGTAAGACACACACGGGGTCACACACACACGGGGTCACACACACACGGGGTAAGACACACACACGGGGTCACACACGGGGTAAGACACACAGGGTAACACATACACGGGGAAAGACACACACACGGGGTCACACACACACGGGGAAAGACACACACATGGGGTAACACAGGGTAACACACACAGACACACACACGAGCCAGGGAACCCGCCCGGGGCACACACAGACCCTCCACGCAGCAAGACTTCCAGGTTGTGCACGTGGGGGGATGGGGCAGCCCGGGGCCGCAGTGGGTGGTTGCCCCGGGGCTGAGGGGCCGAGGGAACCCTGGGACGACGAGAAGCTGCAGGCGTTTGGGGTTTAACCCGCATCCCATCCGGGGGCACCAGCACTGGGGTCTCACCCTGTGCGTGCGCACCCCGGCAGGCAGCAGGGAGACCCGGATGGAGTTCCAGGCTTGTCGCTTCCACCTGGACCCACCTCAGCATTGCAGCTACTTGGGGAGTGAACCAACGTGTGTGTGTGTGTCCTCTTCAAATAAATCATGATTTAAAATTAAAATCTGGGGACCCGGTGCGGTTGCCTGGTGGATACAATCTTCACCTTGTACATGCCAGCATCCCATATGGGCACTGGTTTGCATCCCGGTGGCTCCACTTTCCCATCCAGCTCCCTGCTTGGGGCCTGGGAAAGCAGCGGAGGACGGTCCAAAGCCTTGGGGACCCTGCACCCGCGTGGGAGACCCGGAAGAGGCTCCTGGCTTCGGATTGGCTCAGCTCCGACCATTGTGACCACATGGGGAGTGAACCATGGGATGGAAGATTTTTTTTTTTTTTTGGTCTTTTCTCTCTGTAAATCTGACTCTGCAAGAAAAGTCAGTCTTAAAGAAACAAAAGCCGGGACCGATGCTGTGGCACTTGAGATGCCAGCATGCCCTAGGGGCGCCGGTTCGTGTCCCGGCAGCTCCACTTCCCACCCAGCTCCCTGCCTGTGGCCTGGGAGAAGCAGCAGCTACATGGGAGACCCAGGGGAGTCTCCTGGCCCCTGCAACCATCTCAGAGCATCCATCAGAAAGTAGTAGCTCTCTCTGACTCTGCCTTCCAGGTTTAAAAAAAAAAAATTTTTTTTAACAACAACAACAAAAAATGTATTTTATGAAAAAAAAAAAAGCTATGTGCATTTCCAAATTCGGGGGAGGTACCCCAAATAAAACTCATTTTGTAATTCCAGTTTCCCAGGAGCTTTCTGAAGGGAACCTACCAAAGCAGACACTAAAAACTCACACTGGATCATCCTGCTCGGTGCCTCGCCCAGGCGGGCAGCCCTCCTCCGTGGGGACGAGGGTTGTGGCACAGCACGGTAAGCTGCCGCCTGCAGCCCCTCCCGCCATAAGTACCCACAGCGAGCCAGGAACCCCGTGTGGGGTCGCTTAGGTGGATGGCACAGACCCAAGCAATGGAGCCATCCCCTGCCGCTTCCCCGGGGGGGCCGCAAAAGAAATGGGACGGAGAGGGGGGGTGGACTTGAAATGGTGCCCATAGGGAAACGGCAGCACTGCAGGCGGAATCTTCACCCGCTATATACCACTGTCCCGGCTCCTGTGTTTGCCCCTCCAACCCCGAGATTTTTTTTTTTAGGTGCCGTCCAAGTGTTGGGGTCCCTGGCGCGCACGGGAGGGGGCCGGGGGTTAAATCCCTGCCCTCCTGCTTGCCCTGGTCCATCGGCGAAGCGAACCAGCCAACGCATGCTCACTCTGTCTCGCTTTCTCTGCTGAATTTTGCCTTTAGAATGCACGCAAATCTTTTTTTCTTAAACAAGTAAAGCAGATTGCAGCTCGTCTTTTATCCCACCCTTTGCACCCCACTCCCACCCCTCGCTCAGCCTCCTCCTCCCCGAACCCGGCGGTGGCCCCATCTCCATCCACCCAGCACCTTCCCCGGCCCGGAACCTTACTCCCCCAGGCACCTGTGTGTTAACCTGTCCCCACTCCCTGAACCGCACCTGAACCTCCTCACCCCAAGCCCCGACAGCTGGCGCTGGGCTATTTCCACCTGTCCTCCATCTTCCCAGCCCCAGCTCCCCGACTGGTCCTCCCTCCCTGCTCGCATCTGCCAATTCCAACGAGTCCGTTCCAGATGTTTCCTGTGGCGCTGTGGGTCATGCAGCCAGCAACCTGCCTGGGAATCAGGGCCCAAAATGTGTCCTGTCGCTGCCCCGGGGGGCTGGGAGGTTGCTTGGGGAGCCAGGGGCATCTACAGCGCGGTGTACATGGGACCATTTTCCATGTGGCAAGGGAGACTGGCGGAGGCCCAGGATGCTGCGACCCGTATCGGGGCGCCAGTTCGAATCCCGGCAAGTCTGCTCCTTACTGATACCACCTGGGAAGGTGGCAGGGGGATGGACCAAGTACTGAGGGCCCTACCACTGCTGCGGGAGAGCCGGATGGAGCTCCTGGCTCCTGGCTCCAGGCTGTTGTGGCCAACAGCAGGTGGAAGACTTCTCAACTCCACTCTTTTAAAATCAATACATCTTAAAAAAAAACAAAACAAAAAAAAGAGCTATCACTCTGCCTACCAAAATATTTTAAAAATATTTTTATTGGAAAATCAGACATATAGAGAGGAGGAGAGACAGAGAGGAAGATCTTCCGTCTGATAATTCACTCCCCACGTGGCCTTAAAGGCAGGAACTGAGCCAATCCGAAGCCAGGAGCCAGGAGCCTCTCCCGGGTTTCCCACACGGGTGCAGGGTCCCAAGGCTTTGGGCCGTCCTTCACTGCTTTCCCAGGCAACAGGAAGGGAGCTGGATGGGAAGCGGGGCTGCCGGGATCAGAACCAGCAAACTTCTGATCTAGTTCCTTGTGGCCTGGGAAAGTAGCGGAGGGTGACCCACAGCATTGGGCCCCTGTACCTGCATGGGAGACCTGGAAGAGGCTCCTGGCTCCTGGCTTCAGACTGTCCCAACTCTGGCCATTGCAGCCATTGGAGGAGTAAACCTGCAGATGGAAGCATTTCTCTCCGTCTCTCTCTTTTCTCTGTAAATTTTGACTTTCAAGTCAAATAAGCAAATATATATATATATATATATTTTAAATCTCTTTTTGGATAGTAACAAGCATACATGAATTGAGCAACACAGCTTATCCAAACCAATATGCATCCAGGCCATCATTCCAAGGTGTGTCGAATGAAAGATCTTTGAAATACTCTGTTTGGAATCAAGCTTTCCGAAGCAAGGAAACATCCAAAGGTCATGGGAAATACGGAGTGGAGAGACAAGGTTTTAGCGGCTGGTGTTGTGGCACAGCGGATGAAGCCCCTACCTGCAACCCCACATCAGAGCACCTGTGTCAAGTCCCAGCTGCCGTGCTTTCCACCCTCTCCTTGCTGGGGAAACACATCGGGGGGAAAGCAGCAGAGCACGGCCCAACCGGACGCCTGCACTGATGGGAGACCTGGGAGATGCTGCAGGCTCCTGGCTTTTGGCCTAGCCTGGTCCCTGGCCATCGCATCCGTCTGGGGGAGTGAACCAGTGGGTGCAAGACCTTTCTCTCTATACGTCTGACTTTCCAATAAAAACACAATAAAACGAATCCTCAATTAAGCCCATCTTAAAGGAGAAGTTGGCTTGGGGTATACCGCAGTATTTCTGCTGTTTTTTTTTTTTTTTCCACGCACATCTTTATCCAGCCTCTGCATGCGTTTCAAATTGTCTTTGCCCCCAAAACAAACTCAGCTACTCATGCCACATTTTTTTCCAGGCACATCTCCGGGGGGGCACGTGTGCGTGGCTGAGCGGCTACTCTGGCAGGCGGCACAGCCCTACCCACTTAACCATCTGCTTACTCACCACACCCTGCCATCACCTGAACCCATTGCAGAGGGAAGAAAAAAATAAAATAAAATAAAAACAGGACAACAGGACTCCCAGACCCCCCGTGGCTAGCAAACTCTCACATGCCAAGAAGTCCAACTTCCCCCAAACAAGCCTTTATCTTTGATGATAACCCCACCTTATCTCCCAGCGAGCCCACGGCCCCTTCCCACGTGCGCCCGGCTGGGGGGGCCTCCCCTGCTGGGCGGCAGAGGGGGCAGGTCAGATCTTGTCCCCTTTGGAGGCTCGTAAGAGCCCTGACACACACGCACACACACACACGCACGCATGCACACACGCACACGCCACTCCTTCCCTCCACCCCTCCGACCTGCACACGCCGGGGTCTCCTTCCCCCTTGCCCACTCCCACGGCCGCAGCCCAGCCACCCAGCTGGCATCTCTCCTGGCCCAGGCCAGACTGCCACCTCCTACTCCAGCAGCTCCAGCACTCTAAGCTGGCATGATCCGGTTTCGTGCCCATCCCCCGGCGCACACATGCACACACTGGAAATTCTCCTACCCTCTCCTGGCACCTGTGGTGGTGATGGGGTGGCGGGGCTCTGCTCGTCCCTCCCCAGCCCTGCTTTAAGGCAGGCAGGTTGCAAGGGAAGGTGGTGGGGGGGCACCAAGAGGCACACCACACTGAACTCGACCCTTGGCATGGGCACCATGGGGGCCATGGGGACCAGCAGCCGTTGGAGGAGGCTTCACATTCCTTTCTGTAGAATGGGATGGAAACTGGATGCCCACCCCATCTCAATCACCCTAGGGTTCACCCAGCAGGTGCCCTGAGCCTGCCAGCTGTGCGGTGAAGCCTCCTGTTACCCCCCCCTTACAACCTTGCAAAAGACGGCGCTGGCGGCGGAGGGGGTAGGTGGGGTCCAGGGCCGCTGCATGGCCTTGGTACCCAGCGGGGTGACCCACCAAGTCTCCCAGACACTTGGTCAATTGGCACCTCAATTCTGGAAGCTCAGAGAATGAGAGCAGCAAACACAAGGCCGCAACCGCTCCACCACCAGCTGCAACGGCGAGGGGCAGGGGGAGGCAGCCCCTGGCCCCCCAGCCCACCCCCTATTGCCCTCAGCACACACGGTAGGGCGTGCATGGCTCGGGGGGGGGGGGGCATACCAGAGAGAGAGAGAGAGAGAGAGAGAGAGAGAGAGAGAGAGAGAGAGAGAGAGATAAGAGAGAGCACAGGCTAGGCTAGGGCGGAACCAGCAGCCGGACGTTCGGAACAGGTTGACCAGGCAGGCCACCCGGAAGGGGGATGGGCCATGCCCAGCCCGTGCCAAGAGGGCAGGGCCAGGCGGAGAGCGGGGCGTCCCCGGGGCTCCCCGGAAGGCCCAGACTTTAATGAACCTGTCTGTCCCCCACAAGACCAGGCCCACCCCTAGCTTCCCGACTCTGGGCTCCGGGGCGCAGGAAGCCAGAACCCGCGTGGCCTCCGATCCTGGGGACCCCCCAGCACCCCACGACGCCGCGGCAGCCCTGGGGATGGGGGCGCACCCCGGAGCCCCCCCAGCCCAGGCGCACGCCTCGTCTCGCCGCCTCCTCCTCCTCGGCCGATGGGAGTAATCAAACCCCAGCTGCCGGCCGCACTGGCGGTGGCCGAGGGAAGGATGAGGGGGCTCCCGGGCAGCCGGGCGCCGCCCGCCCGCAGCGCCGCAGGGCCGACGCGGGCTGCTGTGCGTGTCGGGGCCTCCGGCTGCAGCGCCGGGCTGGGGTGCTGGGGGGGCGCAGGGTGTGCAAAAAAAAAAAAAAAAAGAAAGAAAAAAAATTGGGAGGGGGGGATGGAAGGTGAGCTGAGAGCTAAGGCCCAGCTCCGGGGATGCGGGGGGCACGGGGTGTCCCCCTCTCCGGGCCGTAGACTCCGCCCCGCCTCACCTAGAGACCCCAATTCCCGCAGCTGCCGGGGCCCAGCCGGGCCGCCTGCCCCACCCCCTCCAGCGCCGTTCCCGACCAAAGTCCACGTCCTGGGCCCAGCAGGAAGCCCGGAGGCCCGGCTGCGGCGGGGCCCGAGGCCCGGCGACCCCCGGAGGCCGGCCCTATTGTTCCCACGGCCCCGCGCGCCCCGCCTCCCCACACCCCGCACCTGCCGCGCCCGCGCCCGGCGCCACCTCCCACCCCAGGCACCCCCTCCACACACACACACACACACACACAACCCCGGTACCTGCACCCCCGAACGCGGCCCGCAGCACCCACGCCAGGCTCGCCGCCGCCTTGGCTCGCGAGAAATCGTACTGATCCAACGACTTGATCTCGGGTACCAGGAAGGTCCTTCTGAGCGGCCCGGGCCCGGGGGGCGCAGCCTCCACCATGGCGGCGCCGGAGGGGGCTGCGGGTACCGGTGCTCCCCCGTGACCCGGGCTGGGCTGGAGCCGGTGCTCCCCCGAGCTGGCTAGCCGGGGTTGCTGAGCCAGGTGCGGCTAACGCGGGCGACGCTGCGTCGGTTCCGCCCCTGGGGCAGGCGGAGCCCAGGTGCGCCCCGCCTCCTGCGCGCGCGGATGCCGACCCCGGGGCTTGGATGCCCTGGCCTGGCCTGGCCTGGTCTGGCCTGGCTTGGCCTGGCCTGGCCTGGCCTGACGAGCCACCTCAGTGCAAAAAAAAATAAATAAATAAAACAACCGCGTGGACTGCCTTGGACAGGGCTGGCCAGGGGCTTGCGGGGCTGGCGAGTGGGTGGGGGTATGCGCAGGAGCGCGCGCGTGCGTGTGCATGTGTGTGTGTGTGTGTGGTGTGTGCGTGCGTGCGCGCCTGGGGCGCCCCTCTCTCCCTGCACCTGCAGGTGGAGGGGAAATGTGCGCGTGGATGCACCTGTTGGTGTGGCCGCAGGGAGTCTGCAGCTTTGGCACCTCTGTGGACTGCCTCCCTGATTCGGGCGGTGTCCCCCCCTTTGGACGCCAGATTCCAACATCCATCAAGGGGACCTCTGTATCCATTGATTTTTTTTTTTTTTTTTGAAATTTCACGCTCCACAAAGTTTTGGTCTCCTCTGGACTCGAATGTGACAAAGCGTGCGTGTGTGTTCTGGTGTTTCGATGATGAATTTATTTTCCTGTAGTGGAAACACAGCAACACACAGAGAGAACTCCACGTGCCAGGTCACTCACCGCCCCATGCCCCAGATACTCCCAACATTCAGGGTTGCACCAAGCAAAAAATCAGGCGCTCAGAACTCCAGCTCTGCCAAGTGGGGGGCAGGGGCCTCAGTCCGTGAGCCCTGGACGCTGCCCCGATGGCGCGCATAAGCGGGAGGCTGGAATGGCTGGAGTGGTAGCGAGAGTCAGGACTTGAACCCGTGCCCTGTGACACGGGAAGCAAGCGTTGCCAGTGGCATCTTTTTTTTTTATTATTTATTCATTTTTATTAAAAACGGATTTATGGAGAGGAAAGAGAGAAATGTTTCATGTGCTAGTTCACTCCCCAGATGGCTGCAAGAGCTGGAGCTGAGCTGATCCGAAGCCAGGAGCCAGGAGCCTCTTCCGGGTCTCCCACGCAGGTGCAGGGTCCCAAGGCTTTGGGCCGTCCTCCACTGCTTTCCCAGGCCACAGGCAGGGAGCTGGATGGGAAGTGGAGCCGCCGGGATTAGAACCGGTGACCCTATGGGATCCTTGCAAGGCAAGGATTCTAGCCACTAGGCTACTGTGCCAGGCCCATGCAATGTGTGTTGTGTGTGCTGTAACCGTGTGGGTGGACAGCAGCGCCCATGTGGTGTGTGTGCAAGGGCATGTCCCTGGGGTGTAGGAGGCTGTGATTGAAGCCTTCTTGTGTATTTGTGGGCGGAGGTGTGGTTTGTGGCTGTTACTGGATCTGTGTACAAATGATACGGTGTGTGTGTTGGGGGGAGCGTGTGTTTGTGGTGTCGGCGGTGTTTGGGGAGGGAGGGGGTTGACGGTGCGTGGGTGAGCCTGTGCGGGGGGGGTGAACCAGTGTGAAGCCAGGAGCCAGGAGCTTCTTTCTGGGTCTCCCACGTGGGTGCAGGGTCCCAAGGCTTTGGGCCGTCCTCCACTGCTTTCCCAGGCCACAGGCAGGGAGCTGGATGGGAAGTGGGGCAGCCGGGATTAGAACTGGCGAACACATAGGAAAAGCTCCTGGCCACAGCCTGGCCCAGCCCCAGCCATTATGGCTAGGTGGGGCGTGAACCTAACAGGTGGAAAATCTCTGCCTTCCCCAATAAGTAAATCATTAAAAAACAAATAAATAAAAAGGAAGAAAATGCAGAAAGATCTGGATGAGACCGGACCGCTTCTTGGCGCTATTTGCACGTGTGCCCTCAGGGCTCCCATGATGCCATGGGGCACGCATGTGCTCACGGTTGCGTGTGGGCAGGCATGACTCTGCGCGTGAGCTCAGGCGAGGTGGGACGCATGAGGGCCCACGTGTGTGTGTGTGTGCAGGAGGGCGGGTGTGGCAAGCGTGCGTGAGGAGCGGCCTAACACACTGAGCCTCTGCCTGCAGCGGCTGCAATCGCGTGGCCGCCGGTTCGAGTCCCGGCTGCTCCACTTCCCATCCAGCTCCCTTGCTAAATGCGACCTGGGGAAGAAGTTATGGAGATTATGCCCAAGGGTCTGGGGGCTCCTCTCACCTACATGGGAGACCCAGGTGAAGCTCCTGACGCCTGGCTCCAGCCTGGCCCAGCTCTGGCTCTTGTGGAGTGGCAAAATGTCTCTCTCTCTCTCTCCCATCTTCTCAAATACATAAAACACAAATCTGAGAAATGGAAAAACACCACCACAGGCCTGGGTTCTCTATTGAAACACCAGGGTCCCCCCCGGGGGCACAGGCTAGGTACGGGCCTCCCGGGCCAAGGCGTGTGACTGGGCAGGGGGCAGGCGTGCCCAAAGGGAGGGGAGAGCCGGGCAGACATGCGGCCTCCTGTCCGGATGCGCCCGTGCACGAGTGGGCGTGGGCGCGCGGAGCGCACGTGTGCAGGTGGATGACGCGCGCCGTCTCGTGCCCTGCTCCTTCCCTCCCCCACCCCCTGAGGGACCCAAGCAGGGTGCTGGCCAGATGCCCCCCTTGGGGTCCCCTTGGCTCCGTGGGCAGCACTGAGGGGGCACCTGGGCTCCGGGAGATCCGGTGATTCTGTTTGCCCAGGGGGAGAGCTCCACCTCCACGGACGCACAGGGACATCGGTGCGCGGGAGGACACGGGTTCGCACCCCCGACTCGGACCCCACCACCACCACCACCACCACCACCACCACCACCACCACCACCACCACCACCACCGGCCCTGCCCTTGGAAAGGGACCCGCCTTGGAAAGTGGGACTTGCTTCCCTCCGCCGGCTCGCCCAGGCGCCAGAGGCCTCCCTGGGCCCAGCCCCCACACCGGGCCAACTGGAACGCCTGGCTGGGTTGGACCGGCCCACCCACGCCCAGGCCTTGCAGCAGCAGCAGCAGCAGCCGGCCCTGCAGCCTCCTCAGCCGCGCTGACGCCCCTGTGTCAGGAGCAGCGCGTCCGGCTGCACCCCGCTGCCCTGCTGCACCCCGCTGCGCGCCCCCCTGTCTCCCAAGGCCACCCCCTTTTCTATGAGGGCCCTCCCAGTCACCGCACAGGTCCTGGCTATGCAACGGGCGGGCGGTGGCGATGACAGAGGCTTTGGGAGGTTTGGGGGAACAGCTGAACCCCACAAAACCTCCGGCCTGGGCATGCAACTCTTGGCTCCTCCTAACAGGTCACAGTCGGGGGCCTCGTGCCCCGTGCCCCGTGCCCGTTGCCCAAGCACCCAACCCGCCAACATGAGTGAGACCCATTTCACAGATGGGAAAAATCAAGGCTTAGAAGGGACTCAAGTAACTTCCCCTTGGCTTCTGAACCCTCTCCTTCTTCTGCCTCTCAAGCTGGGAAATGGGTTTGTGAACTTTCCGCCACCGGAGAGGGATGGGGTTGCCCGTCTAGACCCGCAGCCCATGAATAAAGAATGAAGGCAGCTGGATGGCCCTCTACCTCCAGGCTCGGCCTGCAGAAAGGCAGGCACACAAAAAGAAGACTCCAGGGGCCCAACGCAGTAGCCTAGTGGCTAAATGCTCTCCTTGTGATCTGCACTGGGAACCCATATGGGCGCCAGTTCATGTCCCAGCTGCTCCGCTTCCCTTCCAGCTCTGTGCTTGTGGCCTGGGAGAGCAATACAGGACAGGCCAAGGCCTCGGGACCCTGCACCTGCATGGGAGACCCAGAAGAAGCTCCTGGCTCCTGGCTTTGGACCAGCCCAGCTCTGGCTGTTGCCACATGGGGAGCGGACCAGCAGATTTCTCTCCCTCTCTCTGTAATCTGCCTTTCAAATAAATAAAATCATTTTTTAAAACAAATCTCTTTAAGATTTATTTATTTTCAAAGTCAGATACACAGAGAAGAGAGACAGAGAGGAAGATCTTCCGGCCGATGATTCACTCCCCAAGTGAGCGCAATGGCTGGTGCTGTGCCGATCCCGAAGCCAGGAGCCAGGAGCCTCTTCCGGGTCTCCCACGTGGGTGCAGGGGTCCCAAGGCTTTGGGCCGTCCTCCACTGCTTTCCCAGGCCACAGGCAGGGAGCTGGAAGGGAAGCGGAGCAGCTGGGACATGAACCAGTGCCCCTATGGGATCCCGGGTGCATGCATGGTGAGGACTTTATCCGCTAGGCTACTGCCCAGCCAACATATTCTATGAGAAAACTGCCCGAATTTCACAATCAACATTTTTTCGGGCGCCCAAACCAACTTCTCCTGGAATTCCATTTTCCATGCGCAATTCCCTGGAATCTATGAGTTTGGGGATGGTACTGAGGGTCCCAGGGTCTCTGACAGGATCCCGTAGGCACAGCACAAAGCAGAGCCGCCCCCCACAGACGCCGGCGGCCCAAGGGCGTGGCTGTGTGGGCAGAGAGTACATGGGCGCTCAGAACGGGCGGCTGCAGGGCAGGAAAAGCAGGGAGGAGGCCTGGGAGAGGCCTGGGTGGCCTTTCACAAGGGTGCAGGTGCTAGAGATGGGGACAGGAGATGAGCGGTTGGGCTGGGTGGGGAGGAGGCTGCACCTCATTCTGGCTGGGTGGAGTTTCTTGTGTTAAACAACTTTTTATGGGAAAGGCAGATTTACAGAGAGAAAGACAGGAAAATTTTCCATCCACTTGTTCACTCCCCAAGTGGCCGCAACAGCCAGAGGTGAGCTGATCCGAAGCCAGGAGCCAGGAGTTGCTTCCTCTGGGTCTCCCACGCAGGTGCAGGGTCCTCAAGGACTTGGGCCGTCCTCCACTGCTTTCCCAGGCCACAGGCAGGGGAGCTGGATGGGAAGTGGAGCAGCCGGGACTTGAACCAGTACCCATATGGGATCCCCGGGAATTTAGGGACTAGCAGGTTATCCTGTAGGAAGACTGAGGACCAGTGTCCGGGGTGACCGGGAGCCGCCAGCATGCCGGAAAAAGACCCAGAGAAACGAAGTGACTTAGAGGAGAAAGAGAGAGAGAGAGAGAGAGAGAGAGAGAGAGAGAGAGAGAGCCCGTGTTTTGGTTCACCTGGGCACAACAGCCAGGGCTGGGCCAGGTCACAGGCAGGAGCCAGGAGCCAGGAGCCCCATCCAGGTGTGCTAGGTGGGAGGCAGGGAGGGGTGCAAGCACCCATGGGGCGCGTGTGGGGCAGGGAGCTGGGATGGGAGCTGAGCTTCTGTAATCTATGCGCACAGGCAGGTGTCCTAAGTGCGGGGTTAGATGCAGGGCCAGGGATCCTCCGAGGTTCCTATGGCCTTGACGCAAAGCAACTATGTATCCAGTATGTATCCGCTCCTCCGGGACTGTCTGCCCTGCCTCCCTGGGGGAGAAAGCGAGATCTGAGAAGCAGAAACTCAGCTTGCATAAAAATCCAAAGACCCAGGAGCTCAGGGGGCAATGTGTGTGTGTGTGTGTGTGCGTGTGTGTGTGTGTGTGTGCTCAACGGGGTGCAGGGCAGAGTGCCAGGAGCCCCTGCCGTGTCCTCAGCACAGGTGTCGGATCCGTGGGACCCCTCCTCCACCCCACCCCCATGCACAGATGAGCTCTGCTATCCACTGGCCAGCGTGTAGCAGTCCTGGAGGGGTTTGTGATGCGCTGCAGGTGGTGACCTGGGAGTTGGAGAGGCAGAGCCGTGGCAGCCCCCCTGGAACAGTGAGGCGCAGGCTGTGGGTAGCGGGGAGTGGCGAGCTGGCTGGCTGGTTGGCTGGCTGGCGGGGAGGAGGACAAGAGAGCCCTGAGTTCCCAAGGCTGGAAGGAGGAGCGGGGCGAGGCCAGAGAGGCAGAGGAGTCTCCTTGGTGTGGCTGTGGCCGCCAGGGAGGAAACAGGGCAGCCTGGGAGGTGCTGGAGAGATAAGTGAGCAGTCAGGGGTGTGTGTGTGTGTGTGTGTGTGTGTGTGTGTGTGTGTGTCGGAGAAGGGGGCACAGGGAAGCAATGAAACCATAGAACCACCTAGGGGCAGGTGCTGGGCACCGGGGGCTCCTGGCTCCCACACAGGACAGCCTGGGGATGAGTTCCTGAGCCGGGGCGACTGCCTGCTCCTGCAGGGACTGCAGGAGATGGCTCAGGCTGTGGCCTGGCCCAGGCCTGGGTGTCGCAGGAATCAGGATGAGGGAACCAGCGGGTGGATAGCACTCTCTCTGATTTTCAGCTCTTTTTCTTCAAGATTTATTTACTTGGGCCCCGGCGTGGTGGCGCAGTGGTTAAAGTCCTCGCCTTGCATGCCTGGGATCCCATATGGGCGCCGGTTCTATCCCGGCAGCCCCGCTTCCCATCCAGCTCCCTGCCTGTGGCCCGGGAAAGCAGTGGAGGACGGCCCAAAGCTTTGGGACCCTGCACCCGCATGGGAGACCTGGAGGAGGCTCCTGGCTCCTGGCTTCAGACAGCCGCAGCACCGGGGAGTAAATCATCAGACAGAAGATCTTCCTCTCTGTATATCTGCCTTTCCAATAAATAAATAATAAAAATAAATCTTTTTTAAAAAAGATTTATTTACTTAAAAAAAAAGATTTATCTTTATTACAAAGTCAGATCTACAGAGAGGAGGAGAGACAGAGAGAAAGATCTTCCATCCATTGATTCACTCCCCAAGTGAGCGCAACGGCCGGTGCTATGCCGATCCGAAGCCAGGAGCCAAGAGCCTCTTCCGGGTCTCCCACATGGGTGCAGGGTCCCAAGGCTTTGGGCTGTCCTCCACTGCTTTCCCAGGCCACAGGCAGGGAGCTGGATGGGAAGTAGAGCAGCATGGATTAGCACCGGTGAGTTCAAGGCGAGTACCTTAACCATTACGCTCACATGCCGGGCCCCCTGCTGCTTCTTATCAGATCTGGTTTCCTGCTGATGCTCCTGGGAAGGCAGTAGGGGACAGTCCAGGGGCTGAGATCCCTGCACTCCACACACGGGAGACCCGGAAGAGACCATCTGGGGAGTGAATCAGCCAAGGAAAGATGGCTCTCTCTCTTCCTCTCCCTGTCCCCGTGGAACCCGGCTCCCTGCAATAAATAAGTGCACCTCTAAGTTGCAAACCCTATCTGTCTCAGGCAAGCTAGACAACTGCAAGCTTGCATCTCTTGCAACAATCTGTATAAACTGTTATTTCTCAGACACTGTTGCTTTTCAAACCGCCTTTTCTTCACCAGCCGAGAGACAAAAGCCTTGTGTTACAACATGCCGTGTGATGTTTCCATCCACGGATACACTGTCGTGGGGCAAGCCCAGCTGTTTCCTCAAACCCGGGTCTTCTGTGACTGCAAAACTTTCAAACTCTTTCTTGCTTTAATTTTTTGTTTCCTCAGGATAATAGGCACCGCATATCTCTTATCGCCTACTGTGCTAGGGTGCTGTCCAATTCCGCAACTACCTTGGAGTAAAACTCTAAAAAATATTGTATGAAAAAGGCAGAGTAGGGCCCGGCGCGGTGGCGCAGTGGTTAAGGTCCTCGCCTTGCACGCCCGCGATCCCATATGGTTGCCGGTTCTAATCCCGGCTGCTCCACTTCCCTTCCAGCTCCCTGCCTGTGGCCTGGGAAAGCAGTGGAGGACGACCCAAAGCGTTGGGAACCTGCACCCGCGTGGGAGACCTGAAAGAGGCTCCTGGCTTCGGATTGGCGCAGCACCGGCCGTTGCGCTCACTTGGGGAGTGAATCAATGGATGGAAGATCTTCCTCTCTGTCTCTCCGACTTTGCAATAAAAATAAATAACTCTTAAAAAACCAAGCCTTGCACCATCACTTCTACTTCCCAGAATGCGCAGGAGCAGGCGTTGGAGGTAGAATTCTAAATTTAGGTTTGGATGTGGGATGTGGGGATCCTACCCCGCCCCCCGGGGTGCAAGTGCAGTGCCTTCCCCGTGGAGTCACATTTCCACTCTTTTTATATATTGGAAAAACAGAGAGAGAGAGAGAGAGAGATCCCGCCTGCTGGTTTATCCCTTCCGCCTCCCCCTACCAAATGCCATGGGCTGGACAAGGCTGAAGCCAGCGGCTGAGCCCATAATACAACGTGGGCACTGCAGGCGGAGGCTTACCCCCTCCACCCCGGCGCCAGCCCCGCTATACCAGGCTCTCCATTCCCACGGAACTTTGTAGCCTGGGGACTTTTTCCATCTCGGGAACCCGAGGTGCCTACCTCCTCCTTCATGGCCGAAGAATGTTCCCACAGCCCGCGCCCTCCATTGTTAGCTGGCCCGTGGAGATGGCTTTTCCATGTCTGCTTTCTTTTCTTTTTTTTTTCACAAGCCCAGGTGTCCTTGCCAAAAATGCCAGGATGAGCACACGGGCAGCCGAGACGCCCAGGTACACACACACTGGATCAATTGTTGGATGGAGACGGGCTGGGCCAACACAGAGAGCCTTTAGGTGTTGAGCTGGATGAAGATCAACATTTCCACCCCCAGATGTGTCCCAGCGGCAGGCACCTTCCCCGCCCGGCAAGTGGGGTGCTTTTCCAGAAAATTCTCCAGTCCCACCCATCCTGGGCATCCTTTTAGAGTTTGTCAAATGAAGGACAGGAGGATGAAAGAGCAAGGTTGAGCCTGTCGCTTTGAAATTTGGAGTTTTTTGCTGGGAAGACGAGAGAGAGAGAGAGAGAGAGAGAGAGAGAGAGAGAATCTTCCAAAGGCTCGTTCACTCCCCGCAATGGTCACTGTAGCTGGATTGAGCCAGCCCAAACCCAGGAGCCAGGAGCTCCATCCGGGTCTCCCATGTGGGTGCAGGAGCCCAAGCACTTGGGCCGTCCTCCACCGCTCTCCCAGGTGCCTGAGCAGGGAGATGGACTGGAAGCAGAGCAGCTGGGACTCGAACTGACCCTACGGAATGCTGGAGTTGCAGGAGGTGGCTCAGCCCGCTGTGCCACAAGGCCCAGCCCCCCAACAGGCACATCGGCTGGCTGCTTTTGCTTTTGGCTGTTGATGCTCCTGGGCTGTTTATGTCATCAGCTGCTCATCTGGACTATTGCAGGGTCCATCTACAAGTCTGTGGAAAATGGAAATAAAAGGTAGACTGACTTAGCGCCCGCTCTCTCCAAAATGAAACCCAGGTGCTGGTGCAGTGGCGTAGCAAGATCAGCCTCCAACTACAGTACCAGTATCCCCATATGGGCACCGGTTCTAATCCCGGCTGCTCCACTTCCCATCCAGCTCCCTGCTTGTGGCCTGGGAAAGCAGTGGAGGACGGCCCAAAGCCTTGGGACCCTGCACCTGCGTGGGAGACCTGGAGGAGGCTCCTGGCTCCTGGCTCCTGACTTTGGACTGGCCCAGCTCCAGTCATTCTGTCCATTTGGGAAGCACGCTGGTGGATGGATTGCGTGTGTGTCTCCTTCTCTCTGCAGCTCTAACCATTCAAAGAAACATTTGAAAAAAACAAAAATGAAGCCCATGCCTTCGGAGAGAATGAGTTTTCCCTGCAGGGCTGAGCTGTTCGGTCACATTGGGAGCGCCTGGCTTGGATTCCTAACATCCTGACCCCGGCTCCCTGCTGATGCCCCTGGGACAGACGCAGCAGCAGCTGACGGCCCCGCATGTCCCCAGGGTCCCCCACACCCGCGCCACCCACAGAGGAGACCCAGGATGAAACTCCTGCCTCCCGGCGGCTTCATGCTGGCCCCGTCGGGGCTGTGATTGAGCTTTGGGGGGGGGACAGTGAAACATGCAGTGCGCCTCTCAAACAAATAAAAACAAGCGACAATTTCAAAGAGAATAGGAATGTAGATTGCCAAACTGATTGTGGGGGAAGAGAAGGCAGGGAACTGGTTCCACACCTGGGCGGCGGAATTCCGAGAATGTTTTTTTTTTTTTTCTTTCCTTGTCGAAATCAACAACAACAACAATAACTTTTTCCTTTTTAAATGTCCCATTGAACCAACATCAGCACGTCACCCGCCCTGAAATCCACACACACACACACACACACACACACACACACACACACACACACGGGGGATTCTCCTATCACAAGAGGAATAAATGCCTCTCTCCTCGTCTACAGCATTTTTTAAAAGATGCTAAAAGATTTTTTAAAAAAAGTAAATAATAAGATTTTTTTAAAAAGTTGGAAATCCGGTCTTGTTTCTATGGGACCCAGCCAAGTTGCTTCTGGACGAAGTTGCCCATGGTTGGACGGGCTGGTGTGTTGCAGGGCACCGAGTTATACAGCACCTGCCATGCCTGCATGTCCCCTGGGTGCCGGTTCGAGTCCCAGGTGCTCCACTTGCCATCCAGCTCCCTGCTTATGACCTGGGAAAGCAGCTGAGGCTGGTCCAAGTGCTTGGGACCCTGTCCCTGTGTGGGAGACCCGGAAGTTCCTGCCTTTGGATTGGCTCAGCTCTGGCTGTTGCAGCCACTTGGGGAGTCCGTCAGTGGATGGAACATCTTTCTGTCTCTCCTTCTCTCTGTAAATCTGACTTTCCAAGAGAAATATACAAATCCTTAAGATGGGCCTGGCTCGGTAGCCTAGTGGCTAAAGTCCTCGACTTGCATGTGCCAGGATCCCACATGGGCATCAGTTCTAATCCCGGCTGCTCCATTTCCCATCCAGCTCCCTGCTTGGGGCCTGGGAAAGCAGTGGAGGACGGCCCAAAGCCTTGGGACCCTGCACCGGAGTGTGGAGGAGGCTCCTGGCTCCTGGCTTCGGATCGGCTCAGCTCTGACCACTGTGGTCACTTGGAGAGTGAATGCAGAATTTCCTCTCTGTCTCTCCTCCTCCCTGTATATCTGACTTTCAAAAAAAATAAAATAAGTTTTTGAAAAATAATTAAAATTTTTTTTGCATGCGGATGCCTTACTAGGTCCTGGGACGGTGACGCCACAGCGCCACCTGGTGGCAGGGAGCAACTCAGGGTGTTTGTGGTCGAGCCGGGGCAAAGGTCACCGCAGTGAGTTCTAGAACATTCCCCGCTCTTCCCACAGCCACCTACCCAGATCCCTGACGGCCCACTCATCTACTTTATTTATTTTTGTTGGAAAGTCAGATTTACAGAGAGGAAGAGAGAAAGAAAAATCTTCCATCCATTGGTTTACTGCCCAAATGGCCACAACGGCTGAAGCTGAGCCACTCTGAAACCAGGAGCCAGGAGCCTCTTCCGGGTCTCCCACGCGGGTGCAGGGTCCCAAGGCTTTGGGCCGTCCTCCATTGCTTTCCCAGGCCACAATCAGGGAGCTGGAAGGGAAGTGGGGCCGCCAGGACGTAAACTGGTGTCCATATGGGATGCTGGTGCTAGCAGGTGGAGGATTAACCAATTGAACCATCATATTGGCTCCCACTGAGTTAAAAGCAGACCGACACAGAGAGGTTGTCCGCTCACCGGCTCATTTCCCGAATGCCTGCAGGAGCCGGGAGCTCCATTCGGGTTGCTCATGTGGGTGGCAGAGGCCCAAATACCTTGGCTCAGTTCCCGTATGGGAATGCCCACGCACTGGTTGGCATTGGGCTCACCTGCCACCCTCCGTGGGTATGACTGTACCTCTGTGTCTGGGGGTCACCCAGGGGTGCTCCTGCTGGGGGCTCCGCATGCTGGGAAGGTGTCTCAGCCCAGCCTCCCACGGCTCCAGGGAGAGTCGGACCCGGCTCTCACAGCCACTCGGCCACTCCCAGGACCATCGCGTCCCAGGCCCGTGTTCAGGGCACCAAGGGAGCCACCCACGTCCCTTCCTGCAGGGCATGGGTTCAAACCCCGGCTCTGGCCACCAATCCCAGCTTCCCGCTGACGCTAGAGCCAGGACCCCAGCAGAGGTGGCTCAAGCGGGTGGTGGCGGACGTGCCACCCGCATGGCAACCCGGATTGGGGCTCTTGGCTCCTGCCTTCAAGCTCCTGGCTTTTGCAGGCGTTCGGGGGGGACTAAGCCACAGCAGATAAGACCTCTCTGAGCCTTTGAGAGAAAGATGGAGGGCGGGGCGGTGGTGGGGAAGGGAAGGAGGCAGGGGGAGGGAGGGAATGAAGGGAGAGGAGAAGGAAGGGGAATGACCCAGCACTGCTGGCTCCTGGAATTCCCACATGCTTTGTGCCTCCAAGCTGGGTGCTGTGAGAGGTGGTAGGGAGGCCCCTTTAAGAGGTGGAGTCTGCGGCCCAGCGTGAAAGTGCCCGGGATCCCATATGGGCGCTGGTTCTAATCCCGGCAGCTCCACTTCCCATCCAGCTCCCTGCCTGTGGCCTGGGAAAAGCAGTGGAGGATGGCCCAAAGCCTTGGGTCCCTGTACTTGCATGGGAGACCTGGAAGAAGCTCCTGGCTCCTGGCTTCAGTTTGGTTCAGCACCGGCCGTTGCAGTCACTTGGGGAGTGAACCATCGGATGGAAGATCTTCCTCTCTGTCTCTCCTCCTCTCTGTGTATCTGCCTTTCCAATAAAAAGAAAGAAATTTTAAAAGAAGAAGAAGAAGTGGGGTCTGCAGGGGGTGCTCTGTGGGCGGTGCTTCCTGGGAAAGTGGTCAGTGTATGTAGCACCCAGGGGACCGTGGGGAAGGGGTCAGTGTAGCACCCAGGGGACCGTGGATGGTCTCCCGGGAGGAGAGGGCGTGTTGTGATTCAGTGAGACCAGCCTGGTCGCCCTGAGATCAACTGAGTCCAGCAGGTGCCCTGTCCCCTTGGTGGCAGCATGAAGTTATGCAAACCTCTAAGTGACCCGGCAGTGCTGTGCTCACATACACACACACACCGGCTATGCCACGGTCATGGAGCCGTGAGCAAAGACCCTGGGTCATTTCCGGTGTCAGTCGGGGCGCCTGATTGCTTTCTGGAAACTTCCATGACCGGCAACGCTCCAGGCAGCAGGTGCCCCATGACGGATACAGAGGGCACAGTGTTGCAGTATCCACAGTGGTGGTGGTGGTGGTGGTGTGGACCAGGCCCAGGACCCCTCTTCTGAGGGTGCCAGCATCCCAGGTGTTCGCCAGACCTAGATAGCCACATCCTCCTGCAGGGCTCGAGTTGCCCCCCGGAAGACTTGACCTACCTGTAAAACGTCGGTGCTCCGTCAGCAGGCCATCCAGCCACAGCCGCCCAGGATGGGCGCACACTCCAACTCCAACACAATGTTTTTCTGAACGTTCCCCAGGCAGTGGAGGTGGGGGAATTTTCAGGTGCAGAGCCCACGGGAAGCAGGGCCACCTCACTTCAGGGTTTGGGGTTGGTAATTCGAGCAGCACCTTCCAGCACAGCCTGGCAGCTGCACAGGTGTCTCTGCACCCATGCCCAGCCTGCCCAGGCTCTCGGCTCATCTTCCATATGCTCATTCAACAGCCGGAGCTGAGCTGATTCAAAATCAGGAACTTCTTCCGGGTCTCCCATGCGGGTGCAGGATCCCCAAGGCTTTTGGGCCGTCCTCCACTGCTTTCTCAAGTCACAAGCAGGGAGCTGGATGGGAAGTGGAGCAGCTGGGACACGAACCGGCGCCCCTATGGGATCCTGGCACTTGCCAGGCGAGGATTTAGCCACTGAGCCATGTTGAGTTCAAATGCTGTTTTTGCTTGGTGCTCCAGCTGTCGAATCTAAGAAGGTGAAAGCTCTTGGGACCCCTGGCACACCCGGCTTGGACCTGGCCCCAGCCATGGGCATTGTAAACATTTGGGGGGGGGGCGGCGGAGGGGAGTCGTGGAAGTGACCCAGCAGATGGAAGCCTTGACAGTGTCAGAGAAAGACTGGTCTAAGACATTTGCTGTGAACGAAGCGTGGGGGTGAGGGGTGAAGGTCTGGTGGACTTCAACGAACATTTCCAAGCCAGGTGCTCGCCTGCTTAAGGCTGCCCAGTAATGCAATTTCCATTGCTGAGAGAGATAAGCAGCAAGTGGGTGGAACACGGGGAAGCCTCCTGTGGCTGTGGCCCTACAAGAGGTGGCAGGTGAGCAGGTGAACAGGCTTGGGGCCAGGACGGCGAGACTGGGCAGATCACCAGTGTGAGGCCCAGCAGCCTGGAAGGCCAAAGAAGAGGGGACAGCCTCCAGGTGTGGGGTAGTGGGGTGGGGGGGCTCCTGGGCTGAATCCCGGCCTCTTGCGTCACCCCCTCCTCTGGAGAGGCAGGGGTCGGGGAGGGAAGAGGGTGGTGGGGGCTTTGTCAGCACCTCGGACAGCGCCTCTTCTCTCTCTGTCCGTGGTCCTGACGGCTGGTGGGCAGGGACGTGGATGCCAGGGCCGTGAGGAAGAGCTTGGTTTAGTTAAAGCCCGGTTGATCTTAGGGGGGAGACCAGGGAGGTTGGAACCTCGATGGTGTTTGTAGAAACAGAACTCACAGCTCAAAAAGGTGAAAACAACCCAGTCGCTCCCCGACAAACCGGTAGCAAGATGTTCACACGATGGAACATTACTCAGCCAGCAAAAGGTCTGGCTGTTAGCTACCTCGTGCATGAGCGTGGGACACTGCGTGATGGGAGCCGATGGCTAGGGGTACACACCGCCTGAGTCCACTCCCAGGAGGTCCCCTGAGAGCAGGAAGGGGACCAGTGGGGGTGCGCCAGGGGCAGGGGAGCAAGTGTCTAGTACCGTGATTTATTTGAAAAGCCAGATTCTGGGCCCGGCACCGTGGCCTAGCGGCTAAAGTCCTCGCCTTGAATGCGCCGGGATCCATATGGGTGCCTGTTCTAATCCCGGCGGCTCCACTTCCCATCCAGCTCCCTGCTTGTGGCCTGGGAAAGCAGTGGAGGACGGCCCAAAGCCTTGGGACCCTGCACCCACGTGGGAGACCTGGAAGAGGCTCCTGGCTCCGGATCAGCTCAGCTCTGGCCATTATGGCCACTTGGGGAGTGAATCATCGGATGGAAGATCTTCCTCTCTCTCTCTCCTCCTCTCTGTATATCTGACTTCGTAATGAAAGAAAGAAAGGAAAAAAGGAAGGAAGGAAAGAAGGCAGGACAGATTCTACAAAGAGGAGAGACAGGGAGAACAATCTTTCATCCACTGGTTCACTTCCCAAGTGGCCGCAATAGCTGGGGAGCTGAGCCAATCCGAAGCCAGCAGCCAGGAGCCTCCTCTGGGACTCCTATGTGAGTGCAGGGTCCCCAAGGCTTTGGGGCGTCCTCCTCTGCTTTCCCAGGCCACAAGCAGGGAGCTGGAGGGGAAATGGAGCAGGTAGGACATGAGCCGGTGACCATATGGGGTGCTGGCACGTTCAAGGTGAGGATTTAGCCATTGGGCATGATGCCCCATCTCCGTTCTTGAGCCCACATGCAGTGGGGGGCACTGACCCAGGGCCCAGGCACAGTGGAGCCCAGGGAAGGACATGCAATTGTCATTCTTGCCCTGGGAAGCACACACAACCATCACAGCTGCCTCCACCTCCGCTTGGAGAAGCCCAGCAAGGTGCCGCGACCGGCCCTGGTCAGGATCCCACGCGCGTGGCCTGGCTACACTATCTGAACTACAGCTAAGACCCCAAGGGCCAGAGGTCGGGGCATAGTGAGGCCAGGGGCGTTCTGAGTCAGGTCAACCGAGCCCCAGCAGGTAGGGATGCACGCAGCAGGGCCAGTGGAGGGTCCCTGACCCAAGGGAGGTGTGGAGGTGGGAGACCCTTGTGGCTGCACAGGGAAGCAGCCGGGGATGGACAGGCGATGCCCAATCAGTGGGGGCAAGCGCGTTTCCCCCAAGCCAACATGACACCCAACGCTGTGTCCTACAGGTCCAAGTTTATTGTGTGTGTGTGTGGGGGGGTGAGGGGTGTGACCCTGGAGGTCAAAGTCATCAGTGCATTTGCACCCTCCGACGGGGGCAGGTCAGTCCCTGCGCAGACCCCGGGGGAGGGGCCGCGGACACAGCAGCAGCAGCAGCAGCTGGGGCGGGGGGCGTGCTGCCCCTCAGGGCTGGGCCAGGAGCAGCGGCCGTGGGGGGGCCTCAGGTGTCTGTGGCCCAGCCGGGGGGCTCCTGGGGCGCAAAGCGCCGGTGCCTGAGCATCGGCTTGTCCTCTTCCTGTGGAGGGGACATGGCGACGGTGCCAGGGTCACGCGAGGTGCGTGGGACGTGGGTGCCCAGCGAGGGCACCTGTCTCCTTCCCTCCGTACACACACACACAGGGGACACACAGCACGCGGACCGACGCCTCGGCCCAGCCTGGCAGGCAGCGGGCGGGTCATCTCGCTGCACTTGCTGCCCAACCGAACCTGGCCTGGCACAGACATGCAGCCCCTACCGGCTCCCCGGGGCCTGCTCACCACCTCCGGCTCCCCCCCGGCCCTGCTCACCACCTCCGGCTCCCCCCCGCGGCCCTGCTCACCACCTCCGGTTCCCCCCGGCCCTGCTCACCACCTCCGAGGTCGTGCTGGGGCTCGCGCCCTCTGGGGAGCCCCCTTCGTCCCGTGAGCAGTCCGGGCCAGCATCTTCCTCGTACTCGGTCAGGCAGTCCGACTCCTCCCCTGCAGGCAGGGGTGTGGGTGGGGTGAGGGGGCGTGCCCGTCGCTGGGCCCCCCCCCCCGACCTCGCCCTGTGCTCCCCCATAACCTTCCCGTATCTGGGACCTTACCATCGGCACAGCCGTCAGACACGTAGCTTGTGGGGGGCTCGATCCGTGACACGATCTCGGCCAAGTCCGTGAAGCCGGAGCTGGGGAACGCCAGTCCCTGGCGGGGTTGGGGGTACCCCGCAGGGTATTGGGGTGACTGTGGGCTCAGGTGGAGATCTGAGGGCTCAAGGCTCACCCAGGGGGTGACTGTGGGCTGGGGTGGAGATCTGAGGGCTCAGGGCTCACCAAGGGGGTGACTGTGGGCTGGGGTGGAGATCTGAGGGCTCAGGGCTCACCAAGGGGCGGGTTGTAGGGCTCAGCAGAACCCAGGAGGGGTGGGGACAGGGAGGGTACCGCTGGCTTACGTCAGCGCGGCGGCTCTCATTCAGGTCCGTGGACCGCCGGTCCGTCAGCATTTTTTCAATGACGTCACCCCGCGTCCAGCCCCCGAACACGGCCTTGCCGTACTGGTAGCCCACGTCCTGTGGGGGGAGCCCAGCGCCATCGAGGGTTTGGGGTGGCACCTGCTGCTGGGTCCCATCCATCCTCCCCATCCGCCCCCCCATCTCCAGCCCTGTCAAATGCTCAGACTGCAGGGGTCTGCACCCCCGGTAGACATCTCGGAGTGAGACCCCACCTCCCACAGCTCCCCTCTCCCCTCCAGGCACCACTGGTCCATCACGGCACGCTGTGGCAGGCAGCCTGGAACTTGGGGTGTCCGCACCCATTGCCTTTGGGGAGCTGGGGGGAGGCATGCGTGCTGTGCTCTGCCTCCCGTTACAGGGTCAGCAGGCAGGTGTGTGGCCACCACGCCTCTACCTTCCGAGACAGGCCTGTGGCAGGCGTGCCCGCACCCAGCCCCGGCTCCAGCCGGCTCCAGCCCCAGCCCCGGCAGTCCCCAGCCCCAGCTCCGGCCGTCCCCAGCCCCAGTCCCGGCTCCGGCTGTCGCCAGCCCCAGTCCCAGCTCCAGCCGTCCCCAGCCCTGGCTCCGGCCGTCCCCAACCCCAGCCCTGGCTCTGGCCATCCACAGCCCCAGCCCCGGCTCCGGTCATCCACAGCCCTAGCCCCAGCCCCAGCCCCGGCTCCAGCCAGCCCCAGCCCCAGCCCCAGCCCCAGCCCCAGCCCCGGCCGTCCCCAGCCCCGGCCACCACGGCCCTGCTGCACATCCCCAATGGTGCCTGCCGGATGCTCACGTAGATCTGGTCGAACTTGCCAAAGTCCATGGTCTTGAAGCAGTCAATGGGAGGGCGCAGGTACTCGCAGTAGCAGCTGGACTTGACCACCTCCAGCTGCCGCACACACGACACGTAGGCCAGGCGGGACTGGATCTCCGCCATGTCCGGCACCTTGACCTTGTCCGCCCAGGGGTTCAGCCGCTTCCACAGCAGCCACCAGCCCGACAGGCTGTCCCCGTAGGTGCTCAGGTCCGTCTCGTCCTGGCTGCCCACGTCGATGGCGATGACCGTTTTGGCCCCCATGCTCCGAGCGATGTCCGCTGTGGGGGGGTGCGGGCAGGTCAGCGGGCAGGGACGGCCAACTCAGGGCCCCCACAGACACCGCCAAGGCGGATGGTCGTGGCCCAGACGACATGCAGTGAGCGCCTGCGTCTCCGTGCGTGCGTGCGTGAGGCCACTTGCCTGGCAGGTTGTTGATGTAACCGCCGTCCATGAGCAGGTGGCCATCCTTGGGGTCGCACAGCGGGGGCAGGTAGCCAGAGAGCGTCATGCTGGCACGCACGTAGCGCCATAGGGAGCCTGCCCGGCGGGACACAGATGCACACAGGAGCCCTCAGAGCCGCTGATCGGACAGCTCCACGTGACCACCTCATCCACCAGCAGGGGAGGGCAGGAGGCAGTGGTGAGGCGCTCTAGGGGCCCTCCGGCCCCCTCACCTGAGCACCGTCTGGGATACAAGTGGGTGACAGCTAGTGGTCGGCAGGAGGCCCGAGTGGACAGGCACGCGTGTTCCCCACGTCCCAGGTGCTCAGTGGTCCTTTATCAAAGCCTGCCCCCAGCTCCTGGGATGCAGGGAGGCTGGGCGCGGGGCAGGGGGCACCTACCATCCTTGTGGACACGCATAGCCGAGGCCGTGATGTCCGTGGTCACGTTGAAGTAGGGCAGCCACAGGTCCTGCCGGGACAGAGACAGGGTCAGCCAGGGACAGGGGCCGCGCTCCTGGGGGAGGGGGCTCCTAGGGAGGGGGTTCCTGGAGGAAGGGGCTCCTGGGGGAGGGGGCTCCTGGGGGAGGGGGGTCTTGGGGGAGGAGGCTCTTGGAGGACGGGGTTCCTGGGGGAGGGGGTTCCTGGGGGAGGAGGCTCTTGGAGGACGGGGTTCCTGGGGGAGGGGGTTCCTGGGGGAGGAGGCTCCTTGGGGACAGGGCTGCACTCCTTGGGGAAGGGGCTCTTGGGGGAGGGGACTCCTGGGGGAGGAGATTCCTGGGGGAGGGGGCTCCTGGGAGAGGGGGTTCCTGTGGGAGGGGGCTCCTGGGAGAGGGGGCTCCTGGGAGAGGGGGTTCCTGCGGGAGAGGGCTCCTGGGGGAGGGGACTCCTGGGGCAGGGGGTGCACCTGCCTCAATCTGCTTGTCCTGGAAGACGCGGTGGATGCTGCGGTTGAAAGCCGAGCCCGTGAACATGGAGGTGACCGGGTAGGTGAGGTCCAGCACGGGTTCCAACACGGATGTCATACCCTAGGGATGGTGGGTGGGGGGAACTCACCTGTGGTTATCGGGGCCACCAATGGGAGAGTGGAGGCTGAGCTGGGGCAATTAGGGGCCTTCACGTGGTCAGCCAGGGCCACTAACCAGGTGCTTGCTCACGTCTGGGGACCACGGTCACGGGCAGGAGGCCAGAGAGAGGGGCAGAACAGGGCACCCCCTCTCCCCCGCCCCCATCAGGGTCAGTTACAGGTACATCCCCAGGGGAGCAGAAGCCCCTCTCCCGGGCTCTGACACACACCTTGGCCCACTCACGTGCCCTCTGCTTGGTCCGGCTGGCGCTGCGCTCCTCGGCGTACAGGGCCCCAATGAAGGAGCCGATGGACGTGCCGCCCACCAGGTCCACGGGGACCCCCGCCTCCTCCAGCGCCTTCAGCACCCCGATATGGGAGCAGCCCCTGGGGCAGGGTGTGGGGAGGCGAGGGGAGGACATTCAGTATCCCTCACAGCCAGGGCATCACAGGGCCAGCCCGCCACCCCCCCCAGGTACCTGCTTCGCTCCTCACCTGGCCCCGCCCCCGCCCAGCACCAGGGCGATGGTGTTTCCGGTGAGTACGCGTGCCAAGCGGGAGAAGTCGCTGTGCCGGTCGGCGCGCCGGGAGAACACCTTGGCGTAGAGCTCGTGCTGGGGGTCGGCGAGAGGGAGCCGTGATGGGGTCGGAGCTCTCCGCCCCTCACTGCCCATCACGGCCTGGGCAGGAAGGCTCCGCCCCCGGCATCCCAAGCCACACCCACAGGGAGGTCCCCTCCAAGCTTCCCCTGTAGACTCTGCCCCTCTAACTGGGTGGTCCCCCTGCAGGCCCTGCCACCCTAGCTGGTGTTCCTCCTGCAGGCCCTGCCCCTCGAGCTGGGCGGTCCCCCTGCAGGCCCTGTCCCTCGAGCTGGGTGCTCCCCCTGCAGGCCCTGCCCCTCGAGCTGGGTGGTCCCCCTGCAGGCCCTGCCCCTCGAGCTGGGTGGTCCCCCTGCAGGCCCTGCCACCCTAGCTGGTGTTCCCCCTGCAGGCCCTGCCCCTGAGCTGGGTGGTCCCCCTGCAGGCCCTGCCCCTCGAGCTGGGTGGTCCCCCTGCAGGCCCTGCCCCTCGAGCTGGATGTTCCCCTGCAGGCCCTGCCCTCGAGCTGGGTGGTCCCCCTGCAGGCCCTGCCCCGGTGTCCCTGCAGCCTGCCTGAGTGGTAGTCCCCTGCAGGCCCTGCCCCTCGAGCTGGGTGGTCCCCCTGCAGGCCCTGCCTCCTTGAGCTGGATGTTCCCCTTGCAGGCCCTGTCCCTCGAGCTGGGTGTTCCCCCTGCAGGCCCTGTCCCTCGAGCTGGGTGGTCCCCCTGCAGGCCCTGTCCCTCGAGCTGGGTGCTCCCCCTGCAGGCCCTGCCCCTCGAGCTGGGTGGTCCCCTGCAGCCCTGCCCAGTGGGTCCCCTGCAGGCCCTGCCCCGAGCTGGGTGGTCCCCCTGCAGGCCCTGCCCCTCGAGCTGGATGGTTCCCCTGCAGGCCCTGCCCCTCGAGCTGGGTGGTCCCCCTGCAGGCCCTGTCCCTCGAGCTGGGTGGTCCCCCTGCAGGCCCTGCCCCTCGAGCTGGGTGGTCCCCCTGCAGGCCCTGCCTCCTTGAGCTGGATGTTCCCCTTGCAGGCCCTGTCCCTCGAGCTGGGTGGTCCCCCTGCAGGCCCTGCCCCTCGAGCTGGGTGGTCCCCCTGCAGGCCCTGTCCCTCAAGCTGGGTGGTCCCCCTGCAGGCCCTGCCCCTTGAGCTGGGTAGTACCCTGCAGGCCCTGCCCCTCGAGCTGGATGGTTCCCCTGCAGGCCCTGCCCCTCGAGCTGGGCGGTCCCCCTGCAGGCCCTGTCCCTCGAGCTGGGTGCTCCCCCTGCAGGCCCTGCCCCTCGAGCTGGGTGGTCCCCCTGCAGGCCCTGCCCCTCGAGCTGGGTGGTCCCCCTGCAGGCCCTGCCACCCTAGCTGGTGTTCCCCCTGCAGGCCCTGCCCCTTGAGCTGGGTAGTACCCTGCAGGCCCTGCCCCTCGAGCTGGGTGGTCCCCCTGCAGGCCCTGCCTCCTTGAGCTGGATGTTCCCCTTGCAGGCCCTGTCCCTCGAGCTGGGTGGTCCCCCTGCAGGCCCTGTCCCTCGAGCTGGGTGGTCCCCCTGCAGGCCCTGTCCCTCGAGCTGGGTGGTCCCCCTGCAGGCCCTGCCCCTCGAGCTGGGTGGTCCCCCTGCAGGCCCTGTCCCTCGAGCTGGGTGGTCCCCCTGCAGGCCCTGCCCCCTCGAGCTGGGTGGTCCCCCTGCAGGCCCTGCCCCTCGAGCTGGGTGCTCCCCCTGCAGGCCCTGTCCCTCGAGCTGGGTGGTCCCCCTGCAGGCCCTGCCCCTCGAGCTGGGTGGTCCCCCTGCAGGCCCTGTCCCTCGAGCTGGGTGGTCCCCTTGCAGGCCCTGTCCCTCGAGCTGGGTGGTCCTCCTGCAGGACCTGCCCCTCGAGCTGGGTGGTCCCCCTGCAGGCCCTGCCCCTCGAGCTGGGTGCTTCCCCTGCAGGCTCCCGCCTTACCAGCTTGGCCGGGCTGCGGCGTGAGAAGAGGCGGCGTGGGCAGCGCAGGTGCAGGTGTCCGGAGCACCAGCTTCGCATGTTGAGCCACTCCACCGTGCGCGTGGGGCCCGGGCCCTCCTCCCGGTGGAGCAGCACCAGCTGCTTGAGGGCACGCACGGCCGTGTTCTCCAGCATCTGCTCCAGCTGCGACACGGGCACCGGGTGGGCATCGGCAGCCGCCCTCCTGCCCACCCGCCTCCCTGGTCACCAGCTCCCACGTTGCGGGGGTGCGGCGGGGGTCCCCCCCGTGCATGTCCAGCCTCCAGACCTGGCCCAGTGTGGGCTCCTGGTCCCCCAGGCCCACGATGAGGATACAGTCGGCCTGGCGCAGGCACCGCACAGTCCAGGGCGTCAGCGACGCGTCCGTCTGGTACAGCACGATGCGGTGGGCGTCCTCCTGCTGTGCCAGCCAGCCCGACAGCCGGAACTCCTGGATGCTGGGGGAGAGGGGAGAAGGCGGGTGGCATCTGATCGCTGCCAGAGACAGCACTGCCTCAGGCTGCCAGCCCAGACCCGAGAGGCCTCTCCCGGGGGCGCCACGTTCCCCCACTCACCTGTCCAGGGCCGAGGCCCCCAGCCGCGCCCGGATGATATCACTATTGAGCAGCAGTGTGGGGCCTGGGATAGACCAGCCGGGCTCAGGGTTAGCGGGCCAGTAGGGGGGTGCTGGCTGCGACGAACACACAGCCCCCCCCCCCAGCAGTCTGCTCTCCACACTGACGGAGGCCCTGCCCAGCCCGCGCTGACGCCCCATCCCAACCCCAACTGAAGCCTCACCCGCAGCGCCACACCCACCACCGCTTGTCCCCCACTGATGGGTGCCCCACCCCAGCCCACCCCAACCGAAGCGCCGCCCACATCCTCTGCCCGGCACTGACCGATGGCCTGCAGGGCGTGCTGCAGCTCCAGGGTGAAGGCCACCATGGGCACCTCGGCGCACACGGGCAGCACCGCCACGGTGGCCAGGTTGCTGGCCGGGTTGGTGAGCTCCGAGTGTGGGGGCACTCCCAGCCCCGAGCCTGCAGAGACCCAAGGGCGTGAGCCGGGCTGTGGGGCTGGACTACATCCCCCAGAGTGCCTTGGGCCCGCCGCCTGTCACCTGGGAAGGGGCCTTGCAGCTGCTGCAGATTGCCCAGAATCTTCTGGCTCAGCAGGTGGATGAGGCGAGTCACAACCTGGAGTCAGAGGAGGAAGAGGAGGGGAAGGAGGAAGGGAGGGGGAGAGGAAGGGGAGGGGAAGGGGGAAGAGGAGGGAGAGGAGGAGGGAGAGGAGGAGGGAGAGGAGGGGGAGGGGGAGGAGGAAGAGGAGGGAGAGGAGGAAGGGAGGAGGAGGAGGAGGGGGAGGGGGAAGGGGAGGGGAAGGAGGAAGAGGAGGGGGAGGAGCAGGGGGAGGAGCAGCAGGGGGAGGAGCAGCAGGGGGAGGAGCAGCAGGGGGAGGAGCAGCAGGGGGAGGAGCAAAAGGGGTGCCGTGAGCCACAGGGCAATGCTGCAGGCCCCACTGTCCAGGTCCCTGTTCCCACCTCCAAGAGCCCCGCCCCCTGACAGGGCCCCGCCCCTCAAAGCTCCTCCCACAGGAGGCCCCGCCCTCTGAAGTGGCTCCTCCCACGCAAAGCTCCTCCCCATGCATGAGACACCCCCCCCCCGTGAAGCTCCTCCCCACCCCCCGAGGCCCGCCCCCAGGCAGTGGGTCCGCCCCATGAAGCCTCCATCTTAAGGCCCCGCCCATAAAGCCCCACCCCTCTCCCGAGCCCCGCCCTCCCTGCAGCCCCGCCCCCGGCAGCCCACCTGCGGGTAGCGGCGTTTGATGTGGCCCAAGGTGCCCTCGGGGAGCTTGGCCAGCTCCGTGTCCCGCACAGCGTGCACCGTGGTGGCTCGTGGCTGCCGGGTCAGCGCCTCCACCTGCGGGGGCACGCGTGTCGGGACAGCGGGGGACTGGGGGGCGGGGTGGGGGGACTGTGGGGTGGGGTGGGGGGCACTGCATGGCAGGGTGGGGGGCACGCGTGTCGGGACAGCGGGGGACTGGGGCGGGGTGGGGGGCACGCGTGTGGGGACAGCGGGGGACTGGGGGGCGGGGTGGGGGGACTGGGGGGTGGGGTGGGGGGCACTGCATGGCAGGGTGGGGGCACGCGTGTCGGGACAGCGGGGGACTGGGGCGGGGTGGGGGGCACGCGTGTCGGGACAGCGGGGGACTGTGGGGTGGGGTGGGGGGCACACGTGTGGGGACAGCGGGGGCTGTGGGGTGGGGTGGGGGGCACTGCACGGGTGGAGAGCCTGGGGGGACTGCAGGGCGGGGTGGGGGGCACTGCCGGGGGGGAGGGACAGCCTGGGGGGAGGTCAAGGCTGGCGGCTGCTCCGGGGCCTGGGGCAGGGGCACACTCCAACCCCCACCCCACACCAGGGGGCCCGAGCGAGGGCAGGGGTGGTCACGTCCCCCACCCCAGGGGCCCGAGCAAGGGCAGGAGTGGTCACGTCCCCCACCCCGGGGGCCCGAGCAAGGGCAGGGGTGGTCACGTCCCGCACCCCAGGGGCCCGAGCGAGGGCAGGGGTGGTCACGTCCCCCACCCCGGGGGCCTGAGCAAGGGCAGGGGGCCAAGCGAGGGCAGGGGTGGTCACGTCCCCCACCCCGGGGGCCCGAGCGAGGGCAGGGTGCCCAGCTCACCACGCCAATGAGGTCCCCGCGGCCGTACTCGCCCACCAGCTCCTTCTTGCCATTGCCACGTTGGATGACACTACGCAGCCGCCCGTTGAGGACAATGTAGGTGCAGTCGGAGCGGTCGCCCTGTCTGTGGGGTAGCCAGTGGAGGGGTCAGGCACGGCCCAGGCCTCGGCTGGGCAGGACCCGGGCAGCAGGGCAGCAGGCACGGTCCAGGCCTTGGCTGGGCAGGACCCGGGCAGCCAGGCAGCAGGTACAGTCCAGCCCTCAGTTGGGCAGGACCTGGGCAACCAGGCAACCAGGCAGCCAGGCACGGTCCAGGCCTCGGCCTGGGGAGGACCCGGGCCGCCGGGCAGCAGGCACGGTCCAGGCCTTGGCTGGGCAGGACCCAGGCAGCAGGCACAGGCTGTACCTGTACAGGGCACGTCCTGCCTCCACCGCCGTCCAGTCGATGGCGAAATCCATCTGGCGCACGAAGGGCGACATCCTGGCGGCCACCGTGTGCGCGGCGCTCAGCACCACGCTGGGCTGTGCGCGCATGATCCTGCGGGTGGCAGAGGGACAGTGCATGGGCTTGGGGCGGGGAGGGACACGGCCTTCCACCATCCCCCAGGGAGGTCCCACGGATAGAGGGTACAAAGCCGGGAAGCCACATGGGCGGCGCTCCCGGTGTGCTCCAGGAATAAGACTCTGGGTCTCCCGCCACCCCTTCCCATGGGCTGAGAAGGGTCAGGGTGCGGGCCCGTCCTACTCGTAAAAGTCGGACTTGGAGATCCGCAGGAAGGTGCAGTCGCGCTGGGCGCGCAGGGTGAAAATGAGGGGCTCGCCGGTGAGCACGGCCAGCTGCCCCACCAGCTCCCCGGGCTGCGCCACGAACAGGCACACCTCCTCCGCCTTGTCGATCATGCGCTGGTACACGTGCAGGCAGCCCCAGAGCACGAAGTGCAGGCTCACATCCTGGGGGTTGCAAGGGGGTGGGCACGTCAGGGGGTCAGGGCGAGACCCCCGGGTCGCCAGGCCAGAGGCTTAAGCAACAAAAGTTAAAGGCCAGGAATAGAGATCTTGGTTAAGGGCAAGGCAGGTGCAGGACCTGTGGACAGAGCAACCGTTCCAGCCACATGAGTGTGTGTGTGTGTGTGTGTGTGTGTGTGTGTGTGTGTGTGTGCGTGCGCACGCCCTTGGCACCCAGGACAGACGCTGCTCAACCGATCGCCAAACTCTGAGCCCAGATCCAGGCTCCCGGGGGGGTTGTCTTCAGCAAGAGGCTGGTACACCCAGGCTCCTCCGGATGGACGGACAGGGCATGGCTGAGCTTCAGTCCCGCATGTGTGCGGGGCCAACCCTGCCAGTCACCCAGCACGCAAGCTCAACTCAATTAAACACTGCATCGAAACGGACCAGAGGCATAGAACTAAGAGCTGAAATTCTGCGAGTCGAGGCGACTTTGAATTCGCCGACGAATTCTCCGGATTCAGAAGTCTGTTTCGAACAACGGTGATGCTAAGGTGAGCGGGGAGCATTTGGCACAGCGCGTAAGCTGTGACATATAAACATCTGCTTTGCGTACGGGGTGTCTGGCTGAGTCCTGGTCCCTTGGCTCCCCAGTCCATCCGTATTGTAGGCATTTGGGGAAAGACCCTGGCTTGGGGGATCTCTCTCTCTCTCAGTTCTGCCTTTCAAGTTATCTTGCAAGATTCAAGAGGGAATTTGTGCAGAACATCCCACGGTTGCGTGAATCGTGGTCGCCAGGAGGTGGCAGCAACCGGGACACCCGTGAGCGGCGGGTCCCTGGAATGGGTCATTTCAGCCATGAAGGAACAGGGCACCACGGACCCCTACAACAGCATGCACAACCTGGGGACCACACAGGAGCCCCGGGGGCAGAGCAGCCAGCCAGCCAACGGCCCCCAGAGTCGCGAAAAGATCCAGCAAAAAAACAAACACACACACACACACACACAAAAACACACCGCTTTTCAAGGCGATGATGGAAAAGTTCCAAGATCGAGGCCAAGGTCACGCACATCCTGCAAGGTCTTAAAATCCTGTGGGTGGCTGGGAGGCGTGCCGATTCTCTCCCAATAAAAACCATCTCCCTTGCCTGACCGTGGTTCTCTCTCTGGCTGGCCCAGGTGACCAGCCAGTTCCTCCCCACCACGGGACGCTGGATGAGCCGCCAACGTCTGTCCCCACCCTTCCCCTGGAGCTGGCGGCCCCGCGTCCTTCAGAGAGGTTGCTGGGCGTGAGTGCGACGGCCCATACGCGCCTCTCTGTAGCAATGCCCAGCTTTTTTTTTTTTTTTAATAAAAACAAGAGTTGGGTTAACCTTAACTCATTTCCAGCAGAACCCTGAGCCTGTCACCATGGCAGAGGGTAAGCTGGTTTTTCCGACCTCTTTCCTGTAGGCAGCACGGTGGGGAAACCGGACAAGGCAGAGCACCCAGTAAATGGATGTTTCTCCGGTATTTTGGCTAGTGTGACCACCTACACAGCTGATGTGTCCATTTAGAAATAAGGAATGGGGCCCGGCAGCATGGCCTAGCGGCTAAAGTCCTCGCCTTGAACGTCGGGGATCCCATAGGGGCGCTGGTTCTAATCCTGGCTGCTCCACTTCCCATCCGGCTCCCTGCTTGTGGCCTGGGAAAGCCGTCGAGGACGGCCCAAAGCCTTGGGACCCTGCACCCGTGTGGGAGACCTGGAAAGAAGTTCCTGGCTCCTGGCTTCAGATCAGCTCAGTTCTGGCCGTTGGGGTCACTTGGGGAGTGAATCATCGGACGGAAGATCTTCCTCTCTGTCTCTCCTCCTCTCTGTAGATCTGACTTTCCAATAAATAAATAAATCTTAAAGAAGGAATGACGCAGCGATGGGAAGACCTGCCTCCCCCCGTGATTTCAGCTTCTCTGATGCTTGACTGAAGTCCTGCAGGAACCCCCTGGGCAGGTGCATCCACGCGCATGCACACACACACACACCGGAAATTTCTAACACAGGACTTGCACCTGGGGTCTGGGACAGGCACTGAGGGTCACGGACAGGAAGGCACCCTTGGCCATCTGCTGGGGAAGTGAGTTTTCCTAGGCTCGGACGTCCTGGGGAATTGAAGGTGGTCCTGCTCTTGCCCCCGGAGTTCCTAGGAAGGCATGGGATGCCCCGCTCCTGCCGTGGGGGACGCAGGTGGAGGGTCCCCCTCCGCCCCTTTAATCCAGAACTCTTGGAACCGGAAGTGTTTCGAATTTCAGAGTTTTGGGGGGGCGCGCGTTGTATGGGGACGTAACGGGGGCGTCTCGGACTGAGAGAGTCCACTCCGCGCCTCCTGCGTGCCATCTGCGGGTGGTGGGCCACGGTGGTTCTAGCACGCCTGTGTCCTGGCTGCCTCGTGGGCCACGGTGGTTGTAGCACGCCTGTGTCCTGGCTGCCTCGTGGGGTCAGGGAAGGAGTTTTCCACGTGGCGGGGCATCACTGTGGGTGCCCCAGGATCCACGCGGCTTTGAGATTCCTGACTTACGGACATTCAACCCGTGACGGGGGGGCCCCCTGACACGCACTGTGGGCAATGGGTGTCAGGGAGCAGAGAAGGTATCGGGCCGTGCCGGCCGTGTGGTACTACTGTGTGTTAAGCTACCGCTTGCAATGCTGACAGCCCACACAGGAGTTCAAGTCCTGGCTGCTCCCTGCTCACGCCCCTGGGAATGCAGCCCACGTGCTGGGGTCCCTGCCGCCCATGTGGGAGACCCGGATGGAGCTCTCGGCTCCTGGCTGTGCCTGGCCCAGCCCTGCCTGTTGGGGCCATTTTGTGGCGTGAACCAGCAGAGGGGAGATCTCTCTGTGTCTCTACGTTTCAAAGCAATACAATCACCAGCTGAAAGTTTCGGAGAGAGGCGGAGTGCAAATGCCCCGAGACCCCTGGGGACGGTGGCAGAGAGACCTGGCTACAAGCAGCAGGTCTGGGACTCCCCAGGGGCCCGGCTGGGACCCAGCTCCTTCAATCCCACCCCCCGGGACTCACAACGCCTGGAACCCACCCCCACCTGCTGTGATGGAACAACAGAATCACCTGCCAAGCAGTGGCACCCTGCCCCTAGCTGCCTCCCAGGCGGGGGCCGCAGCTGTCATGCCCTGCCTGATCCCAATGCCGGCTTCTTCTGCTAGAGTCAGCACCCAGGACCCCGTCGGCACCTGTCATGAGCTCGGGTCTGCGGGTGGGGTCAGGGTTTCAAGCTGCAAGTCCCACACTGGGGAGGCATCAGGGCCCAAGCAGGGGGAGGGGTGTGAGGTGCCTGCTTAGGGGTCAGAGGTCAGCCTCACCTGGTCTCCCTGGCGGGCAATGATGGTGCCAGCTTTTGCATGGTGTAACAAGACGCGGCTGTTCAGGAGAGAGGGGTCCTTGGGGAGGAGAGAGAGAGAGAGAGACAGAGGGTAGGCTAGGGTTGAGATGAGCCCAGTCAGGCCTGCTCCAACCCTGCCCACCCCTTGCCACCACCTGCCACCCAACCCGCCACCTGCAGCCCAACCCGCCACCTGCAGCCCACCCCGCCACCTGCCGCCCACCCCGCCCCCTGCCACCCACCCCGCCACCTGCCACCCCGCCACCTGCCACCCACCCCGCCACCTGCCGCCCAACCCGCCACCTGCAGCCCACCCCGCCCCCTGCCACCCACCCCGCCACCTGCCACCCCGCCACCTGCCACCCACCCCGCCACCTGCAGCCCACCTCAATCCGCATGAGCTTGGCCAGTTCCCGCTTGGCTGCCTCGAAGATGCTGCTGGTCTGGCGGCCCTGGTAGGGCCCGAAGGGGCAGCCGCCCGTGGCCGACTCGTCCTCGCAGTAGCTATATTCGCAGGCCCCCGCTGGCTGTTCCCGGGGCTCCTGCGTGGGTGTCTGTGGGAGGAGGGGTGAGTGGAGCGGGTGTGAAGCAGGGCCTGTCACCCTCTCGCTCTAACACCCCCACAACCCACACCCTTCCTCCGGGGTCTCACCCGAGCAGGAGCCGCCACCTGGGGACCCCCGGAGGCCTCCTCCTGGAGCGACAGGGAGATGCGACCACGTTCATAAGCCATGTCGAAGTCGGAGCGGGGGCCGCCCTGCAGGCCTGCAGAGGGGACGGACGAGGCAGGACACGAGGGCGCTGGAGCCCACCCCAGGGCCAGAGCTCCTCCCCAACACCCCGACCCCGTGGGACGCCTGCAAGGAGGGGACCCACCCAAGGTCGCGCCATCCCAAGGCCCACAGCCACCGCCACGGCCCGGCCTCCCCAGACCTGAGATGTCTACCGGCATGGAGACGCAGCGACTGAGCAGAGGGGCCGAGGGGGGCGCGTCCAGGGCAGGGGGCTTCGCTGGCTCTCCTGGAGGAGACACATGGCGACTCCCACCGCTCAGGGCTGCTGGGTCGAGAGCTAGGACTGGGGAGGAGGCGAAGGGGCTTGGGTGGGGATGGCCGGGAGTCCCTGGGGTGGGGGGCAGGGGACCCCGGTTGTCTGGGGGGGAACGGAGGCGAGGGCAGGGCAGCGTGGCCTCGGGTACCTGTGGGTCCGGGCAGTGGGGCCCCAGTGGGCTCAGGCGGCCGGCCAGGGGCTTCCCGGGGCTCGTCAGCGCCTGACGTGCTGACCACTCGCTTGGAGCCCCGCACGGGGCTGGTGCGGGCCGGGAGGCCGGGGCTGGGGAACAGGCGCAGGGGCTGGATCTCCTGGGGGGGACGAGTAGCAGCTGGGGGGTAGGTCCCAGGAGTCCCTTCCTGGCCCCCTCCGTCCTCCTGCGCTCCGCCGCCCTTCCCGGAACTCACGTGGCTGAAGAGCTCGTTGGTCAGCCCCAGGTAGTTGTGCAGCGCCAGGAAGGTGACCCGCTGCAGCCTCACCATGATGATCTGCACAGGGCGGGAGGGGAGGGGCTGTGGGCGGGGCTTGCCACGGAGGGCGGGGCCATGATCAGAGAGGGTGGGGCCTGTCATGGAGGGGCGGGGCCATGAGCAGAAGGTGGACTATGGGCGGGGCCATGAGCAGAGGGTGGGACTGTAGGTGGGGCTTGCCATGGAGGGGTGGGGCTGCAGGCGGGGCCTGACAATGATGGGTGGGGACACAAGCAGAGGGTGGGGCTGAGGGCGGGGCTTGCCATGGAGGGGTGGGGCCACGAGCAGAGGGTGGGGCTGTGGGCGGGGCTGTCACAGATGGGTGTGGCCTGCTGCAGAGGCGGGGCCTCAGAGGGCGGGGTCATGGGAGGGGCCTATACCAGAGAGGCACAGCCACAGCCAGACAGGGCAGGGTCTTGGGTGGCACCTGCCACGGGGGCAGGGTGTACTAGAGAGGGCCCGTGGCATGTCCAGGGAAGCAAGCAGAGCCCCGGAGAGACCCGCAATATGGAGAACTGGGGGTGCGGGTGGCTAATGGGCGCTGTCAGTGCCTGCTCGGGGCTGATAAGGGCCGGGTGACCGCGGCTCCTGGGCCCGCCAGCCGGGTGGATGGTGCTGACCTGCACCACCCGCACCAGGCTCTCTGGGTACTTGGTGAAGACAGCGGAGAAGGCCTCTACCGGCAGCCGCAGCACCGTGGAGTCCCGGGCCGCCCGGGCAGACACAGTCCGCTGCGGGTGCTGGTGACCCTGGCGGTGGACAGGAGGAGAGGTGAGAGAGCAAGGCCTTGCCCACACCCTCCCTACCGCCCCCTCGGCCCCCTGCCACCCCACGCCCAGGCCCTGTCACTCACAGTGATGACGTCCAGGATACTGAGGAGGCTGTTGACGCTGTCCCCGGGGACCACTTCCTTCACCACGCACTCTTTCCCGTCCTGAGACACACAGGACACTGACCTGTGCAGGCCCGACCACCCCAGGGCTCCATCCCACCTCCTGATGGACAGGTTCACCTATGCAGGCCACGCCCTGACCCCTCCTCCTGTGCGGGCCATGCCCCTGACTCCTCCTCCTATGCAGGCCACGCCTTGTCCCCTCCTCCTGTGCAGGTCACACCCCCTGAATCCTCCTCCTATGCAGGACATGCCCCTGGCCCCTCCTCCTGTGCAGGCCACACCCTGATTCCTCCTTCTATGTAGGCCACGCCTTGTCCCCCTCCTCCTGTGCAGGTCACACCCCCCTGAATCCTCCTCCTATGCAGGCCACACCCCTGGCCCCTCCTCCTATGCCGGCCATGCCCCTGACTCCTCCTCCTATGCAAGTCATACCCTTGACTCCTCCCCCATGTGGGCCACGCCCCTGACCCCTCCTCCTATGCAGGCCATACCCGACTCCTCCTCCTATGCAGGCCACACCCCCGACCCCTCCTCCTGTGCAGGCCACACCCCTGACTCCTCCTCCCGTGCAGGCCACACCCCTGACCCCTCCTCCTATGCAGGCCACATCCCTGACTCCTCCTCCTATGCAAGTCATACCCTTGACTCCTCCCCCTATGTGGGCCACGCCCCTGACCCCTCCTCCTATGCAGGTCACACCCCTGACCCCCTCCTGTGCAGGCCACGCCCCTGACTCCTCCTCCTGTGCAGGTCATACCCCTGACCCCTCCTCCTATGCAGGACACACCCCTGACTCCTCCTCCTATGCAGGCCACGCCCCTGACTCCTCCTCCCGTGCAGGCCACGCCCCTGGCCCCTCCTCCTTTCCCTCAGCCCTACCCCCACTCACAGGGCCAGGCAGGCAGAGTTCCAGGAGCCCATCTTGCACCACGTAGATGCTGGCATCGGGCTGGCCCGGCCGGAGGACGTAGTCCCCCTGGCTCAGCCGCTGGAACACCATGTGTCGGCACAGCTCCAGGAAGAGCGGTTTCTCGAAGTGGCCCAGCACCCTGATGGGCAGGTGGTGAGGTAGGGAGGCAGGAGGCGGTCAGGGTGGGATCCCCGGCTGTGCCCTGCAGCCCACCCACCCCCCCCCCGCCCCGCCACCTCGCCCCTCACTCTCCCCTCGCCACTGACCGGACATTCTTGAGCATGTAGAGCACCTCGGAGGGCAGGTGGGAGTTAGCCAGGTCCCCCTCGGTCAGGTCGGCCTCCAGCACCGAGGGAGGGGGCTCCTTACGTTGCAGTGTGGGCATTTCCTTCTGGATGCGTAAGATCCTGGCGGGGAGGGGGCGCAGGAGGGTTGGGAGGTTGTTGGCCCCCCCCCCGTTCCCCCCACTCTGGTCCACAGAAGACAAGCCCACCCTGGCCCTCAGGCCAGGTCACGTCTGCCACCTGCTCTTAACAAGCGAGTTTTGATGGCTCCCAGAGCCGGATCCATCCTGCACATCTCCAGTGGGCGCCCTTGGGCTCCGACGGCAGAGTGGGACACGGCAAGGCCTGGGGCTGACTCTGCAGCCATGCGGATGTTCTAGAGCCTTCTAGAACAACAGCTTCGGGAAGGGGGCGGTGCTGGGATAGAGTGCCTTAAGTCACGGGTTGCAAAACCACCATATCCCCTACAGGCGTGGGTTCGTGTCCCGGCTGCTCCACTTCCCATTCAGCTAACTGAGGATCGTGGCCCCAGTGCCTGGGCCCCTGCACCCCGACACGAGAGAGACCCCGAGTTCCTGGCTCCTGGCTTCTGCTTGCCAAGCCCCGGCTGTTAGAGCCATCTGAAGAGGGAACCAGCAAATGGAAGAGCGCTCTCTCTCTCTCTCTCTCTCTCTCTCTCTCTCTCTCTCTCTGTTAGCTCTGCCTTTCAAATGAACAAATAAATCTTAAAAAAAAAAAAAAAAAAACCAAGAACTAAAGAACGGTGGCTTCTAGGGTGCAGGCAGGCCAGACACATAGCATCACTATGTGTGGACTCTGTAGGCAATCACGGGCGACATTCCTGGGATAGCCCTAGCACGGGCTTGCCTCTGGGC
This sequence comes from Ochotona curzoniae, assembly GCF_017591425.1. Taxonomy (NCBI): domain Eukaryota; kingdom Metazoa; phylum Chordata; class Mammalia; order Lagomorpha; family Ochotonidae; genus Ochotona; species Ochotona curzoniae. The sequence goes on along the minus strand of NW_024466491.1, from coordinate 256,245 downwards.
TGACACGGAGACAGCCCCTGGGACAGCCACCGAGGATCCCCAGACGGACCCCGTCACGTGTGGACCGAGACACCTCCCCTACAAAGCTCATGAGTGGCTGCTGGGAGAGCCCCCCCCCCGGGGGAGCTGGAGACCCTCTAGTGGGTGAGACAGAGAAATCCAGCAAAGCAGGAAGTGTGTGGGCTAGCCCCTTCCGCCCCAAGCCTGCACAGCCCTGGCGGGGAGGGCGGTAACCAACAGCTGTGAGGACAATGGGCTGCGTCTTCAAGGCAAGACACCCCATTTTGCCATCCCCTGGGACTTCAATGGGGGGGAACCTTGGCCAAGCATGGGGAACTTGGGGAAACCGGGGTGAGGGGATGGGGGGCCGTTCCCCTCAGGTAACAGGGAGCCCAGTCACTGGTGACACAGAGGGGCCTCCCCCGTGTGTACAGCACCCAACGTACAGAATCAAGGTGACCCGCTTGACGGAAGCCAGCGGCCACCCCCTGGACCAGTTAGAACAATTCTGAGAACTCGGGGAGGCGGGCAGGGGACCTGGAATGAACCCTCTCTTGCAGTGAGAGATAACCAGCTCCCAGCTTACCGCGGAGGAACTTGGCTCACACGGCCCTCGGGGGGACGGCATGGTCAGTGCCAGCCCGCCCCTGCACATCCGCAAGCCAGACTTCCTGCAAGCCACGCCCCACGCCCTACACACACACACACACACCCCGGGGGGCTAAGCTTACCATGCCCAACACACACACACACACACACACACACACACACACACACACACACACGTCCCCGGGCGCCAAGCTTACTTCTTGGCAATGTTGAGCATCTTGAGTTTTTTTTTCATGCGTGGCCGGGAAGTGGTGGAGACAGAAACATCCACCAAAGAGGAAGTGGACTGGGACACCTAGGTCGGGGAGATGGGTCAGAGGTCAAGAACCTGCTGGGATGCCAGAGGGGCCGGGGGGGGGGACGGAAAAGGGGCACGGGGTCCCTCTGGTGGAGGGGGGATGCTGGGCAACTCAGGACTGTGGGTGGTAGTCAGCTCGCCCCCCGCCCCCTCCCTGGGCAGGGAGCCCGGCTTCACCTTTCGCATAATCTTCCGGCCATAGAAGAGTACTTTGTCCCGCTTCCGGAACCGATAGCGGGGGGCCTCAGGGGCTGGGGTTTCTGGGGGAGGGTTGGGGACACAGGTGAAGGGTCATTCCTGGGCACCCCAGCCCACCTCAGCCTGGGCCCCAGGAGAGGCACTCCTTCCAGAACCAATAATGGGGGGCCTCGGGGGCTGGGGTTTCTGGGAGAGAGTTGGAGACATAGGTGGGGGTGTCAGTCCTGGGCACCCCAATGCACCCCAGCTTAGGCTTGTCTCCCACCCTAGGCTCCCTTTCTGGAATTGATAGCGGGGGGGGGGGGGGCCCTGTGTGTGGGATTTCTGGGGGAGGGTTGGAGACACAGGTGGAGAGCCTTCCCGGGCACCCAGTGCACCCCGAGCACCACAGGGGGAGGGTTGAGGGACGGTGGGGAGGTGGGGGTCCATCCTGGGCACCCAGTGCACCCCGGGCACCGCAGGGGGAGGGTTGGGGGACGGTGGGGAGGTGGGGGTCCGTCCCGGGCACCCAGTGCACCCCGAGCACCACAGGGGGAGGGTTGAGGGACGGTGGGGAGGTGGGGGTCCGTCCCGGGCACCCAGTGCACCCCAGACATCGCAGGGGGAGGGTTGAGGGACGGTGGGGAGCTGGGGGTCCGTCCCGGGCACCCAGTGCACCCCAGGGGGAGGGTTGGGGGACGGTGGGGAGCTGGGGGTCCGTCCCGGGCACCGCAGGGGGAGGGGTGGGGAGCTGGGGGTCCGTCCCGGGCACCCAGTGCACCCCAGGGGGAGGGTTGGGGGACGGTGGGGAGCTGGGGGTCCGTCCCGGGCACCGCAGGGGGAGAGGTGGGGAGGTGAGAGTCTGTCCCGGGCACCCAGTGCACCCCGGCCCGCCCCCCGGGAGGCACCCCGGGCTCCTCACTCCGCACTCGCAGCCGCCGCACCAGCAGCAGGATGAGCACAGCCGTGACCAGCACGGCCACCGCGGCCCCGATCATGACGCCCAGCACCTGCGGGACGAACGGCACCGGCTGCGCCCCGCACATCCGCGCCGCGGGGCCCTCCTCCAGGCTCCCGGCCCAGCCGTCCGCCTCCAGCCCCGGGGAGGCGGCGTCGGCGCCGGGACTCGGCGTCCCCATCTGCAGAATGGGACGGCGGCGACGCGGCCTTCCGTCCTCCCGCCGTCACCCGGGGGGCCGGCGGCGCTGCCCCGACACTCGGCGCACGCCGGGGAGCGTAGTTCCGCCGCGACGCGCGCGCTGGGCACGCCGGGAGTTGTAGTCCGCGCGGCGGCCCGCCCCCGTGCACCTGCCGCTGCACGCACCCTTACCGTCCCGGTTTGCAGCGGGGCTTCCGTGGGGGCCGCTCCGGGGCCGGGCGGCAGGTCCGGCGTCCCCGCCATCCTGAGTGACCTTGCAGAGCGGGGAGAAAGCGAGCAGATGGCGGACCCGGCTCGGCCCTGCACCTGCCCGGGGCGATAGCTGGCGGGGTGCCGCGTGCGGGGCTGGGGGTGCGGGGTTGGGGTGCGCGTGCGGGGCTGGGGGGCTCCCTGCTTCTCGCCTGCCACACCTCAGGGAGAACCCCAGGTCTGCAGGCTGGCCCGACCCAGGAGGTTGGGGCTTCCCGACAGGCGGTGCGCGCGGGGGACGGGGATAACTGGGATAACGGGCTGCGCATCCCCGGGGGGCGCGGGGCGGCATCGCCAGGGACGCAGGGTCGGGGGTGCACAGCCCTGGGGTCCTGGGTCACCGGCCGGTGCACGAGGTCCCCCCGGGACGAACCTCTGCAGGTCTACCACCATGCAACCCTCCCCAAGGCTCACCCGCCGGGGGCAAGGGGCTGGAGGTGTGGGGCGGCTCGCTGGGAGCCACGGGGAACGGGCAGGGGACAGACGCCGGGCAAGCCGCTGCTCGAGGGGGAACCCGGACTCACCCAGGGGCCGCCACCGCCGGGGTCCACCCTGCACCGCGGTCCACCCTGCACCGACACCGCCCCGCGGCCCCTTTAAGTGGCTCGCGGTGCGGCAGGCCGCGGCCCCGCCCACCCGCCATCTAGGACGGCCGGCCCCGCCCACCCCGCCATATTGGGAAGGCCGGCCCCGCCCATCCCTCCACTCTAGGAAGGCCGGCCCCGCCCACCCCGCCATGCTGGGAAGGCCGGCCCCGCCCACGCCTCCGCTCTGGGAAGGTAGGCCCCGCCCACCCCGCCATGCTGGGAAGGTCGGCCCCGCCCACACCCGCCATGCTGGGAAGGTCGGCCGCTGCAGTGCCCTTTGCAGAGCGTGGCCGGCGTCTTAAAGGGGCCGCGCGGACCGGTGGCAGCCAGGCTGCCAGGCCTGCTAGAAAGGAGAAGCCGGTTTCTTTTTCCTGTTTATTTTAATTCCCATCCCTCCCCCAGTGTCCGATCCGACCTGCCCAGGCCCTCACAGGGCAAGGCAGGCAGCGGATCCTTAGAAGCAAATCCTGTAAATAAATAAGCGGCGGGTGGGGAGGGGTCCTCTCCCGCCCCCCCAACACCCCCCACTGCAGTCCCGGGCAGGGGTCAGGCTTAAGATCCAGTGGCAGTCGCGGTCTCGTGGTCAGTTCACCAGCAGCGAATGCTCCTCCGAGGGGTCCCTGCGGGACGAGGGCGTGGGAGGAAAGCCGTCAGCTCCTTGCACCCCGGCCCTCCTGCAGCCTCCTGCGGCCAGGTCAGAGGGCACCCTGCACTCTCCTGCAGCCAGGCCAGAGGACACCCTGCAGCCTGCACCCTCCTGCAGCCAGGTCAGAGGGCACCCTGCAGCCTGCACCCTCCTGCGGCCAGGTCAGAGGGCACCCCTGCCCCCTGCTGCTGCCAGGTCAGAGGGCACCCTGCAGCCTGCACCCTCCTGCAGCCAGGTCAGAGGGCACCCTGCACTCTCCTGCAGCCAGGTCAGAGGGCACCCTGCACTCTCCTGCAGCCAGGCCAGAGGACACCCTGCAGCCTGCACCCTCCTGCAGCCAGGCCAGAGGGCACCCTGCAGCCTGCACCCTCCTGCAGCCAGGTCAGAGGGCACCCTGCCGCCTGCACCCTCCTGCGGCCAGGTCAGAGGGCACCCTGCAGCCTGCACCCTCCTGCGGCCAGGTCAGAGGGCACCCTGCACCCTCCTGCGGCCAGGTCAGAGGGCACCCTGCAGCCTGCACCCTCCTGCAGCCAGGTCAGAGGGCACCCTGCACCCTCCTGCAGCCAGGTCAGAGGGCACCCTGCACTCACCGGCAGCAGCAGAGGAGGCTGCAGGCCGAGCCACTGCCCCGGCGGAACTTGCCCGACGTGGGGCTGTCCTGGCACTGTGCGATGTAGGTCTGTAGCTCGCTCTTCTCAGCGCCGGCTCCTGGGTGCTGGCAGGACAAGGCGGGGGGGCGGGGAGCGGGCGGGGAGAACATGGCTGGCACCTGCCCCTGCTCACCCCGGGGGGCAGCCTCCCACCTGCTCCCCCCCGCCACCCCGGGGGACCTAAGCACGAGCTGTGACGGACACTTGTGGCTGTTTGGGGGCTGTGGGCATTCACAGGGAGCCCCCCCTGGTGGGTGCCCTCAGCCCGGCTGCACACAGCCCGAGAGGCGCCTGACCACAGCACACAGCCGGACCCCGTACACTTGTGGCGGCCACAGGTGTCGCGGCAAGGTCAAGGGTGGTTCCCGGGGGGCGAGGGGGGCAGAGGATCAAGCAGGTGTCTCTTTGCACGGGGCCCACGCACGAGAACACAGCAGGCAGGCACCCGCAGGTGACCGTGGGCAGGCCCTTCCCACGTCCCTTCCACTTCCTGGCCCTTGTCTGGGCTGTCCCCACCCTGTCCCCATCCCGGCTCTTGTGAGCTGCTACTGTCCCTTCAGCCCTGTAGCTGGCTTTGCCCCTGGCCGCCATGGGCTGGGAGGCATTGGAGAGAGATGGAACCGAATTCACAACGGGATTTCAGCCAAAGTCACAATTCAGATACGATGCCGGCACCCCACATCCGCCCGGCAGCCCCACTTCCCATCCAGCTCCCTGCTTGTGGCCTGGGAAGGCAGCCGAGGACAGCCCAAAGCCTTGGGATCCTGCACCTGTGTGGGAGACCCAGAGGAGGCTCGTGGCTCCTGGCTTCAGCCTGACCCCCTCCCTGGCTGCTGCTGCGGTCACGTGGGGAGAGAACCAACCGATGGAACGTCTCGCTCCCCTCCTACTCTTTCTGTAACTCGACCTTGCCAATAAATCTTTAAAAATCTATGTTACATTACAGATCCACGTATGCACCCATCTTGCTCAGGGACACGGCCCAGAACGGTGAGAGAGAGGCTGAGCATGCTCCGTGGGCAGCACCAAGTGAGCCCTACTGGGGAGGCCAGCTTCCCTCCCTGGGCGCAGCTGTTAACCTTGAACTCGGGAACCTGCCCAGCCGCAGTGGACGGTGTCCGTCCCAACGTGTCCCCTCCCCGAACCTCACCCCTGGTGTCTGTCCATCCTACGTGCCCCCCACCTCACCCCTGGTGTCTGTCCATCCTACGTGCCCCCCACCTCACCCCTGGCGTCAGTCCGTCCCCACGTCCCCCCACCTCACCCCTGGTGTCTGTCCACCCTACGTGCCCCCACCTCACCCCTGGCGTCAGTCCATCCTACGTGCCCCCCACCTCACCCCTGGCATCAGTCCGTCCCCACGTGTCCCCACCTCACCCCTGGCGTCAGTCCATCCTACGTGCCTCTCACCTCACCCCTGGCATCAGTCCGTCCCCACGTGTCCCCACCTCACCCCTGGCGTCAGTCCATCCCTCGTGCCCCCACCTCACCCCTGGCATCTGTCCATCCCTCATGCCCCCCTGATCTCACCCCTGGCGTCTGTCCATCCCTCGTGCCCCCCTGATCTCACCGCTGGCATCTGTCCATCCCTCATGCCCCCCTGATCTCACCCCTGGCGTCTGTCCATCCCTCATGCCCCCTGATCTCACCGCTGGCGTCCTCCCGTCCCCTGTGTCGCCCCCACCTCACGCCCAGTGTCCATCCCCACGTGCCCTCCGCCTCGCCCCTCCCTCCCTGCGCTGGGCCAGGGCAGCGCGCCCCCCTCCCCCCCCCCCAGGTCTCCCCGGCCCACACCGCGGGCGCCTGCTGACCTTGATGGTGTCGTAGGCGCCCGTGATGAGCGCGATGAAGAGGCTGAGCACCATGTAGATGAAGAGGCTGATGAAGGAGTAAAGGTAGAGCTGGGAGAAGAGCCACACCAGGCCGCTGCGGCCTTGCTGCGCCTGCATGGCCGCGAACGTCACGAACATGTCGTCCCCGTTGATGAGCGAGAAGAGGCACTCGGACACCATGGACAGCGAGCGGAACTGCGCGTGGGCGGGGGGAAGGGGCCGGGTGGGCACGGCAACGCCAAGGTCAGGGCAAAGTCACAGGGTCAACCTCAGGGTCACGGGGAGGTCGGAGGGGACGGAGGACCTGATTGAGAACCAGGGACTGGGGGGGGGGGGGCGGGCACAGCCAGTGTCACAGCAGAGACACCAGGGGCGGGTGGGGCGAGGGATGCTCCCCCGTGGCGTGGGCCCCGCACGCACCCCACCCCCCCGCTACCTTCACGTGGTACGGCCCCAGCACGATCCAGCCGCAGAAGCAATAGCCCAGGTAGATGACGGCCACGCAGCAGCAGAAGCGGATGACGCTGGGCAGGGCCACCCGCAGAGTGGCAATGAGGATCTGCAGGGGGTGGCGGGGCAGAGGGCCCGGGGTGAGGGTGTGGACCCCTCCCACAGGCGGGCTGTGAGGGCCCCAGGGTGCAGCGGGCGGGGCAGAGGGCCCCAGGGTGCAGCGGGTGAGGCAGAGGGCCCGGGGTGAGGGTGTGGACCCCTCCCCCAGGCGGGCTGCGAGGGGCCCTGGGGTGTCCCACACTGGACTCAGCTGGGTGGGAACCAGCAGGCACAGACCGGTGTACGTGGGGTGGGGCAGGTGGGAAGCAGAGGCCAGGGGCGGATGGCGGCTGTGGGCGCGTGTCCGGGTTTATCATGGAATCGTGGGGGCACGGGGGCATAGGGGCAGCGGGGAATGGGGGCACGGGGGGCTCACGTTGTACTTGTGGAAGAAGGTCAGGTAGCGGATGACGCCCACCCACACGAGCAGCGTGGAGGTGCCCAGGAGAATGCTGCACACGTCATAGCTGGCCAGGTTCTGAGGGAGCCCAAAGTCAACCCATCTGGCCCCGCCCCTGACCTGCCCGGGGGCGGGGCTCCGGGAAGGGGCGGGGCTCCAGCGAGCAGGCGGGGCTCCTGGAAGGGGCGGGGCTCCGGGGCAGGGGCGGGGCTCCTGGCAGTGGGCGGGGCCTGCCTGCAGCTCCCTCACCTTGGCCTCGATGCCGATCTTCATGATGGTGCCGGAGATGGTGAGCACGTCGCTGGTGACCAGCAGGATGTACCAGCCGTTGATGAACTCCAGCCGCTCCCACAGGCTGATGACGCGGCCCCGCTGCCGCCACATGAACCCCACGAACTCCTGCGGCGGGGAGGGTGCAGGCGGGGCGGTGAGGGGCCCCCCAGGAGCCCACCAGGGGCCCACCCAGGGGCCCACCCAGGAGCCCACCCAGGGGCCCCCAAGAGCCCACCCAGGGGCCCACCCAGGGGCCCACCCAGGGGCTCCCAAGAGCCCACCCAGGGGTCGACCCAGGGGCCCACCCAGGGGCCCCCAAGAGCCCACCCAGGGGCTTGCAAGAGCCCACCCAGGGGCCCCCAGGAGCCCACCCAGGAGCCCCCAGGAGCCCACCCAGGAGCCCAACTAGGAGCCCACCCAGGGGCCCACCCAGGAGCCCACCTAGGAGCCCACCCGCCCACCCAGGGGCCCCCAGGAGCCCACCCAGGAGCCCCCAGGAGCCCACCCAGGAGCCCACCCAGGAGCCCAGCCAGGGGCCCACCCAGGAGCCCAGCCAGGGGCCCACCCAGGAGCCCACCCAGGGGCCCAGCCAGGGGCCCAGCCAGGGGCCCACCCAGGAGCCCAGCCAGGGGCCCACCCAGGAGCCCACCCAGAAGCCCACCAAGAGGCCCACACTGGGGCCCCCAGGAGCCCACCCAGGAGCCCACCCAGGGGCCCCCAGGGCCCACCCAGGAGCCCACCCAGGAGCCCACCCAGGGGCCCACTCTGGAGCCCCGAGGATCCCACCCAGGAGCCCACCCAGGGGCCCCCAGGAGCCCACCCAGGAGCCCACCCAGGGGCACCCCGGCACAGGGACACTCACGGTCTGCAGCAGGAAGCCTCGGAGCAGCGAGCGGGCGCACAGCAGGAAGGACAGCGCGCAGGTGAGGATGACCACCACGTCGAACAGGAGCCGGAAGCTGTTGTCTCCTGCGGGGAAGGGGCGGGTGGCACCAGGCTGGGGGCACCCCCCCACCCACATGTGGACGGGTCGGGCAGGTCCGGGGGACTCGGACAAGGACGGGAGGTGGGTAGCCAGGGTGCCTGCTCCGGGATGGAGTTTGGGGGGGTTCCCCGGCGCTGGCCCCCACCCCCGCTGCGAGTTGCAGGGAGTCCCCCCTCACCCCCGGGGATGGGAGCTCACCGTGCCTGAAGACACTGGTGTGCTTGCACTCCTGGATGTGCGCCCAGGTCTCCAGGCGGATGGGCACACGGCCGCTGTGCGCCTTGTTGTCAAACGTGATCTGCCAGGCCGGAATGGGGAGAGGGGGTGGCCCCTGCCAGAATGAGCCTCACTGCCCCCACCCCCAGCACCCCCAGTACCCCCAGCACCCCCAGGGGTCCGCACGGCGCCCTCACCAGCACGCTGAAGGTGTAGCAGTCTGGAATCTCATTGTTGGCCAGGCTCTGCAGGTTGATGGTTTTCAACTTGAAGTGGATGGTCACGTTGATGAGCCTGGCATGGTGGAAGAGGGGTTGGTCCCGGCTGCTGTGGGGGCCCTGCCCCTTTCCCAGGGCCCGGCCCCTGCCTCCTGAGGGGGCCCCTGCTGCTGAGACTGCAACTGGCACAGGAAGTAACCCTCCCTCCCCTCCCCAACAGGGAAGTGAGGATCCATGCTTCCCTCTCCCCACCCCACCCCCCCCTTATTCCGGGGTGAGCTGGCAGTACTTGTGAAATTTCAGGGTGAGGTTCTTATAACTTGAATTGCCGTCCACAAGGTCGAGATCCTCACTGGGGGGGCCCGGGGGTCTCTCTGAGGGATCCACTTGGATGCAGTCTGAAGGTTGGGGGGCGGAGTTAGGGAGAGGGCTTCAGGCTGGGCGGTGGAGTGGTGGGGGAGGGAAGCTGGGTTGGTGCCCTAGAACCTTCTTCCCAGCTTCACTTCCCGCTCGGGGCTGTCGCTCACTGCCTGTTGTGTCCCGCCCCGGTCCGGGTAGGGAACCAGCCAGGGCCTGGAGCTTCGTGGGGTCCCCCCAGAAGTGTGGTCAAGGATGACATGAAGGAATACCAGGTGCGTCGTGACAGGGGCAGCAGCTTTAGCCACCGCCTGCAACACCCACACACATCCCCGGTTCGAGTCCCGGCGGCTCCACTTCCAAAGCAGCTCACTGCTCACGCACCCGAGGGGGTAGGGGGGGCAGAGCAGGTGAGGGCCCAACTGGCTCGGTTCCTTCCCCACCCCTGCCACCCACACGGGGGACCCGGATGGAGTCCCGAGCTCCTGACTTCAGCCCGGCCTTACTACTTGCTTTCCATCCGCTGGCCATCAGCCAGGCACACGCCATGACAAGGGCAAAGTGGCATTGCCAGGATGTGCGTCCCAAGCAGCCCTGGGGCCTGGCTCACCAGTGACGACCCGCGGGTCGATGTCAAAGGTGTCGTTGGCTGGGTCCACGTGGCCGTGGGTGTAGTATTGTTGGCACAGAGCGAGCGCAGAGCCGTTGGCCCCGGGGCCACCACCACCCCGGACGTAGGCGTACCTGCCCAGCGACACCTCTGGCAGTTTCAGGTACTGCAGGTAGACAAGCGAAGGGGTTGGTGAGGGGGGGAGCAGGTGAGCCTTGGTCCCCTGGGGGTGCTTGCTGCCCACCTAACCCACCCTGTGCCCACCTCTGCCCACCTGCTCCACGGCGTAGAAGATGGCATCGTACAGCTGCTTCTGCGTGTAGGCCGCCAACGTGTCGTCTGCCCCGTCCGAGTAGCCGAGCAGGAAGAGGTGTCGGAAGGCAATGGTGTTCTCCTCCCGGAATGTCACGGCCAGCTGATTGCTGAGCCCGAACAGGATGAGCTGTTGAGAGGGGCAGGGCAAGGGGGTGCTGCTGGGATGGGGACCCCGCAGGGCACTGGCAAGAGGGGCGGGAGAGACTTTGGCACGGGAGGAAGGGGACAGGCACCTGTGCCTGGCTCGGATTTGGCTTTTGCCGTCTGCACTTGGCAGGGCACGCAGCGGGCACCGGTGGGCGTCCTGGCCACGCCGGGCGACACAGGTGCCACTCTGGGACTATGCCAGCGGGGTGACTGTGACCAGAGAGGCCAGCCCGTGCGACCTTGGCCCAGAACTATGATCCAAAACGAACCTCTGTTCTTTGGGACGTTAAACGTGTGTCTGGACACCGGCCCTGTATGCTGGATGCCAGGCGGCGGAGGCAACCCAGGGAGAGGGTACTGGGGACAGGGGGGTGGGAAATCAGAAGATGGGAACTCACTGGGAGGGGTGGGGTCACAGCCCTGCCCGCCTCAGAAACAACAACTGCAAGCAGTGCCCAGTTGTCACCCATCTTCCTGCCCCCAGGGGCTAGCATGCGAGAGAGAGAGAGAGAGAGAGAGAGAGAGAGAGAGAGAGAGAGAGAGAGAGAGAGAGACAGAGAGAGACAAACATCTGTCCAGGTCCCCGGGGCTCTGCTATGTGACTTGGCCCAGGACCTGCAACCTCTCTGAGACTCGGTGGGCTTGGCTCATCCCAGGAGGGGGCCATAACAGCTGCCAGGACACTGTTCTCCCGCGCCCCTGCCGCCGTCCCCCCTCTACACACAAGGATCTTAGAGGGCTCCTTGCCTGCTCACTTTGACCCTATGGGGGAAGGGGGCGAGCAGAGTCAGCTCTGTTCCTATGGCGCTCTTTCCAGGCTCAGGGTTAGGGGGGCTCAGGGTCACGGTGGCGGGGCAGGGGACACTCAGTGGAGCTAACCTGCACAGTGACCACCAGGATCTTAACCACCTGCAGCATCAGCTTGCACGGCTTGCGTCCCTTGGCCCTGAACTTGTCACAAGGGCTCATGAAGAAGTATTTGAGCCTCCGCCGCAGGTCCTCCTCCTCCAGGGGGGTGGCAGGGGCCGGGGAAGCCCCCGCTGTCATCTGGGTCCCATACCCGGCGTTGGGGGTCAGGAGCCGCTCCGACTCTGTGGAACAGGATGGGGGCAGTAAGGACCGGGGCCTAGGCGGTCCCATCTGCCACAGAGTTCAGTCCAAGACCCGGGTAGGCGGCTGGCACACTGGGGTGCAGTGGGTGAATTTGCCATCTGTAATGTTGGCATCCCATAGAGATGCCAGTTTGAGTCCTGGCTGCTCCACTTCCCATCCAGCTCCCTGCTTGTGGCCTGGGAAGGCAGCCGAGGACAGCCCAAAGCCTTGGGACCCTGCACCCGTGCGGGAGACCTGGAAGAGGCTCCTGGTTTTGAATCAGCTCAGCTCTGGCTGTTGTGGCCATGTGGGGAGTGAACCACATGTGGGTCAAAGATCTCTCTCTCTCTCTGTCAATCTGCCTTTCCAACAAAAATAAATAAATCTTAAAAAAAAGATCTGGATAAATGGGGACTTTAACCAGTCATTACTGCCTGGCTTTATGTAGCAGCCCTGCTCTGAGGGTATGCGACTAGGTGTGGCCACACTCGGACGGCCACAGGTTCTCCTGGCCTCAGCTTCCGCCCACACTACATGGGGCAGTGGTCACCTCCTGTGGGGATGCCTCTTGGGATGCCATGTCCCAAGATGGGGACCCCCCAACATGGGTGGTGCCATCACAGGCCTGCCCATGCCCCTGCCGTGGGCTCTGCAACTACAGCCAGGGATGGCATCTCATGGCTTCTCCCGGGCGTTCAGCACTCTGGCTCCCCCCTGCCTCCAGGCAGCCCCCCTCTGCACAGTCACAGTCCACTCGGCTCCGGACAAACACCCAGAGGACGACGACGAAGACCTTCGCCCTCGGCCTGACCCGGTCCCGTGAGGCTGCTGCTGTGCCTGCGGGAGGGCGGTTGGCTGGCAGCAACAGCCATGACCAGCCATGGACGCACTTGCCCTCAAAAACCCACGTCACGGGCATTCAGATTCCTAGAAGTCGCCGAGCCACAGACTCAAATTCCGTACTTGGCCACTTCCCCCAACAGGTGATGACACTCCCACCCACCCCTGCAATTTCCTCCCCCTTCCCAGCAGGTGCCGCCCACCCCCATCTCCCACCTGCCACTTCCGCCACCAGGTGACACCTGCCCCACCCCCACTTGCCACTCCCCCTCCCCCGCAGGTAACTTCATCCCTCCCACCCCCACACCTGCTACTCGCCCCCACCCCACCCCTGCTGGTGACCCCCCCACACACACCTGTCCAGTGGATGCCCATCCCACAACTTCTTGGCCCCCCCCTGCCCCCAAGTCCTCATTTAAAAACTGCCAACAACAGGCCACCGGGTGGTACCAGGTAAGCCACCTGGGTCTCCCACATCCCATACCGGAGGACGTGGGTTCAAGTCTCAGTTCTGCTTCCCAGCCAGCTCCCTGCATGGCAGGCAGCAAGCCAGGACAGCAGTACTTAGCTCACGGCCCCATGCAACCCTACACACACACACACACACACACACACACACACACACACACGCACGCAGGGGAGAGCTGCATTGCCTAGACTGAGCTCCAGGACCCTGGCCATAGCACCCCGGCCCCCACTACTGCAGTCATATGAGGAACGATACATGCTTCCTCTTTCTCTGTCCTTCTGCATTTCAGAGGAGAGACAGAAAGATCTAGCATCCTGCTGGTTCACTCCCCAGATGGCCACAATAGCCAGAGCTGAGCCAATCTGAAGCCAGGAGCCAGGAGCTTCCTCTGGGTCTCCCCTGCAGGTGCAGAGTCCCAAGGCTTTTGGACCATCCTCGGCTGCTTTCCCAGGCCACAAGCAGAGAGCTGGATAGGAAGTGGAGCAGATAGATGCACCCGTGTGTGTGGGAGACTGGTGCTTGAAGGTGCAGGATTATCCTGCTGAATTTCTGGCGCTAATGTAAATAACAACAGCCCCTCGCCGAGGCTAACCTGCAGCTGCTATGGGTCCAGCCCCTGCAGCCAGCAGGAGACATCTGCGTGGGTCATTTGCAACAGCCTGAGGCTGTGACCCCCCCCCCCAACTCCTGGGGACCCAGGGGAGCTTTGGAGCCCCACTGGGAGAATTCCGTGTCCATCTAGGACCTGCCCCACCTGGCTGGGTGGAACCCACGCGGGGCAGGCAGCTTCCAAATCCAACCTCCCTCCTCCAAGTCCCTCCCTTCGTTACCTGGGATGTGTCCCAGGTTGTTTACAAGCCAGGCCAAGGGACGCCAGAGGGCGGGCCCTTCCTCCCTGAACCCCTGAATCCCTGAGGCTACCTTAGCTGGGGACGCCTCATCAGATGTCACAGCTCTACTTCCAGGCCCCAAAGGTGACCCCCAGGATTGGGGGCGGTGGGGTGTCTCCCCCAAACTCCCCAGCACCCACCGACACACACACACACACACACAGTCCGGGGTGCAGGCAGGCGGCCCCTTGCTCGGAATGGAGTCAGTGGAGTCTCCCAAACTCCGCTAGCGCCATCAGAACCCGGGAACCCCGAAATCCGGGGCGTCCACCCCCAGCCCCGCGCCACCCGGCTCCCAGCAAGCAGCCCACGGTCCCCTGGAGAGAGACGAGTCTCCAAAGGGAGACTCCAAGGGGGGAGCTCCGCCGCCGCAGGTAGGTCGGCTGCATGGGCGCCTCGCATCGGGGTGCTGCGAGGGGAGCACCCCCACATCGCCGCGCGCGCCCTCACCTGAGCCCGCGACGGCCGCCATGCCGGGCCGGGGAGCGCGGGACGCGGCGGCGGGCGGGCAGGAGGGCGGCCGGGCGGCCGGGCAGCCGGGCAGCCGGGCAGCCGGGCGGACAGGCTCCGAGCGCCCGCCGCTGTCACTGCGGCCTCGCTCCCCGGCCGCGCCGCTTCAAACCCTCCGCCGCGTCAGCTGACTCGAGCGCGGTCACATGACCCGGGCGGCGCCCCGCCCCTCCGCACAGGGAAGCGCACGTGACCGCCCACCCCCCAAAAGCCACGCCCACCCCGCTCCCAGCCAGGATAAACAGCCCCTCCCCTCCTTCTCGGCCGTGCGCATGCGTGCTGACGCCGGGTGGCGGGGGGGGACCGGAGAAGACTGGCTCGTCCGAGATGGCCGCGCGGTCCTAGCGCCGACGGGCATGCTCGGTGGAGGAGGGGCTGTCCCCTGAGCAGCTTCCCCAGCCTGCTTGGCGCCCGCCGCCCGCCGTCCAGCTCGTGACTCGTGCACATGGCAGAACTTGACCCGCTGGCCCGCCAGGGGTGGATTCCGCTGACCCCTGGCGCCATCAGCGAACGCTTCTTGACCACATCCCCTCCACTCATCCTAAACGGGCCTGGGCTGTTGCAGCGAGGTCAGCTCTGCCCCACCCACCCACCCGCCCCCAGTCCTCACTGCGCTCTTGTTTTCCATTTCCAGGGCTCCTGTGGTCTAGCCCCCACCTTGCACCTGCCCTTGCTGGCCCTAGGACTTTCACGGACCCATGCATCTCGGAACAACTCCTTGTTCGCAACGTGAGGATGCAAGCACACACAGTGCGTCCTCCATGGGCTGCGCCTCCCACCATGCCCCCTCCACAATACACCCTTTCCTGACACTCCACTCGCTCGCTTCCTCTGGCCATAATGACCAGCGAGCCATGACCCAGGTTCTATCCCAAGGGAAGGCTGAGCTGGGGGGGGGGGGAATGAACCTGGAACCCTAGCATGGGATGCGGGTGCATAGGGTCACACGCATATCTCAAACACCTGTGAGTCTGTGAGGTGTGACAGGCTCAAAGCCATGGTCATCTTAATGGCCGCTGAGATGCACACCCCTCCCGCCCCCGGGTCTCCCCTGTCCCCCGAGGGAGTGAGTGGTCAGACCTGGGGACAGGAGGTAGTTGGACTGGGGTTGTGGTGTCTGCTAACCCAGGGGGAATGAACTTGAATGAGAATCTGTGGAGGAAACTGGGACGTTGTGGGAAGTGGCTTTACAGATCTTGCCTGGTCCTAGCCACACTCCCCTCCCTCCACATCCTAAAACTAAGGGGGGACGGGTAAAGCGCAAAAGGCAAGACAACACGCAGACGCCGAGCGGCAGTGGAAGAATTTTACTAAGTGCACCACACATGACAACCCCAGCCCCCACCCCACCCCACCCCATCCCCAGGGGGGATGCTGGCGCGCCCCCCTTTCCAACCCTTTCAGCCATCGGGCCCCAGCAGTGCCCCTGGCTCCTGGTCCCACTGGGGGCCCTTGCCGCTCGGGAGAGCTGGGCTGACCACCTCAGGGGTGGGTGAGCAGGGTTCCGATGGAGGCTGGGGACTGGGCGCCTGATCTCCTGCAGGTTGGGGGCTGAGGGGAGAGCTCGAGGCAGGGAGGGCTTTGGGATCAGGACTGGGGTGATGGGGATCCAGCTCGGCGTTAGGGCAAATAGCTCCATCAGGACCCAAGAGGGACACCTCCCCGGACCTGATTGTGGGGTTCAGGCTGGCAGCCGCGGCTGCAGCTGCAGCAGCAGCAGCAGCTGCTGCGGCTGCGGCCCCCTCATGGACACGTTTGTGTTTGGTGAGGCTGGAGGCTTGGCCGAAGGCCTTGCCACACAGCTGACAGCGGTAGGGCCGCTCTCCAGAATGCACATGCAGGTGCTGGAGCAGCGCCGAGCTCTGGCCAAAGGCCTTGGAGCAATGCGGGCAGGCGTAGGGCCGCTCGCCCGTGTGGATGCGCAAATGGTGCTGCAGGTTGGAGCTCTGGCCGAAGGCTTTGCCGCAATGCGGACAGCGGTAGGGCCGCTCGGCCGTGTGCGTGCGCTGGTGCTGCAGCAGGGCCGAGCTCTGGCCGAAGGCCTTCCCGCACTGCGGGCACGGATAGGGCCGCTCGCCCGTGTGCGTGCGCAGGTGCTTGAGCAGCGCCGAGCCCTGGCCGAAGCCCTTGGCACACACCGGGCACTTGTGGGGCCGCGGGCCTCCGTGCGTGCGCAGGTGCTGCGCCAGCAGCGAGCCGTGGCCGAAGGCCTTGCCGCACACCGGGCAGTGGTGCGGCTTCTCTCCGCTGTGGCTGCTCCGGTGCTTGAGCAGCGTGGAGCGCCAGCCGAAGGCCTTGCCGCACGCTGCGCACTGGTAAGGCCGCGCGCCCGTGTGGATACCGCGGTGCTGCGCCAGCGTGGCGCCGTGGCTGAAGGATTTGCCACAGTCGGGGCAGCGGTAGGGTTTCTCCCCGCTGTGCGTGCGGCGATGCTGGCTGAGCCCCGAGCTGCGGCGGAAGGCGCGCCCGCAATCGGGACACGAGAAGGGCCGGGGCGGGCTGGCGGGGGCGGCGGCGGCGGCGGGGAGTACGGCCGCCGGGCTGGGGGCCAGGACCTGGGGCGCATCGGAGGGGCTGGAAGCCAGCTGGTCCACGTCGTCGTCGTCGTCGTCCACTGCGTCACCAGAGGGGCTGAGAGTGTCTTCTTCGTGGTCCGGATCGAGGATCAGGGGGACCGGGCCAATGACATCAGGGTCCAAGTCGAAACTGGAAGATGTGGGGTCCTGGAGGTTTGGGGGATCCGGAGGGGCTGTGGGGTCGGGCTCCAGGCCCTCGGAGCTGGAGTTGGAGTTGGTGTGGAGTTCTGTGGTATCAGGCCCCACCTCCTCTACCTCGGGCTCGCTCTGCTCGCTCTGCTCGCTCTGCTCGTGGTCACGGCCCCGCGCTTCCTCGGTGTCAGAATCGGATATGGAATCTTGGCAAATTAACCTCAGGCCCTTGTGGCCGGGGTTCCTGACCAAGACCGAGCGCCGCCTTAGTAGCCCAGGGGCCGAGGTGCCAGCTGCTTCCGGAGCGGCATCTGTAAGGGGTGTGAGAGTAGGCAGGGGCAGACGGGAAGGTGGGTGCTTGGAGCAAGGTGCTGGCCCAAATTAGGGGTATCAGGGTGCAAAGGATGTGCTGAGATGGGAGCGCAGTGTGCGTACGGGTGAGTGGGGGTCCTCCTGACCATTCCCCATTCTGCAAACAGATCCTCCCCCCTCGACCACGCCTATGAGTGTGCAACTCGAGGGTGTGTGTGTGTCAGAGGGTGGACAGCTCCGCACCTGGGTGCAGGTCCTGGGCGCTGGCCCCAGCCGTCTCCAGGGCCCATCTCCACGGTCCCGCCCCCTTCTCCATGGTGACCTCTTCTGGCGGGAAGTGCGGCTCCTGGAGAAAGATGAGAGAGTCCTGGGTTCCTGCTCACACTTTTTTTTTTTTTTGACTGGCATGGGTCCTCCTGGGGGGTGGCGGGGACAAGCAGCAGCTGGGGCGGCTGGAAGTGTGTGCGTGGGGACGACAGAGCCACTCTCAGGTGCAGCAACAAACTCTGCCTTGCCCTCCAGGGAAGGAGCCACCTGAATTCCACACCTCCCAGCTGCCAGGAAGTTTCTTAAGTTGGAAGGTGAAGGGCAGGCAAGCGAGCTAGAGCATTCCTCTGGACAGAGAACTGGGGAGCAAGCTGACCACCCCCCCCCCCCAGACCCTCACAGGCAACAGGGCCAAAGCCAGGGACCCAAACACCTGTTTTTCCAACGCACTCCAAAGACCTTGAATTCCAACCCCTGGCTACAGCATGGAGGGATGCTAACCCCCCAGGGCTCCTTGGGGGAATTCCTGAGCCTTTTTCCCCTGGAAAGGGAGACCCTTGAACATCTGGCTGTCTGTAGGAAGAAGGGAGGTGGAGAAAGAGAGGGGTACGGGTTGGCTAAGGCCTGGCTGGACGCTGGGGTGAATGCAAGGGGGTTAGCAAATGGGAAGGCGGGGAGGTGTGGAACGCTGGCTTCCGGGGACTGGAGCAGGGGGTGCGCTGAACCTGAAAAAGCCACGGTTTTGGGGTGGGGTGGGGTGCGGGCGGTGAGGGGAGTTTAACCCAGACAGGGTGGTTGATTGGAAGGTGTGGGGACAATACCCGGCTTGGAGATGTTTTGAAACAGGGGAGCCTCCCCCCCCCCCCAGTTCCCCTGGTAGCGGCAAAGTCCCTGAGGGAACAGGTGGGGTCCTGAACCGTCTCCCCCGCCAACACACACACACCCAGGAGGAGGGGACCCAGAGGCTGCAGGGGGGGCTGGAGGAACAATAGCCAGGGTCTTGGGGGGTGAGGGATCCCAGATCTTAAGCCCAGGGCCGCCTGAGCTTCAGATTCCAGCCTGGAGGTGGAGAGGCAGAGCATCTGGGGACGGAATTCCTGGTTTGCAAGAGAGGAGGAGGGTGCTGGGCACGGTCGCTGGAGGAGGGGCGCCCCCCAAGCACCCCCCACCTCGCCTGCGCCCCTTGCCCTCCGAGTCCTCCTCCTCTCCCATCCGCCATCCCCGGAGCCACCGCAAAGGCGGGAGCGGCTGCAAACACCGAGCCTCCTCTTTCTCCTCCCGCACCACCACCACCTCCTCCTCCTCCTTGCGCGCGCCTCGGGGGCCTCTCCCGATCGCCAGCACCCCCACACCCCACCCCACCCTGCACGGGGGCGCCATCGAGGTCGCCCCCCTCCACCCCACCCCCTCGGGTTGCACGCCCCCAGGCCCCACTCGCGGGGACACTCACCCGGCGCCCCTCGCCCCTGCCCGGCCCGCCGGTGCGCCCCTACCCGGGCCCCGCAGCGAGCCCCCCGCCCGCCAGCCCCGCCGGCGGCCCCCTCGGCCCAGCGGCCCCGCCAGGCGCTCCCCGGGAGCGAGAGGGGGCCGGCCGACGGCCGCAGCGGGAGCTGCTGGGATTTGTAGTTTTCCCGTGCCCGCCGAGGCCATCGCCATCGCTGCCCCCGCCCCCCGCCAGGGCCAGCCTTTGTCCCGGGCCTGGACAACCCCGGCCACGCGCGCCCGCCGCCTTTGTCTGCACCGCGCCCCCCGGGCCTGGCGCTCCCCATCGCTGCGTCCGCGGCTGGTCCTGTCCATCTCTGTCCATCTCCACTCTGTCCCATTTTTTTTTCTCTATCCCATCTCTACCCCTTCTCTCTCTGTCCCATTCTCTCTCTATCCCCTTCTCTCTCCCCACCTTCTCTCTCTCTCTCCCCATCTCTCTCTCTCTCTCCCTAGGTCTCTCCTCTCTCTCTCTCCCCTCTCTCCCTCCTTCAGCCCCTTCCCCTCTGTCCCTGTCCTCTACCCGGAGCCATCACACCCAGGACCCTAGGTTGCCAAGCCTGCAAGTACCCATGTCTATCTCCACTTCCTCCTCCATGTCTCCCCCTAAAAACCACTGCCAGCTCCCCCAGCACCCCTTCCCCTCGCACTATGATTGAATAAACCTCTACTGCACCCCGAAAAAAATACCTGCGGGAGAATGGGGTTGGGGATCTGTTTCTTCAATGGCCCAGGCCGGCCAGAGGCTGCGTTCGCCACCCCTCGCCCCCAGGACAGAATGCCAGGTGCCACAAAGGCAGGTGTGGGTCTGCCTGGGGTGACGGGGGGTCCTGCTGGCACTGCACCTGCATGTACCAGATTGCCAGCAGCCCCCCGCCCGCACCCTCCCCGGCAGCAGCTGGCGGCTTGCTGGGCTGTGATGTGTAAGCATTCCCAAGGGATAGGACACATCAGCAGTGAGAGGACCAGGCCATGCTGACAAACCTGCCTGCCCCAACAGAGCGACAAGGCCAAGGTGGAGCTGCCAGGATTAGAACTGGCGCCCATATGGGATCCCCGGGTGTTCAGGACGAGGACTTTAGCTGCTAGGCCACCGCGCTGGGCTCAGATCTTTTATATTTTAATGACAGGTGTTTTTCGATTATTTTTTCTGAGATAGCCAGATTGAAGCCAGAAACCTGGACCTCGATCCGGTTGCCCATGTGGGTACAGGAGCACAAGTCCTTGGGCCATCCTCTGTGGTTTTCCCAAATGTATTAGCAGGGAGTTGGATCAAATGTGGAGCACCCATATGGATGCTGGTTCGAGTCCCAAACGCTCCACTTCCCATCCAGCTCCCTGCCCGTGGCCTGGGAAAGCAGTGGAGGATGGCTCAAAGCCTTGGGGACCCTGCACCTGCGTGGGAGACCTGGAAGAAGCTCCTGGCTCCTGGCTTCAGATTGGCTGAGCTCTGGCTGTTGCAGCCACTTGGAGAGTGAACCAGCGAATAGAGGAGGACCTTTCTCTGTCTGCTTCTCTCTGTAGATCTGCCTTTCCAATTAAAAAAAATATATTTTTAAAAGATTTATTTCTATTGGAAAGGCAGAGATACAGAGAGGAGGAGAAACAGAGAGGAAGATCTTCTGTCCGATGATTCACTCCCTAAGTGACTGCAATGGTCAGAGCTGAGCCAATCCGAAGCCAGGAGCCAGGAACCTCTTCCAGGTCTCCCATGCGAGTGCAGGGTCCCAAGGCTTTGAGTCATCCTCCACTGCTTTCCCAGGCCACGGGCAGGGAGCTGGATGGGAAATGGGGCTGCCGGGATTAGAACCGATGACCATATGGGATCCCGGTGCGTGGGGCGAGGATTTTAACTGTTATGCTATTGTACCAGGCCCTAAAAAAAATGAGAGCTGCCCTAGGGTCAGCAGGTCTCCCAAGCTGCCTCCTCCGTGGAGACGATGACCAGGCCTCGGGTTGGCGGCTTTGGCCTTGGGAGATCTGACTCTAGGTTCTAGGAAAATGCAGTTCACCCATTGCCCATGAGAGGCCCCACAGTCCACGGGGAGGCAGGCACACCCCAGATCCAGCTCACCCCCAAGACATCTTGACCTCAAACCTTGAAGGCCAGGCGCTGTCCAAGGTGCTGGTTCTGCCTGAGTTCCCCGATCCTGCGCTTCAGCGTCCGCTGCGTCCTCCACCTTGCAAGCCTTGAGGCTTTGTGGCTTGCCTGAACATCCAACTCCCGCCTCGGACTTGCACTCGCCTCACTGGGTTTTGTCCGTGTGTTCCAGGGCCTTGTTCTGACCTGGTGGCCTGACGTCGCAGTGGTCAGCGCGACCTTTAGCTTCCAGCCTCGGCTCACCGTGGGGGAGCCACACCCTCCCTCCTTGGTCCCCACCCCCGCTCCCCCACAACCAAAATCTCGTATCATTGCCTTCCCCACCCTCGTTATTGTCACAAGGGACCATCTCCATCCGGGACCCCAACCTCACCCTCACGGCCAGGTGCCCACACCTTTCTCATAGACAACAATCAAGTGTGGGAGTTACCAATTCGGTCCACTGAGGCTGGGAGTGGGTGAAACGACTTGCCCAGACTGACATAGGAGGCGCAGGTGCCAGGAGCCTGCCTCCTCAGCTCCCATCCCATGCCTCCTCCACTCAGCACTGTACCTCGCTTGAACCAGTCCTTGGGGTCTACGAACACATCCCTCCAGGTGTCAAGTGGGGGGCATTCCCTCCAGCACAGCCCCCACCCACCCACCCAAGCCTCGCCTTTCACGCCTGAGCAATGGGGATGAGTGAGAGATTACCAAGATGACTTTTGTTTTATTGCTGGCTGGGGCATGGGTACAAGGGAAGCTGGGGGGCTCTAGGGTCCACCTTCTCGCCTAAGCAGCCCGAGCGGCCAGGGGTGCCCAGGGGCACGTGGCTTTCCTGGGTATTGTTGGTCCTGAGGACAACGGGGCCCTGGTACTTGAAGCCGAACTCATCCGTGTACTGGGTGGAGAAGAAACGCTGCCTGCCCAGCGGTGGCTCTATGTGGCTGTATTTGGTCTGCGGAGTCACAGCGGGTAGTGGTGGAGTGAGGGGAGGGGACGCTGCTGGCCCGTTCTGGCCATCCCACCTGGGGGAGCCCCTGGACCATATTTTAGGGGCATTGGAGAGTGGAGAGGTTTGGAGAGAAACTAGGGGTGCCCCCCTGAGTGTAACCCGAAAGTATAACCTCTCAACCCCGAGGTGACCCTGAGGGAGCCGGCGGTGACCTTGAGTAAGGACCACATCATTCTGAGATAGTTCGGCCTGATTGGGGGTTACCTGCAGGGCGAGGGACGGCCTCTCCACCTCCCTGCCTCGCCCCTCACCCCTCACCCCTGACCCCTGACCTCTGACCCCTCACCCGGCAAAGCATGGCCTTCGTGGCCTTGGCTGGAGGCGGCCTGTGGACCGTCATCATCTTCTGGTTCGTGGTGACAAAGTCTGCGCCTGGAAATTCAGGGGGGAAAAGGACAGAGTGGAGGGACCAAGGCAGGATGGGCGGGGCCAGAGCGGCGATGGGCGGGGCCAGGCTGGCTGGAGGCGGGGCCAGACTGGCTGGAGGTGGGGCCAGACTGGCTGGAGGTGGGGCTGGAGCAGTGATGGGCGGGGTCAGGATGAATGGAGGTGGGGCCAGACTGACCAGAGGCGGGGCCAGACTGGCTGGAGGTGGGGCCAGAGTGGTGATGGGCGGGGAAAGACTTGATGGAGGCGGGGCCAGAGCTATGGTGGGTGGGGTCAGACTGGCTGGAGGTGGAGCCGGAGCAGTGATGGGCGGGGCCAGAGCACTAATGGGTGGGGCCAGAGCAGTGGTGGGCGGGGCTAGAGCGGTGATGGGCGGGGCAGGACTGGCTGGAGGCGGGGCCAGAGCAGAGCAGTGATGGGCGGGGCAAGGGTGGCTGGGGGCAGGGCCAGAGCTATGGTGGGTGGGGTCAGACTGGCTGGAGGTGGGGCTGGAGCAGTGATGGGTGGGGCCAGAGCTGTGGTGGGCGGGGGCCAGAGCGGTAGTGGGCGGGCCAGAGCGGTGAGGAACAGGGCGGGAATGGCGGAGGCGGGGATGAAGCCTAACCAGGCAGGGTTTCCAGGGGGGACCTGGGCCAGGCGCTCACCAGGGACCCCATCCCACAGTCTGCTCTTCCTCAGGTGGAGGGTGGGCTCTATCTTCGGCCGCCCCTTGTCTGGGGGCAAGTAGTCAGAGCCCATGGTGGTCTGGAAGAAGTGGCTGAGCAGCTTCTCCTCCCCCAGGATGATGTGACCCTGCAGCCTGTCGTGGCTCACGTGGCGGCTGGGCGGCTGCGTCAGGGCCGGAGGCTGCAGGGAGGACCACGGGGCATGTGGGAAGCTGTGGTGTCCCTGATGTCCAGGGGAGGAGTGGGGGGAGCTGTCCAGGGGGAGGGACACAACAGGTACCTCCCCCCAGCCCCTCCCTCACTCCCACAGGCACCTGCTGACCCTCCCTCACTCCCACCAGCCACCTGCTGACCCTCCCTCCCTCCCATGAGCCACCTGCTGACCCTCCCTCCCTCCCATGAGCCACCTGCTGACCCTGCTGACCCTCCCTCCCTCCC
Organism: Ochotona curzoniae; assembly: GCF_017591425.1. Taxonomy (NCBI): domain Eukaryota; kingdom Metazoa; phylum Chordata; class Mammalia; order Lagomorpha; family Ochotonidae; genus Ochotona; species Ochotona curzoniae. Next base: position 232,813 of record NW_024466491.1, on the reverse strand, counting down.
ATGAGCCACCTGCTGACCCTCCCTCCCTCCCATGAGCCACCTGCTGACCCTCCCTCCCTCCCATGAGCCACCTGCTGACCCTCCCTCCCTCCCATGAGCCACCTGCTGACCCTCCCTCCCTCCCATGAGCCACCTGCTGACCCTCCCTCCCTCCCATGAGCCACCTGCTGACCCTCCCTCCCTCCCATGAGCCACCTGCTGACCCTCCCTCCCTCCCATGAGCCACCTGCTGACCCTCCCTCCCTCCCATGAGCCACCTGCTGACCCTCCCTCCCTCCCATGAGCCACCTGCTGACCCTCCCTCCCTCCCATGAGCCACCTGCTGACCCTCCCTCCCTCCCATGAGCCACCTGCTGACCCTCCCTCCCTCCCATGAGCCACCTGCTGACCCTCCCTCCCTCCCATGAGCCACCTGCTGACCCTCCCTCCCTCCCATGAGCCACCTGCTGACCCTCCCTCCCACCAGCCACCTGCTGGCCCTCCCTCACTCCCACAGGCACTTGCTGGCCCTCCCTCACTCCCACAGGCACCTGCTGACCCTCCCTCCTGCCAGCCACCTGCTGGCCCTCCTGCCCACCAACCTGGCCGTAGAAAGACTGCGTGCAGGTATCCAGGCTGCCGGGGCCGGGATGCCAGTTTCCTTTCAGGATGTGCGACTCTGGCGTCCGATCATGGTGGAGCACAAAAGGTTCTGTGGGTGGCACAGTCCGAGTTGAGCGACTCGCAGTTTCCCAGGAGCAGGTGGGGTGGGATGAGGGGGGCAAATCCCCCTCCTCACCTGGCTCTCGGGGGTAGAAGTGCTCAGCCTTGGTGGTCCTGCCGTGAAAGCAGCCATCTCCAGGACAAATGTTCACGCGGTGGATGTGGGCCACTGCCTGGGTCTTGTCGTACCTTCAAGTAAGCATTGATGGGTTTCCTCCTAGTCCTCTTGGGACCCTCTTGGGACCACCATAGGGGGTGGTGGGGAGTGTGGGGCAAGCCTTGAGGGGGGTGCCAACAGTGGCAGATCTGGAGCTCTTACTGACATAACTCCCTTACCCCCCGACCCCCCGACACCCCTTGGCCAGGGAGGCAGTGGCCCCTTGGGTACCTGTCTGGGGATAGGTCCTGGGGGCTGTAGAACTGCTTCTGTTCAGAACGCAGCAGCCCGTAGCCGGCCTTGTCGTCTCCCAGTTGCACGCTGGAGGAATCCTGGTGGGTGAGTGGGTGGGTGGGCAGGTGCTGTGCACCCGGCCCCCACTGCCACCTACCCCAGCGATCTGCAGCCCAGCCTCAGTTTACCCTCCTACACATCAAGGCAGGTGGGCCCGGCAGAGCCTGGAATAGTCTCTGGTAGGTGGTGTTGTCTCGTTTGCAGTAGTCCCACCGGAGAGTATTCGGGCCCCCTAGGACCAGGCAAGATGGGAGAGAGAGAAATGAATGGAGCCCCTGTGACCTGAGGCACCCTGCTACACACACACACACACACACACCCCTTGCATCTCAACCCTGGCCTGGAAGGAGAGCTAGGCAGCCACTGCTCAGTCTTGACTTTCAGAAAACACTGGAAATTGAAAAGAGCCCCTTACCCAAAACAGCAGCGAGGCGCCCAGTGTTCCGCCCCACGCTCTGGGGTCTGCCTCCCTCAGCCACCCAAAGGTTAAGCGACAGGCTAGACACCGCGGACACCCAGGGTTCCAACCTGGAGTCATCAGTTACGCCTGGGTGTGCTCTGGACAGGGCAATGCCCACCTGGGAGGGACTCAAACTACAGGCTGCCCTTCACGTGTGCTTTGGAGCTGGGCCCTGTGGTGGCATCCATTCTTCGGATGCCGCAAGTGAGGCTGGCACAGATCAGTTTGGCTCTGGGGTGACACAACTGAGTTGGGGAGGGGTTGGCAAGATTGGGGATGGGGAGGGAGGGGGGCAAGAGGCGACTTAGGCATTCATGCCAGAGGCCCACCAGAAGGGCTACACAGAATGGAGAAGCCGAGGGTCCAGGCAGGTCCAAGGGTTTCTAAGACACCGCCCCCCCCGGGGGGGGGTAAATATTCACATTGGAAGTTGGTTCAGTTTCTGCTGTTGGGGGGCTGTCCTGGGGCATGGCAGGTGTCCTTGACTCCCGCCCCCAGCTCGTGCAACACATCTCACCGAGGTGGTAGCAGGGCGTGGGGGGCTGCGGGCACACGTCGTAGGGCGGAAAGAGGGCACGGTACGTGGTGAATGGGAAGCGCAGTTTGTCCGGGTCGCCGGATGGCACCGAGTCGCGCGCGAAGAGGAGGCGCGCGCCGCGGATGTGCTCGCGCGCGCTCCCCGCCGGCAGCTCGGGCCAGCCGTAGGTGGCACGGGAGCTGGGGATGACGGTGCGCCCACCCGTGCCCAGGATCGCGTGCCCGAGGGGTGCTCCGGGCACGATGGGCGCGCGCTCCTGCTCAGCCGGTGACGGCAGCGGCGGCGGCGGGAATGCGCGGCGCGTCTCCGCCAGATGCTCCTGGTCCGCCCAGCGCGCGTCCACCTGCAAGAGCCGCGCGAGAGGCGGCGGACCCTGCGTGGGTGCCGGGCGGGTGGCAACGACCTGGGCGTGGGCCGGGAAGTCCTGGTGCGACCTGGATTGCTGGAAGCCGCGGTGCAGCCGCGCGTCGTGCCCCACGCTGAAGTGTGAGGCTTTGAGAAAGTCGCGCAGCTCCGAGGGCGAGGCGCACGGCTCCACCGTGCCCGCCGCTGCCATGGTGGGGCTGTGCCACGTGCTGGAGGGATGCGGGGAGCTGCCTTCTACTCCTTTCGGTGTGCCGGACCGCGAGGAAACTGGAACAGCGCCCGGACCTGCCCGCCGGGGAAGCAGAGACAGGGGAGTGAACCAGCGGATAGAAGCGCTTCTCCTTGCCTCTCTGTCGAATAAACACAGATCTAAAAAGAAGATTCCGAAACGGTGTATGGGACCATCTGATGACCAAGCTCACAGGCTGGCTAAGTGGGGGAACAACTGGCTGAACCCTTACGAGCCTCAGTTTCCCTGTTTGCTCATGGGGGCCCAGGCTTTACAGACAAAGAAATGCGGGGGGTAATCCAGCCGGACACTGAGTCTCCCCAACACCCCCTGGTCTCTCACATGTCCCCTCCGCGCTGCTGCATCGGAGTGTGGCCCAGCCACCTTCTCTGTGACCCTTGGGGCTCCCCCTTGTCCATGCTGTCACAATGACCCCTTCCCCTCACACTGCCCCCCAAGCCAGCACCTCTGGGGTTAGCCTGAGGGGCCCAGAGGCCTGCACAACGACTCACCTGGAGGGACTTCAAATGGAACTGCCGGCTAAGGGGGTACGGGCTGCACCTGTCCAACCGGGGCGATGGCCGCAAGTCCTTGAGTTCCACGCAGGAGGAGCCGCTGCCCCTCCTGAGGTCGCCACAGACCACCTCTAAGGGGTACTTAAACGGGTGTTCCCTCCCGCCGCTAGGAAGGCACGGGGGCCTGGACCACACCAATATTATCATTTTTCCCCCCTGTATCTGGGGTCAGGGGAGAAACAAAGGGAGAAGCCCCACCCAGCCTCGCACCCATCCCAGGTCCCCAATGTGAGGCACGCTCCGAGGGTCCTGCTCAAGCGGTTTTGATAGTTCAACAGTTCTGATTTGCTGCCAATCTCACCGTTTCCAATCGCGATGAAATCTATTCCGAATCCACTGGCTGACATAGTCTCTTCATGGTTTGGGGTTCTGAGATCAGCAGTTCAGTTGGAGGGATCCCCAAAGAAACTTTGTCTGAGGTGATCCCAGACTTGATTTTGTTTTTAAGATTTATTTTATTTTTATTGGAAAGGCGGATATACAGAGAGGAGAGACAGAGAGGAAGATCTTCCATCCGATAATTCACTTCCCAGGCGGCCGCAATGGCTGGAGCTGAGCCAATCCGAAGCCAGGAGCCTCTTCCAGGTCTCCCACACAGGTGCAGGGTCCCAAAGCCTTGGGCCGTCCTCGACTGCTCTCCTGGGCCACAGGCAGGGAGCTGGAAGGGAAGCGGGGCTGCCGGGATTAGAACTGGCACCAGTATGGGATCCTGGGCGTGCAAGGCGAGGACCTTAACCACTGCGCCATCGCACCAGGCCCCTCAGACTTGATTCTTCTGTGAGTTTGCCAATACAGGGTCTGGCACAGTCCATCACCCCAATCAGCTTATGCACATGCCGGTCGTTTCAATTGCTGGGTCAGTTCTGTTTTAACTGGACAAATTTAAGCTGAGGCATCCAGCCACAGAGAGCATAAACCACTGTGCCTCCCACTTGTGGTTCTGCCCACCCATGCCCCTCACCTCCCACTCACAAGCCATGCCTACGTACAGCTCCACCCACCAAATGACTCCACCCACACCTAGCGCCACCAGCCGTGATGCCACCCACTCACAGCTCTGCCCATCAGAGGCTTCGCCCACCAAGTGGCTCCACACACCCATGATCCCGCCCACGCCCTGGCTCCACCCACCCCTCAGCCTTGCCCACCCTCCTCCCCTGCCCCCAGGGATCCTAGGCACAGCACAGCTTGGTGCTGCCTGGCAAGGAGTTCCTACAGGATCTGAGACTGTGGCAGGTGTCTTTGATCTGCTTGGATGCATATCGAATTGTTTTGTTTTAGAGCTACTTTATTTTTATTGGAAAGTCAGATCTACAGAGAAGAGAAGAGAGGAAGATCTTCCGTCCGATGGTTTGTCCCCCAAGCGGCCGCAAAGGCCAGAGCTGAGCCAATCCTAAGCCAGGAGCCAGGAGCTTCTTTCAGGTCTCCCACACAGGTGCAGGGTCCCAAGGCCTTGGGCCGTCCTCCACTGCTTTCCCAGGCCACAGGCAGGGAGCTGGATGGGAAGTGGAGCAGCCGGGACATGAACCGGCGCCCATATAGAATGCCACGCTTGCAGGTGGAGGATTAGCCTACTGAGCCACCATGCCATTCCCTGCCCCTGCACTTTCAAATAGGATTCAATAAAAATGAAGCAACATGCGAGAGAACCCAAGATATAAGGCAGGTGAATCAAGCCGAGGGTCTCACCCTGCCTGGCTTTCCGCTCACTGAGTTCAGGAAAACCATCTTAGGTCCACTGAATTCAGGCTGGGTCATTTCCTGCCAGCCTTCAACCCAGCCTTGCCCAGCTCAGCCAGGAACCTGCCAGCTTGGTATCTCTGCCTGCTGGTAAATGGGCACCCAGTGGGCAGGGGCTGGGTGCCAACAGGAAGTCAGGAGGAGTTAGGCTGCCATTGCTATTCTTTATTTTTTTTAAAGATTTATCTTGTTTTTATCTCAAAGTCAGATATACAGAGAGGAGGAGAGACAGAGAGGAAGATCTTCCGTCCAATGATTCACTCCCCAAGTGAGCGCAACGGCTGGAGCTGTGCCTATCCGAAGCCAGGAGCCTCTTCCAGGTCTCCCACGCGGGTGCAGGGTCCCAAGGCTTTGGGCCGTCCTCCACTGCTTTCCCAGGCCACAAGCAGGGAGCTGGATGGGAAGCGGAGCAGCCGGGATTAGAAACAGCGCCCCTATCAAGGCGAGGACTTTAGCTGCTAAGCCACAGCGCCAGGCCCAGCCATTGCTATTCTTTATTATGTGGACATGACCGGAGTGGGGAAGCGCTGAAGGGCACCGGAGCTGCCAGGGGGCAACGACGCATGCTGGTGTTGTTCAGACATGGCTCTCCTGGGCGGGCTTCTTTCGGCTGGCACCACTGCAGGTCAGAGAATGGCCTGGTTGGGCTCCGGCCTTGGGTACCCTCAAGTGTTTATGCCCAGCTAGGGGCTCTAGCTGGGCAGGCCCAGCCAGTTCCTAGCAAACACGCCAAGAGCAGTCTGTGACTGATGCTCCAGGTCCCGCCCCTTGCTCAGCACACGGCCAATCCCTGGAGAGCTGGGATGTTTGACTGCAGAGTTCAGGACAGGTTGTCTGGGGAGGCCTGGACTCTGGCCTGGCACTGCCTGGCACAGTTACAGCCGGGACAGCCCGGGCTGCAGACTGAGGCCAAACCTGTCTTGTTTGGATCTGGGCTTTGGCTTACCTATTTATTTATTTATGTATTTTTATTGGAAAGTCAGATATACAGAGAGGAGGAGAGACAGAGAGGAAAATCTTCCATCCGATGATTCACTCCCCAGTGAGCACAGCGGCCGGTGCTGCGCCAATCCGAAGCCAGGAGCCTCTTCTGGGTCTCCCACGCGGGTGCAGGGTCCCAAGGCTTTGGGCCATCCTCCACTGCTTTCCCAGGCCACAAGCAGGGAGCTAGATGGGAAGTGGAGCTGCCGGGATTAGAACTGGCATCCATAGGGGATCCCGGAGCCCTCAATGTGAGGACTTTAGCCGCTAGGTCATGGCGCTGGGCCCATAGTACAGCTCTCTAAGTCGTTTAAATGCGAGGCTGGCACCTCATGTGAATACTGGTTAAAAAATTTCCTGCTGTTCCTCTCCCAGCGTAGCTCCCTGCCAATGAACGTGGGAAAGCATTGACCTAAGAGCTTGGTCCCTGCACCCATGTGGGAGGCTGGGCTGGCAGTTCCCACCTCCCAGCTTCGAGCTGGCTCAGCTCCGGCCATGGCAGTCATAGGAACCAGCAGATGGAAGATCTTTCTGTCTCTTTCTCTCTTGTAAAATGTGACTTTCCAAAAAAAAAAAAAAAAAAAAGAAATCTTTTCAAAATAAATAACAATGAGAAACTCTTAAGGGGTGAGCGCTGTGATACGGTGGGGGAAATGGCAGCCTTGGCAAGGTGGGCACCCTGTGGCTCAGATCCCTCCTGGAGTGCCAGGTTCTCCTGCACCACACCGACATGCGTGGGAGGCAGCGGGCCTTGATGCCACATCCCTGGGCCCCTGCCACCCACGCGGGAAACACAGGCTCCTGGCTCTGGCTAAGTCAACAAACAGGTGCTGGGAAAAGACACACCTGTCACTTTGCCAGAACCAGTGGGATCTTGCATAACGTTAGAGAATTACAAAACGGCATAAAGGGAACACTTCCTTTCCCTGGGTCACCCTTGGCTTACATCCTGACTCATCCTTCCAGAACGCCCTGTACTTTCTGCTAAGCTTTATAGAGATGTCTTGAGGGGATGCGACGGCCAGGCGCGCCCCCTCCCCTCCCCATCCCTGCAGCAGGTGCAAGCGGCCCTGGAGGAGGAGGAGGAGGAAGAGCCAGGGCACAGGACGCTCCGTGCTGCAGAGTTTACCCAGGGAGGCCTTCCTGGGCGCGGCGGGTGGACGGACGGACGGACGGACCCGAGGCCAGCTCGTGCCATGGAGAGTTGGGGTGCAGGGACAAAGGGCGGGCGCCGCGCCTGCGCACAGAGAGGCGCGGTGCCATCAAGGAGGAGTTACCATGGCGGCGCTGAGCGAGGTGGCTGCGGCGCTGGAGTCCTACAGGGGCCGGGACCGCCTGGTGAGGTTGAGGGGGTCGGAGGACCCCCGGGGGTTGGAGGTGGGGAGCTCAAGGCCTGCCTGGGAGGGAGCGGGTTCGCTCCGGATGTCAGCCTGGTTTCCACCACCCCGACTGGAAACCAGGACGGAAAAGTTGCTCCGGAGTTTGCGGAAGTCTTCACGAGAGTTTTCCATGGACACGCCCACCTGTTGCTTCGCTTTCCACCCCCTCCCCCCCTACGCCCCCACCCCCCGAAAAATTGCCTGAGACGGCGAGGGGTCTGGCCAGGTCCGGGTCTGCCCCCCGCCCCCGACCACCCCCGTGATTGGCAGGGACCCCAGCACTTGGCCCCATCCGCTGCTTTCCCCAGGCCACAAGCAGGGAGCAGGATGGACGTGGAGCAGCCAGGGACTCCTCTTCCCCGGTCCCTGATACGGGCTGCGTTTTAGTCCCCAACCCATGCATCTCAGCACGGACCATTCAGGTCTAAACAAACCCCTAGCGTCTCGTTGCCATGACGCCAGGGCTGGAGGGGAAAAAGAGATTACTATGAATGCAAATACATCGAACAATAGGAACTAGCAACTTGCGCCTGACCCAGTACAGGGCACCGCACGTCAGTCACCCACTGAGCCAGCCCCAGGTCCCATGCCACCCAGGGCTTACCCTCCCACTTTCTGCGGCACCGCGGGTCAGTCACCTGCACCCAGCCCTGCGTCCAGCCAGGGACTTTGGTCAGACGAGGTGGACACGTGTCTGCGTGCCGGAGACACCTGGCTGCCTCCCTGCCTGCCCGAGCGGAGAGAGGCCCTGGAAGGTGAGAAAGCCTTTGAGTTCTGGTCCCTGTCACTCACTCCCCACGGGCTGTGAGCCAGCACCCTTGGGAGACTCCCACACTGCCTTTGAAGCCCCGACGACCCTTTATCCCACATGCATTTTTTAAAAAAGATTTATTTATTTTTATCACAAAGTCAGATCTACAGAGAGGAGGAGAGAGGAGGAGAGACAGAGAGGAAGATCTTCTGTCCGATGATTCACTCCCCAAGTGAATGCAACAGCCGGTACTGTGCTGATCCAAAGCCAGGAGCCAGGAGCTTCTTCTGGGTCTCCCACGTGGGTGCAGGGTCCCAAGGCTTTGGGCCGTCCTCCACTGCTTTCCCAGGCCACAAGCAGGGAGCTGGATGGGGAAGTGGAGCTGCTGGGATTAGAACCTGTGCCCCTATGGGATTCCGGCGCGTTCAGGGCGAGGACTTTAGCTGCTAGGCCACGGCACCAGGCCCCCACATGCATCTTGTCACCTTTCAGCTTTTATTGCAAGGGTATAGATTTCGTGCCTTTTTTAAAAAAAGATTCGGGCCCGGCGCGGTGGCGCAGTGGTTAAGGTCCTCGCCTTGCACGCCCGGGATCCAATATGGGCACCGGTTCTAATCCCGGCAGCCCCGCTTCCCTTCCAGCTCCCTGCCTGTGGCCCGGGAGAGTAGTTGAGGACGGCCCAAGGCTTTGGGACCCTGCACCTGCATGGGAGACCCGGAAGAGGCTCCTGGCTTTGGATCGGCACAGCTCCAGCCGTTGCGCTCACTTGGGGAGTGAATCATGGGACGGAAGATCTTCCTCTCTGTCTCTGCTCTCTGTATATCCGCCTTTCCAATAAAAATACAATAAATATTTAAACAAACAAACAAATAAACAAAAAGATTCAATTTGTGGGACCAGTACAAAGCCTCGAAGTGGCTAAATTCTCATCTCACATGCTCCAGGATCCCATAGGGGCGCCAGTTCTAATCCTGGTGGTTCCACTTCCCACCCAACTCCCTGTTTGTGACCTGGGAAAGCAGTGGAGGACGGCCCAGAGTCTTGGGGACCCTGCACCTGCATGGGAGACCCGGAGGAGGCTCCTGATTGGCTCAGCTCTGGCCGTTGTGGCCATTTGGGGAGTGAAGCAGTGGATGGAGGCTCTTTCCTCTGTAAAGCTGACTTGCCTTTCCTATAAAAAGAATGCTTTGAATTTGCAAGGCAGAGTGGGACAGAGGACGACACACATAGGCACAGAGAATCTGTCTCCCAGCTGGAGCTGGACCAGGCAGGAGCCAGAGGGTCCATCTGGGTCTCCCCCGAGGGCCAGGTGCCTGTCACCCGCTGCCGTTTCCCCAGCTGCATTAGCAGGGAGCTGGATTGGAAGCAGAGGAGCTGGGACTTGACACCCTGGAGGTGTGTGAGCCACAGAGTCTCCCTGCCTGCCTCCGTGGCGTGGTCCCTGCAGTTAGCTTGGAGCACGCGCTGATTCCAGCACAGCCCATGGCCAGGTGCATGTGGCGGTGACCCTATTCTTGGCTTCTGGTTTCCCACAGATCCGGACGTTGGGATACTGCTGCCAGCTGCTTGGCGGTGTCCTGCTGGAATGCCGTCCCGCCGAGTCGCGGGCGGGGACGCGCCTGCTGGCAGCGTCTGCGCAGCTCAGCCACTGCAGGACCGTCCTGCGGCTGTTCGATGACCTGGCCATGTTTGTCTACACTAAGCAGTACGGCTTGGGGGCAGAGGTAATTGGGGTGTGTGTGTGTGTGTGTGTGTCTGGGAGTGGGGTGCAGCTTCAGCAAGCCTGGGGCATCTGGGTCAGGCTGAAGCCAGGAGCCAGGCGCTCCATCCTGGTTCTGCCAGGTGGATGGCCCAAGCACGTGATCTATCGCCTGCTGGTCCCCGAGGTGGCGTGTAGCAGGGAGCCGGATGGGCAGTGGAGCAGCCGGGACTGCCCACACAGGCACCGCGATGTGGGGTGTGGGTGTCTCAAAGGGCGCGTCATGGCCGCTGCACCCCACAACTATGCCCTGAGGATAGCTTTATGGTTTAAAAAATTCCTTTCCTGAGCCCAGTGTGAGAGCCTGGTGGCTAAAATCCTCGCCTTGGACCTGGCGCAATGGCACAAGTGGTTAAGTCCTCGCCTTGCACGCCCGGGATCCCATATGGGCTCCGGTTCTAATCCCGGCAGCCCCGCTTTCCATCCAGCTCCCTGCCTGTGGCCTGGGAAAGCAGTGGAGGACAGCCCAAAGCCTTGGGACCCTGCACCCACGTGGGAGACCCAGAAGAGGCTCCTGGCTTCGGATCGGCATAGCATCGGCCGTTGTGCTCTCTTGGGGAGTGAATCATCGGACGGAAGATCTTCCTCTCTGTCTCTCCTCTCTGTATATCCACCTTTCCAATAAAAATAAAATAAATCTTTAAAAAAAAAAATCCTCGCCTTGCACACACCGGGATCCCATATGGGCACTGGTTCTAATCCCGGCGGCTCCACTTCCCATCCAGCTCCCTGCCTGTGGCCTGGGAAAGCAGTGGAGGACGGCCCAGGGCTTTGGGATCCTGCACCCGCGTGGGAGACCCAGAAGAAGCTCCTGGCTTTTGGTTTCAGAATGGCTCAGCTCCGGAAGAGTGAATCATCATCTTCCGTCCGATGATTCACTCCCCAATTGAGCTCAACAGTTGGAGTTGAGCCAATCCAAAGCCAGGAGCCAGGAGCTTCTTCCAGGTCTCCCACGTGGGTGCAGGGTCCCAAGGCTTTGGGCCGTCCTCGATTGCTTTCCCAGGCCACACACAAACAGGGAGCTGGAAGGGAAGCATGGCCTCCGGGATTAGAACCGGCGCCTATATGGGATCTTGGTGCATTCAAGATGAGGACTTTAGCTGCTAGGCCATGGCGCTGTGTCCAATAATTTCCATATCTTTCCTTGATAGATGGATAGAGCACGTATCCCTCTTGGTTTACTTCCCAGATTGCCACAAGGGCCAAAGTGGAAACTGGGGAGCTGGGAGCCCTGTGGCTCCCGGGAGTGCATGGTGGTTCTGGTGGTGGCGGCAGACGTAGGTGGAACAACCACATGTTGCCTCCGGCGCGTGCCCCAGCTTGAAGCCGGGTCAGGAGCAGAGCCAGGGCAGGCAGCCAGACCCTCGGACACAGGGCTCAGGCATCCTAATGGCTGCCTGCCTACCAGCACTTTGGGGTGCAAAAGCAACTAATGTAACCAGACTTTGGCTAACAGGCACCGAGAGGTTTTTGCTATCGAAATGTCACTATAGCCAGTCCACCGTCCCTGCTTCTCCCCTCAGCTGGGGCAGAGCTTGGCGGGTCCACATCCAGCAGCCACGCCTGCCAGCCTTGCCCCAGCTGGGGGTGCCAGATGTCCAGGGTGGGCTTGAGGCTGCCCAGGCTTGTCTGGCTTGGGGCAAGAGGCTCCTTCAAACATCTCACGTGGGCCCTGGGGAAAAAAAAAAAGTCCCTGAGCTGAGGCCCACCTGCCAAATCCTGGTGGCTGCAGTGGGGGGTGTTTGGAAGTTCTGGGGGCTCTGGGAATTGCACCTGCCGCTGTATCGAGCAGGCACCGAGGAGCGCCCTGTAGACACACCCAGCGCCCATCCCTACTGGCCCAGGGCACATGTGACTCTAAGATGGGCAGTGGGTGAGCCTGTCCCACCCGCCCCCCCAGGCCCACAGCCTCTCGCCGCGCCCCTCCCTGCCCCCCAGGAGGAAGACGCCTTAGTCCGTTGGGCATCCGTCCTGGGCAACATGGCTGACCAGCTCTACTATCCCTGTGAGCACCTGGCCTGGGCTGCCGATGCCAAGGTCCTGCACGTGGACTCGGCCCGCTGGTGGGCTGTCAGCACCGCCCTCTGGGGTGTCTCCCTTCTCTTGGGGATCGCCAGGTAAGCGCCGCGGCTGGCTGGCTGGAGCGAGCACCCCAGGTCGCCTGCATGGCAGGTGGACCCCTTCCTCCTCCTCCTCCTCCGGCTTCTGGAACACACCGCTCCACCCCCCGCCATTTCTGCTCCTGTCATCCCAGTGGATGCTGAGCCTCCTGCCTCCCTCTTTGAAGGGTCCTTGGGTGACCTTGAGCCACAGGGCCGTTTCATGTCATCAATCATTAGGCCCCGTATCTACTTATTTATTTGAAAGGCAGAGCGAGCGAGCGAGAGATCGCCCATGCACTGGTTTACTCCCCCGATGCCTCCTGATAACACAGAACTGGGCCAAGCTGAAGCCAGCAGCTCCATATGGGTTTCCCACGTGGGTGGCAGGGACCCCCAAAGCACTTGGGCCTTGGGTTGTCGCCTGCTGCTCCAATCTCAGGCTCTCTGCAAGGGGATGGAGGGACGGGGCCAAGCGACCTCTTAAACCTGCTGCAACCACACTTGCAAGGTGTGTGTGTGTGGTGTAAGCAGCCGGTATGCAGGTCCACTGCCAGATCGCTAAGGGGCCACCTGCTTTGTCGTCAGCAGAGTCCCCTCTTCCCCCTGGAAGGACACACCACTTTCCTCTTGACAAATGCGCTCAGTTGATCTGTTCAGGATCCCCTGTCCCAGGATACTGGACGGCACTGTGGCATAGCGGGGCAAGCCTCCGCTCCTGACGCCCATGTCCCGTATCCGAGCCATGGCTGCAGCTTCCTGCCTGTGGCCTGGGAAAGCAGCAGAGCATGGCCCAGAGCCTTGGGGACCTGGCACGCGCCTCGAAGACCCGGAAGGAGCTCTTGATTTGGGGTTGGCTCAGCCTTGGGTGTTGCAGCCATTTAGGGAGTGAGCCGGCTCTTTCTAGTTCTGCCTTTCCAATAAACACATCTTTAGAAAAAAAAAAAAAGGAAAGGAAAACCCGAGAAGGCAGGATTTATTTTCTCAGGTCCCTGGCGCTGAAGGTACGTCCCTGGTTCTGGGGGACATTGCCACGTCTGCTGTCCCTCGTCTGTTAATTTTGGTCCACTATCCCGGACCCGACAGCCCCCTGCAGGTGCCTGAGGGTTTGGGAGATGCACATTCATGTGAGAAGGCTCAGCTTCCACACTCCTGAGACCCCTGTGTGTGTGTGTGGGGGGGGTTCCCCTCGCCTCTGACGCCCCCCTCCTTGTTTTTGACTGATGCACTTGCTGTACATACTTGCAGGATGCAGGGGGCCACTGGGTCCTTGGCACCTGCGTCCTGATCACATTTTCGTGACCTGGAGCCTGGGGCGCCTCTCAGGTCCTCCCTCAGGAAGTTCAGGTCCCCGTGAGCTGCACCTGCTGTCCTGTACCCCACCCCCCATACCCCTCCCTGTGCTCACTTCCCCCGCACGCGAGAGAGAACAGACAGCGTGGCTGCGTGTAAGCCTGGTTCCCGCTCCACATCCTCCATCCACCCTGTGGGACGCAGCGGCTGCAGGGGAACGTGTTAGGAACCTGCGCAGGCAATGGCCTGGGCCCCAGGGTGCAGGTGCTTGTGGAGCAGCCTTGATGGGCACCCCAGGGTGGATGGTGGACCCCATGTCTGGGACTCCTTCCCTTGGCTCACGGCAGCAGTGCAGCTGGTCACCCTGACATGTCTGGCCACTGACGTGTGTGTGTGTGTATGGACAAGTCATGGGGCCCACCTGGCAGGGAAGGGGCCCCGGGGGCATACCCCCGCTTGCTTTCCCAACCATAGAAGCAGCTGCACTCCCCACCCCACCGGGGGCTGTGAAACCCCCCCATGTTTCATAGCTCACTCCTGCACACTCCCCTTCCAACCTCTGGCTTCCCAGGGCTCTGCGGATGGTGCAGAAACTGAGACGCAAGCTTCAGACCCCCACGGCCTTCACCAGGTACCATGTCCCCGAGCCCAGCCAACCCATCCTGCAGGAGGGGCCGGGCAGGATCTTCCCTGGCCAGGGAGGTGCCCAAGGTTCACCCAGGGCGAGCTCCAAGACACCAAGCCTGAGCTGGCACAGCTGTGGCTGTGTTCCCCAAGGGGGGGGGGGGCCATGAGGCAGATGGCTTTGTGCTGTGTGGGTGGGCGGGTGGAAGTGTGGCTGGCGCACTTTGCTGGGGACTCCTTCCTGACCCCCCACAGCCTCACCCCATCGCACCCTCTGTGCCCGCAGCCGGCTGCCCCGGAGCAAGCGGCGGGCCCTCGAGGCGCAGGTGTGGTCCGAAACGCTCACGGTCCTCAGCAACTTGGCTGACCTGGCCAACGCCGTGCACTGGCTGCCCCCGGGCATCCTGTGGGCTGGCCGTTTCCCCCCGTGGCTCGTGGGCCTCCTGGGCACCATCTCCTCCCTGCTCAGCATCTACCAGGCGACCCGGGCCAGGGAACAAGTCGATACCGCCAGTCCCTGATGGCGAATGAGGAGCGGGGCGGGGATGAAGAGGGTCTAATGGCGGGCTCCTTCCCACTCAGGGGCAGGTCTCCCGGCTCCTGGGGGGCAGGCCACCCAGGCTGCCGGCCGCCCTTCTGTACCCAGGAATGGCAGTGTTTAGGGGACTGGGGGTGCAGGCCCCAAGTGGGGCTTTGGGAAAAGCCGAAATGGACCTCAATTATAAATATTTTGGTGCTGGTGCCAGGCCCAAGCGTGAGATTATTACACTGGCGGCTCCTGGCCCCAGCAATCTCAGGTTGAATGACACCTGCCCCCGTTGACCACTTGGGGGAGGGCTGTTCGCTCCTTTCGCCGCCCCCCCCCCCCGCCCCACTCTTGGGTGACCAGGCCACACACCCCTTCGTTCAGGGCATGGAGGTGCGCCATGCCTGTTTCAGACCCAGGGCCACCTGCACGTGGCGGGCCTCGAGTGGTGGTCATGGCTTCTGTGTCCCACACATGGTGTGTGACTCCTAGGGCCAGCACTACCAGAGATAACACAGGGGGCTCCAGGGCTCCTCTCAGGGCCTGCCCACCCATCTCCCCTGGGCTGCTCACCCCTTTGCTCGCTCGCTGCCCCTTCACCCACTCTGGCTCGGTTCTGGTCCTTTGGGTGAAGAAGGAAAGTCCCAGGGGGAAGGGGCCCTGGTGGGCAGGGGATGGTGGGTGGGCAAGCTAGGGGAAGGGGCCCAAGGCCCCTGGTTGGGGTCTCGCTGTAACTTCTGGCTTCTGCCTCCCTCTGCCCCTTCTGAGCGGATACATGGGTGGCGTCAAGCCCCCGCCTGCCTCCTCCACCTGGAAGCTTCTCTGGTCAGTCGGCCAGCATCTGTCTCATCAAGGAGCTGGACTTGGGGAGTGCAGGAAAGAGAGTCTTCTGTATTATAAATCAGCCCAAGAGAGGAACCTGGAGTTAGAAACCTGCATTACCAACCTGTGGGCACCGAGACGCCCGCTGCTACCTGGTAACCGGGCAGCTTTCTCGGGCGAGCTGTGACAGCAGCCCCTGGGGCTCCTGTAATGGCCTGGGCCACCCCCAGGAGGACAGAAGGCCCAGAGCCAGGGCTGTGGCAGGACCCTCGCTGGGAGGCGGGCCAGGCTAAGTGAACGACACTACCCAGGAAGGCAGAAGGTGCGTCAGCCCCAGTCCATCTCAGACTCGTTTATTGCTGGAATTGGGTCTGAATTCCAAGATGGTTCCCAGATACCCGACAGCGGGGACTCCCAAAGACCAGGCGGACGGGGACATGTGTGTGGACCCCACGGCGACACGGATGCCGGTTTGAGCAACTGACAACATCAGACACATGGGGCTTCTCCCCTGGGGAGGGTCTGAGGGGTGCTGGCGACACAAGAGGGGTGCACAGCACAGCACTTCTGGAATAAACTCCTGTCCCCAGGGCCAGGAGGCCTCTGCGTGGCGGAGCCTGGCGAGGGAGCAGGCCAATGGGGGGGGATCTCAGAGCATAGGCGTGGGAAGAGGGGGGGTCTTCACCACAGAACGGGTGAACTCCTCAGTCAGCTTTCTAAAGTGCTCCAATAACTTCTCAGTACAAAAAAAAAAAAAATACAAAACACCGATTAGAAACGTGGCACAGATGAGCCTGTGGGGCCGTGGGATGCTGGGCAGGGGTGGGCACGCTCAGTCTAGAGAGTGGCAGGTGGGTGGGCAGAAACCCCAGGGAGAGGAATGGGACCGGGATGCGGACACGGCGAGCCGTGGCATCCGTGGCATCGCCACCTGCCATCGGAGACCAGCGCCCACACCTACCTGCGCCACCTGAGCCCGCAGCACCCAGCAGCAGGTGCCACGGCTGCCGGGTCCAGGGGAAGCCTGTGCCCTCTGCCCCCAAAGGGCCTGGGAGGGAGGAAGGGCTGAGGTCCCGTTGCTGGGGTTCAGCAGTCTGGCCCCTTACCTGGGGCCATCGGGGTGAGCAGCCCAGGCCCCTCTTGTCAACACCCGTGTGTGCCCCCTGACAGAGCTGGCATGGGCCACCGTCACACTGTCCCTGGGTGCCCTACGACCCTGCCAGATGGGACATGCGCTGTGAGGGGCTTCCTCCCAGCAGCCCTGCTGGGTCCATGGGGACGTAAAACTCTGGGGGGGAGACTTGAATTTCAATGCACCCTGCAGAGTGGGCCCTCTCTGGCCCCCTTCCCCCTGGGGGGCAGGTGCAGTCCAACCTGTAGCCGGCTTACTCCCTCTGCCCCTTCTGAGCGGATAAGCCTCAAGTGCTCCGGGAGCCCATGGGGTGGGGGCGTCTGACCCGGAAGGGGAGTGTCTAACCCACAGCCCACGCCAGCAGCCCCCACGTAATGTCCCGGTCACTGGCTGCAGCAGCCTCCTGCAGGCTGCCCTCGGGCTCCTCCCTGTCCTTCACTGCCATGGACACACAGCCCCCACTCATGGGACGGGGTTGGAGCTAGGAAGTACAGCTCCTTGGTTGAGCGTGGGTCCGACTTCTGGCGAGAACTTCTGCTTTGTATAAACGCAAAGCCACGAGCTAGACAGAGTGGCCAGGCCGCCAGCGCGAGCACCGGCAGCTGACCCGGCTGGGTGGTCGGTTGTCCGGGGTGTGCTCGGGACGAAGAGGAGGGAGGGACAGCTGGGTGGCTCACGCCCACCTCTTGCAAGTCCCCAGAAGCCCGGAGGGAGGGCAGGCCAGGGAGGGGCACGCACCTTGTGCCGTGGCCCTTCTAGAAGAAAATGACATCTTCCTTGCTGGCTTCCTCGTGGGCGCTGAGCGGTGTGGCGGGCAGTGGCGTGGTGGGCAGCAGTGGCGAGGGGGGTGGGGGCGCGCCAGGGGCCTTCAGCATGAAGCCCTCGGGGGGTGCATCAGTCGGGGTCGGGCTTGGGCCTGGGAAGTTGGAGTCTGCGGCGGGGGGGAAGACAGGGGAGGGGTGTCAGCGGCCGCCAGGTGCCACAAGTGGCCGTGCCTCCCAGGACGGAGCCAGGGCTCACCTGTGGGGGGCACGGAGCCGAGGCTGCTGGGAAGGACAGGACTGAGCGAGCGGCGGTTCCGCGTGGCGTTTTCCTCCTTGCCCGTGAACTTGTTAAGCAGTAGCTGTTGCTTTAGGTCGAAGGCGGCTGCAGGAGGGAGGGGGCTCAGGTCTGGCTTGGGTGGTGTGTGTGTGTGTGGGGGGGGGGGGGGGGGGGGGGGGGAGGCCTCAGCTGCCTACTCTCATGCCTGTGCCCTGGAAGGGGCCCCCACTCACCCGCTCCCCACTCCCGTGCCTGTCCCCTGGTAGGGCCCCCACTCACCCACTCCCCACTCTCGTGCCTGTGCCCTGGAAGGAACCCCACTCACCCACTCACCCACTCCCGCGCCTGTGCCCTGGAAGGGGCCCCCACTCACCCACTCCTGTACCTGTCCCTGGAAGGACCCCCACTCACCCACTCCCGCGCCTGTCCCCTGGAAGGGGCCCCCACTCACCCACTCCCCACTCTTGCACCTGTCCTCTGGAAGGACCCCCACTCACCCACTTCCGCACTTGTCCCCTGGTAGGACCCCCACTCCCCACTCCCGTGCCTGTCCCCTGGAAGGGGCCCCCATTCACCCACTCCTGCACCTGTCCCTGGATGGACCCCCACTCACCCACTCCTCCCGCGCCTGTCCCCTGGAAGGGCCCCCACTCACCCACTCCCCACTCCCACGCCTGTTCCCTGGAAGGACCCCCACTCACCCACTCCCCACTCTTGTACCTGTCCCCTAGAAGGACCCCCACTCACCCACTCTTCCCGCGCCTGTGCCCTGGAAGGGACCCCCACTCACCTGCGCTCTCCCAACGCTGGGAGCCCTTGCCTTTGCCCTTGTCCTTGGCGCCCTTGGTGGAGGCCGCTAGCTTGGTGGGAATTTGCTGCTGCACGGCCGTGGGCCTCTGGATCTGATTGGTGGCGCTCAGCAGCTGGATGGGGACGTCGTTTTTGGCTAGCCGGCCCTCGCCTGGGGTGCTGTCCCTGCGTGTCACTTCGGGCCGCTCGGTGGTATATTCGGCCCCAGAGCCCAGCATGACCAGGCTCGCCCGGGGGGCCAGGGCTTTGGAGGGGAACGCTGTGGGTGCCTCCAGCCCATCTCCGTTGAAGCTGGGGCTGTGGATGGGGGACTGGCCCTGCGGACCAGACAGAAGACAGGGGCTCTCCTGGCTGTGGATGCTGGTGGGAGCCGCCCGCCCCACTGGAATCCCCAGCGTTGTTCCCCACCAGGTCTGCTGGCCTAGACCCTGTGCACCTGCCCCCTCGCTCCTGCTCCAGTTCCCGCACGCAGACAGGCCCTTGACAATGAGTCGCCGGCTCTGTCTGCTAAAACCAGACCCTCAGAGACCCGCGCCCGCACGACCCTGGGTTTCTGGGATCGAGCCTGGAAGGCCCTGGCAGGCGTGCACCTGCTGCTCACCTCCAGCACGGCTTCGGGTGGCTGCGGTGGCGGAGACGACAGTGCCCCGGGCATGGTGTTCTGTTTCTTGAGGCGGCGTTGCAGCTCCACCCGCTCGCGCTCGCGTTCCACGGCGCGCTGGGCCTCGCGCAGTCTCTCCAGGTCGTGCTGGTAGGCCTGGCGCTGGCGCTCGAGCTCGGCGCGATCCTGGTCGAGGCGTGCGCGCAGCTGGCGGGCCTGGTGCTCCCGCTCCTGCAGCTGCGCGCCGGCGTGCTCCAGCTCCTGCCGCTGACGCTCCCGCTCCCGTTCCCAGCGCTGCTGCTCCTGGCGCAGCTGCTGCTGCAGCTTCTCCACGCCCGCCCGCTCCTCCCGCTGCTTCTCGAAGTTACGCTGCCGCTCCTGCTCCAGCAGCAGGTTCCCGCGCGTCGACTGTATCCGCATCTGTTGCTCCCGCTCCTGTAGCGAGGCCCGCTGCACCTCCACGTAGCTGTCCTGCTGGGCGATGACTGCCTGCGGGTTGGGGAAAGAGTAGGGCTGGGGAGAGCTATGCCCACGCCCGCTCGGCAGGGCAGGGCAGGGCAGGGCAGGGCAGGTACAGCCAGTCCCTTCCGGGAGCCCACCGAGTACCTGGAGGCTGAGCAGCAGCTGGGACAGCGTCTGGATGCGCTGGACGAGCTGCAGGGAGGGGAAGAGTCATGGATGTGTCATGGATGTGTCAGGGATGTGGGGCGTGGGCGCCAGGTGCCGCCCCCTGGAAGGCCAAGCCCCCGCCTACCTCTGACTCCAGGACCATGGGCAGTCTGGGAGTAGACTCTGTGTCCGGCGCTTCCACCTGCCAACACGGCAGAGTCAGAACCACCCCCCAAAGCACTCGAAGGGCCAATTCCCGGGAGGCCCTGGGCACTGTGTATGGACCACTCATCCCATCCCCCTCCACACGGGTCACAGCAGAGGTGAGGAGCCTGGCCTGGCTGCTGATCTAACCTGAGCCAACGAGAGGGTGTGGGGCTTGGGTTGTCTGTACAGGCCGCAGGGTCAAGTCCACGCGACAGAGCTGGCCAGAGGTGGCTTCTGAGCCCGGGGGCAGAGGACAGCAGAGGGCCCCTGGCACTGGACACTGGACCCCCCCGCCCCCAGAGGAAAGCCCTGAGCCCCCTTGGGTCTCTGCCATTGGTACTTTGGACATGGTCTCTCCTGCCCACCTCACGGCCTGCAGGATGCTGTGGGCCAAGACATTGCCAGTCACGGCAAGACGTGAATCTGGGTGGTAACCTACCGCCTGTGGGGTATCCTCGGAGCCGCCCAGGCCGTCACCGTCGCCTGGCTTTGGGTCGGGGACGTTGGCAGGGCCCTGCCAGTCTTGTGGCCGGGGGTCGCTGCCCTTCTTGAAACTGCCATCTAAAAAAGGCCCAAAGTCATGGGGTGGGCGTGTGAGGCCAGCTAAGGCATCCAGAACAGCAGAGGGTGCTGCTGCCCGTTATCCTGGGCCGGCAAGCACCTGCAGGGTTCTGGAAGGTTTGTAGAAACCCCACCCAGGAGGACCCTCAGCTTCTGCCAGCAGCCAGGCAGCCTTATGGGGGCTCCCTGGGGCAGGGGGTGGGGTTGGCGGGGGGAGTGGCACCTACTCTTGCTGGGGCTACTGGGGCTATCCTGGCCCCCGGAGCTGTCTGTCCTCCAGGGCAGACCAGCCGAGCCGCCTTCATCGTCCGGGTGGCCGCTGGTGCTGGCCAGGCGTCCACAGACCAGGCTCTGGAGGATCTCGACTGTGGAAGGAGACGGGGAGCCAGAGGTGTGTGTGTGTGTGGGGGGGGTGGGTTTATCCTGTGGTCGGGGCTGGGCTAGCTGCCTCACTCCATGCCCCTGTTCAGGGCGGAGTGTCACCTCAGAAAGAGGAACCCGCCCAGCTCAGCCTCTGATCCAGGGTCGGGTGGGATGTGGGGCCCAGAGAACAGGAGCTGTGAGGGATCCGTGTGGCTGAGGCCTGGGGGGGGGGGGGGGGGGCGCCCCGACTCACTCTCGCTCATGGCCGACCTCAGGATCCGTTCGCCCTGCAGTGTCTCGGACGGGTCCCCGCCACGCAGCAGGAGCCCGAAATGGGTGGCGTCTTCGAAGCCGGCCATCTCGGCCATCTCCAAATAGATGTGTTGCTTCTCGGCCAGGCTCCTGGCAATCAGCTGGTCCTGATGGCTCAGCCGGACTATGTGCCCGGGTGGGGGTGGGGGGAAGGGAACAGTCCACTCAGCCTCCCCACGTGGCACCCAGGCAGGGATCCCCCAGGGGAGGGCAGCCGGGGTGTGTGTGTGGAAGGGGCCCTACCCTCCCTCCCTGCCTTTTCCATGTCATCCCCTGTTTCACATCCCCTCACCTTGGAAGTCCCGGAGTCGGCTGGCACGGGCCTCCAGCACCTTCCTGTCCTCCTCGGCCTCACCGAAAGGTCCCTCCTCCTCATCGGGGCAGCTGTAGGCAAAGCAACAGCCTGTCGCCACATAGGAGCCAGCCGCCAAGAGCCCCTCTGGTTTTTGCAGGGCCTCAGCGTGTGCTTGGAGAGGGGGGTGGGGGGGCGAGGAAGGGATCCCCGTGGGCACGTGTATGTGGCTGGCAGGTGTCAGCGCTCAGGCAGAGGGAAAAACGGCGGAGGCTGGCTTGCTTCCTGGGGTCGTGTTAGCTGGGACCTTCCAGGAGACGGGGTGGGGATCTGCAGGGAGGAGCACCCCCCTACCTGCTCCAGCAGGACTGTCCCCCAAAATGCCAGGTCCTGTTTGGGTCTCTCTCTGGGCCCCCTCCCTCCCTCCTAAGTTGTGCTGGCATCAGCAGAAACCGGAAGCGTATGGGATGAGGGAGTGAGAATACAGAGGGTCCTGGGAAAACAGAAGGCAGGAGGGTGTGTGGGTGGGAGCGGCCTGGTGGGGGGGGGGTGCCGGGGCGGGGGGGCCCCCACACCTCTCCACGGCCCGGCGGATGTGGGCCATCCAGGCGTTGCGGTCTTCCTTGGAGCCGGTGTAAATCTCATACATTTCCGGCCCTTGCAGGGAGGCGCTGATCAGAAACATGGCCTTTTCCTCGTTGGCCACTTCCCGCACGATGAGCTTTTGTAAGGAGATGACCGGGGGTTTGGAGTCCTGCGTGCAGGAGGAGGAGGGTCACAGTGAGGATGGCGGGGCCCACCCTGTGTGTAGGGGAAGGGGGATGGGACAGAGACCACCCCAGGCCATCGCTTGAGCTCCCCGCCCCGCCCCGGCCAAGGCCTGTGAAGATTGGGGCAGTGGCAGGCCAGTTCCAGGGGCTCGGAACTTAACCCACGTGGGTGGCAGGGACTCCAAGCAAGTGCGTGAGCCTGCATCTCATCCCTCCCGCCGCCCCCCCAACGTCTCCCCGCAACCCCCCGCCCAAGGGAGCCGAGCTGAGCTGAGATGCTTAAATCCAAGGTATGTGTTTTTGTAACCCAGTGGTGCCGAACACCTGCCGCCTGCTCTTATTAAAGAGTCTCGTCTCCTCTTCCCAGAGGAGTACCAGAATCTTCCAGAAGATGCCTGGGTGTGTGTGGTGGGGGGACAGAGAGGCGTGGAGCCGCCCCTGCCCTGGCGTTGATGGAGCTTCCTGACACGTACCACTGATGCGAACACGTACTTCTGGTCCTTCTCTTGCAGCAACAGCAACACGTCAGTCAGCAGAACGGCGAGCACGTCTGGGGGGGCGGGATATGGGTGGGTGGGGGTGTCCACGCGGTCGGCGCTTTGCCGGGTGGCCAGCCCCAGGTCCCCCGACCCCATCCCGACGCTCCCTGTTGCACCTGCCAGGCCCCCGCTGATCTCCTCGCCTTGACCCATCCTCCGCGCCCCAGGGGAGGACCAGTCTCCCTCCCACACCTGCCTGACGCCTCCAGCTCCAAGGCCGAGCTGAAGCTGGGACCCTGTCCCGGGGCCACGGCCCTGCGCTCTCATATGCCCCAGAGGCTGGCTTTCTCTTCCAAGCCAAGCCCCCAGGAGGGCCCACCACCCGGCTTGGGGGCGCCTGGAATGTAGAAAGTTTTGAATTCCACCTGGGATGGGCGGGGTGGGGGGGAGGTACATATTTCTGCTCCAATGACAAGGGGACTGGGGCTGCTTTCTGGCCACACCCTTTTAAGATCAGGTATTGAGTGCCACGCTGGGACACCTCTGGGGGCTCAGAGGAGGGAAGGAAACTGGGGGGCGAGTGCTGAGTAGAGCATGGGCTGAGTATAGCAGGGCTCAAGGAGGGGAGCAGGGCGCTGGGGACCACTGGTGGCACTTTCTGTCCACCCTGGGGTCTTTGGGTGGGTGGCTGCCTGCGCAGTGGGGCCATCAGAGTGGAGCCTGTCCGAGGGCAGCCCCCGGGTTTGTGTCCGGAAGGGCACGGGCGCCCCTGGTGTGCACTGCACCCCGTTTCACAGGCCAAGGAAGAAGGGTAGTACCCCAACTGTCCCCAGGGACTAGGCACGTCACCTCCTCCTGATTGCAAGGGGGTCAGGTGGCATCTACCACGCCCCCGAGGCGGTGCCCCCTGCTCCGTGGCGGTGCCCCCTTTCTCCCCGCAGAGGCTGTGGGGTGTGAGAGAAGAGGGGTGCAGGGGGCTGGGGAAGGGGGGTTCCTCCCCTCACCTTTCAGCCGCCCAGACGCCGTCTTCCAGCACAGCATGCCCTCCAGCTGCAGCTGTCGCTGCAACATGTCCTCCTTGCGGAAGGCCAGCCCGTTCTTGAACTTGCCGGAGGACTTGAGCTCCATTCTGCCCGCGATCTCGCGCAGCCGCTGGCCCTTCTCGTGCTGGCTCACGGTGGCGTCCACTTGAGAGATGACGTCTCTGATGATGTTCAGGGCCTGGGTCAAGTCTTCGTGGTCCTCGGTGCCGGCTGCCGTGCACGCGCGTGTGTATACGCAAACACACGGATGGAGACACACAGACACACAGACACACACACAGGGTGAGTGTTTGTCCCTGCCCGGGGCGGGGCTTGGAGGCGGTCCTTCTGGCTATTACATAAGAGCCTAGCCACTCCCCCAGCCCCGCCCCTGCCACCAGAATCTGGGAGATTTTAAGGGATACTCCGGGGGAAAAGGGGATTCTGTTGAAGGCAACTGAAATGTCCTTGAGTGTCATCCCCCCCTCCCCAGCCCCTCCTCCCCAGGCACTCCCCAACAAACATAGCCCCTTAGCCCCTAGCTCATTAGGAAACCACCCCACCCCCCGCCATCACCCTGACTGGGAGTTGGTTTCCCCCCATCCCAAGATCAGGGCTGGCGGGAGGGTCCACTCCCACTGGAGACACAGCAGGTATGCTGGGTACTGCCCTGGCCCCCCCCCCCCCCGAGACTCCACCCGTTGGGGAGCGTGCCCTGTGCCCGTGACCTTGGCCTCCAGCCTGGCCATCTCTGGGCTTGTCCCTTATGGTGCAGGAGCAGGCTTATGGTTTTCTGCGATTTTGATTGATTTGAAAAAGCAGAGAGAGAGAGAGAGAGAGAGAGGCCTCCCATCTGTCGTGTTCACTCCCCAGATGCCTACAACACCACAAGCTCCAGGCTGAAGCCAGGGGCAGCCCCACCAAGAGCCCTACTTGGGGTCTCCTCCGGTGGCGGCAGGGACCCAAGCAGAGGACCCAGCACCCACTGCAGGAGGCAGAGCCAGGGCTGGAACCCAAGGTACCCCGCGGGATGCTGCGCCCCAGCGGCCTGTGCCGGGGGTGTGTGTGCATGCGTGCGTGTGCGTGCCGGCCCTACCTTCCGTGTTCTGAAGGATGCGCTCCACCAGCACCGGGTACTTGGTGAGACGCTGTGTCACCAGCAAGATGCACTCTTGCACACCCAGCCGCCGCACGATGGGTGAGCTGCCCACTTTCTGGGGGGAGGGGGAGAGCAGAGGACGCAGGTAGTCATCTTAGCGGCCACCCTACGGGGGCACGACCCGAAACGGTGACTTTGTTGGTGGGTGGGTGGGGGGCACAGGACCTTCCTTCTTCCCCTTCCTGGGGGCTGTTCTTCTCTGGCTTTTGCGGGGGATGCACCACGGATTCCGGAGAGCTGGGGGCACCTGCTGTTACTTCTGGAACCCTCCAGAGCCAGACTGGGTGGTGCCTCCCGGCCTTGCCACACCTCCCGTGCTGTGGGCCTGCCCCTTGCGGATGGGTCCTGGTGATGGGGGGGGGCGGTGCAGGGACTGACCGCAGGGAGCCGTGTGGGGGTCCTGGGAGCCCGTGGCTGGGCTGTGGTATCCCTCAAAAAGCCCATTTCCCACCCACCCGTGCCCAGGAGCTTCTTGTTTCTGCCACCGGGAGCTTCCGCCCACGGTGACCCACCGTGCCGTACTGCTCATGGGGTGAGCTGTACCCCCCCACCTCCCAGAGGTCCCACTCGTCCTGTGGCTCCACTGTGAGTGGACACACGTTGCTTCCGGGCACAGGAGATCTGGAACCAGCCTGAGGGGGCGGCAGCTGACGGGACCCTAGCCTTGAGCTACTTCCTGGCTACGGGCAGTGTGCGTGGGGTGTGCCTGGTGACCATGTCTGGGTGGCTCTGAGCTTCTGAGTTGCCTCTCCACTCCCATCCCCCACGAAGGTCACCCCACGGACCCCCGAGAGGCTCCTCTGTGAGGCCTCCCCCGACCCTGCTGCCATGTGCTCTGCTGTGGTTCGAAGGAGGGCTTGAGCTCATAGCGGAGTCAACTCTGTTCAAGAAGTGCAGACACAGAGACAGAGAAAGAGAGAGAGAGAGAGAGAGAGAGACAGACAGACAGGGAGAGGAACTCCCCAGTCCCCAACCTGGGGGCGGGGTGGGGGTGTCAAGGATGAGCGAGGGGAGCAGAATGGCGGCTCGAGCTGGGGCCAGGAGCTCCATCTGGGTCTCCCCGGTAGGTGGCAGGGACCCCAGTGCCTGAGTCACCCCCTGCGCCTATGCACTATGGGCTGAGTCTGAACCACTGGGCCACAGGCCTGTTCCTTCTCTCTTTGGGAACGGCTGTGATCCGTCAATCACGGGGGGCAGGGCCCTGCATTTGGACACGCCGGCTCTGTCGGGGAGGGGGTGGGTGTGTGGGCACAGACGAGGGTGATGCCCTGTGTTTGCCTCTTCCGACACATCTGGGGCGAGGAGCCCCTCAACCCTTCACCTCTGGAACCACGAGCGGAAAGAAACCTCTTTTCCTTCTAAGGTTGACTAGCCTGCCTCAGCCGTTCTGTTATAGTCACCGAGGGTTGTCACACAGCTCCAAAGAACTCAGCTGTGAAAATCATACAGCTTGCTAAAAAGGTGGGACTCTCCAGCCCCCCACCCCCGTAGTCCTGAGACACTGCCTCCCCGTGGCAGGTGCGATAGCCGCTTGCTTGGCTCTCACCTTGATCAAGTTCTGGAATTTCTTATTCTGCTGCAGCAGCAGCTTGTAGTGGCTGACTGCGTCGTTGTGGCCGCTGCAGAACACACCGTATTTCTCTTTCATCTTCTCCCCGTTTTCACCTGAAAACTACCACGGGATGGGATGGGATGTCAGTGAAGGGGGGGGGGGAGAGGGAGACGATGATGGGAAAACCCCGCCCAGGAGGCATGGTCCCACTCGCCCCGCCCACCTGCTGCATGAGGAGGTCCCCGATCTTCTGGACGATGTAATTCCGCTCGCTGCCCTCCTCCAGCGCCTCATGGCGGCGCTCCTTGAGGCGGGCCAGGAAGTGGGCGTGCAGATGCAGCAGGTCATCGGCGACCGGGAAGAGGCGGCCGGTGGCCTTGGCGCTGAACTGCAGCTCCTCCTGCAGGGCCCTGGAGTACACTTTCAGCATGATCTTGAGCGTGCGGACGTGATGTGCCTCTGTCTGCATTAGCTCTGCGTGGGGGGTGGGGAGAGGGGGAGGATGGAGGGGGCTCGTGGGGGCTGCTTAGTTCCCGGCTCACCCACCCTCCCTCCCTCCAACCTGCCTGCTCAGGCTGGGCTGGCTTCTAAAAACACACCCCCGCCCTCCCCTCCCCCACTCCACATAGGGCCCTTGTGCCCTTTCTCACTGCCTGGGGTGCCCAGGCCTCCCCTGATGTGCCCCAGTTAAAGCAGCAACAGAGAGAGAGAGAGGGAGAGACAGAGAGAGAGAGAGAGAGGGAGAGCCTCATGAGGCATGCTGGGACAGTGGCATCTGAAGGGAGGCTCCTGCCTCAAGTCCCCAGAGATGTCCCCAGCCTGTGGTGGACAGCACGTGTTGCCACGTATGTCTTGGCCACACCCAGACCCGGGTATGACATAGCAAGATGCGTCCGGTGGTTTGTGGCCCCAAGCCCTCTCCAGCCAGCTGGCTGGTGTCGGCCCCTCGCGAGGCCGGGTGGGGATGGGGGGGCGGGCCAGCCTCCGTGGGACCAGACTCCAGGGAAGGACGTGGGGCTGTGGCTGCCTCACCGTATACCACGTCCTGCCGTTTCACCACCTCTCTCTTCTGCTTCTTGGCGTAGGCTGGCTCCACGGCGAGGCTCCAGGACTCGGCCTCGAACTCGTGAGTGTCCAACTCGATTTCGCCCCTTAGTGAGGCCGTGTAGGGGTCTGAGGGAAGATTTGGGGGGGGGTAAGTGGTGGTTGCTGCCGGGACCGGGCTTGGTGGGGCATCTCCCGCTGACCCACCTCGGACCCTTCCATGGACACGTGGTACCAGGATACGTGCCCCACTGCCCACCACCCCCACAACCCGCCTGGCACTTCCTGGTTACCCATGGGGACCGATGGATGCCCACGGGGGCCGCCCGTACCTTCGACGAAAACGGACTCGGCATTGGTGGACGTGAGCGAGAGAGAGTCGTCGGCTGCCTGTTTGAATCGGACAAAGGCGGAGTCAGCCTCGTCCATCTCTCCTGAGACTGGTCTAAGGGCAAAGGACCAAAAGAAAAAGAAAAAAAAAATCGGCTTTTGCAAGCGGTGGAATTAAAATACATTAACGCAATCACACACAAGTACCCACGTCTCACACACACACACACTGCTCCATCCTACAGACACCCACACCACACTCATGGGTCCACCAGAGAACATTCCAGAACTTTCTAGTTTTCACTATGAGGCTTAACCTGATCACAGATTTCTCTCCTCTCTATTCAGTTCCTTCTAGTTAACTGATGCATGGAAACCACACGCCCTACCCTTTCCTGGGGTTCAGGGTAACGTGTCAGGACATGGAAACAAAAACATTCGCGTGTCTTCCCGATGGGAGCGCCCCCCAAGCCCCCTTCCCCCCTCCTCCCCCTCCGCCTGCGGCTTTGAAATGTCCCTCATTTGTCACCCGGGACCCCCTCCTGTGGTCTGCCTGTGCTGCGGAGGGGGTGGGCCGGGCACGGCCCCCTCCCCTGGGCTTTCTCCTGCTCGGACATGACCCCGCACTGGGTGTGAGCCTGGGTCTTCAACGGCAGCCCCTTGCCCTTCGTGCTGCTGGGGACCAGGTGGCCACAGGGGCGCCGGGAGGACAGGGTTCCGTTTTTATAGGCACGGGGGCAGCCCGTGCCACCTTCTCCACCAGCTCACTAAAAATGTTTCCCAACGTCATGGGTTTCGGTAGCATCCCAAACGCTCCCGAATTCTGCCAATGGCGCAGTGCCGGGGCTGGACACGGCCAGCAGCCCGCCCTGTCTCCCGGCAGCCCCTACAGGGCCACCTGCCTCCCGGGGTGTGTGGCAGGTGTCTTGGGGGGAGGTGTTAATGAATGGCAACTGCACGTATAGGGGACCAACTCTGCCGAATCAAAGTGATCCAAATATTGGGGGGGGGGGTGTCTCCATTCGGGGTGGCTTCTATACAGCCCTCCATCCCCCCAAACCCCTGGCCCAACATCCCACCTGCTGCGCCCCAGGGGGGGACCGGCCTTCCCCTGGCTTACCCGAGGCGCACCGCTGCTGCTGCTGCTGCTGCTGCTCCGGCCGGGCCCGGTGTTGGCTGGGGAGCCCCTCTCTGCGCGACCGTCATGCCGACATTCCTGGACAGGCCCGGGCTGCCCTGGGACAGGAGGCCGGCCCGAGGGCGGTCTTTGAGCGAGGCGGCTACGGAGGCAAAGACGGAGTTGTTGCTCAGAAAGTGGGCCGGGCAGCGCAGGTCACCCGCGCCCAGGCCCCGCTCTGGCCGTAGCACCGACAGGACCCGGGAGGTAAGGAGCTCGCTATCCAAGAACACATTGTCGCCCCACTTCCTGGGGAACGCGCCACAGATGGACAGCTCGGCGCGCCTGGCGCCGTCACCGCTGCTTTTGGAGTGAGCGTTCCCCATGTTTGTGCTCGGAGCCTGGCGGGGGGCACCTGCCGCTGCCACCTCTGCTGCCACCGTGCCAGACGACTGCGCGCGCGGCTTTTATGCCTCGCTGGGATCCTTCTAGAAAACGGAGCTGCCTGCGTCTTCCCCTCGCAGTATTGGCGGAGGCGGCGGGGCTGGAGGGCAGGAAATTGGTCCCCCATTGTGACTGTTTGGCGTGGAGACGCAGCGCGCCTTCTCCTTGGGTCAAACGATAAATAAATTAAAAGGAGAAGAAGAAAAAAAAGCAACGATTTTCTTTGCTGGCTTCCTTGGGCTTGGCGGAGGGGGGTGGCGCCGAGCCGTTTGCTGTCACCGAGAAAAGGCTCCGTGTGCAGGGACAGGCTTGGGGAGTAAAGCTGTAGCAGGGATGGCGGGGTGGCACCAGGGCAGCAAACAGGATGCCATGCTGCCCTTCCCCTCCTGGTCCAGCAGCCCTGCCTGGGGTCCTGCCTTGTTGGGATGGGCCGCTGGCTTCAGTTATTTTCAGGTTATCTTCAAACTGCCCCAGGCGGGGTTGAGCAACGGTGTGCCTCTGTGACAGGTGCGTGGCAACAGGTGCAGCTTGCTGCGTGGGGGTCCGGGTTTCCGTGGACCCACTGCAGTGCCCGAAGCTACTCCGGACCCAGGCTCCCTGCCCTAGTGCCCTGAATTTTGTGGTGCCAAGAACCCGGAGCCATAGCTGAGTTAGAAGGGGTTGTCTGGCATTCTGCTGAAGGCTGCCAACAAGCCAGGGCTGGGGCTAGTGGATCCTAGGCTCCCCCCCATAGGGGGTGGTGAGGGGCCAAGCACCTGGATCATCGTCGGTGGCTTCCCAAGCGTGTGAGCAGGGAACTGGACCGGAAGCGGAGTGGCCGGGGCTCAAGCTGGTAACAGCAGCTGGCATGCGAGAGCGACAAGCAGCTGGTGAACATGCTATGTTGCAACCCCCAGCCCGACTCTGAGCGAGTTCGAGTTCAGGTGGAAACTTGGGGCGGCTGCCACGCACGAGATTCAGGGCCACTGTCACTGGGGTGGGTTATTGTGACTCCAGAAATGACACAGCTCCCACAGAGAGGGTCTGAGAGCCCCTGCCCCGTGTCTAGGCACAGAGACAACCCGGGGGGGGGGGGTCCCTGGTTCCCCAGGGTGGGCACCTTCTGTTGTTGCCAGGCCTTGGGAAGCTCCACCCAGGAAGTCGTGACCTAAGCGTGCAGACGCGGGGCGGGGGCTTAGACGTGGGCTGGGAGGAACCTGCTGGCGTAGGTGACACAAGCAGCTCCTGTGGGTCCAGGGGCCTGCCCCGAGTCAGGCAGATCCTGCTTTAGTCAAATAGCACGCACACCCAAGAGGAAAAAGCTCACCTCAAAACCCCACCTGGGAATTTTGCTCGTCCCAAAGCACTTTAATAAACCAATGAGCACTGGGCAAAAATGAAGCCTGCAGAACTAGAAATTGCATGTATACATGTGGGTATGTATAATTAGAGAGAGAGAGAGAAGAGAGGCTGGCCTGCTTCCTCAACGCCCGCTACAGCCAGAGCTGGAGCGGAAGGAAGCCAGGAGCCAGGGACCCAAGGTCACACTTGCGCAGCACGCTGCAATCAGAAGTGCCGGGGCCCGCAAGTGGGGCTTCCCGCTGTCTCAGGGTGGACAGTCCCCATCCAAGCGTCTTTAAGGGGGCGGGGGGGGGGGAGGCCGTGGGGGTCACTAACGGCGGCTCGGCTGGGGACACTGCATGAGCCACGCCTTCTCTGCTGGTGTTTCTGATGCTTGGGTGGTGGTGGGGTCTCGAGCCGTGCCCCTCCACGGGAAAGTAGCTGACCCATAGCCTCCCTACCAGCGGGCCTTGCCACCCTGTGGCTTTCCTCAAGCAAGGAAAGCTCTGGTTGCGCACCCCTTCCCTGCCTTCCCCAACTCCCCCACCAGCCCTCGTGTGCCCCGTCCGCCTGCTTCTGAGTACACTGAACTTCCACCAATCAGTTTGGTGGGTCTTACCGCAGCCAGTTACAGCAAATCCCAGGGGCCCCTGAGCCACTTGCGGGGCAGCCTGCCAGGCTGGGGCAGCCTCTGCTGGCTGTATGTAGTTTGCTTAAGTCTAAAGGGACAAAGGACACCACAGCGTGGGGTGGGCGGTGTGGCGCATAGCACGTTGAGTCGCTGCTTCACCTGATTTAACTTCCTGCTGATGTGCCTGGCAAGGCAGGCAGCAGGTGTTGGTACCCGTGTGGACCAGGTCAGCTTGGCCCAGCCCTGGGCGCTCTGATGACTGGGAGAGGAGTCAATCAGTAAATGGAAGATGGTTTCTTAAGCACTCAGATGCAGACAGCGCGGGGCCCTGCGCCTGTCCGCTGGTGCACCTGCCCGAGGGAGTGGATGCTGGACACGGTGTGGTCCTATCCTTCCATAATACAGAATATCGATCAGCCAGAGAAAGAATGGGGTGCAGACACGCGCCCCCTGAAGGAAGGCAGACCCGGGACTCCGAATGCTGCCAGTTGCAGGCAATGTGCAGGAGCCGACAGGTGCACCGCAAAAGGAGGCAGCTGGAGGCTCGCCCCGGCCGGGAGTGTTACGGATGGTAACAGCTAATGGCTGTGAAGCTGCTAAACTCTCTCTTTCTCTCTCTCCAGGGAAGGGAAGGGCCCACCCCACAGGTACAGAACAGGATGGCGACCGGTCAGTTCGGTTACCCTTGGCCCTGAGCAATAGCAGGAACGGACACCAGGCCCTCAGCCCCGCGGGTTCCCTGGTGCTGACAGCCAGGGTGGGTCACGCAGGCGCACACGTGGCGCGACAGCCCGTTCTGGCAGCCTCATTAACACCGTCTGTCCTTCCCTGCTGGGAGGGGGCGAGCATCAACCCACAGGCCTTGGTGGTGGGGGCTGCACCTGCTGCGGCCCACTGCGCATGGCCAGCGATGACTGAGTCCTTGGGTACCCCTGCCCCACCCCCCCCCGCGCCCCCCACGTGGGAGAGACCCAGCCTGGGAAGTAACCTGTCCCTTCTCTTGTCCATCTAGGGAGGTTTTGTGTCCTCCGCCAGCTGGCTCTGGAGAGTTCCAGCAAGAACTGGCTGCCCCCGTGGCGAGGGCTCACAAGACAATTAAGACAAGAAAATGGGATGCTGGGCCAAGTCTCTAGTTGGCAGTTCCTGGCTTCTCAGCCGCTGCCCGAGAATAGATTTCGATCGAATGTGAAGACACGGCATTGATTGATTTTTTTTTTCCCCCTGCCCTGCCTCGGTTTGATGTCTCACCCATCTGTCTGTCACATGGGAGCCAGACTGTGTGGGACACGAATAACAGTGTAACGTTTTAACCCGATCCTACTGGTGGCAAAAGACAAATGTTAAGAGACAGGGATAACGGAGGGGTCAGAGTGGCCAGGGGTGGCGTCCTGCACCCCATCCACCCCATCCGGGGAATAAGGGCCCTGTCCTACGTGTCCGCACTTCTCTCCCCGTCGGCTCCCTAAACGACACAGCCGGTGGCTGTGTACTTACAAGCCGCTTAGCTTGTACTAGCTACGACAAGCTATCATGCAGAGATGACGTAGGTTTGCCCGCACGGGGTGGGGGGGTGTGGGGTGTGGGGGTGGTGCTTGGGGTCGGGGCCAAGTCCTTGCTTCAATCCCATCCGTGCCTGACATGCCTGAGCATTTGGGTTCGAGTCCCAGGTCCAATTCCTGACTCTGTTTTCTTCCTGACGCACACACCCTTGGAGACGCAAGAGGGGATTCAAGTCCTTTGGTCCCTGCCATTTGACACGAGGGGGGAGGGGGACGGGGGACCCCTGCTTTGGCTTGGCTCAGTCGTGGGCTTGAGGTGGCAGACACCTAGCAGGGGGAACTAGTGCCTGAGACCGCTCTGCCTTTCAAATACACCAAAGGTCGGCGTTGTGGTGTAGTGGGTAACACCGACACGTGATGTGCTGGCAACTGACAAGGGTGCTGGGTTCAAGTCCCAGCTGTTGCACTTCCAAATTGAACTCTCTGTTACTACGCCTGGGGAGGCAGCAGAGGATGGTCCAGGTCCTGGGGCCTCTGCACCCACACGGGAGACCCAGAGGAGGCACCAGGCTCCTATTTGTGGGGGAGTGAAGCAGCAGACGGAAGATCTCTGTGCCAACCTCTCCCTCAGATTTAAAAAAAAAAAATATATATATATATATATTTAAATATAAAAAAAACTATATCAGAGGAAATACATACGATCTGTACAAACACTTGGGCATTTTACAGACAGGGCACTTGGGCCCCTGTGGATTTTGGTGGCTGTGGAAGATTGAAAACTTCATGGCATGGTGGGTCTTCAGGGTACTAGGCAAAGTGCAAAACCTCACACTTGGGTCTGGCACGGTAGCCTAGTGACTGAAGTCCCTGCCTCGCATGTACCGGGATCCCATAGGGGCACTGTTTCGTGTCCCAGGGGCCCCGCTTCCCATCCAGCTCCCTTGCCTGTGGCCTGGGAAAGCAGTGGAGGACGGCCCAAAGCCTTGGGACCCTGCACCCGCGTGTGGGAGACCAGGAAGAAGCTCCTGGCTCCTGGCTTCAGATTGGCTCAGCTCTGGCTGTTGTGGCCACCTGGGGAGTGAACCAGAGGATGGAAGATCTTTGTCTCTCCTTCTCTCTTTAAATCTGATTTTTGATTAAAAATGAATAAATCAATGTTAAAAAAAAAAATCCCCACACTCCACGGGCCTCTGTCAGACTCCACTATTACAGCGCGCTTGATACAGCTCAGTCACAGAGTTGGTCCTGGGCATGGCATGGCAGGGCAGGCTGTACACGGAATGCTCCAGGGGCAAGGGTCGTTTGTGTCACGGTGATGAGGTGGCCCCCGTGCCCTGGCTTTGATGTTCTCTTATCTACGTGTGACACGCCTCACCGCAACAGGTATGGGGTGGGAACAGCACGTCGCAAAGTCTGGGGAAGCGGAAAATGGCTGGCAGGGGTACAGCCCGGGGTACAGTCACAGGCTGGGAGGAAGGGTCTTGCTCGGATCGCAAGCCGGCTGCCACAGCTCCTGGGGCACAGAGACGGGCTGCGGAGGAGGTGGGGGGGGACAATGGGGGGCAGGACCCGCCACCCCCGCTGGCCTACTGCTGACTCGCTGGCACGCACCTGCCGCTCCACGCACAGGCGGCAGCGGGTCCCGGTTCCCTCAGCGGATTAAAGATTTTTTATTTATTTTTATTGCAAAGGCAGATACACGGAGAGGAGGAGAGACAGGGAGGAAGAGCTTCCATCTGCCGTGGCCACAATGGCTGCAGCTGAGTGGATCTGAAGCCAGGAGCCAGGAACTTCGTCCAGGTCTCCCATGCAGGGGGACGGATGGAAAGCGGGGCTGTCAGGCGCCCGTATGGGATCCCGGTGCGTTCAAGGCAAGGAATTTAGCCACTAGGTCACCGCGCCGGGCCCTCCCTCAGCCGATTTCCACTGCATACTGCGGGGGCAGTGGACACAGCTGGCAGCAGGTGGCGCACAGCCCAACTGCACCATCTCCCAGCTATCTGGTTCACCACCATCCCCTTCTCTCCCTGCAGGGGTTCTTCTGGAACTTTCTTTTCTCTGTGCTAGCATCCCGGTCCCGGGGTTGGACCACCCACACCCGCAGTGTGCTGTCCCTGACCGCTGGCCACACAGCTCAGGAGGCCTCCTGGCTTCCGTCTGACTCAGCCCTGACCGTTGGGGGAGCGGGGGTGGTCACCTGGGGAGGAGCAAACCAGTATGTCTCTTTCTCCAGTAACTGCCTTTCAAATTAATCAATCTTAAAGAAACCCTAAAGGTAAAAAAAAAAAAAAAAAGAATTCATTGGACGAGCCAAGTGACAGAAAAAAAGAGGGAGGGAGGGAGAGAGAGAGACAGAGAGAGATCGCTCACTGACTGGTTCACTTCCCAAACAGCTGTAACAGCTGGCTAGGGCTTGGTCAGGCTGAAGCAAGGAGCTCCATCAGGGTCTCCCATGTGGGATGCAGGAACCCAAGCACTTGGGCCATCCCCCCCCCCCGCCCCTCCCAGGAGTAGCAGCTGGGAGCTGGAGTGGAAGCGGGCGGTGGCCAGAACCTGAACTTGGGGCTTGATGGGGGGACACCAGCGCTCCAGGCGACAGCTTAATGTGCTGTGCCTCAACGGGTGCTCCTTAGGGGAGCTTTCCAACTACAGGACCCACGCGCTCCCATGCCCCCCACTGCAGCTACTGTGGACTCCAGGAACTCAGCCTCCTCCCGTCCCAGGGTGCCCCCCCACCCCGGGGTAAACCCAACCAAAGAACTTCTGCCTTTTACCAACTGTTCCCCCCCCCACGTCGGCTTTGCAAGAATCATCTCTGTGGGTTCCAGAAACTTCTGCTGTGGGACAGGCATTTGAAGTGGCATCCCACGTCCCAGTGCCTGGCTCCTAACTGCTGATGCGTACCCTGGCTAGATGGCGGGGGTCCAGCCCCTTACATCCCTGCCATTCGCATGGGAAACCCAGAGCGCTTCCTGGCTAACTGGCAACGTGCAGGAAGCGCTGTGTTTCCGCCCAGACACTGCCTCGGCCAGGGGAAGAAGGGACGAGCTGGGAGAAGCAGGTGAGGGAGCTGGGCTGTGGCGCTCACATCACTAGGTACAAAAGGACCAAGCACCTGCTGGGCTGCCTCGCAGCGGGAGCTTCTCAGACCCCAGACAGCTGAACTCTCAGAGTGTTTCTCCTCGGTGGTGCAGGTGCAGGCGCAGGGAGAACTCCTGTCTCCAAGGCCCATTCATAAAGGAGACGCTTCTTTAAATTCATTCAGAACGCTACCAGCAGGGTGCTTCTTTAAATACACATCTTAGAGGCTCAGCAAGGCAAATTGCTACAAGTTATCTTGCAAGGAAAAGAAGGAGGAAAAAAAAAAAAAAAAAAGAGCAAAGTGTAACATTCTTAGGCCGGCTCTCGGTGCCCTGGGGGACAATGTGGTTTGGGGGGAGAATGTGGTTTGGGTGACACACACACACACGCACACGCACACGCACACGCCTGGCCAGATAAGCGCTCTGCTGCTAAGGGTTTCTGTGAAAGGACCAAATCCACAGACTCTGTGGGTGTCTGCGTTTTTGTTTTTGGTTCCAGCAGCAGGGAGTCTACTGGGGGGGGGGGTCTTCGGAAAAAGTTCTGGGAAGTTAGGGCTCACAGAAAAAACAAAACAAAACAAAACAAAACTATGCAAACCTTCCAGAATTTTCTTTATCCAACAACAACAACAACACCTTTCGAGTCCATGTTCCATGAAGCTTTGGCACATTCTTGTATATACCGATTTCACATTCAATTTAAAAATCTATAATATTGATTTGAGAGAGAATCTTCTAGCTGCTGGTCCACTTCCCAAATGAGCACAACTGCTAGGGGCTGGAACAGGCGGAAGCCGGGAGTCCAGAACTCTCCATCTCAGTATTCCAGGTCGGTGGCAGGGACTAAAGGACTCGACCAGCAAACCTGTTTCCTCTTAGGTGCATTAACCAGGAGCTGGATTCGAACCGTGGAGCAGCTGGGACTCGAACCAGAGGCCCTAACTGGGGCTTGGGGGGGGGGGTGGCCCAAGCAGCGGTTTAACCTGTTGCATCAGAAGGCCTGGGTCCCATTCACGCCTTTCATGTTGCTAGGGTCTTTGCTCTTTTATGAAGCATTTTAAAAATACTTACTTTGGGGGAGGGGGGGGTCCTGGCATGATGGCTCAATTAGCTAATCCTCCCCTTGCAAGCACCAGGATCCCCTATGACTGCTGGTTCTAATCCCGGCTGCTCCACTTCCCTTCCAGCTTCCTGTCTGTGGCCTGGGAAGGCAGTGGAGGACGGCCCAAAGCCCTTGGGACCCTGCACCTGTGCGAGAGACCCAGATGAGGCTTCTCAGGCATATGTGGATGTCTGGGGAGTGAACCAGTGGATGGGAAAATCCTCTGTGTCTCTGCAGATCTGTCTTTCCAATAAAACTAAATAAATCTTAGAGAAAACAGACCGAGAGCAAGCAAGCGGGAGACATTGTTCATCTTGTGGCTCACTACCCATATGCCTGCAACAGCGAGGACTGGATCAAAGCCGGAAGCCAAGAACTCCAGGTCTTCACGTGGGGCGGCAGAAACCCCAGTGCCTGGGCCATCCATCCCCTGCCGTCTCCCAGGACGCCGTGAGCAGCAAGGCTGGCTAGGGTAGGGGAGAGCTAGGACTGGGACCGGGGCCTCTGCTGAGAAGTGCCGTTTCTGCGGTGCTGTGCCACACGGTTGCTCCTGTCCCTGTTCCAGCACTAGGCGCGCGAGGCCTTTAGCTTCACGCACGAGCAAGTTGGGGGATACCAGTTACGGGGAGGCGGAAGTCATCCCTGCCTTTCTGGCTTCAGATCTGTAAGGCTAAGCTGCTGACCCAAAGGCCTGAGCCAAGGGGGCACAACCACACAGGGCAATGTGGCTAACGAGATGTGACAAGGCAACACAGGATGACAGAGTGCTGCCCCCTTTGCCCCCATCCTTCCATCTTCCAATGGTCATGAAATCAGCTAGCATCAAACTTCCAGAAGTTTCTATTACGGAGGGCATTTCCTGTGGACAGCGACTACATTCAAATACCACCCCAAATCCAACCTAGGCAGCTTCTTGCTTAACTGGGGACCCCCTAATTTTGAAAATCTAAGATCCAGAATGTTCCAAAACTCAAAACCCTGTTGGCATCAAATGACTCCCTCAAGTGGAAAAATTTCATTAGACAGCTGGTCTCATGGGACGGGCACAGTACAGCACAGAAGGACGGCGACCAGCTTGGCGTAGAATGACCCTTTGGGCTAGGGGCACAGAGGGTTTAGGACACACACCCCATCACGCACGTGCCAGTGTTCTGACACCCACAGCCCTGGCTTCGGGGTCAGGTATAGCTGGGGCGGGGGGGGGTCCTGTGCGTTTTATTTGCAATGTGCCTGGAACCCCACCCCACACAGGTCACTCCCGTGACTGGCAAGGACCCCAGTACTTGAGCCATCCACCTGCTGCCTCTCGGAGCGCGTATCAGCAGGGGGTGCTGGATTGGACGTGGGGTGGCCAGTAAGGGGTGGGCCCGCGTGGGGTGCCGCGACACGGTAGGGTGGGCATCCCGGGGGCAGCGTCTTTACTGCTACACCCAAACTTCTCGGGTCTGACGACAGTGTCAGATGGAGAGCTCTGCGGATCACGTGGTCCCTAGGGGGGACTGCTGAGTCACTCATGGAGGCCTGGAAGGAGTCAATGAGATTTCCATCCGGAATAGCAAGGGGACAGTGTGTGTGTGTGTGTGTGTGTGTGTGTGTGTGTGGTGGTGGTGGTGGTGGTGGTGGTGGGGAGAGTCCGTGGCGAGTCCCCTCATGTCTGACCCTAAGGGGCTGAGCAGTTCAAGAAGCAAGATTAGGGACCTGGCGCCGTGGCCTCGCGGCTAAAGTCTTTGCCTTGAACACACCGGGCGTCCCATATGGGTGCCGGTTCTAATCCCGGCGGCTCCACTTCCCATCCAGCTCCCTGCTTGTGGCCTGAGAAAGCAGTCGAGGACGGCCCAAGGCCTTGGGGCCCTGCACCCGTATGGGAGACCTGGAGGAGGTTCCTGGCTCCTGGCTTTGGATCGGCACAGCACCGGCCAATGTGCTCACTTGGGGAGTGAATCATCAGATGGGAGATCTTCCTCTCTGTCTCTCCTCTTCTCTGTATATCTGACTTTGTAAAAACAAAAAATAAATAGATCTTTAAAAAAAAAAAAAAAAAAGCAGCAGCAGCAGCAAGATCTGGGGGACAGAGCTGTGGTGGAGCGGGTTCAGCTATCACCCACGATGCTCTTCAAATCTTTAGAACAGGACCCGTCAGACTGGGGGGGGGGGGGGGGCAGGTGGGGCTGCACGACCAACAGTCCCTGCCCGGGGAGCCCAGGGCTCTGTTAGCCAACAGTCCACACGAGTGCAGAGAACCTAAGGGAGGCTACCCCTTATGGGGGAAGGTTATGGGGTGCCGAGATGAAGAGGAAAGAAAAAGGCAGAGAGGAAGGTGGTGGGCAGGGGCAAAGGGATCAGGGGAATGATGGATCAGAGATGGGAGTTAGAGGGGGCCGTGCTGTGTCACGCACCGCCCTGCATCCTGAGGGGCCACGGCAGAGGTGTGACCATCCCTGCCATCTGCATGCCAGGTAACCAAGGCCCTGAGGATGGGAGCTCAGAGGCAAGACCCGTCCGGTTAGACACAGGGCGGGGTGGGTGGAGACGCCCGGCTTGGGGCAAGCTCTCTGAGGAGAAGTTCAGGAAAAGGTCAAGGAGGAACCGGAAGGAGAACCATTCTCGGGGTACACAAGGCCGGGTGTGTGTGCGGGGGGTGGGCACTGGGGCATGGCTGCGGGACAACCACCTGCTGGGGCTGGATGCTGGAAGATGAGGAGGCAGCAGTGGCAGGCAGAGCCCAGCAGGTGGCAGTGCCGAGCGGCCGCCACCCAGACCAGCGGCCACCCAGACCAGAGACCACCCAGACCCGTGACCACCCAGACCAAAGACCACCCAGACCAGCGGCCACCCAGACCAGAGGCCACCCAGACCAGAGACCACCCAGACCAGAGACTACCCAGACCAGCAACCACCTAGACCAGTGGCCACCCAGACCAGCGGCCACCCAGACCAGAGACCACCCAGACCAGCGACCACCCAGACCAGCAGCCACCCAGACCAGAGACCCCCCCAGACCAGCGGCCACCCAGACCAGCGACCACCCAGACCAGCGACCACCCAGACCAGAGACCCCCCAGACCAGCGATCTGACACATCCCACCTCCCCCCCCCCTCCCCGTGGCATGTTTGTTCCAAGGGCAGCGACTTAGGAATTCTGAAGGACTAAATACAGCCCCCTACCCTCAAGTTTGTGAATTTCCAGAGGTGAAAGGCGTAGATGGTGGTGTGGAATGGAATCAAACGCTATGGGATATACAAGTAAGTCATATAAAACAAACTGAACAGAGGGGGGTCACTGCTGTGGGTTAGCGTGCTGAGCCTCTGCCCACAAGCGCTAGCAGTCCGAATGAGTGCCGGTTCGAGTCCCGGCTGCTGCACTTCCCCCATCCAGCTCCCTACTTGTGGCCTGGGGAAGCAGCGGGGCACAGCTCAAGTCCTTGGGACCCTGCACCCGTGTGGGAGACCCGGAAGAAGCTCCTGGCTCCCGGCTTCAGATCAGCTCAGTTCTGGCCACTGGGTCTGGAAGATCTTTCAGTCTCTCCTCTCTGCAAATCTGCCTTTCCAATATAAATAAGCAAGACACACAACCAATCTGGGAGAAGGTGAGCTGACAGGCAAGTGGGGGGGGCAAGTATGTGTGGGGTCCTAGCCACGCGGGCTGTGCAGCCTGCAGCCCCCAGGCCGTGTCGGAGCGTGGCCTGCAGGGACCAGCAGCATACAGGAAATTCCGCTCTTCAGGGGAAGGCCGTGGGGCCCCGCACCACAAGGCTGGCACGGTGTTGAACCAAGGACTTCAGGCATGCGGCTCTTAAAAATAACTGCTGACTTAAAAAAATAATAATAATGACTTGTTTGTTTACTTTTCGAAAGTCAGAGGGGAGATAAACACAGACACACACACAGAATCTTCCAACCGCTGGTCCATTGCCCCGGCTGGCCACAGAGACCAGAGCTGGGCTGGGCTGAAGTTGAGCATTTCTGCTGGGTTTCCCAGGCAGGTGGCAGATGCAGGGGAGCCCAAATCCCTGGGTTTTCTTGTTCCTTTTCTTTCTCTTTTTTTCTTCCCCTGTTCCACCCAAGACAGGCCATGGGCAGAGAGAGTTGGATCAGAAGTGGAGCAGCTGGGACCCAAACTGGAGCCCATATAGGATGGCAACATCACAGCTGGGCCTTTGCCTATCACAATGCCAGTCTCCCGGGGCACTCTTTTTTTTTTTTTTAAATGCTGATTCACTCCCCAGGTGGCCGCAACTGCTGCAGCTGTGCTGATCCGCAGCCAGGAGCCAAGAGCCTCTTCCGGGTCTCCCACACGCGGGTGCAGGGTCCCAAGGCTTTGAGGCTGTCCTCCATTGCTTTCCCAGGCCACAGGCAGGGAGCTGGATGGGAAGTGGAGCAGCTGGGACTCAATCCGATGCCCATATGGGATTCTGGTGGTTGCAAAGAGAGGATTTAGCCACTAGGGTACTGTGCTGGGCCCACTGGCTGTGGTTTTGACAGCTGGCTCCCTCCAAGCTGCCGGGGAAGGGGTGTCCCTCCATGGCTCCATGCCCCGCCACGGTGCCCACCTTCCCGCAGGAGCCATTCCTTGTGCCCACAGCATGGACAGATCAACTGTGCTCACCAAGCAAACTGCTACAGGGGCCAGGGCTTACAAAGGTTCATGGATGGCAGTGGGCATTGGGCTCCATGATTATAATACTTCCCAGGCACCAGTTCTAATCCCGGCTGCTCCACTTCCCATCCAACTCCCTGCCTGTGGCCTGGGAAAGCAGTCGAGGACGGCCCAAAGCCTTGGGACCCCGCACCCGTGTGGGAGACCCGGAAGAGCTCCTGGCTTCAGAGCGGAGCAGCTCCAGCCACTGTGGTCGCTTGGGGAGTGAATCATTGGACGGAAGATCTTCCTCTCTGTCTCTCCTCCTCTCTGTACATCTGACTTTGCAATACAAATAAATGTCTCCCCTCCACACCAACTTTCTGAGTGACCCTCATATGCTCCTGGTAGGTTCAGATGCTAATTTGTTCCAGGTCCCACACCCCCAAAACTGTCCCACCCAGGCCTCATCACCTGCCCAGGATGGGGGGCGGGGTCATGACTCTCAAACAACTGGACCAGTTTGTAGTGACTTGGCCCAAAGACATCTGAATGAAAACAACTGAATCAGGAAAGGATTAGGGTGGGTGTAGCTGATGATAACGATGGTGATGATGAGGATGATGGTGATGATGGAGACTGAGCAAAGACTCCTGTCATGCGGAAACTGGGATGGTATAAAGGCTGGGTGGTTGGAAAGGCAGGCCAGTCTGGGTCACTCTTATCCTTCCGGGGCAGGAGAGAAGGGCGGGCCAGGGGCCCAGCAGAGCTGTTCGAAGGCCAGAAAGAAACCTGTTTGCCTTGGATGGGCTGGCAAAGGATTTAAGGGCATTGGATAACGACCAATGAAATGGGGTCGGGGTGAACCTCCTCCACGGGTGGTGAGGGGTCATCACACAGTTCTGAGCTGGGGTCCAGGCCGACCACCCCTTCCGCCTTCACATCTGTTCGCTGCGTTCCAAGGGCATGTGCAAGGAGGGCCCACCCACGGCGAGAGGCACCTGCTGAGGTTGGGAGCCGGGATGAGGGCTTCCTGTCTGGATGAGGGCTTCCTGTCTGGATGAGGGCTTCCTGTCTGGATGAGGGCTTCCTGTCTCTTCCTAGATTCCTCTACTTTCAACACTCCTTGGAGCGAGTCAGCCACTAAAGCTTTACTGGAAACACAGGCAGCCACGTGCCCCGGGGTTTACTGCGGCGAGTTGTGGCTGCGCGCTGGGTCGTGGCATGGTTCCAGCAGGAGCTGTGTGACCGAGCTGGACTCCTGACCCCATGGCACTGAACTGGTTTGCCCGGGTGAGGCCACCCAGGTCGGGCACGCCCACCCGCGGCTTTCCCCTGGACCAGCAGGAGTTTTGAATTCCTGGGTTCTGAGATGGCCAAGGCCCACAGCAGTCGGGCGGCAAACGGGGCAGGTCCTGGGGCACCTCTAGGTGGTGCCCTGGCAGGGACCTGGCCCCTCACCCCAGGGAAATTCCAGCGCATAATATCAGCATCCCTTTAAGAACTAGCGTTTGTGTGAACTTGGAATGCGTGGTAATAACATGCTCTCCAGTCAAGGTCAAGGTGTGGGCCGGGCGCAGGGGTAAGGAGATGGCGCCGAGGGCTTTCTCTGGA
Source organism: Ochotona curzoniae (assembly GCF_017591425.1). Classification (NCBI taxonomy): domain Eukaryota; kingdom Metazoa; phylum Chordata; class Mammalia; order Lagomorpha; family Ochotonidae; genus Ochotona; species Ochotona curzoniae. The sequence goes on along the minus strand of NW_024466491.1, from coordinate 189,845 downwards.
TAAAGCTGGCATGGGAACACACAGGGTCGGCTGCACGTGTGACGGTCAGGTGCCTGTGGCTAGGAGGAGCTTCAGCTCATGGGACATCGTCCAAGTTTTTTTTTTTCAAAGGCACGTGTTAAGATGCATGTCCTGGGGCCCTGCGCAGTAGCCTAGTGGCTAAAGTCCTCGCCTTGCACGTGCTGGATCCAATATAGCCACTGGTTCTAATCCCGGCAGCTGGGAATTCGATCCTAACCTCCTTCCCTGTCCTCACGTTTCATTTTTTTTTTAATTTTTTAAGACTTCTTTTAGTTTCATTGCAAAGTCAGATACACAGAGGGAGAAGAGATAGAGAGGAAGATCTTCTGTCTGATGATTTACTCCCCGGTGCTGCGGCTGTCTGAAGCCAGGAGCCAGGAGCCTCCTCCAGGTCTCCCATGAGGGTGCAAGGTCCCAAGGCTTTGGGCTGTCCTCCCACTGCTTTCCCAGGCCACAGGCAGGGAGCTGGATGTGAAGTGGAGCAGCTGGGATATGAAGTGGTGACCATATGGGATCCCGGCAGTGCAAGGCGAGGACTTTTAGCCACCAGGCTACTGCGCAGGGCCCAGAAAGACATTTTTGAAAATGCCTCCTTTAAGAAAAGAGCCGAGTGGTAGGGCCAGAAGGGCCTGGCCTGCAGCAGCAACATCCCGTAGCAGTGCAGGTTCAAGTCCTGGCTGCTCTTCTTCCAATCCGGTTCTTTGCTAACGCATCTGGACAATCAGCCAAACACGGCGGCCCAAGCCCTTGGGGACCCCCCACGTCCCTCTCTCCTGGTTCTGGTCTCACCCCGTTGCGGTCATCAGAGGAGCGAATCAGAGCATGGAAGATCGGTGCTTCTCAGCCCTTCCGATCAAGAACAGGACCAAACAAGAGCCGTGTCGCGCCCGCTGCAGGCCCCGTCCCACGCAACAGGCGTCGTTGGCAGCGACCCATGCGACGGATGAAGAGACTACGGAACCTGCCCTGAACGCTGAGGCTGGCCGAGGACGGCTGCCGGAGGTTGGCACCACACAGCACGCTGAGGGATGAGGGAGGCAAATGCAGATGGGGTGGTCATCCTCACCCCAGGACCCTGGCTTGGTCTACCTGCCCGGTTCCCATCCACGAATGAGGCTGCGCGTGCACAGCTCTCGTGGGGCCGGGCGTGCATGGCTCTCGGGGGGTCACAGTGTGGAAGTCCGGAGGGAGAGGGAAGGCTGTCACTCTGCCTAGCAGAGGAGCCACATGCTGGACACAAAAGGGACCTCAGCCCAGGCTCCCACGTCCCGCTTGCTGATGCCTGCGTCGGGGGAGGTGGATGGCGCGGGTGAACGTGCAGGGACAGACACGGCCGCGGGCTTCCCACACCCCCGCGGGCGTCACACTGTTTGGGCTGCGTGTCACTCGGTACCCACCCCTCCCTGACCAGCAGACGCTGGGAGGAGGATGTTGGCGGGGGGGGAGGGAGGTCACGCAGTGGGCTAAGCTGCTGCCCGCGACGCTGGCATCCCCTCTGAGTGCCAGACCAAGTCCTGGCTGCTTCACTTCCGATCCAGTTCCCTGCTAAAGGCACCTGGGAAGGCTAGGTGGTGGCTAGGGTGCTTGGGTCCCCCTTGTCATCCACATGGCAGAGCTAGCTGGAGCTCCCGGCTCCTGACCGCAGCCTGGCCCAGCGACGGCTGTTGTGAGGCCTTGGGGTCAGATAAAAGGTCTCTGTGTCTCTTCATTTCTCTCTGAATTTCTGTATTTCAAATAAATGCATCTTTTTTTTAAAAAAAAAAGGGGGGTGGCAGCAGGATGGCTCAATTGGCAAATCCTCCCCTTACAAGCACCGGGACCCCCTATGAATGTTGGTTCATGTCTTGCTTGTCCCACTTCCCATCCAGCTCCCTGCTTGTGGCCTGGGAAAGCAGTGGAGGACGGCCCAAAGCCTTGGGACCCTGCACCTGCGTGGGAGACCCGGAAGAGGCTCCTGGCTCCTGATCTGCTCAGCTTTGGCCACTGCGGTCACTTGGGGAGTGAACTGGTGGATAGAGGATCTTTTTCTCTCTCTTTTTCTTCTGTAAAGATTATTTTTATTGGAAAGCCAGATTTACAGAGAGAAGGAGACACAGAGAGGAAGATCCTCCATCTGCTGGTTCACTCCCCAAGTGGCCATAATGGCTGGAGCTGAGCTGATCCGAAGCCAGGAGCCAGGAGCCTCCCCTGGGTCTCCCACGCGGGTGCAGGGTCCCAAGGCTTTGGGCCGTCCTCCACTGCTTTCCCAAGCCACAAGCAGGGAGCTGGATGGGAAGTGGAGCAGCTGGGATTAGAACCAGCACTTACATGGAATAATGGCGCATGTAAGGCGAGAACTTTAGCCACTAGGCTACCGCGCTAGGCCCCCCAGATGGAAGATCTTTCTATCTTACCTTCTCTGTGTAAATCTGCCTTTCCAATAAAAATAAATAAACATTTAAAAAAAAAAGAGGCCAAAAGAAGGCAAAACGCAAAGCCAGACAGACATTGAGATGGAGTGATAGGGCTCCTATCAGCTCCCCAGTGCAGGGGCAAAGTCCACAGAGGGGGCCCAAGCTGGAGTCCCAGTGCAATGAGTCAGGTCACGGCCCCACATGCCCTGGAGTGGCCGGCGGAGAGCTTTCCCTCTCTCCCGGGCCAGCAACCTGAGCCCTGGCACCGGTACCCCAAAGCACATCTCAACGCTGCCCTGTAGGAAGATGCTGTTGAGAGACCCGGGTGAGGACAGAGAGGAGGCTTCCCTGTCCCCAGCCCACAAAGCCCTCGGCGGGGGCACACGGCAGCTTCAGAGAGCGCCCGTGCCACCCGCTGAATTCCACCTGCAACTACGTACGGGCCTTGGTACTCACTGTCCTGCCCCCCGCCCCCTGCACCTGCTTGCTAGGAGCAAGGGCGGAGGCTCCGCCCACCCATCCACCTGACCGGGCTGCACCCGCGTCCCCTGCCTCCCTAGCTCTCCCCTCGTTCTCCCCACCCCACCCCGGCCGAGGGGGTGAGGTGGGGTGGGGAGGGGAAGTCCTCTCCTCTCCTCCCCTGCAGCTCAAATTGACAGGCAGCTCCTCCTCCCCACCCCCTTCTCTAAGTTTTGACCTTGGCTCCTTGGCCACGCCCCCTACACACCCGGGACACTTCACATTCCGGTCCCTCCTTGTGCTTTCATTTCCCAGTGCGTGGAGCTGTGGGTTCATTACCAACAAGTTTTCATCACCACCCCACCCCGCAAAAGCCAGCTTGCGCCCCTCGGCTGCCAGTCCATCCCCACTGCCTCTGTCCACCTGCCATGGGTACCCGTAACTCTCCTTCAGACTCCAGGGACTTGCCGAATCTGGACATTAAACAGAGACAGCCCTTTTGGCCCCCTACGCGGTAGCCTAGTGACTAAAGTCCTCGCCTTGAATGCGCCCGGGATCCCATATGGACATCACAAGGCCAGGACTAATGCCAGCAGCCCTGCTTCCCATCCAGCTCCCTGCCTGTGGCCTGGGAAAGCAGCGGAGGACGGTCCAAAGCCTTGGGACCCTGCACCCGCGTGGGAGACCTGGAGGAAGGTCCTGGCTCCTGGCTTCAGATCAGCTCAGCTCTGGCCATTATGGCCACTTGGGGAGTGAATCAGCGGATGGAGGATCTTCCTCTCTGTCTCTCTAATAAAAATTAAAATAAATGTTAAAAAAAAAAAAAGAAAGAAAGAGCCCTTTTGGGGTCGGCTTCTTTCACAAAGCATAATCGAATCTGACCCACACATCAAAACTGCATTCCTTTTGGGGCTGAACAACAGCTGAGAGGCAGAGAGAGAGAGAGAGAGACAGAGAGAGAGAGATATCATTCATTCCCTAAATGACTGTGACAGCCATGGCTGGGCCAGGCCAACCCTGGGGGCCTGGGGCTCCATCTGGGCCTCCCCTGTGGGTGCCACCTTCTGCTCCCTTGCTAGGGGGGGCATCAGCAGGATGCTGGACTGCAAGTGGAGTAGCTGGGACTTGAACCAAGAGCTCCCCCATGGAATGCCTGACATTGCAGGTGGCGACTCAGCCGGCTGCTGCCACAATGCTGGGTCCCCCTCCCTAGAGGGGGTCAGAGGGTGTCGGCAAACATTGTGGCTGCCAACCTGTTGTGGGGGATCGGTCTGACTTCCAAGCGGGACACCTTGACCGCGAGCCAAGTACACTCGGCCGACCCCCCGCTGCGCTCATTGCTGGCTGTCTCGCGCGCGCACATTTATGACTTGGGAACAATTCCCACCTACTTCCAGCGGATGCTAGCCCCACGCCACGGCGCACAATTTCACATGCTAACTCAGGTTTTTACACTTCCAAGCGGCCACAACCACCACCAGCGTCCGTGGGGCCTCGGGGTTCCATCAAGGGGTGGGGAGAGCGCGGTCAGCCGTGTCCACCACCAACCACCCCCTGGCAGCCGCTGGCTCCCTGGTTGTCCAAGGACGCGCCCACTCCTTCCTTCCCTTGTCACCTGGCTTGTCTCTGCCCATTCCAGCCGGGTTGGGGACTCCCGCTGGGGGGGGTGGGGGTGGGGAAACCAGGTATTATTCTCCCCCCAAAACTCAACCTCACTAAGCAGATGTGAGCTACGCAGCCACTCTGCCAAAAATGAGAAGTCTTTATATGCCGGGCTAATGCAGGATAGTTGGTCCCTGTCCCTCTGTCCCATCTTCCTTTAACTTTCAGATTCCACTCCTGGAAATCCACCCATAGGGACGACACTCAGGACCAGCACTGTGGCATAGCACGTTGAGCTTGCAGTGTGAGCACCGTATCTTAAAAGTGCTGGTTTGAGTCCGGGCAGCTCCACTTCCTGTCCAACTCCCTGTTTTGAACCTGGGAAAGCAGTGGAGGATGGCCCAAGGGCTTTGGGCCCCTGCATTCGCATGGGAGACCAGGAAGAAGAAGCTCCTGGCTTCAGCTTGGCCTCATTCCAATTGAAGAAACCAGTTGGGGGTGGGGGGAACAAATCTTGCCCCCCCCCCAAGTCCTCTGTGTGTTTCCTTTTGTAACTCTTTGACATTCTGCCTTTCAGACACACAAATAATATTAAAGAAATAACATTGTCTAATTAGCTATTGGCACAACAGTGCCTAACTGAAAAATATGAGAAGGGTATGCTTCAGAGTAATTCAATTACGCCTCAATAAAGCTGTTATCTTTTTTAAAAATTGGGGGGGGGGGAACAGAAGTTTAAAATGTAACCATCCACAAAGTATTCAGAGTATAGTGAAACCTGTCGAATGTATTTATTTTGAAAGATAAGGTCTTCAGCCTTCCTGACCATTTGCTACTTTGTAGCCCCAAGGGCCCATTATCTCATGAAAACTGCACACGGGAGCTGGGAGGCTATGCTATGCCACCGGAGTTCACACACAGCCTCAAGGGAGAGCCAAAAAAAAAAAAAAAGTGAACCAGTTTGTAGAATTTCCTCTGGACTCCGAGGTCGTAAACATTTCCCTCCCCCCCCCCCCAAAAAAAAACCTCCACCCAGGACCACATTCCTGTTTCCACATTCCTCCAGGGTGCTTTGCACCTGAAGAGAGAGTTCTCAAAACACAGCCATTCTGCAACAACCTGGGGGCGGGGTGGGAGGGGACCGGGAAAGCCATCATGGGGGGTTGGACTTTACACCCAGGGGTCTTTCGGCTTCACACGTGGCAGGGTGGAAATATTTCCCAAAGGAGAAAGGCGGCGGGGTGTCCCCCCCCTTGCCCCCACCCCCCCGCTAGCAGATGTGACAAGCAAGGAGACCCCGGGCCACGCGGGACGGCAGCTATGTCAGACACGCAGTTGGTAAACAACAAGAGAGGCACCCCCAGGAACACAGCCCGTGTCCCCAGGCAAGACAACGGCAGAGGCGGGCCGCAGCCCTAATGCTGTTATGTGACAAGAATTAAAATTACACCCCAGCTATGCTGCCGGCCCCACTTCCAAGGGCATTTGCAAGTCAGTCTGAGAGGAACCACCATCCATTAATAGATAAATCATTGTTCTATTTCTCTAACTTCCAATGTTTAAACAACAACAACAACAACAAAAGCATGCTATAGACACCAACACCAAATGACACCAAAGATAAAAATTGTAGAATGCCTTCCAGGGCTTTGCTTTTAGCAGTTCCGATTAAATATATATATATTTTTCCCTCCCCTTCCAGCAGCACAAGGTCTCATCAGCTCCTAGACGCCCCCTGATTGGCTTGCAAGCGACAACTCGCACCCCCAGGACCCTGGGTAGCACTCAAACGCGCACACCACCTTTCGGATTATATAACACCTGTTGGTCCTTTGCCCAGTTCACCTCCCATCCCTCTTCCCTGCCCCCCACCTGGGGAAGAGAGGTGACGGCTGGTGGCCGCAATCTTTATTGCCATTTCAAAGATGGGGTTCGGGCAGGTTAGCCACACCTCGTGCCCTGCCCACCCACCCACCCCCGTCCACTCTTTGGAGGGTTGGGGAGTTCATGTCCCCCCCACCCCCCCATCAGCCTGAGCCAGCGCTTGGCTGGTCCAAAGCATTGTGAAAGAGAAATAAAATGAGCTTTCCCAGCGACCGACCTGGCTGGGTTGCTGGGAAAAACAAGGCCTAGGGAGGAAGGAATTAAAAAAAAAAAAAACAACCCAGCAGCACGACCCAAAGTTGAAAGTTGTCTTTTTGCTTCCGTGATCCCAGCTTTTCACCTTTCCCACAACAACAGCGGCAACAGGTAAAAGGTAAGCAGAGAGAGAGAGAGGCCGCTCCCAGCCCACTGCACGCACGCACGGACGCAGGGGGACCTGGGTGCTGCACCTGCCGGCTCCCCCAGGCCCCAGGACGGTGCACCCACACATCTCCCTGAGGTGGGGTGGGGTGGGAGCCAGAACACCTGCTGCTCCACCCCGGGAGCCCCAAAGTGTGCCAAGTACTGAGTGCTTAGGATGCGTCTTCCTGCACCCCTCTGCTCATGCCCGGGGCGCCCCTTAAAAAAAAAAAAAAGAAATTCAAAGAAGAGGGGGTGAGGTTGCTGCTGCCCGGGGCTGGGGTGGGGTGAGGAGGAGGAGGAGAAGGAGGGTGCACGGTCCCCCAAGGCCAGAGCTGCTGGGCCAGGTTGCCGCAGGCCTCACCGGCATCTCCCGGGGGTGCTGGAGGGGAAAGCGGGGTGCAGCGTCCTGGGGTCCCAGCGCGCCCCCCCAGACCCCATGCACCTGCCGGGGCCCGGCTGTCTCCCCCCACCACGACACCCCCTCATCCCCGAGCGACGCCCCGCCGCCCTCACCTCAGCCCGCTCGGGTCCCCCGCAGGCCGCTCCCCGCTTCGCTTTCCTCCGCCCGTTCCCGGGACCTCGGCCGCCGCCACCACAGCCGCCGCCTCAACCCGCAGACGCTGCCCGAGCCCGGCTAGCCGGAAGCGGGAGGCCGCGCGCGCACCAGGGCGCGTGCGCGGCTCCGCCTCCCCGGGGCCGTGAGGACCCGAAGAAGGGCGTGGCTGCCAGGACTTGGGCGGAGTCTCGAGAGGGGGGCGTGCCCAGGGAGGTGGGCGGGGGCATCTGGTGGCAGCAGGGCTGGGAGATCCCGGGTGGGCGACAGTGAGGTTGTGGGGACCCTGGGGAAGAGGGGGGATCGGTATATTTTAGGGGGCGTGTGTGATTTGCAGCGTTGGGGAGTTTGAGGGTCCTGTACAGTGGGAGGGCGAAGGAATGTGTCCTATACCCCACAGGTGTTCGCAGGTACCAGCAAAGACCCCAACACACAGCAGACACCCAGGCCCATCAAAGACCCCTACACGGAAGTTTTTCAGTTCCCCGCCAGGCTTGGATTCTCTCCACCCCAATGCTGTCGGATACCTGCAGCAGGTTTCTGAAAAACATAAATATTTTCCACTCCCGCCCAAGCTACTGCCCGATGGCTTGGGAGGGGAGCCGGCAACCCCTTCTGAAAGCTGCTGGGATACTGGGAGCCATGCGGGACCCCACAGGTAAGGAGGGCAACGGGGGGCTGCAGCCAGGAGATGGGAGCTGAGGTCAAGGAGATCTCCCCAAAGCCCAAGCTCTTCAAAACACACACATTGAATGTTGGGGAGATCCAGCAGCTGCAGTCCTGCGTCCCCCCCACCCCCAGAATGCCCAGCCTTCACTTTCTCTCTGATATTCCCAGCCAAGAGAAGGACACCTAGTGAAGGAGCTGGGAGTTCTAGAAATACTTGTATTTGCAGTGATGGCTCAATTGGCTAATCCTCCCCTTGCATGTGCCAGGATCCCATGTGGGCACCAGTTCGAGTCCCGGCTGCTCCACTTCCCATCCAGCTCCCTGCTTGTGGCCTGGAAAAGCAGTCAAGGATGGCCCAAAGCCTTGGGACCCTGCACCTACGTGGGAGACGCAGAAGAAGCTCCTGGCACCTGGCCTTCAGATAGGCTCAGCTCCAGGCCGTTGTGGCCGCTTGGGGAGTGAACCAGCAGACCAAAGATCTTCTCTGTCTCTCCTCTCTGCAAATCTGCCTTTCAAATGAAAATAATTATGAAAAAACAAAAAGGAGACTGCCAATCATTCTGTTGACGGTGGGGCTGGGACCTGCTAGGACCTAAGGAAACACAGATGTCCTTAAAACCTGGCACACTCCACAATCGGGGGCTAGTGCTGTATGGTGTAAGGTGGAGGATATTGAATGAGACCTCTGATCGCGGTGGCATGCCCTCTCTAGACGATGACAAATGCCCTTCAGGTTCTGGGATGACAGTGGCTGGCCCACAGATCCTGACCAGCCTCATGCTGGCTTCTTGTGGCAGGTGCACCTGGGCCTGGTGTGAAGGGTGAGAGATGAAAGCTGGCAGAAAGGGGGCTTCCGGGGGGTGGTCAGGCCTCGCCCCCAGGGAGTGTGGGGTCTGGAGTCCTGGCGGGCTGAGCGCAGGGAAGACAATGGAGTCAGACCCCGAGGGGTCAAGGTCACGGCAATGGGGACGGTGCGTGGGGAAGGTACCACAGCCTGGCCCTGGCGCCTGACTCCTTCTCCGTCAGGGTAACTTAAGTGCCAGCCCATTTCCTGCAGCAGACAGAGGGTGGTGTGTGGTTCTGAACACCCGGGGTGGAGCCTGTGCGGGCTGTGGGGGGTGGCACGCAGGTGCCCTCGTGGCAGAGCTGCTACTGCCTCCCCCTGGCCATGATACCGTGAGGTTCGCTTAAGCTGCCGTTGACCGTGTGCGCCAGGCTCCTCCTTTGTCCTATTTTTTAAAGGACTTATTTTCATGGGAAAGGCAGATTTGCAGAGAGGACAGACAGAGAAAGATCTTCCATCCACTGGTTTACTCCTCAAGTGGCCACAACAGCCTGGAGCTGAGCCGATCTGAAGCCAGGAGCCTCTTCTGGGTCTCCCACGCAGGTGCAGGGTCCTAAGGCTTCGGGTCGTCCTCCACTGCTTTCCCGGGCCACAGGCAGGGAGCTGGATGGGAAGTGGAGCAGCCGAGACAAGAACGGATGCCCGCTGGGGATCCTGGCACTTGCAGGTGGAGGCTTAGCATGCTACGCCACAGCATCAGCCCTTAAAGTTTTCTTTTCATTTCACTTTTTCCTCAAACTCTCATGAGCAGGTGTGGCTGTCCGCCAACAAAGCAAAGCTGTACTTGTTAAAGAGCTTGAAGCGTGAATTGCGCATGCATCACAAATTATGCTTGCAGGTTTTATATATACTTACATATACGTACATATGTCTGCATATTAAAGTCTCACTTTGTTAGGATCCACCATGACTGACGACCACCTGCTATTTGCATCTGCTCCCTCCCCGCTCCCTGCAGAAATGCCAACATCCTGGTGCCAGTGGCTCCAGGTAGTGCACCCACAGGCTCACAGTTGCAACGCTTGCTCCCCGAGGTGCCAGTCTTGCCGACCCATGATCGCCAGCACCGTCTGCTCCCCCACAATGCTTCCAAAGACGGAATGCAGGATTCTGAGCCCCAGTGGTGACCTGTCCCCTGTGTACTCCGGGATGTCTCAACCCTAGGACCTTTTCCTGCCCAGGAATCCTTGCCACCTTCCTCCCTGCCCCCTTGTCAACCAGGGCAACTTCCCAGGTGAAGCAGCTACCAGACTGTGAGAGCAGAGCCTCGTGCACCTGTTACCTGCTCCAGCCCCGGATGATGGGTGATGTTCGCAAGAGGGTGCCATGGGACCAAGACAAGCAAGCAGCAGGCAGCGACCGCTGGGGACTCACCAGAGCCCAGGAAGGGCTTGCCGCACAGTGGGCAGCTCGAGTGGCTCAGGAAGGTCCCTGGCACCAATTGGTGCCCGCTGACACACTCGCGCCTCTCCCGGCTGCCGTCCTGGCTTTTGTCCTTTGGTGGCACCATGCTCTTACCCTGTGTTGTGGCAGAGCTGGGTGTCAGGATGCCTTTTTTTCTGCACTGCCCCCCCCCCCCCGGGGTGGGAGATGGTGGTGCTGGTGTTGGGTTGGAGGGGTGGGGGACATCTCTGGGGAAGATGGAGGGAACCTCACTCCCTGCCGAGCCCCTCTTCCAGCTCCCCCTTCGCCCACCTTCTCCTTCTGTCTGGTGACTCGGCTGCGCAGTGAGCTCAGGCTGCGTTTCACTTTGGTACCCCTGTCATTCTTCTCGTTCTTGTTGGGGCTATCCTCGCTCCTGGGGGGGCGGGGAGGGGGCAGGAAAAGGGGAAGGGGTGAACAGCTCAAGGGGGAGGATGCGGGGGGGGGGGGCCCTGATGAGATTAGATAACCCTGTGGCTTGACTTATACCTGCAGCCCGCCCGCCCGTCTCCCTCGGGTGCCCTTCTAATCCTGCTTACCTCTCATTCATTCATTCCACCAACGTCCAACGGACCCTGGGCTGGTGGGCCCTCGACAGGACTGGCCTGGCTTAGAAATTCTCTCTCTGGTGGCCGCATCTGTTTCCTCCTTAGCCTTGACATCCCCGGTTCCCCTAAGTGGGTTTTCAATCTCATGCCCATTTTTCTCTCCTACGCCCCGATGTCTCCCCACTCCTGGGAGTGAACAGTCAAATCCTTCCCCCACAACCAAGATTCCTAACACACGTCCCTCCACTCGGTATGGGACCATCCTTTTGATGGAGAAATGGAATGAAACGATAATAATATTTCAGGGCTAGCGTTGCGATGTTGTGGGTTAAGTCACCGTTGGCAACCCCCAGTATTCCAAATAGGAGATGCTGGTTGGAGGCCCGGCTTCTCTGTTTGTGATCCAGCTCCCCGCTCACGGTCATGGGAAAGTAGCAACGGCTTGGGTCCCTGCCCCTCCATGTGGGAGACCCGGTTGGAGCTCTTGGCTCCTGGCTTTGGCCGGACCCAGCCCTTTCGGCCATTGTGGCGTCTGAGAAAAAAAAAATCAACCCCGCTTCCCATCCAGCTCTCAGCTTGTGGCCTGGGAAAGCAGAATGTGGGGGGGTGTTAAAACCCAGAAGCGGGGCTGCCGGGATTAGAACCAGCGCTTATAAGGGATCCTGGCACACGCAAGGCGAGGATTTTAGCCGCTAGGCTACCGCGCCAGGCCCGTGCCCTGGGTCTCAAGCAACTCCCACTCAGGCGGCAGGAGTCCAGGTGCTGAGGGTCATTGCTGCCTCCCACGGCATGCGTGAGCAGATTCAGAACCGGAAGCAGACACAGCTTCTCCACGGTGAGATGCAGGTGTGTGGGCCTTGCCTCCTCCGGAGTACAAGCCTGCCTCTTTATAAACTGCCCTGGGACCACAAACTCCTGCCCTGCCTTCAGAACCCAGCTGGGGCTGGCCAGCTCCCCCAGGAAGTCTTTCCTCTGCTCCTCTTAGGATGTCCCTCCTCCCTACCAGCCCCAACCCTTGTCTCAGGCAAGTGTGGACACGGGGAGGACCTCCCCTCCCAGATGTCAGCTCCCGCCCAGTCCCCACCTGCGGCTGCCCCTTTGCACTCACTCCGACAGGAACTCAAACCATGTGAGGCTCGAGTGGGCTCCTTCCGGACTGGCAGACAGGCGCACCCCCTGCCGGGCCCTGTGGGGGACAGAGAGGACAGCCTTGAGCATCCAGAACCTTCCTATCCCAGCGTCCTCTCCTCCTGCCTCGCTAGGGCCTCTGCAAAGGACCAGTGCAGTGGTTGAGAGCATCCCACACCTCTCTCTCTCTCTCTCTCTCTCTCTCTCTCTCCCCTCCTCCCCTGGGGGCTGTAGCGACCCCTCTCGGCTAAACAAACTCAGCTTGGTTGCAGGAAGATCTCCTAGGGACCCGCAGGAACCGGGGCAGGGTACACACACCTCTTCCAGGGGCCCAGCTGTCCCCTGGGCTTGTGGCATCTGGCGCCTCTCGTCCCACCTGCTCTCTGCCTTCCCGTGACACTCCCACCCCTGCCACCACATTTATCATCTTCACTGGTCTCTCTCATCTGTCCTTTCCCAGCCCCCCAGCGCTTGCGTTCCCCCCCACCCGTTTTTTCCGCGGCGTCTTTCCTTCGCCCCACCTTCTGTCTCCTGGATCTGTGCTGTCCTCTACTCGGACACATCCATGCCCGTTTTTACACCGGCCACTCCTCTCCATTCCTTTATCTGTCCACTTTTTTTTTTTTTAAAGATGTATTTATTGGGCCCGGCATGGTGGCCTAGCAGCTAAAGTCCTCGCCTTGAAAGCACCGGGACCCCACATGGCCACCAGTTCTAATCCCGGCTGCTCCACTTCCCATCCAGCTCCCTGCTTGTGGCCTGGGAAAGCAGTGGAGGACGGTCCAAAGCCTTGGGACCCTGCACCTGTGTGGGAGACCCAGAAGAAGAAGTTCCTGGCTCCTGGCTTCAGATCAGCGCAGCACCGGCCGTTGCGGTTACTTGGGGAGTGAATCATCGGATGGAAGATCTTCCTCTCTGTCTCTCCTTCCTCTCTATATCTGACTTTGCAATAAAAATTAATACGTCTTAAAAAAAGGTATTTATTTTTATTGCAAAGGTAGGTCAGATTTATGGAGGGAGATCTTCCATTATCTGAGTCATTCCCTAAATGGCTGCAATCCTGGGGCATGGACCAGCTGGAAGCCAGAAGCTTGGAATTCTCTCTTCCTCCTCTGTGGATGCAGGGGTCGCTTGGGCCATTTTCTACCGTTTCCCCAAGTGCGTTAGCAGGGAGCTGGATTTGAAGTGGAGCAGCCGGGACTCGAACCTGCACCCCTTAGAGGATGCTGGCGTCACAGTGGGCGGTTTAACGCACTGCACCACCAAGCTGGCCCTCTCTACACACGCTTACACCGGCCCCTTTACACCGGTCAACTCTCAGAGCTGTTTTCCATCTCTGCCCACTCCCATACCTGTCCCCCACGTTGGCCGCCTCGGCCCTGGCCCCTGCCCGCTTACCCATGGTACTGGCGAAGCTCATGAAGGACCTCCTGGACCATCAACCTGCCGGATGCCAGAGAAGGGGTCAGACAGCCCAGCCAGGCCTCAGGGGAGCCTGACACGCAACTGTCCCCAGAGGCCATGTTGAAACCCCTTCTGGTAATCTCTCCCGGGAGTGGCTCCATGATTACACAAAACTGACAGGGCGGGGCGGGGGTTGGGCCCAAAGCCACTTGCAGCCTGTGACCCTGCACCTCTGCTCCCCTTGGCTTCACCAGCCCCCCGGCCCCACTCACACGTGATGCGGCTCTACGTGGTCCTTCTCCACACAGTCCAGCATTGGCGCTTCCAGACCTGGAAGCAGACGGCACCCGAGGGCGCACGGGGCTGAAGGGAGCCGTCTTGTACCTGCCCACCCTGCGCCCTGCAGCACCGGATGCCACCCAGAGAGACGGGGCAGGGTAGGACAGGAACAGCCAGCCCCCCCGGGGACAGAGGCCCAGCAAGCTCTCCCAAGCAGCCCCTACGGTCATTCATGCTTCCTCCCGCCCTTTCCCTGGAACAGATCTGGGAGGTTCAGCGATGCTGCGGAGAGCGGCAGAGCTGAGTCTAGATTATATATACATATGACAGACTATTTGGAGGATGGCAAAATGGCTCAATGGACTAATCCTCCCTTTGCAAGTGCTGGCATCCCATAGGGTCGCCGGTTCACATCCCGGCTGCTCCACTTCCCATCCAGCTCCCTGCCTGTGGCCTGGGAAAGCAGTGGAGGACGGCCCAAAGCCTTGGGACCCTGCACCCGCCTGGGAGACCCGGAAGAAGCTCCTGGTTCCTGGCCTCAGATCGGCTCAGCTCCAGCTGTTATGGTCACTTAGGGAATGAACCAACAGACAGAAAAATCTTTGTCTCTCCTTCTCTCTGTGCATTTGACCTGCCTTACCAATAAAAACAAACACGTCTTTATAAAAAAAAAAATTTGAAAGAGACAGAGATTGCTACACCTGCTCATTGAATCCTCAAATGTTGCAACATTTGGAGCTGGACCAGGAGCCAGGAACTCCATCCGGGTCTCCCACACGAATGGCAGGGATTCAAGTACTTGGGCTGTCACCTACTGCAGCCATTGGTGCACACGGGCAGGGAGTTGGAATGGGGAGCAGGGCCAGAACTTGAACCCAGATACTAAGCTACGGCACATGGGGGTCCCAAACTTCCTAACCAACATACTGCTGATCCTGCGAGTCCCTGTTGGAGTTTCGTCGCCAAAGGTGCGGGTGTGTGTGGCATTGAGAAACTGAGGAAGTGAACAGGTGATGGGATGAGATGGAGACAGGTGAGACTGGGTCCCTGGGGGGTGCAGTCTCTGCATAATGCAGGGGAGGGCGCTGGGGGCGGGGGGGCGGGGACAGACAGGCAGGCCCCTCAGGACCCTGCCCCAAAGAGTGTCCTCACACGGACTTGGTACCTCCAGAACAGGTGAGCCGCCTCATCAAAGGCTTGCAAAGTCCAGTTTCAGGGCTTAACAAGTAGAGGGGAGGGACACCCATGGGGGTAGGGGGGGAAGAAGACAGAATCGGGCTAGGGAAAGGTCAGTGCAAGGGGATGGTCACCTGGGCTTCCAGCCTCGCGTCTCTTCCACCAGTCCCCCGTCTCCCCCCATCCCCTGTTCCTTCTAGAAGGTTTTGTATGTTGGGGGAGTAGCTCACAGGAGCCTCTCCTGCCTCCTGTGGGCCCATCCCTGCTCCAGCCCTCCCCCTCCCTTCTCCCTCCCTCACCACGCCCCTGCCCCGCCCACCCCGCCCCCTGCTCCATCCCCTGGAGGTTTATTATTTCTTCTTATTATTAGATAAGGTCACCTTGCACAGGTCTAGCATCTTCTCCCAGGCCTGGAGCCACATCCAGGGAGCGGATATCTTTGTCGCTGGATTCCGGCACGGATCTGGACCTCTCTCTTTTTTCGGGGCTGGCGCGTTCCTGTAGGGAGCAAGCGTGTTGGTCAGCCCAGCGGGAGGGTCTGCCCAGCCTTACTGGAGTCATAGCCAGGGTTGCGCCCGCGCAACCTGGAGGGGGGACACACGCATACTTCCTCCAACCTCAGCCACAGGCTGGCCAATCCCTTCCGCAGGAGCTCTGGGTCTCAAAGCGTTTCCCTGAGGGTCACGGTCATGGCCAGGTGTCCACAGCCTGGAGCACCTATCTGCCCAGCTGTGGGCAGGGATCTCACTCCCGCCCCAGCTGCAGACCCCAGCCACTCACACAGCTTCCTCCTCGCGGTGGGCAGACGTTGCCCCTAAGCCTGGCTGGAGCTCCCGTCTGCTCTCCCAAACCTCTCCCTAGCCCACATGGGTGGCAGTTACAGTGGAGAACCCACGGGCCTGGGGTGAGTTGCTGTGGTCGAAATAGGGTTTCCATACCCTATTCAAAAATTATTTGAAAACCACCATTGTGTGAAGGAGACACAGAGTGAGAGAGATGGAGATATAGCATTAGAAAGAGCTTCTAACCACTGCTTCCTTCCCCACGTGGCTGGGCTAGTTTATAGCCAGGAGGCAGGAACTCCCGCTGGGTCTGCCACTTCAGTAGCACTTGGCCCATCCCTGCTGCCTGCCAGATTCAAAGAAAAGCATCGGAAACCCCACCCGGTGCTCCTGTGGGATGCCTGTGTCACAGGCAGAGGCTTCACCTGCCATGCTACAACACAGGATGCTCAGACAGGCCTTGCTCCTGCTGGAGGTCTAGTTATTATTTTTTTTTAAATGAACAAGTGTTATCTATTCTTATTTTGCTTGAAAGGAAGAAAGACAGCCGGAGAGGTGAGAAGTCCTTGGCGGGGTCAGTGGGGGAAGGGGGGAGGCAACAGCGGGTGTACCTACTTTGTGTGACTGCTCGGTGGGGGTCCTGCCACCTGCCAGGCAGCCCTGGGTCCATGTCTTCAGCTCCTCCTGGGACAGGTTCAGGGTGCAGCTGGCCAGCGTCCGGGGCAGGCAGGGCCCTGTACCCGTAGCCGAGGCTTCAAAGTTGTGCCTGGCGGGAGGAGAGATAGAGCTGAAATCTCAGTGGGTTGGTGGCCTGCCTCTGTGCCCACCTCCAGGGTGGCCACGGGGCAGCATCAGACTGCCAGGTCTCCAGGGGAGAACCCGATGCAATCTTAGAAACTGGGTTTGCATGGCAGAGCTGTCCCTTTTGCCACAAACGGAAGAGGGGACTCTGGGGAGCTGATGGGGCGGGGCGGGGACACCTCCAGTCACAGCAATGACACTAGGACCAGCCCAGGCAGGAACCGAGATGCCGCTGTGTGTCCTAGACCCTGTGGCTATGCTGGGGGTGGGTGGGGGCAGGTAAGGAGCGCAGGGAGGTGGGGGGGGTGGCAGCTAACCTCTGCCAGCTCTCAGAGCAGCTGCGTGACCTCTCCCAGCTGCGCCTCTTGGACAGGTTCTGGGCTCCCGCCGAACTGGACAAGAACGAGTCTCTGTGTGCGGCTTCTTGGCATGGCAGGCTGCTGCCCCGGGTGCCCCCAGGCTGGCCACGGAAGGAGGGCTCCACGCCCAGATCTTGCAGATACACACTGCCCTGCAGGGCCTCCCAGTCCAGGCTGAGGTCCTCCGTGCTCTCGTCCAGCCCATCCGGAAAACCACCCTTCTGTAACGCAGAAGAGGAAGGCGACATTGGCTTGGGAAAGGCATGGAGGTGTTCGCAGGCTAAACCTCCGTCGGCAGCACCGGCATCCCCAGGGGCGCCGGTTCGAGTCCTCTCTTCTCTCCTCTTTGCAAACCTGCTTTTCCAAGTCAAAGGAATCATAAAAAAGAGAAATGTGCATATATATGCAGACACGTACATAATGTGACGACTTGATGTACGCAATGGGACTCACACTTCACATCTTGATGATCGGCAACGAGTCTCGCAGGTGCACAAGTACATAATATTATCACGCGCTCAGCTACCCAATCCGCTCACGTGTACAGAGTGACAGCTTGCACACACACACGTGTCCACTCTGGGCAGTATACAAAGGCCAACTCTGGCTCACTCATCTCTCTCTTCTCTCTCTCTCTTTTTAAGATTTATTTTATTTTTGTCACAAAGTCAGATCGACAGAGAGGAGGAGAGACAGAGAGGAAGATCTTCCATCCGATGATTCACTCCCCAAGTGAGCGCATCCGAAGCCAGGAGCCAGGAACCTCCTCCAGGTCTCCCATGTGCGTGCAGGGTCCCAAGGCTTTGGGCCGTCCTCGATTGCTTTCCCGGGCCACAAGCAGGGAGCTGGATGGGAAGTGGAGCAGCCGGGATTAGAACCAGGGTCCATATGGGATCCTGGCGCGTTCAAGGCAAGGACGTTAGCTGCTAGGCCATGCCACAGGGCCCCACATCTATTTCTTTAAAAAAAAAATGTATACATTTTTTTATTGGCAAAGCAGATCTACAGAGAGAAGGAGAGACAGAAAGATCTTCCATCGGCTGGTTCACTCCCACTCCGGCCACAGTGGCTGGAGCTGAGCCAATCTGAAGCCAGGAGCCAGGAGCCTCTTCCAGGTCTCCCACGCGGGTGCAGGGTCCCAAGGCTTTGGGCCGTCCTCCACTGCTTTCCCAGGCCACAAAGCAGGGAGCTGGATGGGAAGCAGGGCAGCTGGGATTAGAACCAGCATCCCTATGGGATGCCAGCACTTGCAAAGGGTGGATTAGCCAATTGAGCCATCGTGCTGGCCCCTCTTCATCCCATTCTCCATCAGCTGTCTGAAGAACACCTGTACGCCTCTCTCTCTCTCTCTCTCTCTCTCTCTCTCTCTCACACACACACACACACACACACACACAGCCTGAGGTCGCTGTACACACTCGTCCGAGCCCACCTGCCTCCGGAGAGCCTCTCGCCTCTTGAAGTCAGGTGTGGAAACATCTGCTTGTGTCACGGTAGGGGGGCACTCCTGGGCCTTTGATGATGGAGTTCAGCCTGGACTATGTCCTGCCTACCTGCTCCTAATACCCCAGAGTACCTGACTTTGCCAAGCGCTTCTAATAATATCTTTCGGTACCCAGCACACAGAAGCCACAGCAGAGTCTTAAATCCTCCAAGGCTGGTCACCTGCTACCCTAGGCGTCCCTGCAGCTTCATCTTCCACCCCAGAGGCCATGTGGGCTCCGGCCAGCCTGTTACACCCCAGGGACCCACAGGTGCCCAAGACAACAGCTACACCAAGCACCCCAAAAGTCATGCCTCCTCCTTCCATCCACCAGAGGGCGCGCTCGCTCCAATACCCAGGTTGGCACCACACTGAACTGCAACATTCATGCCATCTCTCTCTCTCTCTCTCCTCTCCCTCGTGGGCATCCTCTGTCCGTCTCTCTCTTCCTCTCCCCCGCCCTGGAGGCTGCCTCCCTGTCCCCACCCTGACCCTGCAGCTTGTTCCACAGGAATGGGATGCAAACGGACAGAGAGGCAAAGTGGGCAGTGTGGTGTGTCCGCTCCCTGCATGTCTCCTGTCCAGGTCCCTGAAGAGGCAGAGTCCCTGGCTCCTGCCCTGAATTCTGCCAGCGCTATGACGGCAGTGAGTTGAAACACCAACTGCACCGCGGCATCTCACGGTTCGAGTCTCGGCTGCTCCAGTTCCCATCCAGCTCATGGCTCATGTGCCTGAGAAAGCAGTTGGAGGATGGCGCAAGGGCTTGGGACCCTGCATCCACGTGGGAGCCCGGCAGAGCTCGCACGCGCGCTCACACACACACACACACACACACACAGAGCATGTTTGTGTATAAATATACGGTGCACAAACACATACAAGCACGCACACCATACACACATTCCCATAAACACATAATGCGTAAATACATGGAAACACATGTGCAGGTAGACACATGTGCAAGGACATTGTGAGTCTTTTTTTTGGGGGGGGGGTCTTTTTTTTTTAAAGATTTTTTTTTTTATTGCCAAGTCAGATCTACAGAGAGGAGGAGAGATGGAGAGGAAGATTTTCCATCCAATGATTCACTCCCCCGAGGGACCGCAACAGCTGGTGCTGCGCCGATCTGAAGCCAGGAGCCGGGAGCTTCCTCTTCTGGGTCTCCCATGCAGGTGCAGGGTCCTAAGGCTTTGGGCCGTCCTCCAATGCTTTCCCAGGCCACAGGCAGGGAGCTGGATGGGAAACTAGGCTGTTGGGATTAGAACCAGCGCCCATATGGGATCCCGGGTGTGCAAGGTGAGGACTTTAACTGCTACGTTGTCCCGCGGGCTCAACATGTGGATTTTTGTCAGCGTGGAGCCAGAGCTAGTTGCAATTCCTCCTGGAAGGCCCCAGGAGCAGTTAATATGGAAATGGATGGACAGGAAACTCCCTAGTCCTCCGGTCTAAACACATCTGAGAGAGGCGCTTGGCAGGGCAACAGCAATTACCAGACGGAGGAAAGGAACCCGACAGACCAACAAGTTGTGTATTAGCAGACCCCCCCTCTTGCTGTTGAGGTGTAAACACCTCAAATCCCCTCCCAGATGCGCATGTGACAACGCCTGCTGCTGAGCTCTGTTGGATAGCCTAGCAGCTGAATTCCTTGCCCTGCATGCGCCAGGATCCCATAAGAGCACCGGTTCTAATCCCAGCAGCCCTGCTTCCCATCCAGCTCCCTGCTCGTGGCCTGGGAAAGCAGTCGAGGACGGCCCGAAGCCTTGGGACCCTGCACCCGCGTGGGAGACCCGGAAGAGGCTCCGGGTTCTTGGCTTCAGATCGGCTCAGCTCCAGCTCTTGCCAAATGAAAGGTCTTCCTCTCTGTCTTTCCTCCCCTCTGTATATCTGACTTGGCAATAAAATAAATCAATCTTTAAAAAAAATAAAAGAGCTCTGTAATCCATAAATTCCCATCCCTCCCTTTAAAAAAAAAATCGGATGCTGTTATAAACAGCAAACACACACATGCCTAAGTACATGGACACACACACACACGTGTACGCAGCATACAGCCATACCTGCAGAAGCACACAGGAGCAGTCTACACACAGACACACACATGCACACACAGGACGCATCCTACAGGGTCCGTGTGTGCACGCGCGAACCGACACGCACAGACATGCGCACGCAAACGGATGCTCACCGAACATCCTACAGGGTCCGTGTGCACACGCACGGACATGTGTCACACACATGCTATAATAGCCACATAAGGTACACGCACGTGCCTCCCCCATTTCCTGCCGAGTGCTGCCCCTGCAAGAAGGGGAGGCGACCCTTCCTTGGCCTGGACCCCCCATAACCCCTTTTTCCTTGCGGCGCTCCCCTCCACCACCCCTCCTGGCATCTCACTGTGGTCCCCTGGAACAAAACAAAACAAAACAAACCAGGGAGTGCTCTGGCCTGGTGGCAATTTCTAGTCTGAGATTAAAATTTATTTTTTTTTTTTTACATAGCTGGGTCAGCCTGGGGTTTGGCTGATGGGGGGCTGCGGAGGAAATAGACAGGTGCAGCCGGGCGGGGCTGTGAGGCTTGGCGTGCGGTCCCCTTCGTCCCAGCCTTGCTCACCTTGTCCTCCACCGGCCCTTCTGTTCTCCCGTGAATACCTAACGCGGGACGCTCAGGACACACACGGTGGTCACCTAACGCGGGACGCTGGGGACGCACACCGCCATCACCTAACGCGGGATGCTTAGGACGCACACCGCCATCACCTAACGCGGGATGCTCAGGACGCACACCGCCATCACCTAACGCGGGATGCTTAGGACGCACACCGCCATCACCTAACGCGGGACGCTCAGGACACACACCGCCATCACCTAACGCGGGATGCTTAGGACGCACACCGCCTCCCAGCATTCCAGCCGGCTGCGGTCCTTCCTGTGCCTGGCCACCGAGCAACGCAGAGGTTTCTTTCAGCTCCTCCCCTCTGCCCCCTGGCTTTGCTCTCTTCCCACATCCCTGGAGCCTGCAGGGCCTCCTGTCTGTGTGGACCCGGCTACCCGCGCAAGGGTTCCTGCTGTCTCTGGCTTGGATCTTCCAGTGCAAAGATAAACACTCCGGGGCAGCCTCTTGGCTGGGCCTCACCTCCTCCTTTCTCCCAGGCGGGAGGTGAGAGCTTGAGCCAGGGCCCCCGCAGGGATGGAGGGTGGGGGAGCCAGCTGTCCCACAGGCAGGGACGCTGAGGGGGAAAGGGGCAAAGGAGGAGACCTCTCCCCGAGGAGGCCCCAGGGGTGGGCCTTTGCAAGCATTGCTTAACCACCCCTCTGCCTGCGTCAGACCTGGTTAGAACTTTGCAACATTGAAATCAACAGGTAAACCAGCGGGCAAAACAGCCAGCGGATATAGGTTACACATCCGCCACCCTGAAACCCCCCCAAAAGGCTCTAACATGATCTGCCCTCCCCCACCAAGTAAAAGATCCCGCCCTTGGGGCTGGTGCTGTGGCTCAGCAGGCTAATCCAACACCCCGTGGCGCCAACATCCCGTAGGGGCACTGGTTCAAGTCCCGGCTGCTCCACTTCCCATCAGGCTCCCTGTTTGTGGTCTGGAAAAGCAGTGGAGCATGGCCCCAAGTCCTTGGGTGACCGGGAAGAGGCTCCTGGCTCCTGGCTTTGGATCAGCTCAGCTCTGGTCAGTGTGGTCATTGGGGGAGTGAAACAGTGGATGAAAGATAATCTCTCTCTCTCAAATGTCTCCAGAGGGGAAACAAGGCAGGGCAGGTGGTCTGATGGGCAGCTCGGTCAAGGTTGTCGTCTCAGTTCTGGTTTGTAGGAGTTGGGGCTGGCTTTGGGCACTCAGTCCTGCTTAGGGCTAACCCTCACTTGGCCGGGATACAACGGCTGTCCTTGTCACCAACCTCTGACAGCCCTGGGGGATGTTTCTGCCCCTGGCAACAGCCCCCAGGCCTAGGAGAAGCCCATCGTAGCCCTGCCAGGCTGCAGCCCTGGGGCCTCGCCTCCTGAGATAGGGGCCTAGAACAGGTGTGGAGGGCACAGGGCAAGGATGCCCTACAGGTGCTTTTCCGGTCCCTCTGGTTCATTCCCCAAGCGGCCACAACGCCTGGAGCTGTGCTGATCTGAAGCCAGGAGCTTCTTCTGGGTCTCCCATGCGGGTGCAGGGTCCCAAGGCTTTGGGTCGTCCTCCACTGCTTTCCCAGGCCACAAGCAGGGAGCTGGATGGGAAGCGGAACAGTTGGGACTTGATCCTGGCACCTACAGGAGATGCTGGCGCTGCAGGCATATGCTTAGCCTACTATGCCACCATGCCATCCTCCCCCCTCCAACCCTGCTTCTCTTTTTTCTTTCCTCCCACTCACCCACTCACCCACTCACCCACTCACCCACCCACTCATCCATCCATCTACTCATCCACCCCCTCCTTCCCACTCTCTTTCCATTCCAGAGAGTTCTCCAAAGCCCTTGTCTATAGAGCAACTTCCCATCTTCCCATCCTTCCCATCCAGCTCTTCCCACAACTTCCTGGAGCTCACGGTGCACACAAAAGCCCATTGAACCATGTGGGTGAAGACAGGGGCACGGGCCCGGCATGATAGCGTAGTGGTTAAAGTCCTTGCCTTGCACACGCCCGGGATCCCATATTGGTGCTGGTTTTAATCCCAGCAACTCCGCTTCCCATCCAGCTCCCTGCTTGTGGCCTGGGAAAGCAGTGGAGGACAGTCCAAAGCCTTGGGACCCTGCACCTGCGTGTGGGAGACCCAGAAGAAGCTCCTGGCTTCGGATCAGCATAGCATCGGCCGTTGCGCTCACTTGGGGAGTAAATCATCAGATGGAAGATCTTCCTCTCTGTCTCTCCTCCTCTCTGTATATCTGCCTTTGCAATAAAAATAAATGAATCTTATATATATAAAATAAAGACAGAGGCACCTGCTGCCCGGGCTCTCACAAACTCCCGCCCATTCAGCTCACACTCAGACACCTGCCTGTTGGTCTTCCATGGCAAAGAAGAACTCTGGGCCAGACCCACGGCGGGCACCGCTGCTCTTGGCGGCCGAGGTGGATGCTACAGGGTCGCAGGTACACGGCTTGGGCTCGGAGCCTGTGGGGGAAAGCAGGGACAAGGAGTCCAGGCTAAAGTTGGAAGCTGACCTCTGCACCTGCTGCTTGCTGGGGGCCCCGATCCTCCCATCTGTAAATTGGGGCGGTGAGGTCTTAGGCTATCAATGGCTGGGTTGGGGGGCCAAGCCAAAGCTAGACGCCTCTAGCATCATCCAGGTCTCCCATGTAGGTTCAGAGGCCCAAGCAAGCCCTTCACCACCTGTTGCCTTTCCAGCTGTCCTAGCTGGGAGCTGGGACAGAGTCAGAGCAGGAGCTGGCACGATGCTACCACCTTGCATCGCTGGCATCACATAAAGATGCCAGGGAAAGTCTGGCTGCTCCACTTCTGATTCATTTCCCAGCTAATACATCTGGGAAAGCCATAGAGGATGGCCCAAGGCATTTGGGACCCTGCACCCATGTGGGAGACCTGGATGGTGCTCCTGGCTTTTGGCCAGCCCAGCTCCGGACGCTGCTCCGGCCATCTGGAGCGTGAACCGACAGATGGAAGATCTCTCTGTCCCCCTCTCTAACTCTGACCTTTAAATAAATGAATCATAATTAGAACAGTAATAATAATAAATTAAAAAAAAAAGAGGTTGAACAGCTGGGAAGTCAATGGGTGTCTCGTATGGAATGCCAGGATGGCAAGCAGAGACAGAGATGGACAGCTGTGATGGCAACACCTCCGTGATCTTCCAGCCCACATCCATGCTAAATGTCCTGTGCCTTGAGCAGACATGAGCAATCAACCACAGGACTCCTTCCTGCGGAACCGTTTCCTCCCAGCATGCCAATCCCAGCAGCATGGTCCCCAGGAGATGGATGCAATGCACTGGTTGCACCTGCTCTATCAGAAAGCGGAGGGTGAGGGGTGCAGTAGTAACAGGTGCCTAGATTCTATCTGAGCATCCTCTTCTCCTGCTCTCTGCACTGCATGTCAACCCTCACTCCTTGCTGTCCCTCCACCTGCCATTGGCAGGAAGCAGGTTAAATGGCCCAGTCCAGCTGCTGATATCTCAAGCATCTGCCTGTTCTGGCTGGTTTCTATTGGCTGTGAATGTCCCTGTCCAAATTCTCCTACTGCCTTGCCTGAAGATCCCACCTCACTCTCTCCAATGCTCCACCCGTACATCCTCTCGAATATCACCTCTCCAGACATACCCCAGGGACTGCCCAAATCAAAGAGGATGGATGGATGGATGGATGGATGGATGGATAGGGGGATGGATGGGTGGATGGATGGATGGATGGTGGATGGATGGATGGATGGATGAATAGGGGGATGTAAGGGCAGGTGAATGATGGAGGGAGGGATAAGAGCATGGGTGGGTAGAAGGATCAGGGTATAGTATGTAAGGAAGAGTGGATGGCTGGATGGGAAGAAGGATGGATAGGAGAATGGAAAAGGGGGTGGGTGATAGAAAGATGTGGGTGGATGTGATAGTTGGACAGGAGGGTGTGCGGGTGGGTGGGTGCGTGGACAGGGTGTGGATATATGGATGGGTGGATGGGTGGAAGAATGAATGGGCGAGTGGGTGATTGGCTGGTTGGTTGGGTGGATGGGTGGATGGATGGATGGTGGATGGATGGATTGTTGGATGGGTGGATGGATAGGTAGGAGGGGTTGGTGGAAGGGTGGATGGATGGGTGGATGGGTTGGTGGATGGGTGGATGGATGGGTGGATGGGTGAATGGGTGGATGGGTGGGTTGATAGAGTGGATGAGTAAGTAGGTGGAGAGTGCCTGCAAGTGAGGCTTGAGGGAATGGGTGCAGACAGGGAGGAGACACATGGTGGGGACACACATAGCAACTGAGCGGCAGGGTCCCCAGGAGAGTGGTCACTCCCCGAGGAGAGGCAGGAATGGGGGCTGGAAGCAACAGGGCAGACAGGCCCTGCCCATTGTGCAGCTCAGCACCCTGTCAGCCAAGCAAAGTCCTCCCTCGTGAGTCAGGGACGTTGCTAAAAATATCCGGAGCGTGTGGGCAAGGAGCCCTGGCGGAACCCTCGGTACAGATGCCTAACGTGGGGGCAAGGGAGAGGGGACAGGGATGGTCACATGGGGACAGCCTTGTGGTGTAGCTGGGAAAACCATTGGGTGCTATGATGCCAGCATCCCATACGGGCATAGGTTTGAATACAGGCTGCAACGCTTCCCTTCCAGCTCTCCGATAATGCAGCGGAGGATGGCTCCAGTGCTTGAGCCCCTGGCGCACACGTGGGCACCCCAGATGAAGCCCATGGCCCAACGTTGGCCATTCTAGCCCTCTGAGGGGGTGAATTAGAAGATGATCTTTTTGTGACTCTTCCGAAACAAACAGATAAATACATCTTGAAAATAAATTATGAACACAAAAGTTCTGGGGTCCTTGGGACGTTCAGGCAACAGCAGGAAATAGCCAAGGCAGAACTAAATTCACTTTATAAATCAGTAAATGAAAACAGTTCCACTTGTACCTATGTGCATATCAACCCCTCCCTGCCCCGTCCCTAAGAAGTTGGATGAATGGAATGGCCATTCCTTAGAAAGTCAATTTTAGGGCCTGGCGGCGTGGCCTAGTGGCTAAAGTCCTCGCCTTGAACATGCCGGGCGCCGGTTCTAATCCCAGCAACTCCGCTTCCCATTCAGCTCCCTGCTTGTGGCCTGGGAAAGCAGTGGAGGACGGCCCAAAACCTTGGGGACCCTGCACCTGCATGGGAGACCTGGAGGAGGTTCCTGGCTCCTGGCTTCGGATTGGCTCAGCTCCGGCCGTTGTGCTCACTTGGGGAGTGAATCATCGGACGGAAGATCTTCCTCTCTGTCTCTCCTCCTCTCTGTATATCTGACTTTGTAATAAAAAATAAAAAGGGGGGGCAGGGACACCCGGCACGGAGGCAGCAGCGCCATTTTCTGCGGCACAAACGCGCTTGGAGGCCAGCCTCAGTGCACAGCGAATACACAGGCAACACCCTGACAATGCCACCATTTCGACCGTGGCTGCCGGCCCGACCGGCTGCAAGGACTCTGTGCTCCATCCCCTCCCCTGAAGTCAGACGCATCCGTGACTCAGAGCAACGAGCGAGATATAAACATGCAGGCGGGCAGGGGGGAGAGAAAAGCCAGATGTGTGTCCTCTGGAGGCTGAGCAGGAACGGGGCCTGATGTGCGGGCAGCAGGGGCTTTATCTGTTTCCCCGGGGAGGTGGGGGTGGAGGGGCAGGGATTTCCTCATCCGCAGCCTGGAGGAACCCAAGGCGGAATCCAAGGCGGAACCCCAGCCGTTGCATCCCGTGAGCCCGAAACTTTGAAGGGAAGAGAGCAGGGGTGAGTTGAGCTTTGATGTGGAAGAGTTTGACCTAGGCGCTGAATGAGGCAGCCAGCTCTGAATCCAGACTTTCGGAGACTGAGCCTCAGGTAGGCTTGATATTATATACTGAGCCCTGATCCTGGCGTTATAGATGGACTCCCTCACCCTGATGCCACATACCTGCAAACCACGGACCAAACCCGGCTCATGGCCTGGCATTGTCGACGGATCCCCGCTGTCACACAGCCATGCCCACTTGTGTGTGGGTCAACCGTGGCTGCTTCCCCACTACAACGGCAAGAGTTCAGGACCCATACAAGGGATCACGTGGCTTGCAGGGGTCTTCCTGCCCAACCCTGCTGACCTCTGCCCTGGAGTACGACCTTGGAGGGCAAGGATTGTGTCTAGTCCACTTTTATGCCCAGCAGCCCCAAGCAGTGGAATTGTCTATGCAGAGACCACTTCCTGTCTGTCGGCCCAGCCTGATTCTGAGAACACCACCAATAGCGACCCCGTGAGTTCACAGAGGGAGAGCTGGGACTGGGACCAAGCGTGCAACCCGAATCTCCTTGCATCAAATCAGAGCACGGATCTGAACCCAGGGACTTCCGGATTTAAAACGAGGGCTTGCCACCGTCCTGTGCTGAGGTGCGTTGGCCATAACGGGTGATCCTCAGGTTGGTGATGAAGAGACAGATTTGTGGGTGCATGGATGGATGAAAGAGTGGCTGAGGGGCGGACAAGCACTTGACTGGGTGGGTGAACATGTGTATAGATATATGGGTGGGTTGGGAGACAAATGGAATGTATGGGTGGGTTGGTGGGTGGATGGAAGGATGTAATAGAATATGTGTATGTCGATGGGTGGTTGGATAAGTGGGTATGTGGGTGGATGCGTGAGTGGGTGGGTGGGTGGATAGCTGGGTAGGTGGATAAATGAGTGAGTGGATGCTTGGGGGATTGAGTAGCGTATAGGTGGATGGATTGATGAATGAATGAAAGCAACGGAATATGTATGTGTGCATGGGTGGTCGAATGAAAGGGTATGTGGATGGATGGATGGATTGGTGGGTGGTAAATAAATACAAGAGGTAGATGGATGGGTGGGTGGATGGATAGATGAATCTAAAAGTGT
This sequence comes from Ochotona curzoniae, assembly GCF_017591425.1. Classification (NCBI taxonomy): domain Eukaryota; kingdom Metazoa; phylum Chordata; class Mammalia; order Lagomorpha; family Ochotonidae; genus Ochotona; species Ochotona curzoniae. The sequence goes on along the minus strand of NW_024466491.1, from coordinate 162,111 downwards.
ACATACAATAAGTAGGGATGGATAGTTGAGTGAGCCGGTGGGTGAGTGGATGGATGGGTTAGTGTCTGCTTGGCTGGCTGAAGGGACCGTCAGGTGGTTAGTTGGTAGATAAGTGATAGGACACTGTTCAGGTGGTAAGATGTGCCCCCACCCAGGAGGTGGCATTCTGAGGGCATGACAGGTGCAGATGGAAAAGCTGGGGGTGGGGGCGGGACAGTGGAACGAGACGACACTCAGGACCCCCTCGTTCCAATGTACTACTCAACTACACATGCGGAGTTGTTTGATGAGCTGTGGCCAGTTTGGGTCACCTGGGCAGATGAGGGCAAGTGATGGGTGAGGAGTCCCTGCCTTGCTCCCAATCCTCTCTCAGGACTTGCCTACTTCGCCTCCTCCCTCCCTCTCACTAAGTTGAACCCCATCATTGCCCCAGGGAGTTCTCCTGGGGCGTGGGGCTCTCAAAGCCAATGACAGAGTTTAAGAAAGTTGCAAAATAAAACAAACAAAATCCCATTCAAATTGCTCCCCTCCCTCCCCATACTTCCCTACCCTAAGCTAGGGGTAGGAGAGACCCTGTCCTGGGGTGTGGGGTGGGGAACCAAGGCAGAGCAGGGAAAGGGGCTCTGGGGTGCTTGCAGCTCCCACCTGCAGCCAAGAAGGCGCCCACCAGTCTGCGGGCAGGTCCCAGGAGCCTCCGCCTCCACCAGACCAGCCATAAAAGGGTGTGAAAATCCGCCGACATTCTCAAGAGCACATTCCAGCCCCCCCATTCACCCGCCACCTCCGCCACCTGCTGGCCTGTAACTTACAACCCCAGGATGGTGTGTGTGTGTGTGTGTGTGTGTGTGCGTGTGTGTGTGTGTGGGGGGGGGTGGGTTCCGGAAGGCTTGGCTGATGGCAGGATTCCCCTGGACTCTCCCGGTCGGAATCTGTCACCCAAAGCGGCCTCACTCAGGCGATCCACCAGCCTTGCCCAGCCCCTGTCCCTTCCTGGTGCATGGTCCAGGCTGGCTGTGTGACATGGAGCAAGTCACCCAACTTCTTAGCTCGTCAAGGTCACGGGCAACAACCTGACCCTTCGAATCGCTATTTCAGATCTTCCGCCGCACTCCTGTGGTCCGCGTCCTGAGCGCCCACCTGCAGGTCCCTCCTGTGCCTGCCTGCTTAGCAGACCTCCGGCAGGAATCAAAGACGAGCCGCAGAACCTACACACCAGCCCCTTCCTTTGCAGAAACCCCTCGCTGCCCGGAACACGGACTTGGCTCCTACGGGTCACCATGCCGGGATCTACCGAGTCCGAACCACGACAAGCTGGGCCTGATCAGGTACACAAGAGACCTCCCCCCCCCTTCTCAGGAAGTCACACACTGTGGCCAGTTGCTCTTACTGTCCCCTTGTTCCACCTGCTGGGGTTCCAGACACCATCCAACGTGTCCTCTTTTGGCAAAGCTGTCCCTTTGCAAAGCCATGCACTCTGTGGCCCAGGGGGACAAAGGGTCCCTTTGATCACCCTGTTAATAACCCCCTCCCCCCCCCCCCCCGGTAGAGATAAACTCATTCCAGGTAGGTCATACCAGCTGACTGCTACGTGTAAATTGTTTGACAGAGGTTTGCGCCCAGTTCCTTGATTATCAATCGCCCTCGCCCTGCACAGCTCCGAATATGCCAACCCTGAATCCCTGGTCCTACAGCTGCTGTCCCTGGAGGGCCCCTTGAAGGGGACATCACCACACCGCCCCTCCACTGAGTCCTCTGCTAGGACCCTCCATGGCTGAGCTGGTAAGAGGGAGACCCCAAGCCAGGATGTACTGTGCGGGGGCACCCCCACGGTGGCGGTGCAGGTCCCAGGCCTGCTCCCACGAGGGAAGGCAGACATGCCTGTGGGCATGGCGGGAGGGGGGGGGCATGGCTTATCCCTTACCTCTCTTGAAGGCCCAGCGCCTTGGCCAGAGCTTGGAAAAGGCCGGCCAGGAGTGTTGGAGAGCCGAGTCGGCCATGAGGGTCCCCCCCCCTGAGCGTGCCAGAGCGCAGTGCACAGCTCACGGTGGAGCGGGGCTGGGGCTGGGGAGGCTGTAACCGCCCGTGCAGCAGCTGCCAGCGGGAGGGGCCCAGGCTCCCTCCAGGGTCTGCCAGACTGCAGCCGGGCTCCGCTGATGGGAGTCTGCGGCTGCGACTGTGGCGGGGGGGGCCACGGCGGCGGGTGGGGTGTGTTCCCCATGGGGGACTCGGGGTGACTCTGGGTCAAGGCAGGCCAACTCCCCAGCGCCCCCCGCCGCCACCACCACCACCACCATCACCACATCCTGTTCCACGGTGGCTCTGCCCATCGCCAGCTGGGTAGGAGGTTTTCAAGGGAAGGGAATTGTGGCTGCAGAGGGCTTGTGTGTGTGTGCGAGCTGTGCGTGTTATCTCCGTGCTCATTCCTGTGGGACCTCTTTCGTGCGTGCACTGTGTCATCACACCCATGCACACAGGATCCCTTGCGTACATGTCATGATCGGGGTGCATGCCCACCTTCTTGTGTGTGTGTGTGACAGTACGTGGGCGTGACAGGGTGCAGAATGTGTTTTTTTGGGGGGGGGTGGTCTCTGAGCTAGGAGCGTTGGCGTGTCTGAGCCTCTGGGGGAGGGGCGTTTGAGGCCGTCGCCCACCATGGGTGCATGAAGCGTGTGAGCTGTCAGTGGGGTGTGCCTCCACACACAGCGCCTCCTTCCGTGGTGCTGGCTGGGGTTCCTGTGAGTGTTGGGCCACTGTGTCCATGTGTGTGCTTTATGTATGCCAATGTGACGTGTGTATGTGTGATGCTGTGTGGTGTACGTATGGCATGCGTGTTGAGCATTGGGTGTGTGGTGTACATGGCGTGTGTCATGTATGATGCATGTGGTGTGCATATGATGTAAGCGGTGTGTATGTTGTGGTATGTACTAGGTGTGTACGGGGTGAGGGGGTATGTGGCACATATCTGCTGTAATATGTGTGCTGTGCATGCCGTATGTGGCATGTGTGTGCTGTGCGTGGCATGTGTGTGTCCTGTGTGTCCTGTGTGTGGCATGTGTGTCCTGTGTGTGGCATGCGTGTCCTGTGTGTGGCATGCAAGTGCTGTGTGTGGCATGCTGTGTGTCCTGTGTGTGTGCTGTGTATGCTGTGTGACGTGTGTGCTGTGTGTGGCATGCTCTGTGTCATGTGTGTGGTGTGTATGTTCTGTGTGGCATGTGTGTGCTGTGTGTGTCCTGTGTGTGGTGTGTATGCTGTGTGACATGTGTGTGCTGTGTGTGGCATGCTCTGTGCCATGTGTGTGGTGTGTATGTTCTGTGTGGCATACGTGTGCTGTGTGTCCTGTGTGTGTGGTGTGTATGCTGTGTGACATGTGTGTGATGTGTGTGGCATGCTCTGTGTCATGTGTGTGGTGTGTATGTTCTGTGTGTGCTGTGTGTGGCATGTGTGTGTCCTGTGTGTGTGGTGTGTATGCTGTGTGACATGTGTGTGCTGTGTGTGGCATGCTCTGTGTCCTGCGTGTGTGGTATGTGTGACATGTGTGATATAGTGTGTATTGTGTGTTGTATATGCTCTATGTGGCACGTGTTATGTGTGGCATGCTGTGTGTGGTGTGCATGATATACGTGGCGTGTATTGTGTGTTGCTGTGTGTGGTGTGGCGTGTTCCACGCGTGGCGTGGAGCACGTGAAATGTGGGGGCAGCAGTGTCTGTGCTGTTGCTGCCCCCTGGCGGTGGACGTGCAGGCCCCCCCATCTCAGTTTAGTCCGGAAACATGGCTGCTGTCAACACGGGAGAAGTGGGGTGAGCAGCCGGCTGCTCTGGCCACGCATCGCAGGGCGTGCTTGCTGGTCATGATCCCCAAGACGCACGGCTGTGGCTGCCCTGTGGGTGAGCGTCCCATCCTGCGGGCTTGCGGCCACGCGTGAGCTCCACAACTTCCTCCCACTGCTGCCCAGCTGAGCCTTCGGCTATCAAATCTCATCTCAGAATGATAAAACGCTACACCGAAGATAAAGTTTTGGCTGTGGTCCTCACCCCCTCCCTCCCGGCGCCTCCCTTCCCCTCCCCTTCGGCCTACACTCCTCCCCTGGCTTCCCCCAGGGCCAAATCGGGTTGGGGGACACTTCCCAGACATCTTTTTCTGACACCCCAAGCCCTTGCTCACTCCCTCCTAGCAGGAATTCATCCCAACCCCATAGCTGTCCTCGGCCCCATTTTTGCCCTCCCAGCTGGCCCGGGGCCACTCCCCTGGTCTCCAGCATTCACAGCATCCCCAAGTCCCGCAGAGCAGGAGACCCCCGGAGGGAGGGGGCTTCAAGAAGTTTCTGGAAGCTTCCAGAAGGCAGGATTCAAAGTTGAGCGGCCAGTGTTTAGCCTGAGTCTCTTATCTGCATGTTTGGGCTCCGGGTTCCCAGGGTGGAGAAGGGGTGGGGGTGACGGGGGGGGGGGGGTTTCTCAGAATCCTATAGATACTGTTTTTTTTTTTTTTTAACATAAATTCACTCATGACAAAATGGAAATTTATCAACGAGACACACAGCAAGGGGGTCAGCCACCATAACCGTCACAGCAAACCTGCAATAAAAATTTAGGTGGCACCTGCTCGCCCCCACCCCCACCCCCCTGTCTCTCAGTACTTAATATTTTCAGACTGCGGCTGGTCACGGGTAACTGAACCCACACAGGACGAACTGTGGCTCAACAAGGCGGCGACGTTACTTCCCTAAAGCCCTTGGTGTGATGGTTTAAGGGGCAATTGAGTCTCCTGGGCCCCACGCCCAAGGGTGAGGGTGAGGGGTACCACCACTCCAAGCTGGAGAATCCAGACCCCCCCACCCACCCGGTGCCCACAGAGAACAACATCTAGGGCCTCCCAGAACCCTTGTCACAGAGGTCACCTCTGCCAGGAAGCCCTCCTGGAGGCTCTCAGGAACCATGACCCCTTGACCTCCATCCACCATGACTTTGTCTGCTGGTGACTGGGGCCCCACCCTGTGAGCTCGCTTCTGTCCCCTCGTGCTACCAACCAGCTCTGTCCTTAACTTCTCCCCCTTGCTGGCTCGGGATGGGGTGGGTGAGTGGCCGGGTTTGGCCACGCTTTCACACCCCAGTGGCTCCCAAGTTTAACGACAGGAACATGTCATTAAAACTGGCCGGGTTGGCAGGAAGCTGCCCAGCGACTGGGGTGTGCCCCACACCAACAACAGCCCCTCTTCTCTCCCCACCCCTGCAGGGGAGGAGGGATGGGGAGAGGGAAGGGGAGGGGGGTCTTGAGCCCTTTCGAGGTGTGGGGGGGTGCATATTGCTTTGCAGACTGGATGGGAAATTCTCTTGAATTTGCAGGAATCACAGGAGGTGCAGGCTGGCATGCAGTGTAGACTCGTACCCACATGACCATGGCTGGGGTTTGTGTCCCGGCTCTCTGCTCACACACACACATCCTGGGAAGCAACATGGGATGGATGGCTCAAGTATCTGGGTCCCTGTCACCCACGCGGGAGCAGACCTGGCTGCTGGCTTCAGCCTGGCCCAGCCCTGGCTGTTGGGGACGCACTGCCAGAGCAAAGCGGCAACGCATAGAAGATGTCTGTCTGTCTCTCTGGTTTTCAAAGAAAGCGAAAGAAGCCGGTACGAGTGGTGGAGGCAGGGGGCCTGGTCATTGGATCCCCATGGCTGTGTGAAATGCAGGGGCTGTGCTCCCAAAGCGGTTCTCCCTGGGACCCGGGCCCTGGAGGACCGCGTGGTGACCCAGCTCAGCCTGGACACCAAGCAGGGACCCTCCCCTCGCCTCCCCGTGCGGATGGGTCACTCACCTGCGCTTGGAATCCAGATCCCAGGGCTGGGAGGTGATGGTTGGGAGTGCTTCTTGGCTGGGTTACCCCTGAGCCTGTAGCCCCCCCAGGACTGCGCGGGGCCGTGGCTTCAGGGGTTGCGCTGGCCAGTCCTGGAACGTGGTGTAACCACAGAGCACCCTAACTTCCTCTTCATCAACCGCCCGGTGGCCTCTGTTCCCACCCCCCACCCCCCACCCAGGCCCTGTTGTGCCATCATCCGGGGCCCTGAGCAGAGGGGGCGTGGAAGGCGGTGTGTGTGTGTGTGAGCGTGTGTGTGTGTGTGTGTGTGTATGTGGAGGGTGGAGGTTCTGCCAGCAGGGGCCCTGCCCCCCACCTGCACTTAACAGGTGTTGGGGTGGGGAGCTCTGGTGGGGTTGTGGGGGGGGGATGGTGGCGCCCTCCCCTCCCCCACGGCTTCCTGTGGGAGGAACTGGTGCAGAGAACACAGCCAGGGCGTGGAGGCTTCCTCCATCCTCCACCCGTCACAGGGCACGTGGGTGTTTGGAAAGAGGGCACTGCACCTGCGCACTGGTTTGGGCATGCTGGCGGCGAGGCAAGCGCAAAAGCGCATGGAGGTGTAAGTTGCAGCTGCTTGCCCCTGCGGCCATGATGGTGGTAACCATGTGTGATGCTGGCCCATCCGGTTGCCAAGGAGAGGAGTCGCCAGGCAGGTGGCCAGGCTGATCCGGACTGGGCATCGCTCAAGCCCCAGTCTACAATGCAGACTGGGGTAAGCCAGGTGGCAAGGTTCCATGGAACAAATACACCTGTTGGTCTGGGTGGGTGGTTCCCAGGCTGCGTGCTGGGATTAGGGTCTCGGGGAGCCAGGGCCACCGTCTGTCTGTACCCCGGCTGGGGCCACCCAGGGATTGGGGGCTGGGTCTTCCGGCAGCCTGCTTTGCTGTGAGACAGGTGGAATGCCTGGGTGTTCCTTTTTATTGCCAGCAGACTGCTGGCCTCGGTAGTCTGCTGGCCAATGGGTTGGCCTGTGTTGGCTGGGGGCTGTGGGCACCTCTTAGATTTCAGGGGTACGGGAAGGACTAGGTCAGGATGAATACTGTCCTGCCTTCCAGGAGGTAGGCTCACTCTCGCTGGGTAATTACCATCTTTTTTTTTTTCAATAAAGATTTACTTATTTTTATTGCAAAGTCAGATATACAGAAAGGAGGAGAGGTGGAGAGGAAGATCTTCCGTCTGATGACTCATTCCCCAGATGGCTGCAACGGCCGGAGCTGAGCCAATCCAAAGCTAGGGACCTGGAGCTTCTTCTGGGTCTCCCACCCAGGTGCAGGGTCCCAAGGCTTTGGGCCGTCCTCCACTGCTTTCCCAGGCCACAAGCAGGGAGCTGGATGGGAAGTGGGGCTGCCGGGATTAGAACCGGCACCCCTATGGGATCCCTGGTATGCAAGGTGAGGACTTCAACTGCTAGGATATTGTGCCAGGTCCATCACCATCTTTCTGTATAAAAAATATTAGTTTAGCTGTCCACAATGGAACCACTGAATGTGGAGTTGGGAGGACCAGAAATGTGGCTTTGAAAAACATGGTTAATACGAGCGGAGAGAGGAAGATTTCGTCCTCTGATTCACTCCCCAAATGGCTACAACAGCCCGGGCTGGGCCAGGATGAAGCCAGGAGCCAGGAGCTTCTTCCAGGTCTCCCATGTGGGTTCGGGGGCCCCAAACACTTGGGCCGTCCGTCCTCTGTTGCTTTCCCAGGTGCCTTAGCAGGGAGCTGGATGGGAAGTGGAGCAGCCGGGACTCCAAGCGGTACTCCGATGTCGGATGGTGATTTTGCAACTGGTGGTTCACCTCACTGCAGGGCCACAATGCCAGGTCCTGATGTGGCTTTAAATATATATATATAGGGCCCGGCAGTGTGGCCTAGCGGATAAAGTCCTCGCCTTGAACGCGCCGGCATCCCATAGGGACGCTGGTTCTAATCCCGGCAGCTCCACTTCCCGTCCAGCTCCCTGCTGTGGCCTGGGAAAGCAGTGGAGGACGGCCCAAAGCTTTGGGACCCTGCACCCACGTGGGAGACCCGGAAGAAGCTCCTGGCTCCTGGCTTTGAATCGGCATAGCATCGGCCGTTGGGCTCACTTGGGGAGTGAATCAATGGATGGAAGATCTTCCTCTCTGTCTCTCCTCTCTGTATATCTGACTTTCCAATAAACAAATAAATCTTAATATATATATATATATTTATGAATTTGGGGATGACAGTGCAGGGAAGAGCGTAAAACCATCACCCATGATGGTAGCATTCCCAGTGGGACGCCAGAGTTCGAGTCCTGGCTGTTCCACTTCTAGTCCAGCTCTCTGCTAATACGCCTGGGAAAGCAGTCGAGGGTGATGGCTCAAGAGCTTGGTCGCCTGGTCCAGCACCGGCCGTGCTGGCCAACGGGGGAGTGAGGCGGCAGGTGGAAGATCTCTCCAGAACTCTGGGTTTCAAGCATCGTGAGCAGGAGCATCGGCAGGAGTGAGCGAGCATCAATCCGTAGTTTTCTTTGCAAAACTTCTTCCTTCCTTCTTTCCTTCCTTCCTTCTTTCCTTCCTTCCTTGCTTCCTTCCTTCCTGCGCCAGGAGAAGGTAGTTATGGCCGTGCAAGCATTTATAAACAAAGATTTTGCAAGTTTATTTGAAAGGTAGAGAGAGAAAGAGGGAAGAGGGAGAGAATGGAGGAGGGGGTCTGGTTCAGGCTTAAGCCAGCATCTGAGAACTCTCTCTGGGTCTCCCCTAGAGATGACAGGGGCCCCCCGGGGAATTGGGCCACCTCCCGCTGCTTTCCCAGGCACATTAGCAGGGAGCTGGATAGGAAGTGGAACAGCTGGGAGTCGAACCTGAGCTCCGTGGTCTGGAATGCAAGTGCTATAAACAGTAGCTTAACCCGCAGCGGGTGCCCCTGCAGCACTGGGACCCCCACACACATGGCAGAGGAGGCCGCCTGGAGACAATGATTGCTCCCCGCCCCGGGCAGCAGAAGGTGACAGCTCAAGACCATGGGCCCCTGTTGTCCATGGGGGAGACTCTGGCCTCCTAGATTTCAGCCTCAATCAGCCTGAGCTGTTGAGGGGCTTCTGCGGGCGGGGGTGGGGTGGGGTGGGGGAGGCTGAATCAGCAGGTGGAAGATCTCTTCCTGTTTGCCGAAGTCCCTCTCTGCCTTTCAAATCAATCCATCAACCAGATGCTTGCTCCAGACTGCTACGCTTGTTCCCAGGGAGACCTGGGAAGGTGTCCCCCCCCCCCCCCCCCCCGGCTTGCCCAGACGTGGGACCCACGCAGACACTGCAGGAGCCGATTGATGCTGGCTTGAGCGCCATGTGCATTTACGGAGTGCCGACTGTATGCGAGCATCACTTCAGGCGTGAGATCACACACACCACACACACAGGCACCACAGGGACCCGAGCCCCCCTCTCCTCCTCCTCCCTCCCACCTCTGAGCCGTTCTAACCCCACCCCGGAAGCAGGAAACTTCCCCACGGTGGGGGGAGGGGAGGGAGTGCAATGGAGGGTGAGAAATGATAGACAGGAAGTAAGCAGCAGGGTTGAGTGAGACTCAAGCGAGAACACCCAGGGGGGACCAAGCATGGGGACCACAGGAGCGCAGGAGATGCTGGGGGATGGGGAGGGGCTGTGGGAGGGCAGGAGGTGAAACGGGGTGCCCCAGCAAGGGGCCAGGGCCGAGCTTGTGGCACTGGACGGAGAGCCAGGCTGGAGGAGGGTCGAGGCGGCCACAGCTCCTGTCACCTCAGCAGCTTCAGTCCCATCCGACCAGCCGGCCGCCTGGGGGCTGTGCACACCTGCCTTTTTGGGTATGCTTGGCCCTCTGTCTACCCTGTTCCACTGCCCGGCCTGCCCCCCGGCGTGGTGGTAAAGCGGCTGCAGCGTTCCACGCCTCTGCTTAGCCATCCGGAAGAAGTGCACGACTCAGTGCCTTGAATACGCTCCCGGAGCTGGCTGTCTCGAGAGCTTTGTCCTTCTCTTCCTCCTGATCTGACGCTCTGTCCCCAGCCCCCTGGCACTGCCCTAGGGTCCCAGGGCTCCAAGGACCTCTTGGGAGGGGGTCCTGCAGGTGTGTACACCTGTATTCGTGTCTCGTTTCTCCTTTGCGTTGCTTTTTGCTGGCTGAGTAATATTCCAAGGCTCACACACGTGTCTTGTGTTACGGGCTCATCCGTGATGGGCTGTTTTTTTTTTTTTTTTTTACTTTTCATTGATTGGGTGCCCACGTACCCATGAAATTCTGTGTTCTCTGTTCTTAGGGCTGTGGCGCTGTGGAGGTGGGTGGAAGCAAGGGGTTGTGTGTGGTTCTGGTTTCAGCCTCGGAGCTCAGGCTGAGTGCATCAGGTTAAGCCTCTATCTGTAATGATTGTGTACAGGTGTCAGTTCGAGTCCCGGCTGTCCCACTTCCGATACACCTTCCTGTTGATGCTCTTGGGAGAGCAGCAGAGGAAGGCCCAAGCGCTTGCGTCCTTGCCACCCCTATGGGAGACCCGGATGCAATTCCAGACTCAGGGCTGTGCCCAGCCCTGCCTGATGGGGCCATTTGGGAGAGTAAACCAGCAGATGCAAGATCTCACTCCCATTCTCTCTGTAACTCAGCCTTTGCCATAAATATATATATATTTTAATGTTTTATTTATTTTTATTACAAAGCCAGATATACGGAGAGGAGAAGAGAAAGAGAGAAAGATCTTCCATCCGATGATTCACTCCCCAAGTGAGCGGAACGGCCGGTGCTGTGCTGATTCGAAGCCAGGAGCCAGGAGCCTCTTCCGGGTCTCCCACGCGGGTGCAGGGTCCCAAGGCTTTGGGCCGTCCTCCACTGCTTTCCCAGGCCACAAGCAGGGAGCTGGCTGGGAAGTGGAGCTGCCGGGATTAGAACTGGTGCCCTTATGGGATCCCAAGTTGTGTTCAAGGCGAGGAGTTTAGCCGCTAGACCACGGCGCCAGGCCCTGCCATAAATACTGAAAAAAAAGAAACACTATTTAAAGCTTTTTCATAAAACAGCACATTGGCCGTGGTCTCTAATTAATTATACGTTTCAAAATAACTTGAAAAGTTAGCAGCTTGGTAACATCTAGGAATGATGTGATTTGAGACGGAAAGCCATGTAAACCCTGATTGTTACATGAACCAAGCTGCGATACTGTGACTCATATGTGACGCTAACATGTAAGTGAAAGTTTAAAAAAACAAAAACTTGGGCCAAACAGCCGTTTTCTTCGGGTCGTGTTGCTATCATTGGGACGGCCACGAGAGGGCAGAGCTGCGTCAGGGCTGCTCCAAAACCAGGAAAATAAAAATTGGGGCGCCTGGGGCAGGGGAGCCACAAAGAGGGGGTGTGGGACTCGGGAGGTCCTGGGCCTCATCACTCCTCTGCGTTTGCCAGAGACGTGGCAGAGCAAAAAATAGTTCAGCGTGGTGAAAAACGAAAGCGTAAAATGTCCAGGTAACGCTAAAGGTGCAACGTGCGAAACGCAGGGATATGGACATCGTGAATTTGACGACGGCGCATTGAAAACTCGATGACAGGAACCAAGAATGAAAAGACAGAAAGGAAAAAAAAAAAGTCGGCATCACTTAATAATAAAGCAGGAAGGGCTGGAGCCGTGGTGTTACGGGTAAAACTGCTACCTGCAAGTGCTGACCTTCCTTACCAGCGCTGGTTCGAGTCCCGCTAGCTCCACTTCCCATCCAGCTCCCTGCTTGTGGCCTGGGAAAGCAATCGAGGATGGCCCAAAGCCTTGGGACCCTGCACCCGCGTGTGGGAGACCTGAAAGAAGAAGCTCCTGGCTCCTGGCATCAGCTTGGCCCAGCTCTGGCCGTGGTGGCTATTTTTTTTTTGGGGGGGAAGCGGGGTAGGAGTGAACCCATGAATGGAAGATTGTATCTCTCTCTCTTTCTGTAATTCTTTCCTCCAATTAAGTAAGGATGTAAAAAAAAAAAACAACAAAGTATTTTATATACAAACGAATCAAGAGACAATGTTATGCGTTCAGTAAGATATTTATCTGAAAGGCAAAGTGAGAGAGATTTTTCTTCTGCTGATTTACTCCCCAAATGTCTGCCACGGTAGGAAGAAGGGCCAGCCCGAAGTGAGAAGCCAGGAGCCCCCATCCAGGTCTCCCACGTGGGTCGCAGGGTCCCCTCGAGGACCTGGGCTTTTCCAGGAGTGTCAGCAGGGAGCTGGGTGGGAAGTGGAGCAGCTGGGACCTGAGCTGGCGGTACACTGTGGGATGCCAGGCTTGTAGGATTTAGCCCACTGAGCGGGTCCCAAGGATTTCATAAATGATTGGGGGGGAAAAAAAACCCAAAATACAATAGGACAATGTCCTGAACAAAACCCGGAAATAGGAATAAGCTGGTTTTCTGAGAAGGGCTGGCGGTTCGCTCTGGGACGAATGTTCTCGCATTGCTTAAAAGAGGAACGGGCCGAAAATGGAGAAAGAATTGAAACGAAGGGGCAACTGCTGAAACTCCAGGGGGGCTTCCTCCTGCACACGCATAGAAGAGGAATGTTCTGGAATCCAGCCCTCTGCCGGAAGCTGCTCCCCACAGTCCCCAGGGTGACTGTGCTGGGTCCCAGGACCCTGAGTTGCACACAGCAACCTCTGCCACCTTCTCTCTCTGGCTTCTGCCTCCTTCCTCCTGCCTCCAAATCGACAGAGTGGGGCTAAGGGACGCACATGCAGGACCCCTAGCCTTTTTGGGTAACATAGCTGCCCAGGTGGGAGCGGGGGTGGGGGTCCTGCATGTTGCAGCCTGTTGGCAACCAACCTCAGTGTTTGCATCTGTAAAATGGACCTGCATCTCCCAGGACGGTGGTGAGGGTGACATGGGGCTTGTTGGTTTCACGTACTGCGTATTACTGTGCTCCCACGGGATGTGGCACCTTGGGGATGTTGCGTCCTCGGGTGACATATTAAGATGCGGCTGCCCTGTCCCAGACTTGTGGCTTTCGTGGGGGATTCTGCAGCAGGGGAAGGCCCCCATCTCTCAGCCGCACCCCCAGAATGCCAGGCTCTTTGGCAGTGCCACCCCTGGGGATGCCTGGGATCGAATCCCTGCTCCAGTTAGTTTCCCGTCCTGGGAGGCCGCAGGTGCATGGGCCCCTGCCACCCAGACAGTAACAGATGACCTTCATGGTGACATGGGGGCAGGCGAGGCTGCTGAGGCAGAAGGAGCTGGATGTGGGGCAGGCAGTGAGAACCCTGCCCGCCCTGGGGACCTGCAGCCTCGGGTCCTGGCAGTCCCTGGTGGGTGGCATGGGGGAGGAATGGGGAGAGGGCAAGGGAGGGAGAAGGAGTTACCGCCCTGTCCTTTCCTTTCCTGCCACCTGCCCGTCGGCATTTCCTAAGCTTGAATAGCTCTGGTCACTGTCTTGGCTGGCCTGGAAGCCAGGGGCCTGGGCGGCACCTGCCTTGACCTACAAGGTCCAGGCAGTCCTGGGGCTGACGCACTTCCACTTCCTCTAGGGTGACGCCTGGGGTGGTGGTAGAGGGCAGGAAGCCCTGTGGACGGCCCCTCTGCCCATGTCCTCCTGGACACAGAGGGTGGCTGAACCCTGGGCTGGTCTGCAGTAGGGGCAGGGGATCTTCATTGGGGTCAGAGGGACCCTGGGGGTGGGGAGACCACTCTTTCCCTCTCTCCCCATTATCAACAGGGATTGTGTGACCAAAGGAATGGATAGATGGAGAGAGGGATGGATGATAGATAAACAGCATGATGGGTGGATGGACGGATGGATGGGTGGGTGGCTGGCTGGCTGGCTGGATGGGTGGGTGGGTGGATGGGTGGGTGGATGGATGGATGGATGGATGGGTGGATGGGTGGATGGGTGGATGGATGGATGGATGGATGGATGGACGGGTGGGTGGGTGGATGGGTGGATGGGTGGATGGATGGATGGATGGACGGGTGGATGGGTGGATGGGTGGGTGGATGGATGGATGGATGGATGGGTGGGTGGATGGGTGGGTGGATGGATGGATGGATGGATGGGTGGGTGGATGGATGGGTGGGTGGATGGATGGGTGGATGGATGGTTGGATGGGTGGGTGGGTGGATGGATGGATGGGTGGGTGGATGGATGGGTGGGTGGGTAGGTGGATGGGTGGGTGGGTGGATGGATGGGTGGGTGGGTGGATGGATGGGTGGGTGGGTGGATGGATGCATGGGTGGATGGATGTATGGGTGGATAGATGGATGGGTGGGTGGGTGGATGGATGCATGGGTGGATGGATGGATGGGTGGATAGATGGATGGGTGGATTGCTCAATCTTGCATCCTTTGGTTGACTCTCAAAATGACCACAAGAGCAGAGACTGGGCCAGGCAGAAGCCAGGAGCCAGAAGTTCCCTCTGGGCCCTGCACACGGGTGGCAGGGGTCCCAGCACTTGAGCCCTTACCTGCTGCCTCCCAGGATGCGTGTGAGCAGATGCTGGAATCAGAGCTGGGATTCGAACCCGGGCGTCACCGCACGCTATCCCCTGTTCTGCGTGATACTCTTGCTGATGGCGTCAGGCATGTGGGAACTCGGCCATCCAGGGGTGGAACTCTGGGGAATGGACTCTTGGTTGGACCCTGCTAGTTCTGTGAGGAGAGCTATCTGCCCTGGCCACTGTGCCTGTGAGAATGCCTTTGAATCCCTCATCCGTGTCACCCTTACCACCGTCCTGGGAGATGCAGGTCCATTTTGCAGATGGGAATACTGAGGTCAGCCCCTCTCCAGCTAAGCACCTCCATACTGGTGAGCTGGACTAAGCCTTCCTGTTTTCGGCGCACATTCTGTGAGCCTGACCAAGGGCTGGCTGCTGCAGGGGCCAGCAAGGCAAGGAAAGCAAGGTTTCATGGCAGCATCACTTACCCTGGGCCCCACGTCAGGTTCACGCCCTTGCCCCATCCCCCCAACCCCTCATACTCCTGGCTGGCTCAGGCCAGTGGTCACGAGCATAGCTGAGTCTGAGACCTGGCTGTTCCCCCTCGTCCAGGGCCACACCTGTTGACATAAAGCTCATGCTGCGGATCCTTTATGGGGGGGGGGGGTGCTTTAAAGATTTATTCGTTTTGACTAGCAAGGCCATATTTACAAAGAGAAGGAGAGATGAGAGAAAGATTTTTCCATTCGCCAAGTGGCTGCAACAGCCAGAGGTGAGCCGATCTGAAGCCAGGAGCCAGGAGCTTCTTCTGGGTCTCCCACACACGCTTTGGGCTGTCCTCTACTGCTCTCCCAGGTCACAGGCAGGGAGCTGGATGGGAAGTGGAGCAGCCGGGACACGAACTGGTGCTCAGAGGGGCTGCCAGCGTTACGGGAGGTAGCTTTATCTGCTACACCACAGTGATGGCCCCCGGCTTCCTTGAGGGGCCAGTGCTGTGGCATTGTGGGCTAAGCTTTTGCCCGTGGCTTTAGCATCCCATATGGACACTGATTTGAGTCCCTGGAATTCTCATTGCGCTCCTGCTCCCTGCTTGTGGCCTGGGAAAGCAGTCAAGGATGGCTCAGGTCCTTGGGACCCTGCACCTGCGTGTGGGAGACCCGGAAGAAGCTCCTGGCTCCTGGCTTCAGATCAGCTTAGCTTCAGCTGTTGCAACCATTTGGGGAGTGTACCATCATATGGAAGACCTGTCCTTCTCTCTGTAAAAATCTGCCTTGCAAATGTAAATAACTCCTTAAAAAATATATATATCTCCTTGAGCAGTATATGAAATATATGTACAGACAGGTTGGAAAAAGTGAGGTTTTTTTTTTTTTAAAGATTTATTTATTTTTATTACAAAGTCAGATATACAGAGAGGAGAGACAGAGAGGAAGATCTTCCGTCCGATGATTCACTCCCCAAGTGACCCCAACGGCCGGTGCTTTGCTGATCCGAAGCCAGGAGCTTCTTCTGGGTCTCCCACATGGGTGCAGGGTCCCAAGGCTTCGGGCCGTCCTCCACTGCTTTCCCAGACCACAGGCAGGGAGCTGGATGGGAAGTGGAGCAGCCGGGACTAGAACCGGTGCCCATATGGGATCCCGGGCGCGTTCAAAGCGAGGATTTAAGTCACTAGGCCATGCTGCTGCCAGGCCCAAAAAGTGAGTTTCAAACACACATTTTTGGCTTCGTTGCTTGCTTCCCAAATATGATTGAGATGGTTAGTTGTCACCCCGAGGGTGTGTCTTAGCGTGGCGGGAAGTGGGTGGCTAGTGTGGGAGGACCCTTCCGAGCAGCCGGGTGTGCGTGGCCTCTGGGGTCAGGCCGGAGGAGAAAGAGCGGACGTGGTGGCCAGCAGGACCTTCCTGAACCCCACCCGGCAGAGCTTCTCATGGCAGGTGCCTGCCCCGGGACCACAGCTGGAGGCCAGTGCAGGGGATGGGCTGGAAGGCACCCTTAGGGCAGTCACGGTGGCTCCTGTCTCTCTAGGGACCCTATGGGGACATTTTTCATGTGTTCCAAAAGTGTGGGCTGCGGGCCAGGCTGTAGCATCTTCCTCTCCTGCTGCCGGCTGCACAGATGTCCTTGACCCAGCCCCAGGGCCTTTGAACCTGTCTCTGTTCTGGACACCCCCACCCCAATCTTCACAGCTGACCCCTTCCCCATCTCCAAGACCTGCCCGTCAGGGTCCTCCCCGCCCCTGTTATTCACACTCACTTCACTAGACTCTAGTTTAAAATGATTTATTGATTTTTTTTTTTTATTGGAAAACCAGATTTGCAGAGAGAAGGAGGAGAGACAGAGAGGAAGATCTTCCATCCGATGGTTCACTCCCCAAGTAGCTGCAACGGCCGGGACTGAGCTGATCCGAAGCCAGGAGTCAGGAGCTTCTTCTGGGTCTCCCACACGGGTGCAGGGTCCCAAGGGCTTGGGCCGTCCTCCACTGCTTTCCCAGGCCGCAAGCCCCACTCTTGGGGACCCATGTGGGAAGGGGGTGCTGAGCGTGGGCAGATGGGCAGCCTAAAGATCCCTTATTGAGAGTGACCTTGTGCGACGTGGTTAGCTACGGGGCCTGGCAGCTGTGTCCCAGCCCTGACCTTGCACTCCAGGGTCGGATACTGCGTGCTGTAGGAGCCAGGGCACATCTGGAGATGTGCCAACAGGATGAGATGGTGGGATGTTTCGGAGCCGGGGGCTCGTGGGAGGATCCCGAGTGGGTCTTGGGTTCTGTCGTGAGCTCCTGCTCCGGTTACTGGGTTTTCCTCAAGTGCCATTTTAGGACCTGACTTTCCCCCGGCTCAACCTGGGGCGGGCGGGCGGGCACCCCCTATTTAAACATTAAATTGTGTTTTAAAGAACGTTCAGAAGCTGCAGTACCATGGATGGACCCTAGGGGGAGGGAGTGGGCGGTGGCTTTGGATCAGATGCAGCTGAGGGGGGTGTGTGTGTGTGTGTGTGTGTGTGTGTGTGAGACACAACTCCCGACTCTATTGTTTAACCCTTCTAGAAAGGTCATTCAGCAGTCACGGACATACACACTGCCCGTGTTGAAAGCAACGACTCAAAACAGCTCAGTGGGTCTCTGGGCCCAGAAGAGGGGCAGAGCTGGCATGGGGGGGGATCCCCTGTGAAGGGTGTGGGGGTGTTGAGATGAAATTGCTGCTCCTTGTCCCCAGGGTCCCCCCTGCTGTTTCCAAATCTATCAGGCGGCTCTGGGACACGTGTGTGCGTGAAGACCTCAGCTGGACAGACAGCCGGAGGCCAGTGTTGTCACTGCCAGCACTCCCTACCCCAGGGCCTTTGCACTGCCCATCCTGTCTTCCACGAGACTCCTTCCCTATACCCTGAGGTCTCAGGTCATGGGGTCAGAAGGTTCGTCCTGGTTTCCTAGTCCAACTCCCGCTCCCTGCCCACCCGCTGTCCCCGTGAAGGCACATCTGCAGAGAGGAGAAACAGCCAAGAATTGATGTTGTTGCCTAGGTTTCGTGGTCGGCTGCTGCGCCTCTGGTTCCAGCTCAGCAGTGATGGCTCAAGTGGCTGATCTCTGCTACCAGTTAAGCTGAAGTTCTGGTTCCTGGCTTTTACCCCCTGATGCAATCATTGCGGGGGAAATGAATTAATGCATGGCAGTTCTTTAACACACTCTCAAAGTTTCCAGTAAATAAATTAAAAAAAAATTGGGAAAAAAAAATGTTTTAAAGATAGCACTTGAGACGTAATTAGAAAAAGAGCGAGATCTTGTGTCCACTGATTTATTTCCCAAAGGGTGGGAGTAGCTAGGACTGAGACAGGCCAAACCCGGAGGCTGGAACTCCGTCCGGGTATCCCATGGCTGTACACCTGCTGCTTGGTGCATCAGCAGGGAGCTGGCTGGGAAATGGAGCAGAAGGAACAGGCTCAGGGATTTGGCCATTTGCCCAGGTGGAAGATTCCGATGGAATTTCAGGCTCCTGGTTCTGGCCAGGTTCAGTCGTGGCCATTTGGATCAGCAGATGGAAGATCTCTCTCTCTCTCTCTCTCCTTTCTAACTCTGTCTTTCAAAGAAATACATATGTTAGACAAACGTATGGTTGCTCAGCCCACAACCATCACCACTGGAGGGTAGCACACCCCCAAAATGTCTTCAGATACTGTTCCCCACCCTCCTTCACTCTTGCCCTTGTGCCCGCCAGGGCCTCCCCCATCCCAGACGAACTGTCCCCAGTCAGGGGGAGTCAGGGTGGTCACGTGATCTGCAGCGGGTCTTTGAAATGTTCCGGGGAAACGTCCACGACGGGGAGGCCAGGCTCCCAAACAAGCCTATTTTTGCATTGCACACTAACCACGTGGGATTCCAACAGTGCGAGCCAGCATCGGTCAACTTGTCTCTGTATTCCGTTTTCCTCCAATATTTTGGTTACAACTCCCAAGTGCAACCAGGCAGCTTTCTCCCTTCTCCGCCCCCTTCTTCGTCCTTCTCATTCATTCTCTCTCTTCCCTTCTTTTCTCTCTCTTTTCCTTTCTCTCATTCATTTTCTTTCCTTCCTTTTCTCCTCCCCCCCCCCCCCTTAAAGATTTGGAAAATCAGATTTTTACGGAGAGAAGGAGAGACAGAAAGATCTTCCACCTGCTGGTTCACTCCCCAAGTAGCTGCAACTGCTGGAGCTGAGCCGATATACATATTAGATTTATTAATTTTTATTACAAGTCAGATATACAGAGAGGAAGATCTTCCATCTGATGATTCACTCCCCAAGTGAGCACAACGGCCGGTGCTGCGCCGATCCGAAGCCAGGAACCTGGAACCTCTTCCAGGTCTCCCATGCAGGTGCAGGGTCCCAAAGCTTTGGTCCGTCCTCCACTGCTGCTTTCCCAGGCCACAAGCAGGGAGCTGGATGGGAAGTGGAGCAGCCAGGATTAGAACCGGCGCCCATATGGGATCCTGGCGCGTTCAAGGCAAGGACTTTAGTTGCTAGGCCACGCTGCCGGGCCCTGTAGACATATTTTGAAAAGATCAACCTTCTAGATGTTTGCTGGTAACCAGCAGGCATCATTGCCATGCCAACATCCCATCAGTGTTTGGAAGCTGACCAAGCCAATGTCACACTGTTGCCTCCAAGTTGATCAAGCCAGTGCTACATTGTTGCCTCGAGTAATTGCTGGTATAAACCCAGCCTGCCTGAGCAGCACAATCTAGTATAGGACCACTGAGTAGAGATGGAATGGTTCATCCCTTTAGCCCAGATATGTGGAGGTAGCATTGCCCGAGAGGATGCCTTGGGGAGCAGCGGGTCAGTCTGGCCGGCTAAGGTGCCTGCATCCCACTTCCGAGTACCGGGATCAGAACCGCAGCGCCAGCTTCTGATGCCAGCTTCTTGCGAGGATGGGCAGGTGGGGGTGAGGGCTTCCAGCTGCGAGGCTGCCGCAGCCCTTGGCTGCTGCGAGCGTGAGGAGAGCTAGGGCCTGGATGTGTGGCACAGCCTGCCAACGGGCGTGCCGATGTGCTCGAGTCTGGCTGCTGTGCTTGGGAAGGGTCCTCCTTACCCACAGGGGAGACCAGGAAGGAGTTCCTGACCCTTGGTTTTGGACTGGCTTACACCTGATTGCTGTGGCCATCTGGGGAGTGAACCAGCAGAAGACTCTCTCTCTCTCTCTCTCTCTCTCATCTTTCAAGTAAATCCATAATTCTTTCTAAAGAAATTATCTATCTTTAGAAGCCTTGATACTTGCTTTTTCCAAACCGCTGATGAGCACACTGGGCAGGCACAGGCCACATGGCCCTTGCCTTCCAGGGCAGATAGGCCCCTAAGAGCCTCCAGGGTGACTCGGGTCAGCCCCAGGGGATCTATCTTTATGACTCCCTTATCGGAGCCTGGGTCCTGGGGTTATGTTTTGCTCCCGGGGCTGCACACTTATCTTTATTACCCCCCCTCTCTGAGGTTTATGACTTGTTTCCCTGGGCTGGCTGGCTGGCTGGCTGGCTGGCTGGCTGACTAGGTGGCACAAATTGGAGGGAGGTGGGGGTGGGTGCGTGGTGATTTTTCTGAGAGCTACATCTTCAAAGTGGGCAGGGGCTCCAAGACCTAACCCCCCCCAGCTGTGGGGCGGGACCTGGGATTGCATCCGGTTGGTGGCAAAAGGGAAGAGACCCATAGGATTCTGCAAATGCAAGAAAGGGGAAGGAAAGAGAACGTGAGAGCGAGGGAACGAAAAGAGAGAGAGAGAGAAAGAAAAAGAGAGAGAGAGAGAGAGAGAAAGAGAGAGTGTAAGGGGCTTGGCAAGATGTTGCTTGCTTTGCAAATGCAGGGTTGACCCATGGACCCAGTGACGCATTGGGAATACAGCCTCTGGCAGGGAACAACCTCTATGTGTTTTCAAAATATTTGGAATTTCTAGGTGTGCGTGGACTTAGGTCCAGAGGCAGTGGAGGCACAGATGACTGAGAAGTGGACGACAGGCAGGCTGAAGGGGACGTGATGGGTGGGTCCACGCACACAGAGGGTCTTCCACCTGTTGCTTCATGCATTTTTTTAAAAAAAAGATTTATTTATTTTTATGACAAAGTCAGACATATAGAGAGGAGGAGAGACAGAGAGGAAGATCTTCCGTCCGATGATTCACTCCCCAAGTGAGCACAACAGCTGGTGCTGAGCTGATTCCGAAGCCAGGAGCCAGGAACTTCTTTCCGGGTCTCCGCACGCAGGTGCAGGGTCCCAAAGCATTGGGCCATCCTCAACTGCTTTCCCAGGCTACAAGCAGGGAGCTGGATGGGAAGTGGAGCAGCCGGGATTAGAACCGGCACCCACATGGGATCCCGGGCGTGTTCAAAAGCACATCATAACAGCCTGGGCTGGGTCTGGCTGAAGCCAGTGGCTCGGAGGTCCCTCTGGGTCTCCCATGTGGGTGGCAGGGACCCCAAGAACTTGAGCCACATCCTGCTGCCTGTCAGGGACTGAGAGGAGGAAGCTGGAGCTGGAAGGAATGGCAGGACCCTGCAAGGCGATGCCCCGCGCCCCTGCCAGGCCATGCGACGCCATGCCGCGCGCCCCTGCGAGGCCATGCCAGCGCGCCCCTGCGAGGCGATGCCGCGCGCCCCTGCCAGGCCGTGCCAGTGCGCCCCTGCCAGGCCGTGCCAGTGCGCCCCTGCGAGGCCATGCCAGCGCGCCCCTGCAAGGCGATGCCAGTGCGCTCCTGCGAGGCGATGCCACGCACCCCTGCCAGGCCGTGCCAGTGCGCCCCTGCGAGGCGATGCTGCGTGCCCCCACAGCCACTTGGCTGCGCCTACGAGGAAACACAGCTCGGGCTTGACAAGACCCACTCCAGACACCACAGGCACGGTCCCACGTTCCGTCCCCACGTTTCACAGTGTGAGGAACCAAGGCAAAGGTTATTTCAGAAAGAACTGAGGGGGCAAAATTTAAGAAGCTGTTCGCTTGGGTGCCTGCGTTCTTGAATCGGTGAAGAGGGTTTGTTTTGTTTTCCTTTAACAATGTATATTTTCCATGAACTTTAAAAAACACTTTATGGGCCCAGCGGTGTGGCCTAGCTCCTTAAATCCTCGCCTTGAACACGCCAGGATCCCATATGGGTGCTTGTTCTAATCCTGGCTGCTCCACTTCCCATCCAGCTCCCTGCTTGTGGCCTGGGAAAGCAGTCGAGGATGGTCCAAACTCTTGGGACCCTGCACCTGCGTGGGAGACCCAGAGGAAGTTCCTGGCTCCTGGTTTAGGATCGGGAAAGCACCGGCCATTGCACTCACTTGGGGAGTGCATCATCGGATAGAAGATCTTCCTCTCTGTCTCTCCTCTCTGTATATCTGACTTTGTAATAAAAAAAAATAAATGAATAAATCTAAAAAAAAAAAAACCCGCTTTACTTATTTGCACTTATTTGGAAGGCGGGGAGAGAGAAAGACAGGAGAGACAGAGATCTGCCAGCCACTTGCTTGCTCCCCAAGTGCCTATGACAGCTAGGACTGGGGCAGGTGGAAGCCAGGAATTCAGACCTCAGATCCAGTTCTCGGATGGGAGTTGCAGGCCCCCAAACTGTTGGGCCATGCCCTTCTGCTGTCTGAGGCACATGGGATCCCGGGCGCGTTCAATGCGAGGACTTTAGCCACTAGGCCACACTGTCCAGGCCAATGCATGTTCTTTCGAGGGAGTGTGGACATTGTTCAGTTTGAGCAGAATCTGAAGACTGTCCTCTCCCCTGGTGGTTGAGGTGTGTCCACCGTCCTGCCGTGGATCTGTATCCAGTGCTTTATCCTTCTAGAGTATTCTACGTGCTCCATGATCATCTATAGGGAAGGGTTCTTTTAGTGCTGATTTTTTTAAGAAGGGGTGGGTTTGGGCCTGGCGCGGTGGCGCAGTGGTTAAGGTTCTCGCCTTGCACGCCCGGGATCCCATAGGGGTGCCGGTTCTAATCCCGGCAGCCCCGCTTCCCTTCCAGCTCCCTGCCTGTGGCCCGGGAGAGCAGTGGAGGACGGCCCAAAGCCTTGGGACCCTGCACCCGCGTGGGAGACCTGGATGAAGTTCCTGGCTCCTGGCTTCAGATCGGCATAGCATCAGCCATTGCGCTCACTTGGGGAGTGAATCATCGGACAGAAGATCTTCCTCTCTGTATATCCGCCTTTCCAATAAAAAAATAATAATAAAAATAAATCTTAAAAAAAAAAAGAAGGGGTGGGTTTAAGTTGATTTGCGAGGCAGAAAGAAGTGTGGGAAAGCTGTCTGTTGAGGATTTATGGCTGCAGGAAATTGGAGATATATATATATATGTTTAAGAGAGAGAGTTCCTACTCGGTCTCCTATTTCCTTGTTCAAAATTAAGGTATTGATTTAAGGTTTTTGTTTTATACCCCGCCAGCACACAGTATAATTTTTTTTTTTTAAATTGGATGGCAGCCATAGCTGGTAAATTGTTCCCTTTGAATTCTATCTCATGGTCCTTTGTAGCTATGGTGACGCTCTCCTGAAGGGGGAGAAAAAAAGTGCAGCTGCCTGCTGCCGACTTATTTTTAAAAACTTCTATTTGGAAAGAACTTTGAACTTCCAGAAAAGTGGCAAGAACAACAGTGTGACAGGCCCGGCGGCGTGGCCTAGCGGCTAAAGTCCTTGCCTTGAACGCCCCGGGATCCCATATGGGCACTGGTTCTAATCCCGGTGGTTCCACTTCCCATCCAGCTCCCTGCTTGTGGCCTGGGAAAGCAGTCGAGGACGGCCCAAAGCCTTGAGACCCTGCACTTGTGTGGGAGACCTGGAAGAAGCTCCTGGCTCCTGGCTTCGGATCGGCATAGCGTCAGCTGTTGCGCTCACTTGGGGAATGAATCATCGGATGGAAGATCTTCCTTTCGAATGTTGCATTTATTTTTTGTTTTATCAGTTCATTTCTCTATGTGTGTGTGTGTGTGTGTGGATGTCATTATTGGCGATGGTTACCATGTAGGCTGACTTTTAAGAAAGATTCCTGCGAGGCTAGGAAACAAAAATTCACAGCAAGATACTTGAGTGCCAAAGTTTTTGCTTTTTTTTTTTATTCTGCGAATCCCTGCATAATTATTATTATTTTTTCTTTCATCATATGTATTTTCTACAAGCTTTTCGGTGGTACTCATGTACTTCCAGGCAAGTTTAGTGCTGTGGTGTGGACAAGCGTTGCCTGCACTGCCAGCATCCCATAGAAGCTACTGGTTCAAGTTCTGGATGCTCCCCGTCCAGCTCCCTGCCTATGCACTTGGGGAAAACAGGAGAGGATGGTCCTAGTCCCTGTAACCCCACTTCCCCCTCGCCCCCCAACGCGCGCGCGCGCACACACACACACACACACACACACGGGAGACCCGAGGAAACTCCAGGCTCCTGGCTTCAGACTGGTCCACCCATTGTGGTCATTTGGGGAGTGAACCAACAGATGGAGATCTCTCTCTCTCTCTCTCTCTCTGCCTTTCACATAAATCAACACATACTAAAAAGACCAGTTAGACAAACCACAGTGGATTCCTAGTTCCCAATGCCTTCTTTGAGCTAGATGGCAGGATTCTAGAATTGTCTATGACCCCCTGTGTTCACAAATGTGGCTATGCTTTCTTCCCCTTTGGAGCATCCGTGATAATATTCAACACACACACACACACACACACACACACACACACACACACACACACACACGTACTTTTTTTTTCCCACCATGCTATGTTTAAGCTCTTTTCTGGGTCAATTCAGACATATTGTTCGAGTTTTTATGTCATGAAAACAACACCCTTGAAACATGTCAACATTTGCTGTCCCTCCAACATTCTCCTGTCCCTCCCACCCCACTCTGCGAAAGTGGAGAGAACCCTTGTGTGTTTGCAGCCACAGAAAAACATGCTTTGTGGAGCTGAACATTTTCACGTGGGTCTCTCTTTTCGCGATGCTCTGTGGAAGGAGGAGGGTGGGAGCTACCTGAGGCGGTTTTATGAAGCTCTCAAAAACAGTTATTCAAGCTTGGAGGTGGGGGGGGGGTGACCGAGAAAGACCTGGCCATGAGGGATGACCTGCTGTCCCCTGGTCCAGTGCCCAGATGTCCAGGAGGTGTTGGGAACCCAAGTACGGCTAGCTGCCTTCCGAGCTCTGCGTGGGCAGGAGGCTGGAGTCGCACGGGTCTCCTTCCTGAGCGACCCCAGCTCCCTCCAATGTGGGACACTATGGACTCCCCTCCACCCACCCCAAGTCTCAGTACCTACAGGGTCACCCATATATAATATATATATATAATGTAATATATATATATATATATTTAAGATTTATTTTACAGGAAAGGCAGATTTACAGAGAGAAGGAGGGACAGAAAGAGAAAGATCTTCCATCTGCTGGTTCACTCACCAGGTGGTTGCAACGGGCAGAGCTGAACTGATGCAAAACCAGGAGCCAGGAGCCTCTTCTGGGTTTTCCACGTGGCTGCAGGGGTCCCAAGGCTTTGGGCTGTCCTCTGCTGCTTTCCCAGGTCACAAGCAGGGAGCTGGATGGGAAGTGGAGCAGCCGGGATATGAACCAGTGTCCATATGGGATCCTGGTGCACTCAAGGTCAGGATTAGCCAGTTGAACCATCATGCCAGCCCTCACCCATATTCTTGTTCTCATCTTTACATCTGCCGGTGGCGCTCCAAAGTTCCCGACGAGAGAATCCCACGGAAAACCCACAAAGGAGACGGCACCGTCCTCATGTGTCAACACAGTTCATGTGAGCGGAGTCAAAGAAGGGACACAGAGGAGCAGATGACACGGCAGTGGGTGGCGGATGTGTGTGGCGGGAGCGTGAAGATCTCCCCGCGCTGGCCGGAAGGATGCTGACAGTGCAGTCACAAGGACACGTGCAGAAAGTCCCGTGGAAAATAGCAATGATGATCTTATTTCGGATGTAGAGTGAAAATCATCCATCATCCACTCCGAGGGTCTTCCAGAATGACATGCCTTTTACATGAATTGTTTTTAAATTGCAGGTTGAGGGTCCGGCGAGGTGGCGCAAGTGGTTAAGGTCCTCGCCTTGCACGCCCGGGATCCCATATGGGCGCCGGTTCTAATCCTGGCAGCCCTGCTTCCCATCCAGCTCCCTGCCTGTGGCCTGGGAAAGCAGTGGAGGATGGCCCAAAGCTTTGGGACCCTGCACCCACACAGGAGACCCGGAAGAAGCTCCTGGCTTCAGATCAGCATAGTATCGGCCAGTTGTGCTCACTTGGGGAGTGAATCATCGGATGGAAGATCTTCCTCTCTGTCTCTCCTCTCTGTATATCCGCCTTTCCAATAAAAATTAAAAAAAAGAAATCTTAAAAAAAAAATAAATTGCAGGTTGATGTATTTGAAGGGTAGAAATGGATTTTCCATCTGCCGGTTCGCTCCTCAGATGCCTGGCAATGGCCTTAGATCCTGGAATTCCATTCCGGTCTCCCATGTGGGTACAGGGGCCCAGGGACTTGGGCCATCCTTTGCTGCTTTCCCACCTTCATCAACAGGGAGCTGGGTGGGAAGTGGAGCAGCCGGGACTCCAACTGACTTCACTTCTGAAAACGTGTGGACAGGTGGCAGAAAAAAAAAAAACAATTTTATTCCGATGTGGATCATGCTGGGGTCCATGCACAGTTTATTTATTTTTTTTCTCCACTCCACACTTGGTATTTTAAAGTATGTCCGGACGTTCCTGATTTTCAAAATATCTTTGTATGAAAATAAAACTCCTCCTTCTATTTTTTTTTTCCCCAGGAGCTTCCCAAAGTCCTCTGGTGGCTGGAAACACTTGTCTTTTCATTTGATACATGCTTTCCCTCCTCCCCTCCTCACATCTTAATTTTTACATAGCCCCAAATCTGTGAACGCCACGTGGGTCTCTCAACTGCAATAGGTGCAGGGGCTCAAGCGGTTGGCGCAGCCGCCGGAGCAGCCGGGACTCGAACCCCTGCTGTTCTGCAAAACAAACAGGAGTGGAGTTCCGTCTAATCCTGGCCTAAGGCTTCCAACTGGCAGCCCTTGCCTGCCTCTTCTCCGCCCCCACCTCCCGCCCCCTTCAGCCTGGCTTTTTCCTATGCCAGGTCCAGAGAGCCTTGGCCGGCCCACACCTTGCCAATGCAGGTGTGGCTCTTCGGCCCCCCACACGGCTCATCTTGGAATCCTTAAATGGTTTTCCTGTTTATTTCTTCTTTATCATGGCTTGGCGAATTCACTTCTTTATCCGCTGGGATCTATCAGTTGGTCGGCAAATATTTGTTAAATGGGAGAACCCGCAAGCAATGGGGGGGGGGGGGGAGTTTACAACGCGAGCAAAAATAAACAGGACCTTCCGGAAACCCGGCTGCCTTTGGGAAACGGTGCGTGTCCACCTGCTTGCTGAGGGTCTCCGCGTCTGCTCTCCAGGGGCCCGGGGACGGAGAGAGCGGGAGTCGCTGGTGTGGGTGGGTCATGCCCCAGGAGGAGTGTGTGTGTGTGTGTGTGTGTGTGTGTGTGTGTGTGTGTGTGTGCACGTGCACGCTCGCTTGTATGCGCAGCCCCAGCACTCAGGCGCCAGTGCTTAAGGGAAAGCCAAGATACGGTGCAACGTGGTGGAGACATTCCAACGTATCCGCCGTCCAACCCTCGGTTGTGAACAAAACGCACGGGTTTGGTCTGGTTGCTTGGGGACCCTTGGCGAGGGGGGGGGGGCGTCCCCAGGCTTCCCAGGATGTTGTTTAGGGGCACTTGCCTTCGTCCCTCCGCGCTCCTCCCCGGGTGGGGACCTGGCGCGCACCCTCGGTGGCCCCAGGAGCGCCAGCGCCAGCAAGCGTCTAGCGCGCACCGGGGGCCCCGGAACGGGGTGGCAGGCGAGGCGGGACCAGGGGCATGGGGCGGGGCCGGGTGGTACCTCCCTCTGCCCGCCCTCGTTCGCTTCCCTCCCCGGGGCCTCTCCCGGGCGCCGAGTCCCTTCCGCGGCCAGATCCGCGCCGCCTTTTCCCGCGGCCTGCGCTGGGGCCCAGCTGACGGGCCGCGTTGTTTATCGGGCCAGAGAAGCCCTCGCTGCTCCCGCCACCCTCCCGCCCTCCCGCCCGCCCCAGCGCCCCTCTGTCCCCTGGGCCGCCGGGGGCGCAGCTCGGAGCGCACGAAGCCCAGCGCCCGGGGAGGCCCGGGGTGCACCGCAACACAGCGCAGAGCCCCGGAGAAGTGGGGGTGCCCCCCCGAGATCGCGGGCCGCAGTGACCAGGAGGCCGGCGCCGCCGCCTCCTCCACCACCTCCTCCTCCTCCTCTGGGCCTCACGGCCGTTGTCTGGGGAGTCCGTAGAGGCCGCGCGGTCTCCAGGGCCCTTCCCCGCGTGGGGAGCTTGCAGGGGCAGAGAAGGACGCGGGGCCGCCCCACCCCAGCCCCTCGCGAGTGGTCGCTCCGGAGCATGACCCCTAAGGGCCGCTGCCGAGCGCTCTGATCTTTGGGGACCCCGCGCTCCCGCAGCCATGGGCGCTGGGGGTCGGCGGGGGGCGGCGGCCACGCCGCTGCTGGCTGCTGTGGCCGCTCTGCTGCTGGGCGCCGCGGGCCACCTGTACCCTGGAGAGGGTAAGTGTGTGTGTGTGTGTGTGTAGGGAGTGGTGGGTTGAGAAGGGGGGGGGGCATGCGCGCAATCACGAGTGGGGGTGGCAGGGTGCGCCGCCGTGGGCGCGGGACCCTTGCTTCCTAAAGCCGCTTGGCCAAAATGGAGCCCCTGGGGGATAAGGAGTGTGAATTCTCTCTTCACTCGCAAAGGGACAAGTGCGATGGTCGGGACAGTCGCTCCGGCCCCCGTGGCTTGGCTGGGGTGGTTGGTTGTGCTAGTGGTGGTGGTGGTGGTGGTGGCGGTGGGAGGTTGCTGACTTTGGCCTTGGGTCAACCCGGGCGGGCGCAGGCGCCTCTCCTGAGAGCGCGCCCCCCTCGGAGCCCTGCTCCCTCCCCAGGCCGCCACCCGCGTCGTCCTCCGTCCTCCTCCTCCTCGGGGCGGTAGGGTCACTGGGTCGGAGCTGCCCTGGGCAGCCAAGCGCCTGCCTGCCCGCCCGCCCAGCGCGTGCATTTTGGAGTCTGCCAACGCCCCGGGCGAGGGTGGGAGGGGTAGGGAATGGCGGGGACCCTCCCACTCCAGCCCCTGCTTACGACCTGGACTTCAGCAAACGGAGGCAATAAATGAGAACAGCCTGTTACAATTAGTGTCACCGTTAGGCAGCTGAGAGGACCTGAGGCGTCCCACGGGTTGAACGCCACCCCCCCCCCCCGTGTGCCCATTTCCCGGAGAAGAAAAGTGAGGTCCCACCCCCCTCCCCAAGCAGGACCCGAACTCAACAGGCAGAGCCAGGACTTGAACTTCCCTCGGTGTGTTCAGCTCTGCTCTTCGTGCCACTAGCCTGTTGTTCGCTTGGTCGGTGTGTCGCCGGTGGTGCTGGGGTTGTTGTGTTGCTCTGGGAAAGAGATTGAGTGACACGCGGTGGCAGCAGAGGGGGGGTGGACCCCAGGTCCTGCACCTCTGTTGGCACTGTTTGCTGGTGAGAGACATAGCCTGATTCCGGCAGGAAGAGGACATTGGAGGGGTTTGTGTTGGCTACCGCGTCCCAGCCCTGGCCTTGAACGTGTCCCGCTGTGTGTGGCTCTGTGTGTGTGTGTGTGTGTGTGTCCGCTTCGATATTTCTCTCTACAAACACATCAGGGTGAGGAGGGGGGGTTGGAACTCCCCAACCAGCAGAAGACCACTTTGTGGGTTTGGTTGGTGGTGGGTGGTGTGGGTCTGGTCTACACGGGTGGGACGGTCCGTACGGGGCAGAAGCCACTTGGAGCACGTGTTGGGCCTGTGCTGGGTCTTGGGGTGGGTGTGCGTGCGTGTGTGTGTGTGTGTGTGAGGTTCTGTGTATTTCTGTTCCCTTGTTCAGTGCCTGAGTCCTTCCTGGGGTCATTTAAAGCTTTGGCCGCTGTGTGTGTGTGTGTGTGTGTGTACACGCGTGCGTTAGCCTCCTCCGGTGCCTGTGTCCAGATGCCAGGGTCCCCTTGTTCTCAGATGACACCTTGTTAAGTGTTGGAGTGGCTTCTGTGGGGCTGGCCACGTGGTGCGTTCTCTGACTGCCCTGTCACCCTACCGTAGGAGGAGGCGAGGGTGGCGGGGCCGGGGGGTGGGGGGCGGGCATTTTTCATCTTGCAGCCGAGGGTGGTGGGATCCTTGTGGGACTTCTGGCCTGGCTCTGTGGGCTGTGAGGGGATGGGAGGCTTGGGGAGTTGTAGAACCCTCATCACTTCCCTCCCCTGCTGGTTCCTGGAGAACCTCTCCCCCCCTTGGAGACCCTCCCCGCTCCAGCAGACCCCCCCCCCCCCCCGAGGTCACTGCCACTTCATTACAAATTTCTGCCCTTGCCCAGGCTCTGGTAACATCGAGGTTTTGGTATGTAGGGGGGTTCTTGCTATGACAACCATAGACAGGTCTCCAGGGGACGCTCGCTCTCCTCTCTGCCTCCCTCCCCCTTCCCTATCTCATCCCAAGCCCCACCTGGACCCCCACAGCCTTCTGCCTGCTGCCTCTCTCCCTCCCCTGTGTCACCTTTCACCCCTTGCTCCGCCCACCCACCCACCCATGGCCCTGGCGTTGTCTGGCTGGTGTCTCTAACCGCCTGGGGCTCTCTCAAAACTAACTCTCTCCTCCCTGCCATCTGGCCTCGGTTCACCCTTCTGGGTCCAACGCCGCCCGCGCCCCGCCATCTCAGAAGGACAGATCAACTTCTGTCCTAGTCCATTCTGTCCCTTGGCCCCAGCTAGCATGGGTGGTGGTGGAGTAGTGGTGGTGGTTTATACAGACCCCATCTCTTGCACCTGCTGGTAGCCTACTGTGTAATTTTTTTTCCCCTAGAGCCCAAACACCCGTCATTCCACACGGCACTCCCCTCCCCACCAATGCCTCACTGCCCAGGCCCCGGGGGCACAGCCACTGGCTGTTTGTGCAAATAAAGTTTTATTGGTAAGGGGCCACACCCACGGGCTGGCTGACTCATGCAACGTCCCGGCTGTTGTTGTGTCCACTGCTGCCCCAAAGGCCGGCTGTTGGGAGCGTCTCTGACTCTGTAGAGGGTTTGTTGCCCCTGACTTGGCTTGCTGTCACCTGGGTGGGTCTGGCTGGTTCAGATGCCTAGTGGTGTATTTTTTTTTCTTTTCCTTTATTTTATTGGAAAAACAGATGGACAGAGAGAAGGAGAGACAGGGAGAAAGATCTTCCATCCTCTGGGTCACTCCCCAAGTGGCCCACAATGGCCGGAGCTGAGCTCATCAGAAGCCAGGAGCCAGGAGCTTCTTCTGGGTCTCTCGCGTGCGTATAGAGAATCAAGGCTTTGAGCCATCTTCTACTGCTTTCCCAGGCCACAGGCAGGGGGCTGGATGGGAAGTGGAGCAGCCGGGACTCGAACCGGCGTCCCTATGGGGATGCTGGCACTTGCAAGAGGAGGATTCTATTTTACTGTACGCTCCTCCCCCCAACCTCCGGTGTTAATTTCTATCAGGAATCACTTCCTGGGGTCGGGATTTATGTTCTGTAAGGAACGCGTTGTTAGGGTCTTTTAATTAAAAGTCAAAGGAGGGCTCCGGCACAGTGGCGAGGTTACTGCATAGAGTGTCCCCGTTCCAGTGTCCGTCCTAGTGCCTTCCTCCCTGCCCCCTCACTCAGTCCCATACCTGGGGTCCGGCTCGTCTGCTGCCAGTCCAGCTTCCTGCTGAGGCACCTGGCCGGTGGTGAGCAGGTGGTTCAAGTCACCAGGCCCACGTGGGGGACCTGGAGGAGGCTCCTGGCTTCTGCCTGTCTCCCCTCGGGTTGTGGCAATGGTTTGGGAAGATCTCTGTCTCTCCCTCTCTCTAAAAAACGAAGTAAACAACAGAAATCTTTTTTTTTTAAAAAAAAAAGTTTGTGGAAAGATCACAATCAAAGATACATTTATTTTGGTACGAAAGATCTTAAAAATCCATGCCTCGTTTTTTTGTCATGTTGTCTCTTTTCTGCCAGCTTTTTGAAAACCCGCCCAACTGCCTTCCATACAGTTTCTCCAGACTTTTAATTTTTTTTAAAGAACTTATAATTGGATCAATATTCTCAAATCTGAGGATTTGTCAATCCTACTTGTTTCTTGGATTATGAAGAAAACATTTATTTATTTGAAAGAGAGAGAGAGAGAGAGAGAGAGAGAGAGAGAAATTGACTTGCTGTTCACTCCCTACATGACTGTAGCAACTAGGGCTGGGCTGGGCTGAAGCCAGGAGCCAGGAGCTCCTGCCCAGTTTCCCATGTGGGTACAGGGGTCCAAGAACTCAGGCCATGCCCTGTTGCTTTCCCAGGCACATTCGTAGGGAACTGGATGAAAAGCGGAGCAGCCGGGACTTGAACCGGCACCCAGGTTGCTTGCGGGTGTGGCATAGCTTGCTTAACGCACTGCACCACCATGCAACCCTTAGGTGCTTGCTTCGCATGCTGCGACAGGTGTACGCCTGAGTCCGTCATTGTCTCTTCAGATGCCTTCCTTGGGACACCGAAGCCCTCCCTGGGATGGTATATGTGTGTGTTCGTTCTCCCTTGAAAAGCTCCATCAAGTGGCACGGAATGGCTGGCCTGGGGTGGCACTACCGCCGCCACTGCCATTGGTGTGCCAAGAGGGGGAAGGCTGCCGTGGCTTGTGGGATTTGAGAACCGCATTTGGTGATCTGCGAGGCCTGATGGATTGTTCTGTGCAGTCGCCTGTAGCCTGGCTCTTGTGTTCCAAGAGGGTTAGATCGTGGGCTGGGGAAGGGTTCGTGCTGTGTTGGAAATGTGGCTTCAAGTTCTTTAAACACAAAGTACCGTATCGTGTTTATGCCAAAGCCCCTGCTTTTTGTTCGGAAGCAGTGGGATGCTAGAGCCTTTTCCAGAACTTTATTATTATTTTTTATCTATTTTTGAAAGAGAGAGAGAGAGGGGGGTCAGCGTGCTTGAGCTGATTCTGCCTGCAAGCATTTGGGATCCCATATGGGCACTGGTTCTTGTCCTGGCAGCTCCACTTCCCATCCAGCTCCCTGCTTGTGGCCTGGGAAAGCAGTGGAGGACGGCCCAAAGCCTTGGGACTGTACACCTGCGTGGGAGACCTGGAAGAGGCTGCTGGCTCCTGGCTTCAGATTGGCTCCGCTCTGGCTATTGTGCCCATTTGGGGAGTGGAACCAGCAGATGGAAGATCTTTCTCTCTGTCTCTGCTTTCTGTAAATCTGATCTGCCTTTCCGATAAAAATAAATTTTTCAAAGAATGAGGGAGAGAGCGAGCAAGTGAATGAATCGGCCACATTTTGACTCACCCCACTGGTGCCCGCAAGAGTTGGAGTGAGCCTGAAGTTGGGAACTCATTCCAGGTCTCTCGCCTGAAGGATAGAGACCCAGTGACCTGAGCCATTAGGGTCACTCCCTGAAGGGGGCTGGGGCCAGAGATGGGTCCCTCTATGTGAGATGCAAGTGTCTTAAGCAGGAAGTTTCAAGCACCTGCTCCGAGACACAATTCATTCCGCTCCAACGTGGCGACTCACGGTGCAATACTCCACTGCGTGCGCGTGTGTGAAATTCTCACCGTTCTTTACTTTTCTGGAAAGTTGGGTCCCGCAGGTGGTGGCAAGCAAGCGGAAGGACATGACTGATGGGTCCCCACCTGTCCCTGGCTTGTGGTTACCCACCTGTCCTTGTTTGGGACACTTCTAAGATGTCTTCTGCCTCACCACACCCAGTTGACATGTCCTATGGCTGAGAGAGAAAGAGAGAGAATCTTCCATCTGTGTGCTGGGTTACTTCCCAAATGCCTGCCACAGCCAGGGCAGGTCTGGGCTGAAGCCAGGAACCGGGAGCTCCATCTGGGTCTCCAAGTACTTCTAGCACAAGGGATCCTGGACTACCCCCCCCCCCCAGGGTTCATGTTTGCAGGAGCCAGATGGGGGGTTTGAACCAAGGAAGGAATCCCAATTGGCATTCAAACATATAGATGTTTAATTTATTTGAAAGAGTTAGGGTGAGACACACAGAGAGATTTTCCATCCACTCCCTAAATGGTTGCACTGGGGTATGGGACGGCAGCATTGCAAGCAGCTTGCGTACCCCTAGCTTGTTGCCATGACTTTCAGGTGGGGAAGCTGAGGCACGCAGAGAGGACGTGGCGAGGTGGCCGGCAGGTGGGCAGGGCTGGCGGGAAGGGGTCCATCAACACCTGTCAGATGTCTTTAACTAGGTAGGGTGGTAGCGGCTTGCACCCCGCGGGCACCTGGACCCGAAGCCTGTCAGGGCAGGACCCCCTCGTCGGGGAGGGAAGCCGCCGCCGTAAGAGCGGAAAGAATGCGGAGAGGAACGTGTGGGCCCCAGCACGGGTCACTGGGGAGCACCTCAAGAATGCGATGGCTGCGGCGCTTGGCGCAGCTTGCTGGGGGCTGTTCTGGCTGAGCCAGAGGCAGCGAGGGGCCCCCCGAAGGGTCTCGCTACTTCCTTCCCTACCGCCCCTGCGGCCCTCTTGCTGTTGCCTTTGTGAGAAGAAAAAAACAAAAACAAAAAAACCAAAAAAAAAAACAAACAAAAAAAACCTTTCTGGAAAGTTCTTAGGTTCCCCTGGCTCACCCAGGGAGGTGAGGAGAACCAGGCTGCCACTCACCCAGCCCATCAGTTTGGGTTTGAGTGCTGTGGACACAGCGTGACTAGCAAGCCTGAGCAAGGACAAAGCAAAAAGAAGCAAACACTCTGCTTGGAAAAAAAAAAAGTATTTATTTTTGTTGGAAAGTCAGATATACAGAGAGGAGGGGAGACAGAGAGGAAGATCTTCCATCTAATGATTCACTCCCCAAATGAGTGCAAGGACCCGGGTTGTGCCAATCTGAAGCCAGGAGCTGCTTCTTCCGGGTCTTCCAAGCAGGTGCAGGGTCCCAAAGCTTTGGGCCGTCCTCCACTGCTTTCCCAGGCCACAAGCAGGGAGCTGGATGGGAAGCGGGGCTGCCGGGATTAGAACCGGCGCCCCTATGGGATCCCGGGTGCGTTCAAAGCGAGGACTTTAACCGCTACGCTATCGCGCTGGTCCATGATCTAGTTTACTATTGACACACCTAGGGAAAGGAGCAGAAGGAGATGGGCTAACAAGGATTCAGGTCGTGACAGCCTTGTGGGTGACGTGGAAGGAGCTCCAGGTTCCTGGCTTTGGGCTGGTCCGGCTCTGTCTGTTGTCACCATTTAGTGAGTGAACCAGAGGTTGAAAAATTCTCTCTCTGTAATCCTTTTTTGTTTTTAGATGCTGTTGACATAGTCAATCAGGGTGGGCAGGATCTAGGGTTAAAGAGAAGTGGGTGTGATCCTTGCTTCCAAGCTTCCTATTTCTTCTTCCCATCTCGGGGGTGAGGGGAGAGATAAGGGGGGAAGCCGCAGCCAGTCTCCCCACCATCCCAGTACCAGGGGGTGGGGAAAGGCCACCCGCTATCAAGCCACGGTCCCACGCGGCGCGCATGCTCCGAGGGTTCTGCCCAGGGGGATGCGACGGTTCCAAAATGCTGTCAATCTCGCTGATGTGTGGGTGAGGAATCCCTCCCGATGTCCCACTGGCTGACACAGTTAACGTTATAGTCTCCATTCGCTCCCGTATTTGCTATCGTCGTTTGGCTGGGGTAGTTGTCTGTATGTTTTGTTCTCTAGGCTCTGCTATGGTGCCAGATGTCCTCTGCGGGTCCCAGTGTGCGCTACCATGTCCTCCGTGTGCTGGCCGTGGTCTAGCACGCCATCCTTTGCCCTGGGCTCGTCTATAATCCTGACTTTCAAAGTAAATGAATACATCTTTGAAAAAGTAGAAATTTAGTGGCACAGTCTGTGGTGATGTGACATGGTAGGCTGGCTAGGATGGTCCTTTTTTTTTTCTAATTTTTTATTTTTGAAATGTATTGTACAATTCGGTATAGTCTGGGATTCCTTCCCCCCGCCCCTTGTTTTCACCATAAGGGTCCTTTGGCATGGAAGGTTCCCGCATTGTGGCAAAGTAGGTGAAGCCTCTGCCTGCGACGCCGGCATCCCCTATGGACTCCGGTGCCTGTCGTGGCTGCTCCACTTTGCAAACAGCTCCGTGTAATGGCCTGGGAAAGCAACAGTCAAAACTTACATGCATGGACTCCTCCCGTCCACATGGGAGACCCGGAAGGAGCTCCTGGCTCCAGCCTGGGCCCTCCCCCCGCGCCCCAGTGCCCTGGCCGTTACAGCCAACTGGGGTGTGAACCAGTGGATGCAGGATCTCTTTCTGTCACTCCTTGTCTATAACTTTGGTTCTCAAGTAAAGTAGAGGCATTCTTAAAACAAACAAAAAAAAAGTTGATGCAAAAATGAAATTAAAAGAGAAGTTTTTTGACCCGGTGCGGTGACCTAGAGGTTGAAATCCTTGCCTTGAATGCGCTAGGATCCCATATGGGCACTGGTTCTAATTCTGGAAGCTCTATTTCCCATCCAGCTCCCTGCTTGTGGCCTGGGAAAGGAATGGAGGATGGCCCAAAGCCTTGGGACCCTGCACCCGCGTGGGAGACCCAGAAGAAGTTCCTGGTTCTTGGCTTCAGATAGGCACAGCACCAGCCGTTGCGCTCACTTGGGGAGTGAATCATTGGCCGGAAGATCTTCCTCTCTGTCTCTCCTCCTCTCTGTATATATGACTTTGCAATAAAAATTAAAAACCTAAAAAAAAAAATCTTAAAGAGAAGTTTGATTTTGAAATTCATGTATACAAGGGGTCTTGAAAAGTGAAATTTTCTTTTGGAAAAAAAAAATAAAAGCTAAGTATGTACCTCAGGATCATTTGCATAAAGCAAACTTCTCTTTTAAAAAAGATTGGAAAATAGAGAGCTTCCATTTTGTGGTCCTTAAACAGCTGGGACTGGGTGGGTTCGTCCGGAACCAGGGAAGGACTAGGAGCTTCTTCCAGCTCTCCCACGTGGGTGTAGGGTCCAAGCACTTGGGCCGTCCTTTACTGCTTTCCCAGGTGCACAGACTGGGAAGTGGAGCAGCTGGGACTCGAACCGGTGTCCCTGTGGCATGCGGGTGCTGCAAGTGGCAACGGAACCTGCTACAATGCTGGGCTCTTACTTTTTTTTTTCCCCCCACGAATATAATCCTATCTTCTCATTTCATTTTGCCGCTCACTCTTTAGCAGGGGGCTAAGGTCGGAAGTTGAGGGGCGGGGGGCTTTGCTAGCCCGCAGAGAGCCCCCCCCCACGCATACAGGATCGGCATTGCGTGTTCCCGACAACCAGCGGCCACACGATGGCCGCTGATTGTTGGATTGCCCACTGTGGACCACGGCTGCTGCTGCTGTGTGTGGGAAATCTACTGGTTTCCCATTGATTTCATCCTGGTGTCCGGCAGGTGCAAACCTGGTGATGCTTCGGAGGAAGGGGGCCGAATCTTGAATGGCAAGTGTGGTGGTGGAGCCTGGGAAAGGACTCTCTCCTTTTTAACCCCTCACCCTGTCTCTGGTGCCTCGCCACGCCCAGGTCAAAGATTGTCAGGCCTTTCGCTGGCCCTGGTTGTGACATCAATTCCGGAAGATCCGCCCCGCGGGGTGCCTGGGGGGTGGGGTGGGGTGGGTGGGGGCCGTAGGCTTGTCATACCCTTTCCCTCCTGTGCACCTGCCCGCGTGGTATCTGCCAGTCCTACCCTGTCATCCCAAGGGTTCCATTGCTTTCTTTGCCTTTTGAAGGAGTAAGTCAGGTCTGGGCCCCAATAAAAACGAAAAAAGAAATCTTTTTTTGAATTAACCCAATAGGAGTTGATTGTGTTTTTGTGTTCAATTATCTTCATACATTCAAATGTTTTGCACATGTAATTAAAAAAAAAAGATTGATTTTTTTAATGGGAAAGGCAGATTGACAAAGAGGAGAGACAGGGAAAGATCTTCTGTCCACTGGTTTACACCCCAAGGGGCCGCAACGGCTGCAGCCCAAGCGGTCAGAAGCCAAGAGCCAGGAGCTTCTTCCGGGTCTCCCACCGCGGGTGCAGGGTCCCAAGGCTTTGGGCCGTCCTCCACTGCTTTCCCAGGCCACAAGCAGGGAGCTGGATGGGAAGTGGGACATCCGGGATTAGAACCAGTGCCCATATGGGATCCTGGCACATGCAAGGCGAGGCCCCACTAGGCTACAGAGCTGGGTTCTGCACTTGTAATTAAAGAGGCAGAGAAAGAGGAAGGGGGAGGGGATGTTCTCCATCCACTTGTTCCTGCAATGAACAGGGGGTGGACTGAGGCTGAAGCTGGGAGCCGACAACTCCACCCAGTCCCCATCCAGTCATAGGAGCAAAGCCGCCCTCCTGGCTGTCTCCAAGGCGCTGCCATTAGCAGGGAGCGTCCGTCGAGGTGTCTAACCCGGGTCTTTAACCCTTTCCCATGGCGCTGGGAACCTCCCTTGCTATTGGATGGTCAGCGGGACTGGAGGTTTCCGGTGCTAGCGAGGGTGTGGAGAGGGGTTGCTGGCAGCGGCCAGTGCTTGGAGAGATAAACATGCAATCGCGCTTCACGCTATTAGGGGACAAGGCGATGCGTGTGGCCCAGCCGCGTCTGGTTGCCCCCTGTGGATGGCCACCGGTGCCCTGCCCCCCGGGGGAGGGGCTTGGACCACTGGGAAGCAGCGTCTGACTTCTTCCCGTTCTTGTCCCGCAGTGTGCCCCAGCATGGACATCCGGAACAACCTCACCAGGTTGCACGAGCTGGACAATTGCTCCATCATTGAGGGCCACCTGCAGATCCTGCTCATGTTCAAGACGAGGCCCGAAGACTTCCGGGATCTCAGCTTCCCCAAGCTTATCATGATCACCGACTACTTGTTGCTCTTTCGGGTCTACGGGCTGGAGAGCCTCCGAGACCTGTTCCCCAACCTCACGGTCATCCGCGGCTCCCGGCTCTTTTTCAACTACGCGCTGGTCATCTTCGAGATGGTGCATCTCAAAGACGTGGGGCTGCCCAGCCTCATGAATATCACGCGGGGTGCCGTGCGCATCGAGAAAAACAACGAACTCTGCTACCTGTCCACCATCGACTGGTCCCGCATCCTGGACTCGGTGGAGGATAACTACATCATGCTTAACAAGGATGACAAAGAGGAATGTGGGGACATTTGTCCCGGCACTGCCAAGGGCAAGACCAACTGCCCTGCCACTGTCATCAACGGACAGTTTGTCGAGCGTTGCTGGACGCACAGCCACTGCCAGAAAGGTACGCTGTGGCCTGGGAGTTGGGAGGATAAGATGGCCGGGGAGGATGGGCTGAGGCAGTCGGGGCTCGGGTCTTGGGTCTGAGGGTGGTTGCCTGTCTGACACCAGGAGGTGGCAGGTGCTAGTTGGAGATATCTCTGTGGCCAGTACTTGGGGACTCTGCAGGTCACGTGCTTCCCGTCATAATCACGTCATTGACCTGCAAACCACATGGGATGTGTTCTTTAAGGTGTATTTGGCGTCCGGTGCGGTGGTCTAGCGGCTAGAGTCCTCGCCTTGTGCCCGCTGGGGTCCCTGGTTCTCATCCCGGCAGCCCCCGTTCCCCATCCAGCTCCCTGTTTGTAGCCTTGGGAAAGCATTCAAGAATCGCCCCAAAGCCTTGGGACCCTGCACCCGCGTGGGAGAC
Organism: Ochotona curzoniae; assembly: GCF_017591425.1. Classification (NCBI taxonomy): domain Eukaryota; kingdom Metazoa; phylum Chordata; class Mammalia; order Lagomorpha; family Ochotonidae; genus Ochotona; species Ochotona curzoniae. Next base: position 122,780 of record NW_024466491.1, on the reverse strand, counting down.
CTGGAAAGAAGTTCCTGGCTCCTGGCTTCAGATCGGCTCAGTTCTGGCCGTTGCGCTCACCTGGGGAGTGAATCATCGGACGGAGGATCTTCCTCTCTGTCTCTCCTTCTTTCTGTGTATCTGATGTTGCAATAAAAATAAAATAACTCTTATATAAAAAGAGAGATGTATTTGGTTATCACAAAGGAAAGATGATGGAGAGATTGTCTGTCCACTGATTCACTGGCCCACGATAGCCAGGGCTGGGCCAGACCCAAGCCAGGAGCCAACGGTTTTCCATCCGGGTTTCCCATGTGGGTGGCCCTTGGGCCATCCTGTCTTTGCTGCCTTCCTAGGAGCTGGTTTGGAAGAGGAGTGCTCCCAGTAAGAGATGCTGGCTTAGCTTGTTGTGCCCTAACACTGGCTCTAAGGGATACGCTTTATACTCATTTTTATTTGAAAGACAGATTTTACAGAGACAGAAGGAAAGACAGAGAAAGACATAGATTTTTCCATTCGCTGGTTCACTCCCCCCAACATGGCCACCATGGCCAGAGCTGGGCTGGTCCAAAGCTGGAAGCCTAGAGCTTATTCTGAGTCTCCCCTGTGCGTGCAGGGGCCGTCCTCCACTGCTTTCCCAGGCCACAAGCAGGGAGCTGGATGGGAAGTGGGGCCTCCGGGATATGAACCAGCACTCACATGGGATTCCAGTGCGTTCAAGGTGAGGAGTTTTAGCAGCTGGGCCATCGTGCGGGGACAAATAAGAATACCTTTTTAAAACTGTAGGCGGTGCTGGAAACCCTGCTTGATTCTAATCCCTATATTCCTGTCTTTTTTTTTTTTTCTATTCTTATTTCCGATCATTATCTTACACATTAGACATGGTTAGAAATGAACAGAAAACAGAAAATTGAACATTTATGGTCTACCACAATTGTCAGCATCACCACGCGGTTTTGGGGTCCTCATTTCCTAGGAAAAACGCTATTGTTTGGTTTGGATACCTGAGGCAGGGGTTTAGGGCATAGTGAGGGTAGCGTATACACTATGGATACACTGGGCAAAGACGTGATTCCTGCCCCCCTCTGGGCAGCGTGAGACTGCACTCCGTGTGCTCAGAAAGGCAATTAAAAATGCATGAATGATTTATTTCTGGAATTTTCCATTTAATGTATCTGGATTGCTTGTGAACTCTGGGTCCCTGAAACCCTAAATTATGAAACTCTGAGTTAGGGAGGGGATGCCTGCCGTAGTCAGCTCCATCATTCTAGCAGGTGGCAGGCACACAGACACACATAGACGTGGCTGTGTTTCAATAAAGCTTTATTGACAAAAAGCAAGGCGTGGGCCGCTTTGGCGTTAAGGACCCATACCTGCCACCTCTGGTGCCTGGGAGTAACTGCCTCTTCTTCTACCCTTCTTGCTTGGGAGATGGGTGGAAAGGGAAGAATGGGGGAATTTGGGGGTTGAAAAGAATGAGCTGCTTCCTATGGGACTGTGGAAGTTACGCTGCTGGAGAGGGGGTGTTTGGAGAAAGCTGCGGCTCGGTGTGATTCCTTGTGGCCAGGGCTGTGACTTTGCTTCCCGGGGCAGGTGTCTCTGTGGGGAGGGGGGAGGTCGAGCTGTCGCTGGTGTCCGTCCCCTTGTCCCCCTGGCCCAGGATCCGGGGAAGGAGTTCCTGCGTTCCTGGAAGGGGTGGGAAGGTGCTGCTGGCCCGTCCCGCGCTTTCCCGGGAGTTGTGGGAGGAGCCAGCTGACGGATTTATATTTCTTTGCTGGCCTTTGAGGATGAGTGTCCTGGGCTTCGTCGTGCGGCACCGGGAAAATGCAAGCGCGTGCGCTTTTTCCGTGGGAACCCTTCGCATGCACCTGCGTGCGCGTTTGCTGTAGGAACCCTTCGCCCGTCATATTTCCAGAGCCGATTGGAGCTGCGAACGATGACGATATATATATATGGGTGATTTCGAGTTTGAGAGATAGAAGCTGGGGAGAAAGTACGACTTTCCTACCGGGGCCCAGGGCTATGGGAAAGCTGGAGGTGGTGATGGAATCCAGGGAACCCTAGGGGAGGGTCTGTGAAAGTCACCCCAGGCTGGACCCTGGAAGGGGGTGAAGGTAAATGAGGGCCTTTTTAAAAAAAGATTTATTTTCTTTTAAATTTTTATTGGAAAGGCGGATATACAGAGAGGAGTGACAGAGAGGAAGATCCTCCGTCCGATGATTCACTCCCCAAGTGAGCGCAACGGCCGATACTATGCCGATCCGAAGCCAGGAGCCTCTTCTGGGTCTCCCACGCGGGTGCAGGGTCCCAAGGCTTTGGGCCGTCCTCCACTGCTTTCCCAGGCCACAGGCAGGGAGCTGGATGGGAAGTGAGACTGCGAGGATTAGAACCGGCGCCCATATGGGATCCCGGGCGTGCAAGGCGAGGACCTTAACCACTGTGCCACCACGCCGGGCCCGAGGGCCTTTTTTAAAAAAAAATTTTTTTTAAGAAAATATTTTGATGTTGAGTCCAGGCTGATTTTTTTTTTTTTCCCATGCAGGGGAATGGTGTGATTGACACCTGCCAGGGTCCCCAGGTCCTGGGTATCTGACATGCCTCCCAGCTCCCATCAAGCTGGGTGATGGGGAGGGGGTGTCCTCTGGGGGTCCTGTGTGGGTGGGGAAGGAGTGGGGTGAGACCCAGTGGCTGTCTGAATGTCTGCCCCAGGCCCAGGATGACTGAGCCCCGCCCCGTTCCGTTTATGGATTGCGATGGCACAGGCTGCGGTGCCTGGAAGTGGTGTAGGTGGGACTTGAACCTGGGGATTCGGGTTTGGACTCTGACACCTTGAGCAAGTGCATTCCAAGGCTTATTTTGGAAAAATGGTGAAGTGCAGGGACTGTAGAAGAGAGAGAGAGAGAGAGAGAGAGAGAGAGAGAGAGAGAGAGAGAGAGATCCTGTCTCCCGCTGGGCCACTCCCCAAGTAACTGCAACAGTGACTCAAGTCCTTGGCGCCCAGGTAGGGGCCCGGGCGGAGGTTCCTAGGACTCGGCTTGTCCCAGCCGCTGCTGTTGCGGGCACTGGGGGAGTGAATCAGTGGATGACCCATCTCTTCCCGTGTCTGTCTCTGCCTTACGCGTTGACAAGTGTGGAAACTGCGACCCCTGTTGATCCCAGTGCTCTGTAAAGGGCTGGAAGTAGAAAACGGGGTGACCCCTGCTTGAGCCCGTCACTGCCCCCAGGCTGTTGCTTAGCACCCCAAGGAGGGGGGTTGTAAGACCCCCGGGGATCCCCAGGCCTGGCGAATCTCGCTACCCCCTCCAAATGAGCTGTAACGGCTGCCCACCTTCCCCTCACCCCTCCCCGACCCCCCGGATGCTTCTGGAACACTTCACGTGGTGATCATGGAAAGGCCTCCACAGCTGGCATTTCGGCCACCCTCACCCGGGGCAGCGATGAGAACCTTCTACTCAAGAAGCGCGGGTGCAAACACGCAGACGGAGTAGCACTGTCGCCAGCACAGCGGGCAGAGTTCCGTTCCTTCTTTTACCCAAGATCTTTCTGCAGCTCTAGGAGAGAGAAACATCAGGTTGCAAACATGCTTTTTATATTTTTCTTTGAAAGGCAGAATGATGGGCCCCACACAGTAGCCTAGTGGTTAAAGTTCTTGCCTTGCATGCACCAGGATACCATATACTGGTTGGATATCCCAGCAGCTCCGCTTCCCATCCAGCTCCCTGCCTGTGGCCTGGGAAAGCAGTGGAGGACGGCCCAAAGCCTTGGGACCATGCACCCGCGTGGGAGACCCAGAAGAGGCTCCTGGTTTTGGCCCTTGGGGAGTGAACCAGTGGACGGAAGATCTTCCTCTCTGTCTCCTCCTCTCTGTATATCCACCTTTCCAATTAAAATATATACATAAATCTTGTTTTTTAAAAAAGCCAGCTTTTCACCTGGAGGAATGAATTGGGCTCGGTCCTCAGGGAGGTGGTGGGTACAGTGACAGCCATTCCCCCCCACAGGCCCGGTGGCAGAGGGGATCTGTCTTAAGGGAGGTTTTTTCTCATGGTATCACCCGGCTGGCTCAGGACTCCAACATGAACTGCCCGCCACTACCCCCCAAGTCCCTAAGAGCCTTTGACTTACGTCAGTACTGTATATGCACCTGTACCCCCCCAGAAAGGGGGTGACATGAATGCTACAGTGTTGAAGATCTTACAGGGGCCCGGCACGGTGGCCTAATTTTTTGCCTGGAGCGCCAGCATCCCATAGGGACACTGGTTCGAGTCCCGGTGGCTCCACTTCCCATCCAGCTTCCTGCTTGTGGCCAGGGAAAGCAGCAGAAGATGGTCTCAGTGCTTCTTGTCCTGCACCCCTCCGTGGGAGACCCCCTTTTTTTGTGCTCCAGTCTCCCGTCTTGACTCTGGTCCATTTGGGGGAACCGAATCAGCGGCTGGAGGATCTTGATTCCCCAATCTCTTTGTAACGCTGACTTTCCAATAATCTCGTCTGCCCAGTCTCTGTTTAAGTCCGACTTTGGAAGAAGTAAGTGCATCTTTGAAAAAGACCCCAGTTCCTCATTTTTACTCTGACTTGTGGACGTAATTTCTCCTACCTTTCAAATGAAACCTGGAGTGTTTGCTCAACCTTTCCCTGTCTTCCCCACGCCCCCAGCCCTAACCCCGCCCCGCCCACTCGGTGAGTCCCCAGGAAGGAGGGATGGAAAACAGCAGGTGCAACAAAGAGGCTATTATGAGTTCCTCCCAGAGAGATGAGGAACAAGGAAAGGGGTAGGCGTGCTGGCCCAGGTGAGGGTGTCACCACCCACGGGTGATGGAGAAGGAGGCATCCATCAGTTTCTCTTCCACGGGGGGCGGGGGGGGGGAGCAGGGGCACCCCCGTGCATGTCCGCTGATGCAGAACAGAGCAGGTGTGGGGAGCCAGGAGGTTGACTCAAAGACCCAGAACCTGAGCCTGTCTGTTGTTGGTCCTTCTGGCTGGGAACGGAGCTTCTCAGCGCATGCGCCATTTGCTTAGCGGGACACTGTTTGCATCCCGTAAACCGCGGGCTGGGCGCTGGTGGCTTCCCCTGGCTGTATTGTGGGCAGGCAGGCTTTTGCTGTGGCACAAGCCACGTGAGACAGTGGAATCTCAGTGCACTGCGCGGTCATCCGACACTGCATATTCAGGTCTGGCTGCGCAGGCGCTCTGGGGTGCATACCCCAGATGACAGCAGTCTGATCTGTTGTGCTTTTACAAAAAACATGTTGATTGGGCCTGGCACAGTGTCTCATCCTCTCTCTTCAAGGACCAGGATCCCATATGGGCTGCGGTTCTTGTCCCGGCTGCTCCACTTCCCATCCAGCTCCCTGCCTGTGGCCTGGGAAAGCGGCAGTGGAGGACGGCCCAAAGCCGTGGGGGTCCCTGCACCTGCGTGGGAGACCTAGAAGAAGCTCCTGGCTTGAAAACAGATTAACACAGAGAGGGAGAGATCTGCTTTCATTCCTTGCTTCATACCCCAGATGAATTGCAACACCAGGGCTGGGCCAGGCCGAAGCTAGAGGAGCCAGGCCAGGAGCTGCCTCTGGCTCTCCCATGTGGGTGCAGGGACCCCCACCCATGGGCGGCCCTCGCCTGCTTTCCTAGGTGCAGGAGCTGGATGGGAAGCAGAGCAGGAGTGAACAGTGTCACCACCGGCTGCTTTCTAGTGCTGGCTGCCCGTCCTCAGCGGTAAGTGAGAGAGAGAGACTGAGATATTTTGCCCCGAGGTCCCATCAAAGGTGAGGCTGGGACTGGCATTCAGTCCGGGGTTCGCTTAGGTTCTAAACCACGTGACTTTTGGAAGGCGTGCATACTGCAGCGGAGTGACTTTTAATCCCTTCGTTGTGAAGATGTTAAAAAAAAAAATTCACTTAGGGAGTAAAGCGTGGAGCTTACAGGGTTAGACACCTGCTCTGCCTCCCACATCCCAGGGTCTGGACCGGAGTCCCGGCTCCCATCCCTGACTCCTGCTCCCTGCGTATGCCCTCCCTGACAAGGCAGCAGATGGGGGCTGACGTGGTGGGGTCGCTGCCCCACACAGGCGGAGGGATATCTATTCTGTCCCTGGCTCCTGGCTTTGTCCTAAGCCTACTCACAGTGTGTGCAAGCAAGGAACCTGTTCTCTTTCTTGCTTTTTAAATTATTATTATTTTTGGTCCCTTGCATCCATCTTTTTTAAGATTTATTTATTTTTATTACCAAGTCAGATATACAGAGAGGAGGAGAGACAGAGAGGAAGATCTTCCGTCCGATGATTCACTCCCCAAGTGAGTGCAACGGCCTGTGCTGTGCCGATCCGAAGCCAGGATCCAGAAACTTCTTCCAAGTCTCCCACATGAGGGCAGGGTTCCAACGATTTGGGCCGTCCTCGACTGCTTTCCCAGGCCACAGCAGGGAGCTGGATGGGAAGTGGAGCCACCAGGATTAGAACCAGTGCCCATATGGGATCCTGGCACGTTCAACGTGAGGACTTTAGCCACTAGGCCAAGCTGCCGGACCCCCTAGCATCCATCTTAACAAGCAACTTTCCCTGTCTTTACATGGGTTGTATCCTATCCATCTCCCACGGAGCGGGGTGTTTTAACAAGCAGTTGACTGGTTTGGATACAAACGTCGGTTGGTGGGATTGTTGACTAGTTTGTGGTTTCTTGGTAACAGAGTGGCTCGTGATTCGGCTTCCAGAACCATTGTACTGTTGATGGGAAAGTAGGTGGCTTTGGTGTGAGAGCTCAGATGTGACGGACAGACCCAGGCCTGGAGCAGCAGCCTATTGGCTAATGTCTACACCCTGCATGTGCTGGGATCCCATATGGGCGCTGGTTCTAATCCCGGCAGCCCCGCTTCCCATCCAGCTCCCTGCTTGTGGCCTGGGAAAGCAGTGGAGGATGGCCCAGAGCCTTGGGACCCTGCACCTGTGAGGGAGACCCAGAAGAAGCTCCTGGCTCGTGGCTACAGATTGACTCAGTTCCTGCTGTTGTGGCCGTTTGGGGAGTGGATCAGTGGATGGAAGCTCCTCCCTGTCTCTCCTCCTCGCTGTCAATCTGCCTTTCCAATCCAAACAAATAAATCTTACAAAAGATACACTGTCCGTGAACTTTCACAAGTCCCCTTAGAGTGGGTGAATTTCCAATGTTTTGCACCCCTCCCCCCAAACTCATTAAGAGTTGCAATTACAATTTGTAACAATTTACTTGAGAGGTAGAGAGAGAGAGAGAGAGTGAGTGTGCTGGTCATTACTGAGTACTTTCCAACACAAGCACCTGCCTGGGTTGAACCCCAGAGCTGGAGGAAACTCCGTGTCTTCCCCATGGATGTCAGGAACTGTATCAGTCCCTGGAGCCATCTCCTGCTGCTTCCCCAGGTTCAAGGTCAGGGTTGAAGCCAGGGACTCAGGTGGCAGGTGTCTGTGCTGCTGACCCCTAGGCCGACGCCTCATTGATGGAGTTATCAGACAGTGTGGAAGACGCAGTGACGAGGCGGGCAGGGGGCAGGGTGTTCTGGGTTTCTTACACTTCCTGTGCTCAAAAAAGAACCACGGGTCAACCACCCACCCTTGACACATGTTCTTTGAAAAGTTTGGACCATATTGGTCGGCACTGTGAGCTTGGGGGTCTGCCTCTTTGCACGCCACCCCCCGCGCCCCCCTTCCCCGTTCTTGCTGAATTGCCAGCACATTCCGCAGACACTTTGATGCTTTCTAGTGAGTTCGGCGGCCGGCCGTTGGCTTGGGGCTCCTGGCTTCTGGCCTTGGAGGAGGCCGGGTCAGCCAAAGGGAAGCGAGCTGGCCAGGCGGGAGACTGGAGGTCTGGACTCAGACATTTGTTGCTTTGGCCGTGAGCTGTTGGAAAACGGGGTCCCTGGGTGATGTGTGCTCCAAGTGCGTGTAGCCAGATGTTGCGCCCGGTACGCCGTCTCTAGACTCCTCCCGAAGCTTTCGGAGGGACTTCCCTTGCTCGCCGCCAGACCCCTCAGTGCACCTGCTGCTGTTCTCTGAGCGCCAGGTGCTGCTCTGGGTTCTGAGGCTGCAGCCTGAGACCCGCGAGGAACAAAGTCACAGCCCAACGACGGTTCCTCGAGAAATTCATTGAAGGAGGATGGTGTAAAAATCTAACCGTTCCAGTTCTGGATCTTTGTTCAAAGATGGAAGGGGGTTCGTGTGCAAAGATCTGGATTCTGATGTGGCACCAGGGCGTGTAACCCAGAAGCCTAAATTCTCACCACACACTCCAACCTTTGTTTTTTTTTTTTCTTCTCATTAAAAATTCAATCTTTTATTCCTATATTCTGAAAACTCTCCAAAGCTGATACCGAAGCGAGCAGTTCTGGGTTTGCATGCCACTCCCATGGGCTTGGAGCTCCATGACGGCTGGTGAGAAAGATGCTGGCTCCTGGCATGGGATGGGGGGGCAGAGCTCTTTATGCCACACTCCGGGCAGGGAGGTTGTGTGTCCTCCCCTTCCTTGCATTTCCAGGGATCTGTCTGGAACGGGCACTGCTGGGAGGAGCTGCTTCTGTGACGTCAGCCACCCTCTGATGTCCCACAGGAAGCCATCCTACACAAGGACCCTGTGGCGCGGCGTCTTCCTTCCCGGTTTTTGGAAAGCGCCCTGACTTTGTGTATTCTTCCAAAAATGCCAGAAAGCGGAGCCAAGTTCTAAGAAAGAAGAAAGGAGAGGAAGGCGCTGAGCCCTGCCTTTTGTGGGTTTCCTGGTGGGACGTGGAGTGTTTGGCTTACAACGACGTGACGTCTTGATGGTGTCAGCGTGTTCTGGTCCACATCTCCCACTTCCTCTCTGTTGTCCCAGGGGTTCTTGCCTGTTCTTAGAACATTCAGTGTGAATTTTCTCCAGATACAATCTGCGTTCCTGTGTGTGCTGAGCTGAGGCTGGTGGAACCCATCCATCCATCCATCCATCCATCCATCCATCCATCCATCCATCCATCCATCCATCCACCTACCCATCCATTCATCCACCCACGCATCCATCCATCCATCCATCCACTCAACCATCCATCCATCCATCATCCATCCACCCAACCATCTGTCTACCCAACCATCCATCTATCTCTCTACGTTTCTCTCTAACATAAGGAAGATGTTTTAAAGGCACAAACGGTGGTTTTTGTTGAGAACAGGCACAGGGCTTATGCCTTCTGAAATAGCATGGTGTTGTTGTCAGGAGTAGTGGCTTAACCCGTTACATGCCAGTGCCAGCCTTTGGCATCCCAGCTCTTAGCACCTTTAACTGAGGAGTCAGGGGGTTAAACTCCTGCATGAGTTCTTGGCACTGGTAATATTCAGATTGGAGCAGGTTCCCTCGGGGACAGGGCTGTTGTCTTGGACCCTGAGAAAGGACGCTGGTTTGGGACAAACTGATGCAGGTTTAGCTGGGAAATTCTCTGGTCAATGCGTCCTTCGAGTCTGGATCAAAACAAGACTTTAGCGTGAAGGTGTTGGTCTCACAGTACCTTGCTTCTGATATGTTGAGGAACAGGGGACCAGTGCCATGGCATAGCAGCCTAAACCTCAGCCTGTGGTGCCAGCGTCCCATATAGGTGCAGGTTCTAGTCCTGGCTGCTCCACTTCCCTTCTAGCTCCCTGCTAATACACTTGGGAAAACAGCAGAGGATGGGCCAAGGGCGTGGATCCCTGTACCCATGGCGGAGGCCTGGAAGAAGCTCCTGGCTCTTGGCTGTGGGTCAGCTCAGCTCTGGCCATTGTGACCACTTGGGGAAGTGAACCAATAGGTAGAAAAATCTCTCTGTCTCTCTTTCTCTCTGTAACTTTGCCTTTCTAATGAAAATCAAATACATCTTGAAAAAGAAGAAGTGTTACTCAGTGGTGATCCATCCATGTTGGGTTTTTAGGAAAAGCTAACGGAAAACGAAACCCACATTGGTGGGGGGCAGGGGGAGCTCCGTGTGTGCGCGCATGCGTCTCTCCGTAGCGACGGTCCCTGGCTGAAGGCAGACTTGGTTCGTTTTGTAACAAGTTGCCAGTGCCAGCGCTCTTGGTGAAAGGGGAAGACTCGTGGTGTTGCTGTAAGCCTACTGGAATCGATAGCAAATGTTCACCCGGGGCAGGCCTGTGGCTCAGCATGAATAGGCAACTTGAGAAAAATCGAAAAATCTGAGTTGAAGCGCCTGGGGGGGCAAGTCCCGGCTGCAGCTCCCCGTGCGTGCCGCACCCCGGCAGGCAGCCAGCCAGCAGGTGACGGCTCGAATGCTTGGGCCCTTTTGTCACCCATGGAGGAGAGACCTGGTTGGTGTTCCCAGCCGCGACTGTGGCAGAGGGCGGCTTTCCTTTCTCTGCCCGTCTGTTTTGCTGTGCCTGTGGCTGTTAGGTGAGAGAATGTTAAGTCAGTGAACAGACAGGTTTTGTTGACTGGGGTAAATCAAGGGGCTCTTGGGTTTTCACAGCTGACTGGAAGCCAGCCGCCCTAGAGGAAATCGGTGAGGCGGTGGTCATGGTCATGGTCACGGATCAACTGGTGCCTCAGGTGGCCCCAGGTGGTAGGCTATCCGTGTGCTGCTGGTTTTCTGGGTAAGATGTGATTTGTTGGGCCCAGCGCGGTAGCCTAGCAGTTAGAGTCCTCGCCTTGCATGTGTCGGCATCCCATATGGGTGCTGGTTTGTGTCCTGGCGGCCCTACTTCCCATCCAGCTCCCTGCTTGTGGCCTGGGAAAGCAGCCGAGGACGGCCCAAGGCTTTGGGACCCTGCACCTGTGTGGGAGACCTAGAAGAAGTTCCTGGCTCCTGGCTTCAGATTGGCACAGCTCCAGCCGTTATAGCCACTTGGAGAGTGAATGATTGGACGGAAGATCTTCCTTTCTGTCTCTCCTCCTCTCTGTGTATCTGATTTTCCAACAAATATAAAATGAATCTTTAAAAAAAAAAAAAAACAAACAAAAGAACACGCCATCTCGCCCTCGGGGCTGGCGGCCAACCCGAGAAAGCAGAGGGGCGAACTGGACGTCAGTAGTGTGCCCTGGCATGCGTCACCCGTGCCCTAGCAGTGCTGTGCAGTGTTGCTCAAGGGTGGCACGGGCAGGCACCGTCCCCTTGGCTGGAAGGACTCGCAGCGGGGCTTGTGCAATCCGGGAACCTGTTTGCAGTGGAAGGTGGCTGTGGCGGTGGGGGCTGTGAATACGACTTAGCAACTTCCTGCGGACAGTTCGGAATAAAGTTTGTCCTTTCTGCTGGCTTACCGTGGAGAGAGCGATAAGGAGGTGGAGATACACATGGGGGCAGGAAGAGAGAGAGAGAGAGAGAGAGAGAGCGCTTGAGTAAGCTTCTATCTTTTGGCTCATTCCCTAAGAGCCTACTGTGTGATCATGGCTGGTTGCCGGCCGAAAGTCAGGAGGTGGGAGTTCCATGTGGGTCCCCGCCCCCCTCGTGTGCGTGTCAGGGGGCCCAAGGACTTCAGCACTCAGCTGTTATCTCCCAGCGCAGCCAGGACTCGAACCCACGCACTGTGCCATGGCGCCAGGACGCCCTCACCCCACTCGAACCCACGCACCGTGCCATGGCGCCAGGACGCCCTCACTCCACTCGAACCCACGCACCGTGCCATGGCGCCAGGACGCCCTCACCCCACTCGAACCCACGCACCGTGCCATGGCGCCAGGACGCCCTCACTCCACTCGAACCCACGCACTGTGCCATGGCGCCAGGACGCCCTCACTCCACTCGAACCCGCGCACTGTGCCATGGCGCCAGGACGCCCTCACCCCACTCGAACCCGTGTACTCGAACCCACGCACCGTGCCATGGCGCCAGGACGCCCTCACTCCACTCGAAACCACGCACCGTGCCATGGCGCCAGGACGCCCTCACCCCACTCGAAACCACGCACCGTGCCATGGCGCCAGGACGCCCTCACGCCACTCGAACCCACGCACTGTGCTTGGGTTCCCATACATACTGCTTTTGGGATTTCTCCTTCCCGGCTAGCCATCACGCCCTGCCAGGGCTGTATGGTGTGACAGAATGGCATTTGGGGTGAGATCCCCGGCCGTCCTTCCTCCATTTGGAGTCCCCATGATACAATGTGCAAGTGTTTCGTGGTGATGGAGGGGGGCGGGTCACCTGCTCTATTTCTTTTTTCCTTCTCCTAGGCATGCGGAAGCCCACGGCTGGCGTGGTGATGGGCCACGTGGGTGCCGAGTTGGTGCCTTGGCTTTGGTGTCTATGAAAGCACGGCCCTGGCCTCGGGGCGGGGGTGTCTGGAATCACTCAGTGGGGGCGCCTGAGGGTTTGTGTATTTCCCCGGGGCAGGGGTGGGGGGAGTCGGGGGAAGAAGCAGGGGGGAGTGGCGGGAGTGGGGAGGTAGGGCCGTTCTAGGGCGCACGATAGCATCTATGAGCGAGGAGGCCTGGCAGGACGCCAGCTGTGCCATGGGGCACTGGGCAGGCACGGGAACCACTCAAGCTTGTTGTTTTCTGTATTTGAAAGGCGGTGTTACATAGAGTACGGCTAACATCCACTCCCCAAAATGCCCGCCACAGCCAAGGGCTGGGCCGGACCGAAGCCAGGAGCCAGAAGCTCTATCCAGGTCTTCCCCGTGGCTGTCAGGGACTCGAACACTTGGGCCATCCTCTGCTGCTTTCCCAGGCACATGGATCGGAGGTGGAGCCGCCAGGACTCGAACCAGCAGTTCTGTGGGGACGTTATGTGCTGTGCCACACACAGCGCCAACCCTCTGCCCCTCTCTTGCCTGCCAGGTCCAGCTCAAGTTTCTTTGGTTTAGGGTGGACAGTTCCTAAGTTAGTCCGTGAAGCGAACCAGCGGCTGTTTTCCCTCTGAGGCATTGTCTTATTGGGAGCTGTGTGACCACGGGCGAGTCCCTTAACCTCTCTGTGCCTTAGTGTAAAACATGTAGAGGGCCCTGGCTGGGGAGGTTGCAGGGGTTGAGGGTGGGAGGACTGAAGTATTCATGGAGGAACCACTGCTGTGTGGCTAATATGGAGGACCTGGCCCCTCTCCCTGTGTGTCAGCCTTGAACACCTGCTGCTGTCTTGGGATGCTTGGCCAGATTGCCTCCTGCCACCATCACTGCCCCAGAGAGAGCCCATTTACTCTGGGTCAGCAGAACGTCCCCGCTCCCAGCCAGAGCACTCGCTGCTTGCTGCCCGCCTCGCCCCACGCCCACACCCTGGTCCTCTGCAGGGGGCAGTGGCTGCTTTCCTCGAGCGAGCGTGGCTTGCGGTCCGTCTGGTTGGGTCCCCGCAGCGTGACCGGCAGCTGAGTCGAAAATGGCCCTGCTGGGAAGTGAGCTGGCTCATGGGCGAAGAAGGCTTTATCGTCCAAGCTATTGGGCCCTTCTTTTCTTGAAAAGATTTCTTTTACTTTTATTACAAAGTCAGATGTACAGAGAGAAGGAGGGGCGGAGAGGGAGATCTTCTATCTGCCGATTCCCTCCCCAAGTGGCTGCAGCAGCCGGAGCTAAGCTGATCCGAAGCCAGGAGCCAGGAGCCAGGAGCTTCTTCTGGGTCTTCCGGGTCTTCCGGGTCTTCCACATGGATGGGAAGTCGAACAGCTGGGATTAGAACCGGCGCCCATATGGGATCCCAGCGCGTTCAAGGCGAGGACTTTAGCCACTAGGCCACCGCACCGGGCCCTTCCTTATAGCTTTATACCGGGCTTCTTGCTCCCGTGACAGAGGAAGTGCAGCATCTGTGGGGACCCCTGAGGTGTCCCCACGGCCACACACCAGCCTCCTTCTGTGTGGGAATTGCTCTCCTCCCCGACGGTCCATGGGACAAGCCGGCTTCCTCATGTCTCAAGGATGCAAGAGGGGTCGCCATCCGTTACGAGAGCTAGGAATGGGCATTTGACAATTGGCAGGGTGCGTGTGTGGCTCAGTTGGTTATTTCGCCACCAGCAAACACCAGGATCCCATTAGGGCGCCGGTTCGCATCCCAGCTGCTCCACTTCCCATCCAGCTCCCTGCTTGTGACCTGGGAAAGCAGCAGAGGACGGCCCAAAGCCTTGAGACCCTGCACCTGCGTGGGATACCCGGAAGAATCTCCTGGCTCCTGGCTTCAGACGGGCTCAGCTCTGGCCCCTGCGGCCACTTGGGGAGTGAAGCAACGGATGGAGGATCTTCCTCTCTCTCTCTCTCCTTGTTATCAATCTGCCTTTTGCATAAAAGTAACTAAATCTTTAAAAAAAATGACACGCGTGGGTGGTCCCATCTCATATCGGGGCGCTTGGTTTGAGTCTCGGTGCTACCTCCCATTTTGGCTTCCTGTGGATGCACGTCCAGTGTGTGTGCGTGTGTGTGTGTGTGTGGAGGGTGGGGGGTAGCAGGTGACAGCCCAAGAATCAGGGTTCCTTTCCATCCATGTGCATGACCGGGCTTGGAGGATTTGGGGGTCAACGAACTACAAATGCAAAGTGTGTTGGTCTGTCTCTTCTCTTGCTGGCTCTGGTACAATAAGTAAATGCCAGGCTTCCATCAGAGCTACTAGGAAACAAGAGCCGAGCCAGGAGTTGGAGCCAGCGATCTTGAGGTCACAGAGGGCCAGGGACCTGAGCTTGGGTTGTAGCCCGAGGTGCCAATCTGGGCCAGGTGTTGGTGAATGGTCACACCCCCTCGAAGTGCTGCCAACACTCGCCTGTCCTCAGCCTCCCTGCCGCCATGCCCGTCCCCTTGCCCTTGTTTGCCCCCACGTCCCCTAGCCTCCAGCCCGTCCTGTTAGGCACAAAACGGGGCAGCTCTGAGGGGGGATTTGTGCAATGGTTGTCACTGATTTCGCCTTGTTTGGGCACATAGAGGCCGGATCGGCTGCAGAACAGGGACTGGCTGCAGATGCTCATTCGACAGGGCTGTCTGGGGCCAGCTTGCACCCCAAAATATTTCACGACAGGCCTGGGGGTGGCGAGCACGGGAAAGACCCTCCCCCCTCCCCGTCCAGAGCATAGCTGTGTAACCCCCTGGGCACAGGTGGACTCGCTGTCAGAGGTTAAAAATGGGGGTGCTTCAGAAACTGACGGACATGCAGTCAAAAACAAAACACCAAAAACACAAGCAAAACTAGGTCTGCCTTTTTAAAAAAAGATTTACTTATTTTTATTGAAGAGGCAGGTTTGCGAAGAGAAAGAAAGATCTTCCACCTGTTGGTTTACTTGCCACATGGCCACAGTGGCTGGAGCTGAGCTGAGCTGATCTGAAGCCAGGAGCTTCTTCTGGGTCTCCCACGTGGGTGCAGGGTCCCAAGGCTTCGGGCCGTCCTCCACTGCTTTCCCAGGCCACAGGCGGGGAGCTGGATGGGAAGTGGAGCAGCTGGGACTTGAACCCGTGTCTGTGTGAGATGCCAGTGCTTTGAGTGGGCAGCTTCGTTCATTGCCCAACCACCCCATTGCCCTGCCTCCCCCAGCTCAGACCTTTTCTTTAAAGACGTTGGAGACAAGTTCCCTGTGAATGTCACTGGAACATTTTGTGGCCGGAGGCGACGGACCGTGGAGAGGGCATGAGCTGTGTGTGCGTCAGGACACTACCCTCCAGGGACGTCAGGCCCTCATCTCTGTCACCTGCGGCTGATGTCACTCACTCACTCACTCACAGGGCGTCAGGCTGTCAAGTGCAGCCTCTGCCGAGGCGGGGGGGTCGGAGAAGATGAGAGAGGCAGAACCCTGGAGGGTGGAATCCAGAGCCTTCAGCCCCGGGGGGGGGGGGGGCGGAAAGCCAAGCTGGTGCCAGGCGGGCATGATTCTCCCCACCCTCCAGTGCCCTACGCTGGAGCCTCTACCAGGAACAAGCTTTTGCAGACACCAGGATTAAAAAAAAAAAAAAAAGATTTATTTGAGGGCTTGGCACAGTGTTCTGGTTGCATGCATAAAGATCCCATGGGGATGCAGGTTCTAATCCCGGCGGCTCCACTTCCCATCCAGCTCCCTGCTTGTGGCCTGGGAAAGCAGCAGTGGAGGACGGCCCAAAGCCTTGGGACCCTGCACCCGTGTGGGAGACCCAGAAGAAGAAGCTCCTGGCTCCTGGCTTCGGATCAGCTTAGCTCCATTGTGGCCACTTGGGAAGTGAGGCAGTGGATGGAAGATCTTTCTCTCTGCTTCTCTGTGTATTCTGCTTTTCTTTTTTTTTTTTTTAAAGTATGTATTTGAAATAATCTACAGCCAGATAAAGAAGAGACAAAGCACCTGCTGGTTTACTTCCCCCAGTGGCCGCGGTAGCCAGGACTGGCGAGACCAAAGACAAGAATTTGGAGTTCCATCCGGGTTCCCCACATGGGTGCCAGGACCCCAGGCCCTTCTGCTGCTCTCCCAGGCGCCTTAGCAGGGACCTGGATGGGAAATGGAGCAAGCCGAGACTCGAACCGACACTTCGGTGTGCTGGGTAGGTAGGCATCCCAGGCAATGGCTCAACCTGTCTCACCACCGCGGCTTTCGGACCTGTAGGTTTCCTGTTTGTGGTCTTGTGTTCCAGTGGCAACAGGAAACAAAGGGTTAGGGAGGGAAAACCCAGACTTAGGGCTTGGAAAGCCCCCCACAGCGTGGGTCTCGGGCTTGGTAGCAGAGTCCTACACCCCAGCACCCCGAGCCTGCTCTCCCTAGCTCCTAGCACACAGCGAGAGCTCAGGGACTCTCTGGTTTGTTCGGGGCAAGGGGTTAGGGGTCCCGTATATAAGCATTTGGCTGGGATTGCATTGTAAAAGCACCTTTCAGCAGGTGCAGGTCCCGGATAACCTGGGTGCTTGATGTGGCACGCATCCTCATCTACTTTCAGCAGTAAAGCTGCACCTGTTTGCATGGTGTTGGGTGTGCTAGGAGCCCATCTCAAGTCAATGGCGGGGAGAGGTGGGGGAGGCGAAGCAGGGCTGGAGCTGGGAGAGGTGCTGTGCAGGGCACCGCTGCCTGGTGGAATGTCCTGATGGGCTGGGTGGAGGTGGGAGGGTTTGCAGGGGAGCGGCGAGACGGTAGGGGCTACGGCTAACTTCTCTCTGTTCCCGATGTGTCTTCCTGCCTTTCTGCTCACGCCCAGGCGTTGCATGGGTGGGCGCGGGTGGCCACTGGGGATGGCTGTCAGGCCTGGATGTGGCGAGTTGGGGACATCCTCGTGGCCTCAGAAGGGTGATGCTGGTCCCCATATATAGAGGGTGATGCAAGGGATGAAATGCGAGGAGCCGTGACCTTGCTCGCCGCTGGCCCTGCTGTAGGCATTTGATAACCTTGGATGGGGCCCCGGGCGTGCCTGAGCTGAGCTACTACGGGCCCGTGTAGGGGGAGCCTAGATGTGGGATCCCTGTGGTCCCGGGTTTGAATCCTGGGGCTGCGACTTTGTCGGTGTGCGTCCTTGTGCACACACACACACGTGCACACACACACACACACACACACACACACAGATCTCCCATCTTTTGAGTCACTCCCCAGTGTTTGTAGGACCTAGGGCTGGTCCCTTCCCTGCCCTCCTGCCAGGGCTCAAGGTGGGAGTCAGGATGTCCTTGTGGGTGTCCCTGCTGGGTGGCAGGAACCCCGGAAACCCTGTACGTGAGCCTATCCCTTGTCCCTTTGCCTTGCCAAGTTCCCAACCATAGCATGAAGGTCAGGGTCAGGAGCCAGAGCTGAGCCAATCTGAAGCCAGGAGCCAGGAGCTTCTTCTTCCAGGTCTCCCACGCAGGTGCAGGATCCCAAGGCTTCGGGCCGTCCTCCACTGCTTTCCCAGGCCACAAGCAGGGAGCTGGATGGAAAGTGGGGCCACCGGGACTCGAACCTGCGTCCACATGGGATGCCACTGCTTAGAGGTGGCAGAGTAGCCAATTGAGCCATCGTGCCAGCTCCTTTCTGTCATCGTCCTGGTCTGGTGGATGGTCGAGTGGGTCATGATGCCATGATATCCACCAAGCACCGCCACGGTGCGTGGCCTGGAGCTGGCTGTTTTGCCATGGTCTGCGTTCCCCAGGCAGAATTTCCTAACTTTCAAAGGCTGCAGCGGAAGAGTCCCGTGCCTGGGCCACTCAACGCTGGCCAAGTCTGAATGTCTAGTTTTGCTGGGATGTCTTCCTGGTACGTGCAGGCTTTGAAAAACCAACTTACTCCTGATTGCAGAAGTGGGGTGCAAGAGGGGCCCTCCTCTGTAGCCCATGTAAAGATGTGCTGGCCTCCCACCGGTTCCTGGAGGCCAGCTGCGTGCATCCAACATCCCGTTCTCCCCAACTTGGCCTGGGCATGTAGCTGGGCATGTGTAGCCTCACTGCCCCCTCCCGCCGGCCTCACCATTTTCTCTCTTCCTCCGGACCTCTCGTTCAGCTCTGCCCTCACGGGGTCCAGGCCATCCTGGCCTCTCCCACCTGCTCCCAAGGAACCCCCCCCCCCCCGGGGCAGTGGATGCCCCTGCAATCTGTGGCTTTCCAAGCGGGGCACATCACCACGAGGCCGAGCCTGAGGTTGGTCCGTGGTCACCTGAGGTTTACACGTCACGTGGCTTCGGAACGCATCTGGGCCTCCGTGTGGGCCCCTGCTGGGTTGCAAGCAGCAGCCGTGTGAGGGTCACACTGGGGGTGGGGTGGGAGGGAGGGTGTTATGGGGGGGAAGCGAGGGCAGGAAGGGAGTTGGGAGGGGGATTTTTTGTGTGTGTGTTTCTTTCCATGGTCAAGGCCACATCCTGACAGCTGTCCCTTCCGCAGCCAGTGGAGGGGGCGGCAGTGGGAGACCTGACGGGGCAGACCCGGATGGGGGAGGGTGCTAGAAGCTTCTAGAAAAAGTGGAATGGAGAGCCTTGGGGGTGCCCACGTACCAAATCGGAGCCCCTGAGATCCAGTCTTGGCTCCCCCTCCAGACCCCACTTTCCAGCTTGCGTGCATCCTGTGGGCGATAATCCCTGGGCCCGTGCCACCCATATGGGAGACCCGGATGGAGCTTCCGGCTCCTGGCTTCCACCTGACCCAGCCCTGGCTGCTGTGGTGGGCAACTGGGGAGTGAGGCAACAGATGGTTCTGTCTGTTTCTCTCTTTTAAAGACTTGTTTGAGGGAGAGATTTTTTTTTTTTGTCTGCTGGTTCATGCCCCCAATAACTAGGCTGCTCTGAAGCCAGGAGCCAGGGGCTCCATCCACGTTTCCAACACACTTGGATCCCATCTTCTGCTGGTTTTCCCAGGCTTGTTGGCAAGGCGTTGATGGATGGAACCTAGAACAGCTGGGCTGTTGGTGTCACAGGCTGCGGCTTAACCTGTGATGCTACAACATCTGCCCGTCTTGCCTTTCAAAGTAAACAAATACACTTTACAACGACAAACTTATGTTGGTGTCACACCCCCGAAATCCATGCATATTTTTTTTTTTTTCTAAAATAGGCCTTTTGCTCATCCTCCACATAGGCGCATCTTGTTTTGTTTGCACTGAAACAAAAACCTGTCTCTCAGCCCGGTTGTTCCACACTCCGAATTTGTGAGTGTGAGTGGACTCGGCCGCTTCCTCTGCCAGGGTCTCCCTGCTCTTACTCGGTGCTGGGATTTTCCCAGCATTTTCTAAAGCACAAGTTTGGGGGGGATCAGCGTACCCCCGAGCCGCCCTCCAATTATAGTTTCCCCGGGGAGGCCATTACACCGTGATCTTGGAGGGGAAAATTGGACATTTGCATTTTTTTTGTTTGTTTTTCACTTGGGCTCTTTAACTATTCTGCTACTGTGGGCGGGCCCTTCTAGAAACTTCCAGGCGGTATCGAAGGGCACTGAGGTGTCGCTGGGTGCTGTGGAGGTGCTTTGCCATTAGATATTGAGGTTTGAAAAACTTAAAAAAAAAAGTGAGCCCAAACTGGTTGCTTATTTCCTGCTGAGCCCTTCTCAAGCTGATCGCTGCTAGACAAGACAGCAAGAGCAGGGGTGAGGGGTGGCGAGGGTGGCAAGTGATGGGATTGGGGAACTGGGGAGAGCAGGGAAACCCAGGCTTGGGTGGGGTTCCTGGGTTTAAGCATGGGTTTTTTTGGAGGGGTGGGAGGGGTGGCTGGGGAGGCATCCCTCAAGGATGCCAAGGGCACACAAGCCTGGGTTGTTCTTCATGCTTCTTGCGTCTGCCCTGGGGCTCTGTATCCATTTGTGTTTGCTGAACCAAAAGGACAACCTGGATTTCCGGATAGCTTACCAACTGGTTCAGGTCACCGGTAGCGCACAGACATGATGGGGGTGGGCAAACGCAAAAGTTTGCACGAGCAGGAGCGGGGCGGAAGCTAAGACGGGTGGCTCGAGGCAGGTGCCACCTCTATGATGCTCTCTGCTACCTGCCTTGCAGGCAGGCTCTGCTTGGGGCCAGGACAGAGAGCTGCTGTCCCCGGCTGGAAATGAACGTGGTTCTCAGGGTCCTGTTGCTTTCCTTGGCCCTGGGCTGCTGGCTGTCAAGCGGGGAAACATGCTGGCATTGGCTCACTTGGGTGTCTGCATTTCAACTCCCAGCTCCCTGCTAATGGACACCCTGGGAGGCAGTCTCTCTCTCTCTTTTCTTTCTCCCTCCTCTCTCTCTCCTCTCTCCCTCTGTCTTCTCTCTGTCTTCTCTCTCTCTCTCCTCTCTCCCTCTTCTCTCTCTCCTCTCTCTCTTTTCTCTCTCTCCTCCCTTTCCTCTCTCTCTTCTCTCTCTCTCTCTTCTCTCTCTCTCCTCTCTTTTCTCTTCTCTCTCTCCTCTCTTCTCTCTCTCTTTCCTTCTCTCTCTTCTCTCTCTCTTTCCTTCTCTCTCCTCTCTCTCTCTAACGAAAGACAGCAAAACACTTGGGGATTTTCACACAGCCACTTTCTAAGGAAAGATTGGATACTGTATCGTTACCACCATTTGTAGCGAAAGGATCGGAAAGGATGGGGGGGGGGGTGTGTTCTCCAGGTACCTTTTTCTATCAGTTTGTATTCAGAGCCGGGGGACCAGCAACTCAGGGACCTGAGAACATGGGAGGAGGATTAGCTACAGGGTGTACTTTGTTGCCTTCCAGACTTTTTATTTATTTTGGAAGTCAGACTTTGTCCGAGTGTGGTCGCCTTCCTCAAACAGAGAGCTGAGTTTCTGGGGCGCCTCCTCGTGCCTCTGGGGCGGGATGTGCGCGCAGAGGAACCAAGGGGAGGCAAGTCCCTTGTCGTGTATGCGTGAGAAGAAGGCTGCTTTTTTGCTCCCGCAGCTCACTCTCTCCCCAGCAGGTGACTCTGCGGCTTAAAATACTGAGCTCCTGTATCCAAGCAGATGGGGGGAAAACATCCTTAAGCATTTTTTTTCCTGTTTGCATTTTTCTCCCCCCTGCCAGTGCACCGGAGGTTTGGGCCACGTAAGCAGGAAGTCCCAGGTATGTGGGCTGTTTGCTCAGGTACACAGAGAACTGCAAGGGGGGACGGAGTAGAGATTTTCTCTCCGGTTGAAAACAAACAAATAAAATATATATAAAAAAAGAAAGAAACACGGCGAGGGCACGGAGCACTCGCTCGCTGCTCTAACAGGATGTGAACAGCTGCGCACGTCCGAGAATGGACGCAAGGCTGGGGACTGGACACCACAAGTTCCTGGAGGTGGAAGTGACACACACAACCTTCCCCAGTGGAGGGTGGGGCAGTGGCTTCCAACGGTCTGTGGGAAGATGGAGTTCAGAGATGACATCTGGGATGGGCGTTTGGTACCGCGACCCGGATGCAGCGAGGGATGTGTCCCATATCCGCAGTGCCTGCGTTTTTGAGTCCTGGCTCTGGGCTCCCTGCTCATGTGCACACCCCCTCGGGGGAGGCAACAGGTGGGGCCTCAAGTGCTTGGGTCCCCTGACACCCACGGGGGAGACCCGGATGGAGTCCTGAGGTCCTGGCTTCAGCCCCAGCTGTTGCCATCACTAGGGGATTAAATCAGCAGGTGGACTATCTCTCTTTGTGTATATGTGGAGTGGAGAGAATTATCTCTCTTCCCTGTCTTTGAGTCTTAAGCTCTGCTAGCCGAAACGGTTCCCCGGGAATTGAGCTTCTGCCAGTCTGCTTCTAGGTGCACATCCGATGCTGCCGTGTGCGTGTGCACGTGTGTGTGTGTTACGAGCAGCCATCGTTTGGTGACCAGCACCTCTCGTGGTCAGTCTTGTCCCTGAGGGCGACAATGGCAAGCCCCTACAGGACACAGCCCTTTCATCGTGGCCGACCGCACGCTGTGTCGCTCCCCATCCTTTTCTGCTTCTCTCTCATCTAGGCTGTACTCTCACTTTTTATAAATATTATTTATTTTTAATTGGCAAGTCAGATCTACAGAGAGGAAGAGAGACAGAGAAGAAGATCTTCCATCCACTGCAAATGGCCGCAGTGGCTGAAGCTGAGCCGATCTGAAGCTAGGAGCCAGGAGCTTCTGGCGGGTCTCCCACGCGGGTGCAGGGTCCCCAAGGCTTTGGGTTGTCCTCCACTGCTTTCCCAGGCCACAGGCAGGGAGCTGGATGGGAAGTGGAGTAGGGCTGCCGGGATTAGAACCGGCGCCCATAAGGATCCCGGCGCGTGCAAGGTGAGGACCTTAACCACTAGACTGCAGCGCTGGGCTCCAGGCTGTGCCTTTTCCTTCCTGCCTGCCACCCCTAGAAAAACTGCCCTACCTCCTTCTGCTGAAAAGATAGGACTAATGCAGAGCAAAGACTCCCCCAAGCTGACAGGTACAGGGACAGTGTTAAAGGGGTGTCGCCTAGAGAAGCCCCCTTGCTGTGCCAGGCAGCTGAACCTGCCAGGAGAGGAGGTGGAGAAACCCCAGCCCGGAGGCTCTAGACCCAGCCTGGGTCCCTGATGACCTGATAGGGTTGGGGAGTTCAAACTAATTTGCTCCTGAGATCGTGGTCAAAGATAGGGGCTGAGTTGAATGCTCCGCAAACAACACACTTTGCAAAATGCTCTGGAATATTTAGAAAAAGTAACCATCTGTTAAATCTAAACAGAGGGAGAAAAAAAAAAAAAAAAACACCACCCAAAACAGAGCTGAGAGATTGCCCCAAACATGCCTTTCTCCCCACTCCACCCTCCTTCTCCTTGACTCTCTGGCTGTTACAAAGTATAGCCTGGAAATTCATTTTTCAAAGGTTAACTAAACTGACAAGCAAAACAACCTCCCACTACTTGGTAATGAAGTAAATAAGCCCCAAATTAAAACCCTGGGAACTCTGTGGATGTTGCTACAGAAGAGTAAACCCCTGGGAGGGGAGACTTTCTTTTCTTTTTCTTTTAAAAGATTTCTTTATTTTTTATTGAAAAGGCAGATTTATAGAAACATCTCCCATCTGATGGTTCACTCCCCAAATGACCACAATGGCTGGAGCTGAGCCGATCCGGAGCCAGGAGCCAGGAGTCTCTTCTGGGTCTCCCACGTAGGTGCAGGGTCCCAAGGCTTTGGGCCATCCTCCACTGCTTTCCCAGGCCACAAGTAGGGTTCTGGATGGGAAGCGGGGCTGCCGGGACACAAGTTGGCCCCCATATGGGGATGCTGGTGTTTGCAGGTAACAGATTAACCAGTTGAATCATTGAGCTGGTCCCAAGTATAGACTCTTAAAAACTTTTCTTTCCATTGATTTCATTGCATTTGAAAGAGAGACAGCGAGAAGGGACCGAGAGGTCTCCCATTTACTGGTTCATTCCTGAAAGGCCTGGAACAGCCAGACCTGTGATAGTTCCAGAATTACTTAAAGATTTTTTCTATGGACTTGGGCCAACCCCTCTGATTTCCCAATGCATATTAACATAATCACTTCTGGATTAGAAGTGGAGCGGCCCAGGACTTGATCCCTCACCCATAGCAGGTGCCGGCAACGCCGGCTGTGGCTTTAACTTTGCTGCACTATAAAGACAGCCCTTAGTCAGAATTCTACAGCATCCAAGAGTCAAGCAAAACAATGCAACTATGAAAAAAAAAAAAAGAGGAAGGACAATTACTTGGCCATAAAATTAAGGATGAAAGCAGATGTGGCCTGAAGCCCATAATCAATTGTCGAGAGAACCCTGTTTGCAGCTGTTGGAAATATTATCAAATGAACTCCAGTGGCGGATTTGAATGCTAATTTCATTTACTTTATTTCTTTGCAAGAAAATTGAGGCCCTGGATTCACCACCCCTCTCCCCCATCATCGCTCCCCTCCCAGAAAAACCAGGCCTGTGTCCCGCTAAAATACCTTCTTTATCACACGTTCCTGAATTGCCTCTGAAATAAATAGGGGGCGGGTACTGCCAAAACAATAAGCAGGCCAGTTTCTGTGGGTACCCCAGAGGTCTGAAAAAGCCACCATTTGCGCAGAAACCCAAGAAACGGAAAAAAACACAGTGGAAGTGGCTCTCGGGGTGCAGCGTGGGACACAAGGAGGAAATGATTTGAGAAGGCGTGACGCTGGTCCCCTGCACCCTTGGGTGCCGGCTGCCACGTCCTGGGCTTTGCTCTGTGTGACCCTCTTGGAAGCCCCCCCCCCAGACTGTTGGGAGTGACTGTTCACAAGTGTCCATCCTGGCCCATCCCTCTGTGGTTGCCCCGGGACAACTGCCCAAGGTGGAGGGTGGGGAGGGCCCTGAACTCTTCCTCCTCTGCTCTTGGCTTCCACCCTGGGGCGCCGGGAGAGTGACCCGCAGAGGTGGACCCGACGCTTCCTCTGCTGGCAGCTGTTCCAGCTGTGTTCTTCTTGGCGTTGGCGTCTGCACTTCCCTCTTTATCCTGTCCCAGCTCTGGGCAGCGCCCTGACTCATTCAAGCTCCTCTCTAGGGGGCACCCCCCTGAACCCCACATGTGACCCACCCCCCGACTTGTTCAATGATATGTCCTAGGGTGTTGGCTCTGGGGGCAGGCCGGCTAGACCTTCCTTGTGGCTGGTTCAGAGCAAGGAGCAGGGTCCCCACCTCCCACCCCAGCCGCACAAGGTGGATCCCAAGCCCAGGTGGGTGGGCTTGGGGTGTGTATGCAGAGGTAGGCCGGGGACGGGGTGGGGGGGGGACTGCAGTCTTGGATCCCGATTCTGGCTCCGTCTGTGCCTCAGTTTCCCCTGCTGTGACGCAGGTGGGTGCACGTACACGCCCTGTGCTGTGTAAGGAAATACAAGAGTGGGGGAGCAAGCCCCTGCCTCAGTTTATCACCTTTAAAGTCCACCTGGTACCGCCACACCCTTGGTGGTGGGGGTGTGTGTCCCTGGGTGTTCTATCCCCCAACTCGGGGGTCCGCAGGCACCTCCCACACCCCTGAATGGCAACTCTGCTGTGTGGACCCCTACACACACTGAAAATGGGAACTCTGCCGTGTGGACCCCCACACGCCCCTGCATGGGAGCTCTGCCGTGTGGACCCCCACACACGCCCCTGACCCCCTGCATGGGAGCTCTGCCGTGTGGACCCCCACACACGCCCCTGACCCCCTGATTGGGAACTCTGCCGTGTGGACCCCCACACACGCCCCTGATCCCCTGATTGGGAACTCTGCCGTGTGGACCCCCACACACGCCCCTGCATAGGAGCTCTGCCGTGTGGACCCCCACACACACCCCTGACCCTCTGATTAGGAGCTCTGCCGTGTGGACCCCCACACACGCCCCTGACCCTCTGATTAGGAGCTCTGCCGTGTGGACCCCCACACACGCCCCTGATTGTGAGCTCTGCCGTGTGGACCCCCACACACGCCCCTGACCCTCTGATTGGGAACTCTGCTGTGTGGACCCCCACACACGCCCCTGACCCTCTGATTAGGAGCTCTGCCGTGTGGACCCTGGCCAGCGCCGCTCCCCCAGCGCGGGGCCTCGGCCACGCGGTCGTTGTTGCCCCGGAGGGCGGCCCGGCGTGCTCGTCTCCTCCTTGTCCCTCACTGTTTCCACGCGTGTCGGCCGTTTCCCCCCCCCGGCCTTCCTGCCACGCGCGCCCTTCCCCGGGCGCCCCCTCACGCGCCCCACGCCGCCATGCGCGAACGTGGCCCGCGGCGGCCTCCCCCGCCCCCCCCACACCCCCTGCGCGCGCCCCCGGGAGGCGGGGCCAGCGCCGGCAGCTCGCCCGCCCATTGGCTGAGCGCGAGGGCGGCGCTGCGGCCGCCGTCAGGGCCCGGCCTGGATTCCTCGGGGCGGAAGACGCGCAGGGACGTCGACGGCTGAGCGGGCGGGGTGGGCGTGGCCTCGGGAGGTGTGGCGCGCGCGCGCGCGCGAGAGAGAGAGCGAGAGACAAACAAGGAACCCACCAATCCCGGAGCTGCTCTGGCGGCCCCGCCCACCCCTCCACCCCTCCAGGCCTGAGCGTGCGCCGTAGGTCTCCGAAGACTTGCGCAGCACCGAGCGGGTCCGCCCTTGTTGGACACTGACTTACACTCCCCGAGGACCCCCCTCCACTCGCGCTGGGAACCGACCAATCCCGAGGCGAGCTGTAGCTGGGCGGGTGGTAGGGAGGGGGGCCGTAAGTCTCCGACGAGCGCCGCAGCACGAGGCCCCGAGAGGCGCTCCGCTGACAGGATTCCAAGAGGGCGGAATGTGGCCGTGGGCTGAGCCGGGGCTGGGAGGAGGACGAGGAGGAAGAAGATGGGGTTCGGGGGACCCCGGCTGAGGCCGCCGGCCAAGGGGGAACGGCTTGTAGGAGTTTAGCAAAGTCTCACAGTCGGGGGTGGGCGGGCGCCGGGGCCCGGGGCCCGGGGCGCCATCTTCCACTTGGAAATTTCTGGAAAGCGGTCTTTTTTTTTTTTTTTTTTGAGAGGCGAGGGAATAGTAACATCTTAGGAGGTTTCATTTTTTTTTTAACTCCAGACTCGCCTTTTATGTCTTTTTTTTTTTTAAACCCTTCGTTTTCTAAAAATGCGAGGTTGCAGTTTTAAAAGGCTTTTTTCTTCGTTTTCGGTATATGTGAAAGGCACCGATCGCTGGGATCTTCCAGCTGCTGGTCACTCCCCATCTCCCCCAAGGGACCACAGGGACCAGGCAGGAGCCAGGAGTTCGGTCTGCGTCTCTCCCCCGTGGGAGGGAGCTGCAGCCGGGGGCGGGAATCGAACCCGCAAATGGGACAGAGGTGTCTTAACCAATCAGGGCGTGCACCTGCCCCCGACCCCCAGCAGTTGTGCCAAGGGGTGTTGAAGAAGTAGCTAGAAGCTGCTGACTGACTTCTCAGAACACACAGATTCCCCAGGAAATATTCCCCTCAACTTTTCCTTGGCATTCTTGTTGAATTCTGGGATTTTTTTTTTTTCCTTCTATCTTTGCCCCTGCTGCTTTTCCAGGCGCAACAGCAGGGAACTGGATAAAGTGGAGCAGTCGGGATTTGAACTTGGGCTGCTGCAGGTGGCTGTGGAAGCTGCCTGCCCCCCCACCCCAATTCCTTTTAGGTAGTTGCTGCTGGCATGATAAAATTTGCTGCTTTTAGAAACTAAAAAAAAGAAAAGAAAAGAAAAGAAAGTCCATGTGGGGGCCTGGCGGCGTGGCCTAGCGGCTAAAGTCCTTGCCTTGAACTCGCCAGTATCCCATATGGGCACTGGTTCTAATCCCAGCAGCTCCACTTCCCATCCAGCTCCCTGCTTGTAGCCTGGGAAAGTAGTGGAGCGTGGCTCAGGTGCCTGGGCCCCTGCACCCGTGTGGGAGAGCCAGAGGGGTTGCTCCTGGCTTTTGTCTGCGACCAGGCACTGTCCCAGCAGCTGTCATGGCCATTTGGGGTGGAAGGGGAGGGTGTGTGAATTAGCTGATGGATGTTCTTCTCCCCTCCTTCTATAACTTTCAAATAAAACTAAATATTTAGAAAAAAAATTTTTTTGACCCTTCCTGTTGTGCCTTTGAAGCGGAAAATGAGAATAAAGAGAAATTTTACGAAGCAGATGCAGAAAAGTGCCATTGTCTTCTCCCCCAGCCCTGGTGACCTGGGTCACCCCACTTCTGCTTTTAGCAGGCTTCGTGTAGCCAGGCCGCGTCCCCGCCTGCCTCCTGGCCACGGTCACAGGCATCTGATGGCTTCCCTAAGCGGTGGCTGGGCCGGAAGGTTCAGGCTCCTTTGGGAGCGATGTCTGTCTTGCTTCTGACAGTAGGAGTTGATCTTCCAGCCCAGGAAATGGGCCCTTTCCTGTTCTCAGGCCGGTTTTGGCAGACAGCGGGGGGTCCGTCTTGCAATATTGCTTCCTGCAATTGAGCCTCTAGCTGGAGAGATGAGAAGTGATGACGCTGATGATGGCGGCACGCAATGGGCCCTGCACCTGTGCCTGTCTTAACGCCTGCGATTCGGACTCACTGGAGGCAGCGAATGTTTCAGATTTGGGCTAGGGTGTGTGTGTGTGTGTGTGTGTGTGTGTGTGTGTGTGCGTGCGTGCGTGTGGCGGACACGAACAGGTGTCTCGCCTTGTCTAACAGCCCGGGAGGACAGTGGCCTGTCCAGCAGCTGGATAGTGCATGGTCGTGGGAGGCGTTCTCGGTCTTCCGGTCTTGTGGGAAGCTACATGTACTAGTAGAAGTGGACTTGGGTATCGGCCAAGGGTTACCTTGGAAACGGAGGGAAGAGGGGCCCGGGGGTAGCTCTGAGCAGCCGAGGAGGGGGGCATATTCACCTGCCGTGGCTGGCTTCACTGATGGAGGCCGGGCCAAGGGTACGGCTAAAAACACGGAAAAGAACTCGAGTCAGGCAGGTCTCCAAGGTGGAGGTGAGAGTTGGGAAAGAGACCCAAGGTCCTTAAACACCTGTTGCAACGCCCACTCCCCCTCCTGTACTCCTTCCAGGGATGCTAGCAAGAGAAGCAGAAGCAGGACTCGAACCCGGGCCCTGCAGAACGGGCTGTGGGTATATCCGCCAGTGGGGCCGAGTCTTCACTCCAGGAAGGCTGTATGTCCGTCCGATGATTCACTCCCCAAGTGCCTGTAATGGCCAGAGCTGAGCTGATCTGAAGCCAGGAGCTTCTTCTGGGTCTCCCGTGTGGGTGCAGGGTTCCAAGGCTTTGACTGCTTTCCCAGGGCACAGGCAGGGAGCTGGATGGGAAGCGGGGCCGCCAGGATTAGAACCGGTGCTCATATGGGATCCCAGTGCTTTCAAGGGGAGGATGTTTAGGTGCTAGGCCACCGCACCGGGCCCTACTCTGTATTTTTACTGATGCTTCCTGTTGGGGTCTGACACCTGCCATGATGTGTGTGTGTGTGTGTGTGTGTGTGTGTGTGTGTGGGGTGTGTATTCTCCCCCTTGGGAATTGCCCTCCACTTAACAGCCCGTACCACAGTACCCGGCTTCGAGTCTTGCTTCTGCCTCTCTTACTAGCTTCCCTCCACTTGGTTGGGAGGGTTGGATCTTAACAGAAGTGCAAGCGCAGTGCAGGTGTGGCGAACGCGGGTTCTGTCGAGCCCGGCTTGGTCCCAGTGGTCCCCCCACCCCTCGCTCTCCTCCCACCACCCCGTTCCCCCCCGGGGGCGCTGGATTGAACTGACTGAACAATTGTACTTTTCTGTGTCTCCCCCCCCAACCCCGCATCCCCTGCTGCAGTGTGCCCCACCGCCTGCAAGTCGCACGGCTGTACCGCCGAGGGCCTCTGCTGTCACAGCGAATGCCTGGGCAACTGCTCCGAGCCCGACGACCCCACCAAGTGTACCGTGTGTCGTAACTTCTACCTGGAAGGCCGCTGCGTGGACACCTGCCCGCCGCCCTATTACAGCTTCCAGGACTGGCGTTGTGTGACCTTCAGCTTCTGCCAGGAGCTGCACAACAGGTGCAGGAACTCGCGGAGGCAAGGCTGCCACCAGTACGTCATCCACAACAACAGGTGCCTCCCCGAGTGCCCCTCGGGGTACACCATGAACGCCAGCAAGTGAGTGTCCTTACCTGGGCCTGGGGGTGCGGGGCGGGCGGGCGGGCGGGCATGTGGGAAGGGGTTTGGTCAGGGTTGAACCAGGCTGGTGCAGGGGGCGACAAGGCTGGCAACAAGAACTGTGGCAAGTGACGTGTTTGGAACTCTCGGAGGTCATTTTATTATTAATAATAAAATCATCATCATTATTAATTATCATTAATCATACTAATAGTTATTACTAATTATCACCAATATTTTGTAGCTGTTTAATAATTTCTAATAATTATAGTTTTATTATTAATAATATTATTAATTATTAATAATTATATAAAATGGTTATTATTAATAGTTTAAGGATTTATTTATTTTTATTGGAAAGGGAGATACACAGAGAGGAGGAGAGACAGAGAGGAAGATCTTCCGTCTGATTCACTCCCCAAGTGAGTGCAACGGCTGGTGCTGAGCTAATTCCGAAGCCAGGAGCCAGGAGCTTCTTCTGGGTCTCCCATGCAGGTGCAGGGTCCCCAAGGCGTTGGTCCATCCCTGACTGCTTTCTCAGGCCACCAGCAGGGAGCTGGATGGGAAGTGGAGCAGCCGGGATTAGAACCAGTGCCCTTATGGGATCCTGGCACTTGTGAGGGGAGGATTAGCCAATTGAGCTATTGTGCCGAGCCTGAGATAAGTAGAGAGCCGGATGGCAAATGGAGCAGCTGGGACTCGAACCTGTGCCCCTTTAGCTCACAATCTTGGCTTTCTATTATATATCTTTTTTTTTAACCTCGTGCTTTTGACCTGGGCTTTGAGGCAAGAGTCGGCGGTGTTCTCTTTTTCTGTGAAGAACACCGCGTGCCACCACCACCTGTCAGCCCGCCTTGCTTAGAACCCGTGCCTTGGATGCCGTGGAGTTTTCCCACGGCCTCCAGGTGCGGCCCCTGGCACTGTGTCCAGGAGGAAGGGGGTGTTCCCTCCCTGTCCCCCCTTTTCCCTGGCCATGACTCATATTCTTCTGACCCGAGTTATTGCGGTGTCCCTGACCGAGTTGAACAAATCCGTTTCCTGTTTTATGTGTGTGTGTGTGTTGGATGTTTGTTCTGTTTCCCACGCCGCCAAACAACGCATGAACGGGAGGCACACGCGTCTGTCAGGTCCCGAGGCCTCTGATTCCATCTCAGACTTGCCAGTGAGCCGAGCCAGCGTGTTTGGGAGGGAAACGAGGACCCCGGGGCTGGAGAGGGTGGAATGGGAAGCGATCTTGCTGTGGTCCCCCCCCAAACCCCCGAGTGGCCGTCTAGTGGGCTGCTGCGTGTCCTCCTCATCAGGTGGCCTATTTTTGGCTCCCGGATGGGTCTCTCCGAGTGACCTGGATGCGACTCCGTAGCACCAGGAGGGCCGGGGATACGACCCTGTTCTTTGGATGTCTGTACTGTTGCCTTTTGAAACTGATGGAAGAATGGGGAATGACCGTGGCCTGGCGAGGTGTCTGTGGACCAGGACTTGGCTTTGGGGTCACAGGCGTTGGCCTGTCGCTGTCCCTGGGGCGTGGGGCACAGAACCACCTCCCCTGGATGTCCTTGCTCTGCGCGCTGGACAGAAGGCCAGGATAGAAGTTGGAGAAGTTGGCTCTGCATCTGGGACCGTCCCTGGAGGAGGGGAAGCATGGGTGTGGGTGCGAGTCGGGTTGGGCTGCAGTAGTGTAACTCTATAGATTTAAAAAAAATTATTTATTTTCATTGGAAAGTCAGATTTACAGAGAGGAGGAGAGACAGAAAGATCTCCCATCTGATCATTCACTCCCCAAGTGGCCGCAGTGGCCTGAGCTGAGCTGATCTGAAGCCAGGAGCCAGGAGTTTCTTCCGGGTCTCCCACATGGGTGCAGTGTCCCAAGGCTTTGGACCGTCCTCCACTGCTTTCCCAGGCTACAGGCAGGGAGCTGGATGGGAAGCGGGGCTGCCGGGATAAGAACCGGCGTCCATATGGGATCCCGAGATTGCAAGGTGAGAACTTTAACAGCTACGCTATCACGCCGGACCCAAAACAGCAGGTGGAAGATCTCTCTGACTGCCTTTAAAATCAATAAGTGAACGCTTCTAGTGGAGCAGCCAGGACATGAACCGGTACCCATATAGGATGCTGGTGTCCCGGTGGTGGCTTTAACTGCGCCCTGACAAAAGCAGTGCTACCATGGAGGGAATTGCAAAGGTGTTGAGACCAGGTGGAGCCCAGGAGTGTCACACTCCACACTGGGTGCTGATGCCCAGGCCAGCCTCGCCTCCCCACCACTGCTGGGAGCAGGTGTCTGGCCCCGGATGACGACAGTGTCCAGGTCTTGTCTTGAGGGATCGAGGGACGGTCCCTGGAATCCTTGTAGGGATCACCTAGAACCTGGCAGAGCGCGCACACACACACACACACACACACACTAATCCTTCCCGCGTCCGCTTTATCCTCAGCTTGATGTGCACGCCGTGCCTGGGTCCCTGTCCCAAGGTGTGCCACCTGCTGGAAGGCGAGAAGACCATCGACTCGGTGACATCCGCCCAGGAGCTCCGCGGCTGCACCGTCATCAACGGCAGTCTGATTATCAACATCCGGGGTGGCAGTGAGTACCCTGCAGCGGGGTGGTGGGGGTGGGAGGGGCGGTTGTTGTGGGGGTGGGGAGCAGCTGGCGGCAGGGAAGAGACAGCCCGGCCACACCCAGGCATGTGCCCCAAACCCAGATGTGGACAGCTCAGTCCAGGTTCCATCTCCTCGGAGAGTATCACTGTCGAGTTAGGGTCGGCGGGGAAGGGGGTGCTCAGGGACGCTGGCCATTTTTGGGGTGGGGTGAGGTGGGGTGGGGGTTTCGTTTTGGCTGTAAAAGGA
This sequence comes from Ochotona curzoniae, assembly GCF_017591425.1. Classification (NCBI taxonomy): domain Eukaryota; kingdom Metazoa; phylum Chordata; class Mammalia; order Lagomorpha; family Ochotonidae; genus Ochotona; species Ochotona curzoniae. The sequence goes on along the minus strand of NW_024466491.1, from coordinate 90,242 downwards.
ACAGAGGGTGATGTGGCTTGGCCTTGCGAGGGCTGCAAGTTCAAGATCGGGAGGCCCCTCATGTTTGGCTTTTGGCTGTGTTGATACTGGGTGTGTGTGTGTGTGTGTGAGAGAGAGAGAGAGAGAGAGAGAGGGAGGAAGGAGCCAGGCATGACCCACCAGCCCCCCACCAGGCTGTACTTCCTTATCTCCCAACCCCACCACACTGAGGACCAAGCGCCCAGTACCCGACCCCTCAGGGCTCGGCTCCCAACCCACCCAGACCGTGGCAGCCAGCCCTCAGCCCCACGAGCGCTCATGTTTCCCACCGTTAACACAGCTTGCAGGGGCTCGGTCCCCAGGAATCCTTACGTGTCCCAGGGTCACTCCGGGGCTCCGGAGTCGTGCTTGCCTGCGACTTAACACCAATACTTTTCATCCTCTTAGATGCTTCCAAGGCAGAGCAGGGAGCACTCTGTACCTTTAAAACGTGTTTATGTGGCAAGCAGAAGAGAGGGAGGCAGAGGGAGATTCTTGGAGCAGCTGCTGGTTCACTCACTCTCCAAACGCCTGCTCCGGCTGGAGAGCGGGGGAGGCCAGGCTGCAGTCAGGAACTGGGAGCCCCATTCAGGTCTCTCCCATGGGAGTAACAGGAACTCAGGCACAGGAGCCGTAATCCCACCCCTGTTGCCTCCTGGAATGCAAGTCCTACATTACAAGCAGGTGCCCTAAGCAGTGTGTTAGCTGCCACATCAAATGCCCTCCCCCATGGGGGAGCCTACCTTTTGAGCTAGCGGATAGCATGCCCGTTGAGATGCAAGAACCCAGGCGAAGTGGGGGTGGGTGGTTGGGTGGGTGTGTGAAATCCCCCCACAGACAAAAAGCATGTTCTTCCGTGTCCTTGGACACCTGTGGGATCCCCCGTCCCACCAGGGCGGCCAAGCTCTGGGGGACCGGTGGTTAAGCCCTTGGGGACCAATGCCTGGTGGTGATATCTTGGTCAGCAGGCATGGTGTGTCCCCCACAGTGGCAAAGCCCTTGACATGTGGTTCTTGGGGACCGGTGGTGAAGCCCTTGAGGACCAACGGGTCCGTGCCTGGTGATGAGATCTTGGTCAGCAGGCGGAAGCGAAGCGAAGCAGAGCGAGTCGGTGGCTCCTTGAATCCCGCAGGAGGGCGCGATGCGCATGTGCAACGCCCACAGTGCGCCTGCGAACTTGGCAACTTTGCGTCACGTCTGAGACGTTAGCCACGGCACGCAGCTTTCTGCCGCGTCGTGTCACAAAGCCACGCCCCAGCAGAAGGAAGCAGGCATGCATGCGTTGGGTGGAGAAGGGGCGCTCTCTCCTCCCGCGTGCTTCCTCCCTGCGGTTGGCGGCACGCACGTGTGGACTGAGAGCCTGCGGCCGCAGAGGGCTGGCTGCGTGCGGCTGGCTTTGCAGGCTGGACAATTGCGGTTGTAACTGCCCAGCGCTGCGATTATGGCACGAAACGCAGCCCTGGACACGCGCCAGCCCGTGGTGGGCTTTGGCGCTGCTCCAGTGAAATGTTGCATTCGGTCACTGCCAAGCCTTGCCTAGAAAGTAAAGCAGATTGCTGTTTTATTTACTGGGTTTTTTTTTTTTCCTGGTTAAAGATTTATTTATTTTTATTACAAAGTCAGATATACAGAGAAGAGGAGAGATAGAGAGGAAGATCTTCCGTCTGATGATTCACTCCCCAAGTGAGCGCAATGGCTGGTGCTGTGCCGATCCGAAGCCAAGAGCCAGGAACCTCCTCCAGGTCTCCCGTGCGGGTGCAGGGTCCCAAGGCTTTGGGCCGTCCTCCACTGCTTTCCCAGGCCACAGCAGGGAGCTGGATGGGAAGTGGAGCCGCCGGGATTAGAATCGGTGACCCTATGGGATCCCGGGTGCGTTCAAGGTTAGGACTTTAGCCGCTAGGCCATGCCGCTGGGCCTATTTATTTATTTTAAAAGATGCCATTCTTTCTTTGAAAGACAGACTGGCAGAAAAAGAGAAAGGGGGAGATGAGAGAAGAGGTTGGCATTGTGGGGGCAGTTTCTGGGCTTTCGGGTGCGCGTGGAACATTCCAGGCATGCGTGTAGAGACGTCACCATCCAGGCAGCAGGGTGTGAAGGTTCAAGGGCAGGAACATGCTTGGCCCACGTCAGGCCATGGTGAGACTTTGGGGTTGCCCATCAGGCCTGCCTGCCCGCGGGGGTGTGGACACGACTTGCCCAGCCTGTTGGCCAGCTCGTCAACCTTGGGAGATGTGGGAAGGTTGCGATATTGTGCTGGAAACCCGCACAACGCTCTTCTCTCCGTAGACAACCTGGCGGCTGAGCTAGAGGCCAACCTGGGCCTCATTGAAGAGATTTCGGGATATCTGAAAATCCGCCGCTCCTACGCTTTGGTGTCGCTCGCCTTCTTCCGGAAGTTACGTCTGATTCGCGGGGAGACCCTGGAAATCGGGTAAGTGATCTCTCCCGGGGAACCTCCCCTGACCTCCTTCGTCCTAGTGGTTTCTGCTTGGCATCTTCCGGGGCTGATGTGGGTCACGTGACTGATGCTAGCTAAGAGGATGGCTTTTCTAGCCCTGGATGGGGCACGGTCCTGCCGTTTAATACGTCCATTCTCTTGTTTTATGGAAGGATTTTTTTTTTTTTTTTTGGACTCTCGTTGGTGTCTGGCCTCTGTTGATTAAAGTAGCTAAAATGGAAAAGAAAAGAAAAAAAGGCTGGATAGACGGTTTCTCTCAGCCATGGCAACACTTGGCTCTCGCCACTCGACAGCTCTGTGTTGGGTACCAAGCCAGCGCTTGGGGCAGCAGGGGGCTGGGGTTGTGCGGGAGGCATGGCTCTGCCCCAGGCTGACCTGCTCTGTGTATCTGCGTGTGTTTCTATAGAAACTACTCTTTCTATGCCCTGGACAACCAGAACCTGAGACAGCTGTGGGACTGGAGCAAACACAACCTCACCATCTCCCGGGGCAAGCTTTTCTTCCATTACAACCCCAAGCTGTGCCTGTCGGAGATCCACAGGATGGAGGAAGTGTCTGGTACCAAGGGGCGCCAGGACAAGAATGACATCGCCCTGAAAACCAATGGGGACCAGGCTTCCTGTGAGTCTCGTGGGTGGGTGGGTGCGGGGGGCGGTGCTCTCGGCCTTGCACGAAGGGAGCAGGGGTGCTTTGCTTTGGTTGGTGGCGACTCTGGCGGATGGCTCAGTTGGTTTGTGCGAGGAGCCTCGTTGCCCGATGGGAGCTTGCTTCCACGCATTCACGGAGCAAGGCACTCACAGTCCCGTTGGTCACACTGGGGGAAAGAGAGAGAGAGGCGCAGGTGGGACCAGGCCCCTGGAGGGAACGGCGTGTGGAGGGTCCTTTGGCACAGTCCCTGTGGGCAGTGTGTGGAGTGACACGCTACTTCGCTCTGCAATGGCTCGACGCTGATATTATGTGTGTGTGTGTGTGTCCAAACCCTTCTAGGTGAAAACGAGTTACTTAAATTTTCTTCCATCCGGACAAGCTTTGACAAGATCCTGCTGAGGTGGGAGCCGTACTGGCCCCCCGACTTCCGAGACCTGCTGGGGTTCATGCTGTTTTACAAAGAGACGTGAGTAGAATGTTAACAGAGGAGGAGCAGTGGGAAGGTGGAACCCAGCCCCTGCCTGTCAAAATAGATTTCCCCAGCAGCTCTGGCTGGGCCCTTCCCAACATCCCCAGGACTGTTCCTCTCCCACTCCGTGTGTCCAATAGTTCAATCAGAAGCTCCTTTTCAGATGTTCATTTTTCTTTTTTAAATAAAAGATGTATTGAATTTGGGCCCAGCGCAGTAGCCTAGCAGCTAGAGTCCTCACCTAGCCCATCACACAGCATTCTAGCCCGGTGACGCCTCACGCTGCAGAACATTCTAGCTCAACGGCACCTCGCACAACAGAACGTTCTAGGTCCACGACACCTCTCTGCCGAACATTCTAGCCCAGCACACCTCACACGATGGAACGTTCTAGCTCAGTACACGGCACACTACGCAGCATCGATTGCCGTGTGTGTGTGTGTGTGTGTGTGTGTGTGTGTGTGTATGTGGTTGCAGGGCTACCAGCCGCTGGGTATCCCAGCAGAAGCTCCCACCCCATGCCCCTAGCTCAAGGGTAGCTCGGAGTCTCAAGTCCAATGCCCACCAAATAAATACCACTTTTTTTTTTTTTAAAAAAAAGATTTATTTATTTATTGGAAAGTCAGATCTACAGAGAGGAGGAGAGACAGAGAGGAAGATCTTCTGTCCGATGATTCACTCCCCAAGTGAGCGCAATGGCCAGTGCTGCGCCGGTTCGAAGCCAGGAGCCAGGAACTTCTCCCCGGTCTCCTACGCGGGTGCAGGGTCCCCAAGGCTTTGGATCGTCCTTGACTGCTTTCCCAGGCCACAAGCAGGGAGCTGGCTGGGAAGCAGAACTGCTGGGATTAGAACCGGCGTCCGTATGGGATCCCCGGGTGCGTTCAAGGCGAGGACTTTAGGCACTAGGCCACTGTGCGGGGCCCCAAATAAATACCACTCTAAGACCACCATGAGCTTAAGCTATCCTTGGTACCTCACGGCCATCATCATTATTGTAACTTTGTATCGGAGACGTCTGAGCTGGCGGTCCCTCTGTCCCTCTCTTTGCTTTGTGGTGGGAGATGGTTGGGTGGGTGAGAGGCAGTCTCCTGGGATGTATCTCCCCCCCGGGGGGGGATGGGTGCTCCAAAGTGAAGGTCGCCTGGCGGTCGGTGAGCGCCTCCCCCATGCTTTGTTCCCCCAAAGCCCCTACCAGAACGTGACGGAGTTCGACGGGCAGGACGCGTGTGGCTCCAACAGCTGGACCGTCGTGGACATTGAGCCACCCCTGAGATCCAACGACCCCAAGTCGCAGATCCATCCGGGCTTTCTGATGCGTGGCCTCAAGCCCTGGACCCAGTATGCCATCTTCGTGAAGACCCTTGTCACTTTCTCTGATGAGCGCCGGACGTACGGGGCCAAGAGTGACATCATCTATGTGCAGACAGACGCCACCAGTATGTGTTTCCCCGGGGGGGACACGAGGCTCTGTGTGCGTGCGTGCGTGGGTGCGTGCGTGCGCAAAGTGGCACCTCTGAACCTATACCTTCTTTCTCCTTTCTCCCCCCCGGCAGATCCGTCCGTCCCCCTGGACCCCATCTCCGTTTCCAATTCCTCGTCCCAGATCCTATTGAAGTGGAAGCCGCCCTCGGATCCCAATGGCAACATCACGCACTACCTGGTTTACTGGGAAGAGCAGCAGGAGGATCAGGAACTATTTGAGCTAGATTATTGCCTCAAGGGTGAGCGGCCCGGCCCGCGTGGCCCTGCTCCCCTCTGCTGCGGCGGGGGGCCTAGCGAATGGTGGGGAGCGGGGGAGATGGCCAACGACAGGGTCACACGTTGGAAGTTACCAATGGGAGGGCTGACTCCCCGTGTCCAACTCCAGCAGTGGTGTGAGGTTGCCTGCGTCACGGTGGCCAGGATGCTCTCTCTCTTTCTCTCTCTCTCTCTTTGTCTGTTTTGTTGAAAGACTTACAGAGAGAAAAAAAGATCTTCCATGTGCTGGTTCACTCGCCAAATGGCCGCAACAGTAGAGGGCTGAGCCAAGCGGAAGCCAGGAGCCAGGGGGTTTCTTTTGGGTTTCCCTGCCTGGGTGTGGGGACCCCCCAGGCACGTCCTCTGCTACTTTCCCAGGTGCCTCAGCAGGGAGCTGGATGGGAATGGAGTGGCTGGATTTGCTCGGTGTGGGGTGCTGGTGCCGTGGCTGACTGCCTGAGTCCGCTGCACCCCCTTTTTCAGTTTCTTGAGACAAGAAAAAAATGGAAAATCTTCATGGGAACACACAATTAAAAGATGTTCTGTTGGGTGCAGACATTTATTTTTTAAATCCTTGCGGTTTTTTCTTTTAAGATTTTTATTTATTTTTATTACAAAGTCAGATATACAGAGAGGAAGATCTTCCATCCGATGATTCACTCCCCAAGTGAGCGCAACGGCTGGTGCTGTGCTGATCCAGAGCCAGGAGTCAGGAACCTCCTCCAGGTCTCCCACGTGGGTGCAGGGTCTCAAGGCTTTGGGCCGTCCTCCACTGCTTTCCCAGGCCACAAGCAGGGAGCTGGCTGGGAAGTGGAGCTGCCGGGATTAGAACCGGCGTCCATATGGGATCCCCGGGTGCGTTCAAGGCAAGGACTTTAGCCACTAGGCCACCGCGCTGGGCCCTGCATTTTTTTTTCTCTAATAACACCTTTTTCAATGAGCTTTTAAAGATACGTATACATTGCAAAACGCTTTGCACGACAATCCACTTAAGTTTTCAGTTCCATTTGCCACGAGTGTCCTAAAGTGCCCTTGTGGGTGAAGCTGGGTTTTGCAAACTGCCCCCCCCCCCCGGCCACTGCTGCAGTGACGTTTCTTCCTCCGGTCTCCTGTGGGAATTTTTGATTCATTTCTGGTGGAGATGAACACCCTATCGTCACTTCTGCCTGTGACCTCAGGAGGCAGGTGGCGGGGGTGTGGGTGGGGAGAGGACCTCGGATGCCACAGCGTGGCCAGAGCCCAAGGCCCCAGGGCTGCTCGTGGATCAGCCCTTGGCAAGGCCCCGGGGCGGGCAGCAAGTCCCCATCTGCCTCCTTTTTGGGAGAAGTGGCCTGAGGACAGCCGATCCCCGGGTGCTGTTGTCATATTCCTTAAGCTCCAGTGCTATATGTGGCTCTGTGACATCACCCCCGCCTGAGCCCGGGCTTGCAAATTTGATTTATCTTCTTGTGTGCTTTATATAGTCCCAGGGCATGCCCGGCCGCTGGCGGGGTTCCCGGCCTTGCATCCCAGCCCTGGATCCCAAAGCTCGCCCGTGCCTTGTATTCTAAATCTGATTCTCTAATGAGCCAATGGAATGTGAGCGTGTCTGCGTTGTGTCATGGCGTACCCGCGGCGTTTCTTTCAGATCCACTCAGGAGGCGTAGGAATTCCACAGGGATCCTCCAAGACCGGAAGTGGATGGGGGTGGGATGGGATGGGGTGGAGTGGGGGTGGTGCCAGGGGCTGGGAGCGGCGGGGTGGGGGTGGGGAGCTGTTGTTTTTGCCAGATGATGGAGTTCCAGGAATGCGTAATGATGAAGGTTGCCTGGCTGGGCACAGGGGGTGGAAGGGCCCTCTGAGCTGACCCGTGGAAATCTGGGGCAGAGTTCAATTTTGTGGACTGCTGATTCCAGCGGTGGAAAAAGCACATGTACAAACAGACGTGCCCGCTAGGAGCACGGGTGGCTTTGTAATCGCCTCACCCACGCGCGTTTTGTTGTAAATCGCTGTAAAAAAAAAAATGGACGTGGCGTGAAATAATATCAGTGTCACCTTTTGTTTATTGAAAGGTGCTATTTATTTGCATCGGCTGGGATTGGTCTGAAGGCTGAAGGCACGAGCCAGGACCTCCGTGGGGGTGTCCCACGTGGGTGGCCGAGGGGGCTCAGGTCCTTGGGGCATCACCAGCAGCAACAGGGGGCAGGGAGCTGGCTTCAAGGGCATCTGCTGTGGGTGGGATGCTGGCGTCCCCTGGTGGTGACTGCACCGGCTGCACCTGCTGGTAACGTTTGTGGGTCATCTGTGGCTTGAAGCACACGGACCGGGTGCTGTGCTGTGTGATCGTCACAGAGTCCTGGCGCCTCTCGGAGCACCCCAGCCCCAGTCCTACTTCCTGCTGGCGGCAGGCCGTGGCTGTTGGAGAGTGTCAGGAGTTTCCGAGCAAGCATGGGAATCCTCCAGGTGATGGGGTCAGGACCGCTGTGTGTGTGTGTGTTCATAAACACAGCAAAGTGCTTTTAAGGGGGCCCAGCAGCAGGACCCCAGCCAGCATTCCCTACCAGAATGCTGGCTGCTCTAATTCCATTTCAGTTCCCTGCTAAGGCAGCTGGGGATGCGGCCGAGTGCTCGACTCTTGCGCCCCACATGGGAGACCCGGATGAAACTCCTGGCTCCTAGCTTCAGCCTGGCCCAAGACCTATCTGTCGTCACTATTTGGGGAGTGAACCAGTCAAGGAAATATCACTTATTCTGTTACTCTCTGAAATAATTCCAATAAATTGTACAGGTGGCGGTGGGCAATTTGGCACAAGTGGTTAGTTAGATTTTCATGGAGTGGGCGGCAGACAGGTGTGAACCCAAGTGGAGCTCCTGGCTCTGGCCTGTGCCCAGACCCGGCTCCGGCTCTCGGGGTCATTGTGGGAGTGAATCAGTGGAGTTTTTTTCTTCCGATCTCTCTGCCCCCTTCTCTCTTGCCTTTAAGAAAGTGGTTGTTGAAAGAGAGATGTTTTCCCCTTGGCTGGCCTGCCTGGCTGGTCTTGGGTTTGTGAGTGGATGGTCATTGTTGGCAGGAAAGCCCAGTACCCCCATGCTCATTGCCCATGTCTGGGCATGAGAGGGGCATTTTCTTTGCTCAGCGGCTACTGGCAGACCTCAGGCTGGAAGGGGGCTGTTGTGGGACAGGGGGTATTGTGGACAATGCCCTTGGCATTGAACTCATCTCTTTGGAGATGTGTTTTATGCGGAAGACCAAGTGCCAGGGAACAGAAGATCCCTCCAGCTTCTGGGTTGCTCCCCAAAAGCTGTCAGCCGCTAGGGTTGGGCCCAGCCAGAGCCAGGAGCCAGGAGCTGTATCTGGGGTTCTCCCACGTGGGTGGCAGGGACCCCAATACTTGGGCTACCCTCCACTGCTCTTCCAGGTGTGAGCAGGATCAGAAGTAGAGCAGCCGGGATTCGAACCAATGCCCCTATGGGATGCCGGTGCTACAGGTGGCGGCTCCGCCCACTGTGCCACAGCACTGACCCTTCTCAGGCCACTTTTCAGGGAGGCTTATCTCTTGCAGGGCAGCTTGAAGTCCGGCTGTGTCCCAGGCACCCAGTGCCTCTGTGCGTGTGTGTGTTGGGGGGCCTGCTTCGGCTCGCTCCTTTGTGTGCGTGTGTCGGGGAGACTCGAGCCCCCTGTCCCTTCCTGCTCTCTCTCTCTAGGGCTGAAACTGCCCTCGCGTACGTGGTTGCCGCAGTCTGAGTCCGAGCACGCGCAGAAACACAACCAGAGTGAGGCCGAGGACGCGTCGGGCGAGTGCTGTTCCTGCCCCAAGACCGACTCGCAGATCCTCAAGGAGCTGGAGGAGTCGTCCTTCCGCAAGACCTTCGAGGACTACCTGCACAACGTGGTGTTCGTGCCCAGGTCAGGGCGGCTGGCTGCGAGGCAGGGGAGTGATGCGCGAGGGGGCGGGCCCGGGGCGCGGCAGGCAGACGAGGCGTGGTGCACGGGAGGGGGCAGGCGGGCAGGGTGGGGGGCAGAGTGATGCAAGATGCTCTGGCATCCCAGGAGGACCGCCCCCCCCCTTCCCGCAGTGCGACCACCTGCCACGTGCACACTCAAAGCAAAACAAAAAAATGGCCTCCAGCCATTGCCGTTCCTTGCTCTGGAATCCCGCCTCCATCTGACCAGTGGCAGCTTGCGTCGGCTCAAAGTCAGGGCGTTTTCTCTCTGTCTGCCTCTTAACACATTGTCACTTCTGCATCCTTCTGGAATGTTCCATGGTGTCATCCACCCCCCCCCCCACCCCAGCCTTCTCCTGCTTAAATACAGGAGAGGAGGTGGCCTGTGTCGTTTGTCCCTCTGCTGTGCTCAGAACTTTGCAGGAGGAGCTGGTCTCCATTTCTGCTTCCATCGTGGGCTCTAATGGAGCGGGAGCAGCCACCTGACATGGAAGACCCTGGTCGTGGGTCCCAGGTCCCTGTGGTTGGTCTGAAGTCCCATGTAGGCCAGAACGGCGCTGGCTCTTACGGGCGCTGGCTGGCCCGGTCCTCCTCTCACACATTTCTGTTTTGCGAATGCGGAGATGGACTGGCGAGAGGTTGCGTGGCAGAAACCCTTGGTGCCTCAGTACCTGGGTTCCTGACCTTCTCTCTACCACCAGTGCCTGGGGATGGCGGGATGCCGTGTGCATGCCCATGGCGCTGTCTCGTGCAGGGGAGCAGGGCAGTGGGAGCCGTGTGCACTGGTTCAGCATTGCCAAGCAGCGTCGCTGGCCCTTGTCCCTCCAGCCACTTCCAATCCAGGTCCCCCCCCCCTCCCCAGGGTGTGAGCTTTCGCTGGATTTGGTGCATCCCCAGGCCCCCCTGCCCCTCCCAGGCTTGGCCCTCCTCCCCCAAGGACTTCAGAAGGCAGCTCCGTTCAGGGGACAGGTGCAATTCTCCATCCAGCCCCAGGAGCTTGCTCATGTCACCAGCATTGCTTGTCAAGGTGAACAATTGGAATTAACGAAACTGTCTGTCTTGCCTGAAACCACCTGCAGGTTCAGGGCACACCTGTCGGGGTCCCAGTGGTAAGAGTAAAGCAAAGCTGTTGTGAAAATCCCAGAGAGAGAGAGAGAGAGAGAGAGAGAGAGAGAGAGAGAAAGGGGAAGCCAGCCGGAAGTATGGCGATACCTGACTTGCAAACATAGAACAAAGCTACAGTTATTAGAGCAGCATGGCGACCCACACACAGCTCAGCAGTACCGAGTGGAGAGCCCAGAAATGTGTCCATAGCCGCACAGCCCAGAAACACACCCACAGCCCAGACACCCCGGAAACACACCCACGGCCACACAGCCCGCTGCCCCTGGATAGCAGGGAGCGCCCAGAAGGCATGGGCTCTTCCATAAGTGGTGCCTGCGAGACCAGATGGGTGTGAGCAACATGAGGTTGGATTCCTGCTGCTTGCCGCACACAGAGACCAATCCAGAGCCACCACCGTGCCCTATTTTGTTTCTTAGCTGGCGGAGGTGGCCGGGATCCCATGTGTTGGAAGTGGATACCCCCGGGGTGCCCTGAGAGACCAGCTCCCTGGTGAGGGATGCAGAGGACAGGGCAAGTCCCGGGTGAACCCCAGGCTCTGGCAGCCTGGTGGACTCGAGGCATCCTCTCCCGTGTGGCCTGAGCTGCCCTCTGGTGGCCATTTGAAATAGACACTGTGATGGGGTCGCGTTTCCCACGTGGGCAGCTAGCTGGCTCACAGGATGCGTGTCTGAGCCAGGGAGCTGGAGTCCAGGGACAGAGTCACCACTCGAAAGCTGAAATCAAGCACTCTGAGGGGCTGCTCTGTGTGTGTGTGTGTGTGTGTGTGTGTGTGTGTGTGTGTGTGTGGCAGGGTGGAGCAGCGGATGGCTGGGATATACCCATCAGCCTCCTGGCGTGTCTGCAGCTGCCTCGAGGGGTGATGGCTCCTGCCTCTGGCGTGCACCTGCCGTGATGGCATGACCCCACCTGTCCTGCTGTTGTCCTTTCCTTCCGCCCCCACCCCCCATGCAGGCCGTCAAGGAAGCGCAGGTCTCTTGGCGATGGGGACAGCAACGTGACAATGGTGGCCGTGCCCACGCTCCCGGAATTCGACAATACCACGTCCACCGACATGCCCGAGACCCCAGAGGTGCTCAGACCCTTCGAGAAGGTTATCAACAAGGAATCGCTGGTCATCTCCGGCCTGCGCCACTTCACCGGCTACCGCATCGAGCTGCAGGCCTGTAACCAGGACGCGCCGGAGGAGCGGTGCAGCGTGGCCGCGTACGTCAGCGCGCGGACCATGCCGGAAGGTGGGAATTTTTCCTGGGGAGGGGTGGGGGGCTCAGGCCGCAGCTGAGCCGATCCAAAGCCAGGAGCCAGGAGCCTCTTCCAGGTCTCCCATGCAGGTGCAGGGTCCCAAAGCTTTAGACTGTCCTCCACTGCTTTCCCAAGCCACAAGCAGGGAGCTGGCTGGGAAGTGGAGCTGTCGGGATTTGAACCAGCACCCGCATGGGATCCCAGCGGATACAAGGCGAGGATTTAGCCACTAGGCCACCACGCCGGGGTCATGCCTGGCGTTTTCATTCTGCGACCTTTTGCAGTGCCCCCACATAGGTGTGGAGTTGAAATTCTTTGGATCCACATGAAGTTAGCGTTAGTTCTGGTCCCTGTGAACTTTGGGAAATACTCCTCTATAGTCAACACCGCGTCTTTGAGGATGCCGCACTGAGCCAGTCCAGAAGAGTCGGCTTATTATTATTATTATTGCTAGTGTGTAGACTGAGCAAGCATAGATGTTGTTGTTGTTGTTCCTGTAATACAATGATACAGTCCCCCAGCATTTGTGTTACAACAGGTGTACACGCTGCTGAATTCGGAGAAGGCGTGTGGGTGTTTTGTGGCCCCCTATCCTGCATCCTGGTGCCCCGTGGCCCCCTATCCTGCATCCTGGTGCCCCGTGGCCCCCTATCCTGCATCCTGGTGCCCTGTGGACCCCCATCCTGCATCCTGGTGCCCCATGGACCCCCATCCTGCATCCTGGTGCCCCGTGGACCCCCATCCTGCATCCTGGTGCCCCGTGGACCCCTACCCTGCATCCTGGTGCCCCGTGGCCCCCTACCCTGCATCCTGGTGCCCCGTGGACCCCTATCCTGCATCCTGGTGCCCCATGGACCCCCATCCTGCATCCTGGTGCCCTGTGGACCCCTATCCTGCATCCTGGTGCCCCATGGACCCCCATCCTGCATCCTGGTGCATAGTTGTACAAACTCAACTTGAGAAGGGACATCTGTGGCTCTTCTTGGTACTGTCTTACAACTTCTCATGAGTTTGAGAACAACACCAAACTTATAAGGTCCAGGAACCCAGCCACCCCTGGGGTCCTCATTCTGTGAGGTGCCCGCTCCGCAGATGGAGGGACTTGCGGGTTCCGGGAGTGACGTCACGGGCACGGTTTCTCGACAGAGGGTGGCAGGGGTGGGTTTCCTTCTCTGCTCACATCTCCCTCCCTCGCTCCTCCCCCCCCCACTCCAGCCAAGGCTGACGACATCATCGGTCCCGTGACCCACGAGATCTTCGAGAACAATGTGGTTCACCTGACGTGGCGAGAGCCCAAGGAGCCCAACGGGCTGATCGTGCTGTATGAAGTCAGCTATCGGCGCTATGGCGATGAGGTAGGGGTCTCCGGGCTCGTGTGCTGGCCCCTAGGGGCCCTGGGGGCGCTTGGGAGTCGGGGGACCCCCCTTCCCTCCTTAGGGCTTCTCTCATCAGACCCTGTGTTTTTAGGATTGGAAGTCTTGGGTACAACTTTTCAGGGAGATGACTCAGAAGAAATCGAATAGACTTTTCTTTCCGAATTTCTCGTCTTACGCGTCGGCTCTGTTCTCCACGCTGGGTGCTGCGGGCTTGTACCCGCGTCCCTCCTGATGTGACAAGGAACTCGCCTCGCTTTAGGGACAGAGAAGGTCTCACTTGAGACCCGCCTGCGTGACCTCAAACTGGTTGTGTGTGTCTTTTTCCTAAACGTGGTTGCTGTATGATTTTTGGTATTTACTGATGGGGTGCGGAATCGTAACTCCACAGCGACATCTAGCGTGGGGGCAGTGTAACTGCAGCAATTGTGTGTCTCCCCCCACCCTTGGACACTTGTCTGTGTCGGGGTCCCCGGAGGGGTTTTGAGGTGCGCTGAATGGACCGCTTAGCCTGCAGTGACCTGCTGTGCTGTAGGCCAGGAGCCAGGAGTTGGTGTTTGGCACAGTGGTTAGGCTCTACCCTCTATCGAGTGCCAGCTCTGCTTCTGATTCCAGCTTCCCGCTATGCACACCCCAAGAGGCAATGGGACTGCTGCAAATAGCAGGGTCTCAGCCACACACATCCAAGGCTTGGATGGAACTCTCGGCTAGGCGTGGCAGGGGTGGGCTGCCCTCCTTGCCTCACGTCTGTACTCCTCTGCTCCCGGCTCCTGGCCTAGCCTGACCTGGCCGTAGCAGTCATGACATCTGGGGAGCGAAGCAGCAGGTTCAAGATCTTTGCCTCTTTCTGCCTTTCCAAGAAAATGAAAATAGACAGTTCTCCCTCGCTCTGGTTGTGTTCTGGAAGCCTGTGTCTGCTCTCATCATGTCCTCCCTCGTAAGAGGCCCAAGCACTGGAGACCATCTTCTCTGCTGCTTTCCCTGGTACGTTAGCAGGGAGCTGGATCAGAAGTGGAGCTGCCGGGACTCGAACTGGTGCCGCTATAGGATGCTGGTGCTGCAGCTGGTGGCTTTGCCGAGATGCCAGCCCTGAGACAGAGATCTACCTGCTGGCGTACGCCCCCAGATGCCTACAGCAGAGTACAGCCAGGGGCTCCATCCAGGTTTCCCATGTGGGTGGTAGGGATTCAGGCACCTGGTGCTAATCAGGGTGTGCATTAGCAGGGGCTTGGATTAGATACAGAGCTGGAAGTGGAACCGAGGCGCTGTGCCATGGGGTGTTCCCTGTGGAGTCTCCGCTGGTGTGCTGCGTGCCCCATGCTCACCCTTAGAGCTCTGGGTGCCATGGGGTGTCCCCCGTGGGGGTCTGTGCTGGCGTGCTGCGTGCCCCAGGCTCACCTCTAGAGCTCTGGGTGGTCATACCCCTTTCCCTCAATATCTCTTGGTTGTTGGGTTTCTTTCTTTGTTTTTCTTTAACTTGTATTTTATTTGCAAGGCAGAGTTAGAGAAAGAGATAGAGAGAGACAGAGATCTCTCATTTTCTGCTTTATTGCTCAGATTGCTACAACAGCCAGGGCTGGCTGGGCCAGGCACAGCCAGGAGCTCCCTCTGGGTCTCCCACATGGGTGTAGGGGTCCAAGCATTTGGGCTGTCACTTGTTGCCTTGCGGGTGCTTTAATTGGGGGAGCTGGGGTGGAAGTGGAGCAGCTGGGACTCGAACCAGCGCCTGTGTGCGATGTCGGTGTCATGGGCAGTGACTGAACCCGCCCAGTGCCATGGCACCAACCCCTGCACCTTATGCAAATGGCTTCTTGGACCTTGGTCAGGTGTCAGCTGTCATGTGTCTTGAGTGTCTTGGTGTTAGCGGAGTGCATTTGTGGGCAGGTTCTGGAAAACTTTCCGTCCTGCCCCCTTCCTCGAGGTATGGGGCCCATGCCAGGGTGAGTGAGTGTGTTTGCCCTTGGACCTGGCGTGCAGCCGCCTTTGGTCTCCCTCATATGACTCAGGCCGCCACTGCCACGCACGGTGAGGAGGACTTTGGACAGCCGCTCCCAGCCCAGCCCTATTTTGTTTTCCTGCTCTCCTAGTCATGTGAGAAGCACGGGAGAGTTTTTGCATTTCACGGTGTGTCCTCGCCTCTCCCCACCCACCATCCGACTTTTATTAGCATGTTCCAGCCCAGCTCCCTGCAGGCATCCTGGAGCCCTGGGGGCGGTGTCCCCAAGCTTGGTTCAGACTTGTAGGTTCTGGGGGCGGGTCGGGGGATCCCTGGTCTCCCCTGAGCAGTTCTAGGTTCACCTCAGATCACCTGTTGGTCATGGGGGTGGGCCGTGCACTCCCCTATGTGTGTCTTCATCCTCTTTCCTCCTGCTTACCCAGTAGTGGCCGTTTGGGTAGATTCCAAGTCTTTTTATGATGATGGGGGAAAAAAAAAAACATCAGAAAAATAGAAGCCTGCAAGCAAAGAGCGTTTGCTGTTTGTCTCCAAAGTTTTGACCTGTGTGTGGACTGGATCCACATATTTTTTTTAAGATTTGTTTATTTGAAAGGCAGAGTTATATATAGAGAGAGTTACAGAAGAGAGAGAGAGAGAGAGAGAGAGAGAGAGAGAGAGAGATATCTTGTCTCCTCTGGTTCACTCCTCCCAATGGCTGTGGGATCCCAGGGCTGGGCCAGGTTGGCTCTAGCATCTTGGAATTCCATCCTGGTCTCCCTCGGGGATGGCAGGGCACCAGGTATATGCCACATCTTCTGCTGCTTTCTTGGGTGCCTTAGCAGGCAACTGGATCGCAGGTGGAGCTGTTAGAGGTTGAACTGGGATTCCTAAGAGATGCTGGACTTGCAGGTGGGAGGCGAACTTGCCACACCAAATGCTGGCCACCTCTACTCTCTCTTTTTGAAGACATACAGAAAGGAGGGAGGGTCCACTTGGGCGGGTGGGGCCCCCATATCCTGAGCTGTTGTCACTGACGGCCCTGCAGGGGCACATCAGGGGAAAGCTGGAGGCAGCAGCTACAGCCAGGACTCCGTGCCAGAGCACAGCGTGCAGTGTGAACTGCCAGGCCGACTCTCAACATTGCTGGGTTGTGGCTAGAATAGCCCGTGGTCGTGGGTGGTCCCTAGGAGATGTTATTACTCCAGATGAATCTTGAAGGGCTGGCCTGACACTTCCTCAACTCCGGGCTCAACTCTCGGACTCACTGTGTGGCCTTGTGAGTCAGGGGTTAACCAGCAATCCACTCCCCACGGGTCCCCTTAGCTCTTTGCCATCTGTTGCCTCCCAGCCCCTCCCTGAGCTGGTGTTTGTGCACTGGGACAGTTGGGAATAAACAGCCAGAAGATGCGGAGAGAAGATCACCACCAGAGGGTGCCATTGGCTCTCAAGTAATCTCTAGTGATGCTGACCACGGGATGGAGGAGATTGGACGGGCTTGGGTAGGCTTAGGTAGAGAGAAATAGCAGGAGTGGGGTTGGCCAGGGGGCAGGCAGTTGGGGGGCAGGGATGCGTGTCCAGCCGGCCCCCAGCGCAGGGGGTGACTGCAGGGTACAACGGTATTCAGAGGTGGGGTTCGGTGGGGTTTCGGGGAGCAGGAGCTGCCGATCACACGCAGAGCGCATGGACCGAGCGATCCCGTGATAATCATTAGATACGTGGGGTTCTTCTAGGCCAGCGAACGCGCTGAGAACCAGCCAGCCGGCAGAGGGATGGATTTTGACTGTTCTTGCCGATTTTGGCTTGTTCTTACGTGTTTTGTAAATGACTGATTGATTGATTTGGAAGGCGGAGTGACACACACACACACACACACACACACACAGTGTGTTGTTTGAGCTGGGAGCGCACAAGTTCGCACGGGTCCCCAGGGTGGATGGTGGGGTCCAGTTGCTGCCGCTTCCTGGCGGGGGTGTGTGTGCAATCTCGTGTGGGGTCTGGTGGCCATTGTGGGGGCCTGGCACAGGGGGTGCGGAGCTCAGCTGATCTCTTTTCCATCCCCCTCCCCTTCCAGGAGCTACACCTCTGCGTCTCCCGCAAGCACTTTGCTCAGGAGCGGGGCTGCAGGCTGCGGGGTCTGTCCCCGGGGAACTACAGCGTCCGGGTGCGGGCCACCTCCCTGGCGGGCAACGGCTCCTGGACCGAAGCCACCTACTTTTATGTGGCAGACTACCGTGAGTTGCCCATGCTTGATGCTGGGGTGTGTGTGTGTGGGGGGGGGGGCAGCCAGATGGGGTGGGATGCTGGGAAGCTAGGGACAGGGACCAGCAGAGTGTTCCTGTATACTGGGTTACTCCCCAAGTACCCAGGCAGCTGGAGCTGAGACAGGCTGGAGCCAGGAGCCGGGAGCTCTGTCTGGGGCTCCCGCGTAGGGTAGCCATTATCTGCCGTTTAGCTGGAGTCAGGCTCGAACCCAGGTCCTCCGGCGTGGGAAGAGCACCTTCCCTGCTGGCGTGATTTTTTTTTTCTGGTCCGATGTGAACCTATTTTGATATGCTCCCCTTTCTAATTTCCTTTCAGTAGATGTCCCAACGAATATTGCCAAAATTATCATCGGCCCCCTCATCTTTGTCTTTCTCTTCAGCGTCGTGATCGGAAGTATTTACCTGTTCCTGAGGAAGAGGTGAGTGGAGCTGTGAATTCTGACTGCTGAGCTCTCTGTGGCTGGTTCTTGTGAGGTTGCGGGGTTCGGGGCCAAGGGGGCGGACACCGGCTATCCTGAGATGTGGGAACAGCCTGGCCTGCGACGCGTTCTCGTGCCTGGGTCCTCGCGACCAGACAAATGCAGTGGTCTTGGTCTTAGATTCTGCCAGGCCAGCGGTGGGGAAGGTCCACATGGGCCCTGCGACATTACGCTGCCACGGGTAGTTCAATTTTGAGTCCCTCTGGGGCTTCCAGACTATACCATTTCCTTCTTTCTTTCTTTTTAAATATTTATTTTTTATTGCAAAGTCAGATAGACAGAGAGGAGAAGAGAAAGAAAGATCTTCTGCCCAGTGATTCACTCCCCAAGTGAGCGCAATGGCCGATGCTATGCCGATCCGAAGCCAGGAGCCAGGAGCTTCTGCCGGGTCTCCCACGGAGGTGCAGGGTCCCAAGGCTTTGGGCCGTCCTCGATGCTTTCCCAGGCCACAAGCAGGGAGCTGGCTGGGAAGTGGAGCAGTTGGGATTAGAACCAGCGCCCCTATGGGATCGCGGCATGTTCAAGGAGAGGACTTTAGCCGCTAGGTTAGGTTACCATGCTGAGCCCAGTTCCTGGGGTGTTTCGTCCAAACCTCTGTATCCATAGGAAACTAAGGCTTACAAATGATGGGCTGATGCGAAAGTTGATTGATACTTTGTTTAAAAGCAAAATGAAACCTGCCTGTTCAGCAAGGATACAGACTAGCAGGTGCATACGGGAAAATCAGAGTTTGTGTTCAATGTGGGTGGTAGCGGCTGCTGGTCCAAAGCTTTGACCTCGGTCTGCACGATTCCCACCACTTGCTCAAGCAGGGGAGTCCTGGGGAGTGACCACTGCAACCTGGTTAAAATTCCACTGAACGGGCCCGGCGCGGTGGCGCAGTGGTCAAGGTCCTCGCCTTGCACGCCCGGGATCCCATATGGGCGCCGGTTCTATCCCGGCAGCCCCACTTCCCATCCAGCTCCCTGCCTGTGGCCTGGGAAAGCAATGGAGGACAGCCCAAAGCCTTGGGACCCTGCACCCGCGTGGGAGACCTGGAAGAGGCTCCTGGCTTCGGATCGGCATAACATCGGCTGTTGCGCTCACTTGGGGAGTGAATCATCGGACGGAAGATCTTCCTCTCTGTGTCTCCTCTCTGTATATCTGCCTTTCCAATAAAAATTAAAAAATAAATCTTTAAAAAAAAATTCCACTGAACATGGACTAGGAACATGCCTGGCCGTGGCATAGTAGCTGATTGGTGGAAATCGTGTCTGCAGGGGATGTGTGTCCAGACCGCCGCCCGAGTGGGTACCCAAAATCACGCATGGCGCCCAGCCCTAGGGGTCCTGTGTTTGCCTCTTAGGAAACTTTTCCAAATTCTAATTACCAAGAGAGACCGGGCTTATCAGTGGTCCACCGTCCTAGTTGGGGCCAAAGGCGGAAGCTAGGAACTTAGTCCGAGGCTCCCACGTGAATGGCACTTGAGCCACCACCATCCCTGCAACCTGCTGGGGTCTGTACTGGCAAGAAGGTTAAAGTCCTGAGCGAGGAGGGAGTGGCCATATATGCAGGTGCCTCAGCAGGGGACACGAGTATGTTGGCTGCTGGGCCACGCACCTGCCGTCTCCCCACCGTGATGAAATCTCACACGGAACTTGGACACAATAAAAACTGAGTAATAATCATTATGGAAAAAACCAGAAAAGTGACTGTAAAGCCACAGGAGCCAGGAGCCTCTTCCAGGTCTCCCAGGCGGGTGCAGGGTCCCAAGGTTTTGGGCTGTCCTTGACTGCTTTCCCAGGCCACAAACAAGGGAGCTGGATGGGAAACGGGGCCGCTGGAATTAGAACCGGCGTCCATATGGGATCCTGGAGTGAAGCCACCCAGGTGCGTGGACTCAGGAGCTGCCTGACGGACCTTCACTCACAGCCTCAGGGACCCTGGCCCCGCCACCCACCTGTGGGATGCTGAGGGTCGCTGTGTGCCCTGGACGGCAGGTTCACTCACCTCCTCCCCGTGGAGATCCCCTCTACAGAACTGTGGGAATTTCAAGCTGCCCGCCCTTGCTCTTTCTCCTCCAGGCACCCAGACGGACCCATGGGGCCGCTGTACGCCTCTTCAAACCCCGAGTACCTCAGCGCCAGCGATGGTGAGGCCCCTTCCCGGTCTCGGGGGTGGGGTGGGGTGGCGGGAACCTTAGTGGGTGGCTTGCAAATGGAGTGTAAAGACCCCCTGAAAAGTACGACTGTGTTTTGGTGCGAAACAAGTTAAAATCCACGTAGAATTTTTTTTTTAAAGTGATATGCATTTTCCATGCATTATACAGGTTGTAGTCCCTCCCCCTTTTAAAGTTTGGTTATCAGATTAAGCCTGTGACTTTCAACTCCGTTCTTCCCCACGCACTTTTTGAAACACCTGCAGAGGGAGTCATGGGCTCATGGGTTAGCTTCGTAGGCTGAGCTCAGCCGGGTGGGTCTTCCGCTGCTGCCCCTGATCTGCCTGTACCCTTGGCTCATGCTGAGTGGTCTCAGAGGGCCTCATGGGAGTGTCTGGGGGTCCGTAGGCTGCCGGGGAGCCCGGTGTAGGGATGGTGACAGAGCCCCACTCCTTCCTGTAGTCTCCTAGGCCCTGACAGGTGAGCCTGGGTTTCATGCCATGCTGTGCTTTAAGGCTTCCTTAGCAGCAAGGGGACAGAAGGCGCCCTGTTCCAAAATGCAATCCTTTGCTTGGCGCATGCTTGCTGATCTCTGTCCACTGCAGCTGGACCACGAGGTCATGGCCAGGCCCTGGGATGGTGGAGACACACACAGGCTGTAACCCCTTCATGGACATGCCACCAAGCCTTGCAACCACATTTTGGTCAACCAGTTCTAACCTGTCTGCTTGGCACCTTGCGTAGACAAGAGCCATGGGAGGGAAGGGGCGTCATGTGGTGGTGGTGGGGGGGGGGTGTTGGGGATCAGAAAGGAGACATCAGCCCCTCCCCAGACCACTTTGTGGGGGGGGGGCTCAAGAGAGGGCTGTGGGTGTGCTGGTGGCCAGGGACCCCCTCCTCCTCTTCCCGCCGAGGGATTGGGCGGAAATGCCGTGTAGATAAGTGAGGAGTAGTGTTTCCGTGTTCTGTGTACGTTCCGGATGAGTGGGAGGTGCCGCGAGAGAAGATCACCCTTCTGCGGGAGCTGGGCCAGGGCTCCTTCGGCATGGTGTATGAAGGCAACGCCAAGGACATCATCAAGGGCGAGGCGGAGACCCGCGTGGCCGTGAAGACCGTCAACGAGGCGGCCAGCCTGCGGGAACGCATCGAGTTCCTCAATGAGGCCTCTGTCATGAAGGGTTTCACCTGTCACCACGTGGTGAGTCCCGTCCGGGAGGAGGTGGATGCTGCTGGTCCTGGCTGTTCCCTCATTCAACCTCCTCCTGCCACTCTGGCCCATGGGGGACACTGGGTGCAGGCCCTTGCCCATCCCTCACCCGGTGAGCCTCAAGATGTAGGGGGGCGGGGGAGAGAGAGAGAGGGATTGCTCCTGTCTTCATCCCATTCTCTCCCAGCATGCCTGTCAATTTCCAGAATCTTCCATCGCTTTCTGGAATCTTCTGTCGTTTTCTGGAATCTTCCATGGCTTTCTGGAACCTTCCATCCCTTTGCAGAATCTTCCACCTCTTCCTGATGCATTGGCAATCCTGAGCCACACAGAAGTCCACTACAATTCATCTGTCCTCATCCCTGCCCCCAGCCACCCAACTCTAGTACAAACTTTTCCTGTCTTTCTGGAATCTTTCTTCGGTTTCCACAATTTCCCATGACTACACAGGCGTTAGCTGTGCCCGCCCCCCCGCCCCACACCCTCGTTCCTTTCCCCTTAGCCTGGCACAAATGACTCCTGCCTTTCTGTCCATGTGGTGGTCTCTTGGTTTCTCTTGGGGTCTCATCTGTTTGCCATGGGAACGGACAGGGCACCAAAATCCTCTGAGATGCCTGCCACAAGAAGCTTCAAATGACAGGTGCCAAATCCAAAGCACTAGTTAGTTTAGGAGCTGTGCAGAAAAGAGCGGAGAGGAGGCCAGGAGGGGGTGGCTGTGAGTTGGGTGGATGTGGGCTGAGGGCTGCAAAGCCCGCAAATAGGAGCAGGTGTTGAGATCTGTCTCGGGGGATGCGCTGGATACGACCTAGAGCTATCCGCACTGCCCGCAGGTCCAGGGGGACCCTATATGGCAGGGACAATGAGACAGCATAACCCGGACCATGCCTGGACTCTCAACTCGCCCTTGCGTCCCGCAGGTGCGCCTCCTGGGTGTGGTATCCAAGGGCCAACCCACGCTGGTGATAATGGAGTTGATGACCCATGGAGACCTCAAGAGTTACCTCCGTTCCCTGCGACCCGAGGCTGAGGTGAGGCTTCCGGTCTGTCCCTGGTCCCCCCTGGGCCCGCTCCCGGACACGGGTTCTAGGGTCTCCGAGCCATCACCCCATCTCTTTTGACGATAGAACAACCCCGGCCGCCCTCCCCCGACCCTGCAAGAGATGATTCAGATGTCGGCCGAGATCGCGGATGGCATGGCCTACCTCAATGCCAAGAAGTTCGTGCACCGGGACCTGGCAGCTCGGAACTGCATGGTGGCCCACGACTTCACTGTCAAGATCGGAGGTTGGTCCTTGAGTTTTGCTTGCTGCTCAGGCCCCGCCCCCGGGAGGAGTTGGCGGGGGGGAGGGAAAGTTTCTCAGAGGGTCATTGTTGACCGTGAAAGGGGGCACGATTTGGCCCTCCAACAGCAGTAACTGTCCTCCCTGGAGGGGCCTGAGTGGCTGTTTCTGTTTAAAATGGGACTCCAGTCTGGCTGTCACAGCGGCCAGATTGAAGTGTTGCCCTGGCCGCCCGAGCCTCGCGGCCGCCACATTGCTTAATGTGCAGGAAGATCCTGGCCAGCTCCCCAGGCAGCCGTTTTGGACGGGGAAACCACAGAGCAGTTCATGCTCTGATGAGTGGGGTGACCAGGACCCCAGTGGAAGCCACACCTGGGGTCCAGGAGGCCGGGTCAGGAAAGGACTCACCCTTGGGTGGGTCTCTCTCTCTCTCTTCCTCCCTTGGTCTCTCCCTCCCCTCCCAAGCCTGGCAAGGCAAGGCAAGGGGCTCATATTGTGGTGCGGTGGGTGAAGCCGCTGCTTGCAGCACTGGCATCCCCTGGGGAATCCAGTTCAAGCCCCAGCTGCCCCACTCTCCATCCAGTTTCCTGCTCATGTGCCTGGGAAAGCAGTGGAAGATGGTCCGGGTGCTGGGACCCCCTGCACCCATGGGGGCAGGGAGGGAGACCTGGGTGCAGCTCCTGGCTTCTGCCTTGGAGCTGGTCCAGACTTGGCTGTTGCAGCCAGCTGGGGAGTGCATTGGCAGATGGAAGGTCTGTTTCTCTCTGCCCCTCCCTGAGGAAGGGGAGGAATCGATGGATGCTGGAGAGAGATGGAGGGAGCGTGGGGGTGGGAAGGACTTGCCAGGAAGGGGGCACTGGGCATGGAGGGCTAGCCGCGCTGACGGCTGATGCTGAGGCCGCGCGTGCGCCATTTGTTGACAGATTTTGGAATGACTAGAGATATTTACGAAACGGACTACTACCGGAAAGGGGGCAAGGGCTTGCTGCCCGTGCGCTGGATGGCGCCCGAGTCCCTCAAGGACGGAGTCTTCACCACCTTCTCTGACATGTGGTAAGTCTGGCATGCGGGGCTGGCTTCTCAGGCACCCAGGGAGAGCGACAGGTGACAGGCCGCAGGGGCCTCTCCCCTGGGGGCTGACCAAGGCTGCGTCGCCTCTAAGGACCCTGGGCCAGCCTTGGTGATGCTGACCGTGAAAGCTGATCCTGTGGGTGCTTGGGACCACCAGGGTGGGTGGTTTTTCCTTGTGCATGCATACTGGCACGTGGGCACATGTGTGGATGTGGGCGTGTGTGTGTTTATGTGTGTGCAGGCATCACGTGCTGTGTGTGCAAGCGCGTGTGTGCGCTGGCGTGTGAGTGGGTGTGCAGGTGCATGGGCCTGCTGAATTCTTGCAACCGCCCTTGGCCAGGTCCTTCGGCGTGGTCCTCTGGGAGATCGCCAGCCTCGCAGAGCAGCCCTACCAAGGTCTGTCCAATGAGCAGGTGCTCAAGTTCGTCATGGATGGCGGACACCTGGAGCAACCCGAGAACTGCCCGGAGAGACTGTGAGTGTAGCCTCCAGCCCATGTGGAGAGTTCGAGTACTGCCTCTGGCTCTTGAGGCCCTGGGAAGCAGCCCCGAAGCTTCCGGAGACTGGGTTCCTACGGTCCCTTTCCCTGGCGGGAGATTTTGGGGGAGCCCTGGCTTCAGAGCCAGCCCCAGCCTGCTTGCTGTTGGGGTATGTGGGGAGGGAACCAGTAGTTGGGAGCCTTCCCCCCCTAGATCCTCCATCCCTCTCCCTGTCCCTCCCTCTGGCTCGCGTGCTCTCTCTCTCTCCCTCTGTCTCTCTCCCTCTGTCTCCCTCTGGCTCGCGTGCTCTCTCTCTCTCCCTCTGTCTCTCTCCCTCTGTTTCCCTCTGGCTCGCGTGCTCTCTCTCTCTCCCTCTCTCTCTCTCCGTTTCTCTCCTCCTGTCTCTCTTCCTCTCTCCTCCTTCCCCCCCCTCTCTTCCTCTCACTCCCCATCCCTCCCTTTCTCTCTCTCTCTCCTTCTCTCCCTGTCTCTTTCTCCCACCCTCTGCCCCTCATTCTCTCTCTCTCCCCTGCTCCCCGTCTGTGTTTCGGATAAATCCATCTTCAAGTCCACGCCCTCCCAGCCCCTTAGGCTCGCACTGCTGGGGAGGTGGGCGGGACGGGGGTGGGGAGCCTGGTTGAGGGTGGTGCTGCGTGCGGCTGGACCTCCTTGCCGCCCCGTGGCAAGGAGTCACGCGCGCTCGCGTCCCCTATGTCCCGCAGCAACGACCTGATGAGGCTGTGCTGGCAGCTGAACCCCAAGATGCGTCCCACCTTCCTGGAGGTTGTGAGTCTGCTGCAGGATGACCTGCACCCCAGCTTCCCGGAGGTCTCCTTCTTCCACAGCGATGAGAACAAGGCCCCGGAGAGCGAGGAGCTGGAGCTGGAGTTTGAGGACATGGAGAGTGTCCCGCTGGACCGCTCTTCGCACAGTCAGAGGGAGGAGGCCGCTGGCCGGGAAGGGGGGTCCTCCCTGGCCGTCAAGCGCAGCTACGAAGACCACATCCCTTACACCCACATGAACGGGGGCAAGAAGAACGGGCGGATTCTCAGCCTGCCCCGCTCCAATCCCTCCTAACACCGGGCCTGCCTGGGAAAGGCTCCAGCCGCGCCCTGCTCGGGTACCTGCACCCCAGTGCAACTCAGGATCTTTCTCACAAGCCCCGAGAGGCTGTCCCCCCCATCGATTCTGCCCTCCGCCTGTCAGCCTTTGAACTTGAGACACCCTGGTGCAATTGCCAATGTGACCGGGGCCGTGGGTCGGAGAGCAGCCAGGAAGCCGGAGCCCAGAAGGAGAGGGCGAAGGGGTTCCCGCTGCCACCACGGCTCCAGAAAAGCTTCTTTTTTTTTTTTTTCTGGATGGAAAGAAAGCGCCTGTTTTTACAAAGATTTTTTTTTTTTTTTGTGCTGGTGTGTGTCTGAGCTACAGTCTAAAATTTGTTCATTCTTGTTTGTGGAACCAAAGTTGGCAAGGGAGAAAAAAAAAATAGGACAACGTCACCAACATCACCTCTCTCTCGTTTCCCTCAGTCCTGTCCCACCCAGGGGGGACAGCCACCCACCCACCACCAATGGCTTGCTCCATCACCACCACTCGCCCCCAGGCTGGGTGGGGCGAAGGTGTGACGAGGCTGGCATGGCCACCTCCTCCCCCTTCTCCAGCGAGATCAGCCGCTCAAGCTGCTCCTTCCCCTGCTGGAAGCCTGGTCCTTTGGCGGAGGCCTCGCCTCCTTGGGGGTCTAGCCTCATCAAGCGGGCACCCTGGCCTTGTCCGGCCTCCTCCTCCCTCCAAACTCACCGGGAGGAACTTTTTTTTTTTGGAGAGATGGCGAATTCTTTCAAGACCAAACAAAGCTAGGATGGAAAGCAGAGGGGCGGGGAGGAGTGTTTTTGCGAACTTATCTGTTTTAGGTTACTGAGTTGGGGGTGAGGGGGTTCCTAATGGGAGAGGGGGTGGGGCCAGCCACAGGGCGGCCTCTTTGGTCTTGGAAGTGTCCATTATTATTATTATTTTATTATTATTATTATTACTATTATTATTATTGTTCTGGGAATTAAGCCACATTCGCTGCTAACCGTTCTGGACATCGGGGGTGGGGTGGGGTCGGGGTGAGCCACACGGAGTGCGTGCGCGCGCGCGCGCGGGGTTTGCTGGAGGCTGTGATTCCTCATCCCGTGGCCTCTCGTCCTCACCGCTCCCCCCAACAAACCGGGGGAGAGGCGGCAGGTGGGGACTCCCACCTCGGACAAGGCAGGCGACCCCGGGCTCGTCTCTCTGGCGGCTTCTCTCGTGCGTACCTCCCAGCGGTGGCGTTCCCTTGCCTGGACCCGCGCCACGCCACGCCACCCCACCCACGCCACAATCAAAGGACTCAAGGACACGGCTGGACAACGCAAGCATGGGAGGAGATGCGCATGGAGCTCGGCTTTTGGGGAACCTCACCCGGACCCCCTTCTCTCCAGCCCACGCTGCAAAGCCGCAAGGAGGAGGTAGAGTCCCAGACAGGACCACCCGCCCCGCTGCGCACCTGTGCGCCGAGAACTTCCAGGTGGGCTTGCGTATCCCTCCCCATCACCACAGATTCTGCTCTGTTTTTTATTTTTATTTGTTTTTTTGTGAAACAAACCACAGCTGCTCAAAGACCAGTGTGAACTCGGCCTTCGGGTTCACGGACGGCGTCACCCACGGGTCATTCCCCTACTCTCCTCCCCAACAAGCGTGACCCCCTCCCAAGGGTGCGACTTTTTTTTCTTACTCCTTTCTTCCTAAGAGGGTGGGGACATATGCCTTTGCTCTCTCCTTTACAGGTGATTTGGAAAACAAACAAACAAAAAAATACACATACACACACACACACAAATCATGGCCCGTTATGGGATTGCTGGGGTCCCTGTGTGATTGGGCAACATGAGGCCAGAGTACAGAAATTATTTTTGCCAAATTTATTTTGTACATACAAGAGGGTTCTGTATGTAAAATTTAAAAAAACCAAAAAAAAAAAAAAAAAACCAAACCAAAAGAAAAAAACAACAAAAAAAAACCTCCCCAAAAAGCAAAAACCAACCACACATGTAGGCTAGATATTGTTTGTTTTTTTTTTTCCTAGTCAATTTGTAGCGGCCGTATACTACAACAAAGCAGCAATTTTCGCATTTTTTTCTAATTCAGAGAAGACTTTCTTATATTAGGGGGGAAAAGTATTTATTTTAATATATACAAATCACTCTGAAAAATCACTTTCATAAAAAAAATGGAGTGCATGGAAGTTTTTATTAAGGAAAACAAAACAAAAAAAATAAACAGGTGAATGTGGGTCGTGCTTTTCTTTTTTTTTTTTTTTTTTTCCAGCACAGCCTACCTCAACGTATTGTTAGCATGTGGGTCAACCAAGGACATCCTGGGAGGGTTCTGAATTCTGTCCGGGTCTGGTCTGAACTGGGGGGGGGGATGCTGGTGGTAGATTCCAGGGTGTGATCACAGTCCGGTTGAAGAAAGCTTGGGTCTTTGTTCCTGGCTGGTCATATTTTCTGAATTTAGGAATTTTTTTGCTTTTAATCTTCCATTGGGGAGGGTGTTTGTTCTTAGAGTTATTGGCAATGACACCCGAGTCCGTCCCCGCACCCCACTCTCCCCACAAGTGCCTAGATTTTTTTTTTTTGCCTGCGCCTCATTCCCTCCTGCTCCCTGCCAAGGGCCAACGCTAGGGGGGGCGCCCTGTTGAAGGCTCCATTAACCCGGTTCCTTGCCAAACGGAGGCTCTGGTCCTGCCCAGCTCTGGCTGCGGTGGCCATTTGGTGATGGGCGGGCAGCGAACCAACATATGGCGTTGTTCCGTTTGTAAGACGTAAGGGGGAAAAATATTCCTCTGTACACAAGCTGAGTTTCAGGACATGTGGGAGATCTGACACCTGCTCCCCTCCCGCCTCCTGCCATGTGGTGGTTGGCCTCCTGTTGGTGACAGGCAGGCCCGGTTTCCAAGCTGGCCTCCCCACCTGTGCCCCCCCCGGAATTCTAACAGTGTGGCCAGAAGGATGCTCCGGGGCTCCTCCAAGGTCTGGTTCCTTTGAGTTCTGTTCAGTTCTCTGGGTTCAGAATGAGTGGGACTCACACACACCCTATGCAACGCCTCTGAGTCTGAGTGGAAAAGTGGGGGGGGAGCCCTTTGGGGAACGCTCAGTTAAACCCCACCAAAGTACTGCTAGATTTTTCTCTGAAAGAAAAAAAAAAGATTATTTTTATTGGACAGAGTCATGGCTGACTCCCCAAGTGGCCACAATGGCTGGAGCGGAGCCAACTGGAAGCCAGGAGCTTCTTCTGGGTCTCCCATGTGGGTGCAGGTTCCAAAACTTTGGGCCGTCCTCTATAGCTCTCCCAGGCCACAAGCAGGGAGCTGGATGGGAAGTGGAGCAGCTGGGACATGGACCTGCATCCATATGGAATGACAGCAATGTTCCCCCATTCTCCCTGCAGCACTTTTATTTAGCCAACAAGACCTTGGACCATCTGGGGTTCTGGTTGACATCGGGCGGATGCCCTTTAAGTTTTTGTAGCTTTGAGAACCCCACGACAAGGTGAAGTTCAGGCAGATGGGGATGTTGGGGTGCTTGCCTAACTTCACTGCACGTGCTGTGCCATGTGGCCACTGCCGGGGTGGGGCAGACTCGGAGAGAGACAGGGTACCATGCCTGCTCCCCTGCACTCACGGCGTGGCTCAGCAGCTGCCTCTGGCATCAGAAAAATTCCAACGTCGTAACCTCAGGACTTGGGTAAGAAGGGCGGCTCTCCCGGGGGAGCATGTGCTGGGCTGCAGAGCTGCGACCAACGGGCTTAGATCTCAGTTGCTTTAAGAGAAGTCTGATTCATCCACACACAGTTACTTCTTCATCCAGGGAAGGGAGGACACCGGGACATCTTCGTACTCCTGGGATCTTGGTGATGTCCAACACATAACAGAAAATAGTCCTTGTCCAGGGTGCTGGAGCGCCAAGCCGGGTCTCTGGATACAGTCAAGTTGTGGTCATAGGGGATGGTGTCTCGCCACGGACAGACCAGGTGTCCGCGGGCTCACATGGGCACGCTTGGGCCACCGTGAAGCTGGCTTGGGTGGTTGGCATTCTGATTGCTCGCCGTGGTTGGACGCTGGTTGGTGGGCAAGGATGCCACGGGGGCATGGTCCGCTAGGAGGGGGTGTACCACATTTTCCACAGCAATAACAACTTGTACACTCTGTTGAGGAAGGAAGCTGGGATTGATTTTTCTGAATAGACCTTTCACGGCATATTTTCTGCAGTCTACATATGTATGTTTATTATTATCATTTTTTATTTGTTTTCGCTGTGGGTGGTGAGTGGGGGACGCTGGAGAAGAGGGTGTTTCCTAGCAACGTGGTATGCACAGAACTCTTCCCAAATGTTCTTCAGCGCATCGGTTGGCACTGGAGGTGTGGCCGGGGAGACCAGAGCTGCCCACTGCTTGGGAGCAGAAGTTGGGATGGGCTCCCAAGGGCTTGGGACAGGGAGAGCAGGTGTTTCCTTGAGGGCTCCTTTGAGAGCGGGGCAATGCCATGGTTGCATGTAGTTGGCACTTTGGACGCTTCTTGAGGGCCAGTGAGATTTATGGCTTGGGTGTTGGCTATAAACTTAACAGTGCTTGGGAAATTACATGGTGAGCCTGGGGCCGCTGGCCCCACCTGAGAGGGGCGGAAGTGTGTGTCCACATAGGTGTTCCTGAGTGGCTTGTTTGGTCTTTGTGGTTGATGTCCCAGTTGCCACCACCTGTCCCCTCCCCTGTGTGCCTGGGTGGCGTCTCGGTCATTGGCACGGGACCCAGCATGCCACCGCATTGGCAGAAAGTGACTTGGAAACACAATCATAACCACCCCAAAGCTCAAAGATGGCGATTTTTAAAACCCCGCTGTTTTCCTACAAGAGCCAATAGCATCGTGGACAGGAAAGCCTTCTCCTCCTTCTTTCTCTTTTTCAGAAAGAAAGGGGTTCGGAGGAGGGGCTGTGGACTTTGTTCTGCATGTAAAATATGGGCCGATGATCTGTATACAGTAAAATTTGAATAAATTATCTGAGTCTACGCCGGCTTCTGCGTGGTTGTCTAGATGGAGGCGGGGCGCGGGGCGTGTTGGGTCATCCCTTGGGTATGAGCTGTGTTGAATTTTGGGCAGTTGTAGGGTGCCCGTACTTGGAAGCAGGGGGCTCCCCATAGCCTTGAGCCCATGAAACTGTAGAGAGAATACGGGGAGGAAAGAGAGAGAAATTCGTCCACTAGAATGGGACAAGAGTGTACAGGCACTTTACACACACACACACACAGTTTTTTAATTTTCCTTTTTAAAATTTTTTAAATTATATTTTTGACAATCTTTACATAGTTAAGTTGGGTAAAAAGGTTCAAGGTACAGAAAAGTGGGTAGGACTATTATTTCCATATTGTTTCCTTCATGTATCTGGTTAAAGGGGGATATTGAGGGAGAAGCCCCACCCAGTTTCCCACCCATCCCAGGTCCTGGATGTGGGGCATGCTCTGAGACACTCGCTCAAGTGGTTTCGATAGTTCACCAGTTATGAATCGCTGCCAATCTCGCCACTCCAAGCACGACGAGGTCATTTGAAGAATCCACTGATGGACCTAGTTCATCATAGAGTCTCCATTTGCCTAGTTTTTCACTGCCAACATAGAGCTGAGGTGGTTGATTGACCTGTTCTGTCTTCTGTCTTTTCTTTGTTAGGGTTCTGAGTCCGGCATTTCGATTGGGGAGATCCCCAAAGAAACTTTGAGATATTCCCAGACCAGATTCTTGTATGTACCAGCGAGCACAGGGCCCGGCACAGCCCATTGCCCCAGTCAGCTGGTGGTTGCAATTGCTGGGTCGGTTCTGCTTTCAGCTCCAACTCCCACTGGAACCGATGGGTGTTGCAGTCCAGCCTGGTTCTGCCCAGCACATACAAAGCCCTTACACAAACCAGTGTGGGCTACAGCCTAGTCTGAGCGACCCACAATAACCCCACCAGGCCCGCCCCCTACCCTGGTTTGCCAGTATGTGTAGCAGACTAGTCCAGTCTGTCCCACATCCCATTTGGCTCTCATACATGTTGATGGGTATTGAAGCTTAATTCCTTCTAATCAGCTCAACTATCCAGCCCTCACAGATGTTGTTGGGTGCCTCTCTGTCTAGCCACCCCAGCCCCTGTACTAGTTTTCATGCCCTCCCATGGAAGTGGTAACCCAAGAGGGGGGAACCCACTATTTCCCTCCCAGTTCTCTCTCATTCCCGGATTATGCACTCTCCAGGTAGTTCTGTGGTTTGACTTGACAGAATTTAGCCTCCAGTGCCAGCTTCTGCTAGCTGATGCTGCGGCTAAGCCCCAACAACCCTCACCCACTCTAATTGTAGATTGCACCAGTAGGAATAATTAGCCCAGCCTGGCTTTTCCCTGATCTAGTCCACATGAGGCACACAGGTGTTGTAGCCCTGCTTAGTCTGGTCTGCCCCCATCCCAGCTCAGGCTTTCCAGTGGGAGTAGCTGTCCAGCAAGGGAACCACCCCTTATTCCCCTGCTGGCTTCGCCGCGCCCCCTCCCTGGTTCTCACGCGTGCTGGTTGGGCACTGTGGTCACATCCGGTACAGGTCACCTCACTTTGGCATTCCATCTTTTGCAATGGTTTTTTGCCGCGGCTGAGCCTGGCTTGATCCACACTACACACAGAGTTTTACAACAACCAGAATAAGTATATCTTTTATTCCCACTTTCCCCACAAACTCTCTTTTTTTTTTTTAAAAAAAGATTTATTTTATTTTTATTGGAAAGGCTGATATACAGAGAGGAGGAGAGACAGAGAGGAAGATCTTCCGTCCGATGATTCACTCCCCAAGTGACTGCAACAGCTGGTGCTACGCTGCTCCGAAGCCAGGAGCCGGGAACCTCTTCTGGGTCTCCCACGCAGGTGCAGGGTCCCAAGGCTTCGGGCCGTCCTCCACTGCTTTCCCAGGCCACAAGCAGGGAGCTGGATGAGAAGTGGAGCAGCCAGGGCTGCTGTGATGCTGGCTTTGCAGGCAGAGGCTAGCCTGTCACATCATGGTGCCAACCCCTATTTTACCACCATTGTATTGGGGATCAAATTCCCACCACATGAGCTCTTGGGAGGGATAAGCCACGTTCAAGGCGTGGGACAAGGATATGGAAAATGAGAATAAAACTATCACACGTTTCACAAATATTTTATCCTCAATTAAATGTTATTTCCCCTGGAACCTACTGAAGTGTCGTGCTATAAGAGGTGGGATTAAAATACTGCTCATTGTGAAAATGTCAGCAGGCCAGCAGGTGGGGGCTGCAGGGCAGGCCCTGGGGACCTGCCTTTAGTGACCTTCCTGGCTGTGACTGGCTCAGCTTCCAGGAGAATCCCAGCAGCTTCCACTCTGCCTCAGGTTGGTCACCCCTCAAGCCATCCCTTTTTCATTTCACCGCTTGTGGAAGCTTCACTTTTGCCTCCAGAATGGAAGGCATGAAGCCCATCCCTCCCCAAATAGGGGGCTGTTCCCTCCACCCCCAACCAGAGATGGGGAGCCTAGGCTAGGGGCCCCCCCCACTTCAGCTTCAATAGACAAAACATTCCTGACTCAGCATCTCTGAATCAGGGACTCTGGGCAGGTGCTCCAGCGCCACCGTGTGGTCCCAGGGAGTTAGCTTTTACTAGGAAATCTGTAAAGAACTTGAGGTTCAAAATAACCTCTCACCCTCTTTTAGACTTCCAAGTGACATTCAGGTTTCTGTTCCTCAGATGTGGGGGACCTGGGGCATTTACACATTGCTGCTAAGACTGCAAGCACTACAGGAAAGCGTTGGGTGGCATGTTGAAAGATAACGGAAGCATTGCCACATAGCCCAGCCTTTCCACTCCCAGGGGGTCAGTCAGAAGAGGTGATAATACACCCTATGACAGATCATCAGAATCATCAGACACCAGCGCTCGTGGAGAGCTGTGTATAGCAGGCAAAGGGAAGACAGCCCTAACGTGGATGAATACAACGTGGTGCATCTGCTGAGTGGAAAGCTGGAAAGCGACTGGGGGCTACCCTGTGCGTGAACCTGTCAACAGTGCTGAGTGTGAGAGATCCAGGTTTGCATCTGCGAGTCCATGTGACAGGTAAATGCACCAGGAGATGCTGGTGCTGTGGCCTCCATGTCCGCCTGACTGCTTCCTGGGTCATGGTGGGGTAACAGGGTGAGAAACACTCCCCAAGATATATAGAGCTGATGACTGCACTGCCTCTTGAATGTCCTGTGTGCAATGGGAAAGTCAGAGTGGTCTAGGAACTGATTTGTGTTTTTGAGAGAGCAACAGAGAACTTTGAAATTCTAATAGGTTCACATGAAAAATGCTCTGAGAAATCAGCACTTTTCTTGGTTGAAACCAGGAGCCTGGAGCCCCATCTGGATCTCCCAAGGACCCACGGTCATGAGCCATCACCTGTGCCTGTGAACATGAAGCTCGGTTGGAACAGTAGCAGGCAAGCAGATAAGGCATCTCAGGGGTTTCTGGCATGCAAGCATCCAGGGCCAGGTTTGCCTGCTGTGGTGAGGTTTTGGCTCCCCGTAATTTCATCAAGAAAATGGTTATTATTTATTACTGGACTTTGATGTGGGTGAGAAAGAAAACGTTCTCTCCAGGGTGTAACAGAGGAAAGAAAACTAGGTGCCATGATAGGAAAGGCAGTAAGCTGCCAGATGGGATGTGATGTTAGATGCAGTTCTGTGTGTGTGCATATAAAGCTTGCATATATGATTTTTAAAAAGGGATTCCCAAAGAGTTGCACAACGAATTGATACATGGTTAGGCTACAATAAAGTATGCTCAATAAAGCATTTTCCTTGACTAGTTCAGTCTGGTAATAAGAAAACATCCCAAGTGACGCATGCCAACAGTAAAATGACAAAGTTTATCAGAGTTGAGCGAAAGGAAACTCAAGCATGTAAATAATCCTTGGGAACTTCAAATATAGGCAGCATAAGGGAAAATGTAGAAATTAGTTGAATACATTCGTATGTGGACAGCTTCTGGTGCAAGACTGTTCCCATGCCTGGGCTTCCAGAAGGGCTGAAGCTCAATGCTCCAGTGGCTGCCTCTTCAGAGCAGGTGGCTGTCAGGGGCATGATGGGCGATCATTGTGACAAGGGCTTGCTGGATAACATGACAGTCAGCCTGTTTCTCCTAGAATCTCTTGCAGTCTTTAAAACTTGCAAAGAATTCATTTCAGGCTTTATGAGAATGATGTAGCACTTGGGGACAAAGATGCAGCCCAGGAGCCCAGCACCAGAGGCCAAGATGGAGAAGACCTCCACGGCCACCATCACCTTCCCCTTGGTGCTCTGGTACACAGGCAGGAAGGTCACCCACACACTGCAGAACACCAGCATGCTGAATGTCAGGAACTTGGCTTCATTGAACGTGTCAGGCAGCTGCCTGGCAAGGAAAGCCACAGTGAAGGTGCCCAGGGCCAACGAGCCCAGGAAGCCCAGCACACAGTAGAAGGCAGTGATGGAGCCCTCGTTGCACAAGAGGATGATGTGTCCATGCTCAGAGTGTGCATCTGTGTCCACAAAGGGAGGAGATGTTGCCAGCCAGATGGCACAGAGAGTCAGTTGGATGAGGAAGCAGATGGGAATGACAGCATTTGGGGCTCCTGACACCAGCAATCGCCTCATGGTCCTTCCAGGCTTCATGGCCTTGAAGGCCAGAACCACAGTGATGGTTTTGGCCAGCACGGCAGAAACAGCCACTGTGAACACCAGGGCAAATGTGATTTGTCTTAGGAGGCAGGTGGCTGTGTTGGGACGGCCAATGAAGAGGAAGGAGCAGAGGAAGCAGAGGAGGAGTGAGATGAGCAGGATGTAGCTGAGGTTGCAGTTATTGGCCTTGACGATGGGTGTGTCCTGGTGCTTCACAAAGACTCCAAGGATAGCAGCTGTGATGAGGGACAGGGCCAGAGCCATGCAGACCAGGACTGTCCCCAGGGAATCCTCTAAGGCCAGGAATGTCACCACCTTGGGAGGCAACGAGTTCTCTCCCTGTTTGGGTACTCATGCTTTGCGCACTGGATGCACTGCTCTGCATCTGAGGAAGAATTCAGAGTTTCTGTGTTATGAGGTTTTCATTTTTTTTCTCATGGAAAGCAAGGATCATCTTGGCAAGTATAAGTTATGTCTGATGGATTGCCAGGACTACTTATGGTGTATTTCTCATCTAGGGAGTAAGCCTGCTGCTGCCGGGAGCCAATCAGTTCAGAGGGTGTGAGGCCTTGAGTTAGCTCATCCTATCACCATAGTTATGGATGCTGCCTGTCCTGATTTCATCTATACCACACGTTTGCCTTAGGAGGAGCCTACAGTACCACAGCTGGAGGACTGGCTTGGCGCAGTGGCTTTTGAAGTCTTCTTTCATGCGTAGAGGAGGAAATGGGACTTGGTCATTCTCCTGAAACCACTTGGCTTAGCAATTTCCTATTAGGGACTGTATTCTTTTGTGTTTTATTTGATATCTGGTAGGACACATCATTCCTCATTCTACATTTTTTTTTCAGTGTTAGTAGGTTCTTGTCCCCTTTCTTATATAAATGTTAGTTTTGGAGAATTAAAATAACCCAGCCACTGTTCATTTCTACAAGGCTGAGTATTTTAATCGAATGACTAAAGGGTAGATTGCATTTTCACAGTTTTCATTCATTAGTGTCCCCAAAATGGTTTGTTCATAAATATTTTATAATATATTGGGAGAATGTCATAATTTCTATCAGCTTTGTACTCCCTGCCGTGTTGGCTTTAAGAGCTCACCCCTAGCGCCCCGCTGCGTGGCCTAGCGGCTAAAGTCCTTGCCTTGAATGCGCTGGGATCCCATATGAGCGCCGGTTCTAATCCCAGCAGCTCCACTTCCCATCCAGCTCCTTGCCTGTGGCTTGGGAAAGCAGTGGAGGACGGCCCAAAGCCTTGGGACCCCACACCCGTGTGGGAGACCTGGAAGAGGTTCTTGGTTCCTGGCTTTGGATTCGGCACAGCACAGGCCGTTGCGCTCACTTGGGGAGTGAATCATCGGACAGAAGATCTTCCTCCCTGTCTCTCCTCCTCTCCGTATATCTGACTTTGTAATAAAAATAAAAATAAATCTTAAAAAAAAAAGGCTCACCTCTGGTGTCACAGTGAGTCAGCAGATAGGACCGTGGGCCTTTTGTCTGAATTCTGTTTATGGAAATAGAAGCTGGGTAGCTATTTTTGTTTTTTTCCTCTAAGGATTTTACTCAGGTTTTTCAGGGGAGACTCAGAGTGCTACCATATTCTCAAATAATCTAGGGTGGATCTTTCTCTCACATCTACATAGCTTTTCTGAAGGTGTCATGTTCTCAGCTTTGAGTCACCCATTATTTTCCGGGCTTCTGTCCCAGAGACATGCCAGATGCACACAGGCGCATGGATTTTGTATTATGCATCTCGAGTTCTATGTTCCTGAATTTCTCCCTCGTGTTGATATGCTTATGTATCGGTCGATATCCTTCCTGAAAGAGGGAAGACGTACTTGTTCTCTGCCAAGTAACCCACTCCGTGATTCCTCTTTGCTAAAATGATTGAAATGGCAAAGGCTTAAGGATGCCATTCAGATCTTGACAATATTCTTGACAGTTTGAAAGCCCCAAATATTTAAAACTGGTTCTTTTACACTTTTTGTTGTTGTTGTTTTGAGATATAATTCCTGAAGTGTGTACTAGTGTACTAAGTATTTCTAGAAGAGTTTGTTGTTGTCACTGTTGCTTTTAGGATGTCGTGTTCGTGTTCCAACTTGCTCCTTGTCTTTCCTAGAGGATGTGTTTTCGAAGCATAGGGGCCTGATGTTAACTCGTTTGTACCTTGTACTGTTTGTTAAAGGTGTGATGTGGAAAGTGATCAAATGTTTCCAGCATGTTGACTTGTACTCGCTGATTTATTTATCCCCTGAGTACAGTCAACAGGATCACATCTTCCGTTTCTTGGTAGACTATGGCCAGATCTCTCCAGGAGATCTGATTGAGGCTGGTTTAACTCAAACGTGGTGCCTAAAGAGAGAGATCTACCGAATCTCTCTTAGAATCAGTGCCACAGGTTCAGCTCAGCTCATGGGATGAGTCTCCCCAGAGGATAAACGGACAGCTATTGGGAGAGTAGTGGTGTTTCTTATAGGATGGATGTAGCAAAAGCATGAATGAGTGTGTGCTTTGGAAACTGTAGTGTTATGAACCCAGTTCCCAGTATTCTTGGTTTCCTTTCTACTGAGATGAGAGGGGTAACGTTAGTGCAGGGAAGGGACACATTTTCTACCTGTCTGATTGGAAACGCCTCCGTCCTGGCACAAGACACAGATAAAGCAGCAGACAGGTCTTCCTTCCTGTGCAATTCTCATGAATCCTGGAGAGCAACTCTGGCTGCACACAGACTGGGAAGCCTGCAAAGAAACAAGGAAGACTTGGCCATTTGTTGCAGATTAGCAGCCACTTTGATAGGGTGCTGATTTTTAGCGCCTCAACACAGAAGACATGGGCCTTCAAAGACAGGTCATTCTTCCATTTCCCTCCACATTGATGTCTACAAGTCTAATATCCTCTAACTTCCTCTTTGATGTTGGGCTTCTTCTTTGTCTTTACACAAGGCATCTGAGCACCTTTATTTCATGAAATGTTAATAGCAACCCTCTTGGTTTTTCTCTCCCCTTCAAAATCATTTCAACATAGGTTCCTGTAATGTAAAGATTCTGAGAGAGCCTGTGCATGAGGAGATGAGGCATACTCAGAAACAATCCTGGAAAATGTCTAGTATGAAAAAGTCATGCTTGCATTTTCCAGTGAACAGTTGAAGCGCTTTCATCGGATCATCATGGTCTCTCCCTGGTTGGTGAACAAGACTTTAACATTAGCGCAAAATAACCTAAGGCAGTGATGAGCTCAGACACTACTCTGGGCTCCTGAGGCAGAGCAGAGCCCTCTCCTCCATATAGGAGCACTGTGGGATGGCAGACACACCTGTCGCCTAAATGGCCTAGGACAGACAGTCCCTGTTTCGAAAGACCACATAGATCATGGTCATTGCTAGAGAAGCTTCGTTGAACAAAGGTTGGAAACTGAACGGTATGCCCATGTGTGGGACAGCGGACACAGTGTGCCCAAAGACGTGTTCTCGCGTCAGGTCATAAACCGCTTCCCTATCTTCTACATCAGTGCATAACTGAGGTTCCAAGCATGCATGGCTCAGGGTGGAGATTCCGACCATGCACCTGGAGACCTATGTTTGGTATTTCTATGAATGTGTTTTAATCTCACTTCATTCCCTAAACTGCTGCAGAACTGGTGAGGACAGACACAGCGTACAACACAGGCAGAAAAATCAACAGAGCCAAGGTGGATTGAGTGCTAAACTGAAGGGTTTGCAGTACATGTGATTTTAGGAGTGTGTTCATGGCTCTGTCCCACTCTGGAAATGGAAACATACCTCGATGAATGCAACGGGCCATTCTATCCATTCCTCATACATGAACAGGACTGGCTCCTCTGAATTCGTGGAGGAAAACTCTCCAACTTTAACCAGCAGTCCAAGACCGGTCGGGAAGCTCACAACATTGTGGATGTCATATTGGACTGTAGGGTTTCTGGTTTCATCCAGGGATATGTGGCTGCCAGCGCTGTTTACAAACTGGAGTGTCCTCAGAAACGGATGGAGCTAGAAGGAAGACACATCGAAGGGTAAGGACATTCAGTGGCCACGTGAAAGTCTATATGTAATCCACTCTCCTCCCTCCTGACAACCAGGAGTTCTTTCTGGCAGAGGCTGAGTTTTTTGTCACGCACCCTTAAGGGAGAGGAGCTCTTCTCACACCCTCTCTGGAGAAAGAAGCAAGTTTATTTACAAGTATCCAGGGTGTTGTCTAGAGCGTTGAGATGTGGGCTGCAGCCCTCACTATAAAGGAGTCCCCTTGGGGCTTCTCAGAAAGAGAACCGTGGGAGACAATTAACATACAGGCATACAGTCAGGGTCCCGAAGATGGTGACAACGTATTTGCAGATATCAAAACATTTCAGCGGAAAGGACGGACTTGACCAGTTTGTCATCCCTGCCTTTTGTCATGAGCTATGTTTTGGATATGTGCATGACAGGGTTGTCTCCCACTTGAAGGATGCTCTGGGATGCAGTTTCTAATGAAAGGGTTAGAAAAGGGGTACCCCCGTCACACAGTTTCCCAAGCATGGGCGACAGTTACAATGAGAAGTACTCAAATACCCATCTTTCATGTCCTTGATCTCTCTCATCTTGAGATAAGAAAGGGGTCACCTTGACGTGAGGCTGTAAACCCTCCCCCCCCTGTGTCTCCCACCAGGTGCTTGGTGCAGAGCTGTGTGCAAGAAGGGGTTACCTGCCAGGGAAGCAGCACAGGGCTGTCTGCAGCTGTTGAAGATGTCATTTCCACGTCCCTCAGGAACAGCTTGTGGAGGGCGAGGGCCACCACATGCACAGCATTGTAGATGGAGTAGCTGGCATCCGATAAGGTCCTCATGTCCATGTCAGCTGGCAGGAACTCAAGGGAAGCATGGGGCGGGCAGACCCCAATTTCTCCACACAGCGAGCCCTCCAGCGAGCAGTGGAATGTGTGAAGCCAGAGTTTGCTGAAATAGAAGTCTTCTGGGTAGTGGGAGGGGTTGACTGTGCCCAGGAAGGGCTGGAGGCCGGGGATCTCCTCGTGGTGGTGGGAAAAGGAGAAGCCCCCGTGGAAAGAGTGCAGCAGGTGGGCTGTCTCGTACACCACGAGGTCTCGCTTGCACACCATCACCCACACCTTCCCTACGGTGAGAAAGAATTCCCCGGAAATGTCTACATGCACGAGGGCCCTTACGTCCCCGTAGAGGATGTGCACGCTTGCATTCGAAGCTGGGATCCTGTTCATGAAAGCGACATCAGAAGAGGCATACATCCTTCCCGTGGCAGGCAGCTTCACGGTCAAGGCCACACAGACGCCTTTCAGGACCATCTCCCCACCGAGTTCCTGCAGGAACCACTCTCCTCTCATGTCATCGGACACAAACAATGCCACCCATGTCCAACCAAAATGCAGCAGCAGGGCGAGGATACCCTGGGCCAGAGCGCCATCACGGGTGGCCATCTGGTACAGGGAGGGGAAGCGGGACCTGTCACTCAGCACGGGATCCGAAGGGCCATAGGTGAGCTGTGTGAGAAAGGACAGGCACTCAGCGAGATTCGGGACTGTCCCTCGGGGAAGAGGAGTGAAAGGATTCTGTCCGGGGATGCCCCCGGATGGAACAAAGGTTGGAGAGAAACAGAGCTGGAAAGACTGCCCAATGCCCCCTCCTCCTGACCCCTGCATCCCAGCTTGGTCACACTAAGAAGGGACATTGAGACCCTCACCAGAAAACTCAAGAGCACCCTTGGAGCTGTGGGCTGATGCCAAGACCTGCCAAGTACCCGGTGCACAAGATCTGAGACAGAGAGCAGTATTGACCTTCTTAATCTCCTGATCCTTGGAATTACCGATTCCCACTCCCTCCGCATTCTCACCCTCCTCCCTGTCTTATCTTGGCTATGCGAAGTCAACTCAGCCTCTTAGATTTCCTATAAGGCGATTTCCCCACAGCGGAGAGGTCTCTGAGGTGGAGCATGTCTTATGTTTGGCAGGAATACCTGCATGGACGGGTCCTCTCTTTAGGAACCTTTGAGACAAGCAGTTGTGAGGGGAATGCTCTCAGCAGCGCTGTCATGGCATTAGCCTGGGTGGGTGGGAGGAGAGTGTGGTCTCCATGTTCTGCTCCTTGGAGCTCTGCGGAGCTGTCGTGGCTCTTCATGCTGTCCCCAAGGGACCATCTGATGAAGTTGCTGTCCAGGCCTCTGACAGTTGATGGCCTCTGGTTGCCTCCTGAGATGGTCTTATGCCCTTGGCATAAGGACAGGGCAGTTCCGTGGGCTGTAGACACTGGCTACAAGGCACAGTGCTGTGGGCAGACAGCAGCTGGTAATCAAGCAGGGATGTGTGTGTGTGTGTGTTTGGGGATGGGTGGACACCCTGGCTTTGGGTTGAGGCTCTCAGTCTACACAGCCCACTCACCTGTGGGGTTCTGTAGAGCTCCAGAAGCATCTGTGTTTCCTCAGAAAATGCTGACGTGGTCCCTGCAATGATCGCGACCGGGCTGTGCTGTGTCTGGCAGCTGTAGTTGGGGCGCACGGTCAACGTTCCACTCAGGCCATGCAGGGCTCCCCACAAGGTGAACTGGTTGCTGGCAATGGCGTTGTACAACTGGAAGCCCAGGGTCTTGTTCGGGAGCAGGTGGTGGTCCTTGTTGATCTCCTGGATGGCAAAGTAGAAGGCCAGCACATATTGGTAGTTCTTCCACAGCCACCTGAACAAGAGAGAGAGGGTTAGACCATGGAATTCAGTATTGCACCCTGGCTCTCTCCTGAAACAGCAGACCTGAGCTGCCAGCCCATGCAGCCCCATCCCCAGTGATGGTTACCTTGGTTACAGAAAGTCGGTGGACACCACAGTGACCTCAACCAGTGATCTGGCACTCCCCGAAGGCAGCCAAGGCCTTGTGTGGACCAATGATGGACAAAGGCCAATATTCCCTGTTCTATCAGGACCCAGGCAGGGCTGATGTCAGCCCCCATGTCCAAGGGGGTATAAAACCTTTGTCTCCTCTACCCAGCTTGTCTTTCCCACTTGGGGTTCCTCTCCTCTCCTGTCCATTCCTCCAGTCCCAGGAATGGACATCTCTTGGCATAATAAAGGCCTATTTGTACTTGGCTGGTATTTGCTTTTTTGAGTGGTTGGCAGATCTAATACCCAGCTCATACAGCTGTTGGGCTTGAGCTCCCAAGGGCTAAAACATTTGCACAGTACAGCATTGACAAGGCAGGGGACGCGTGGCATTTAGCCTCTTCCTGGGCAGGCTTAGGTTCTAAGATCATCTACAAGGCAGGTGCCTCCGTGTGCTGTCATGGGCCAGCTAAGGATGGTGGGGCACACGCTCACATCAAGGCTTTAGAAACATCTGAAGGTGTGCCAGCCTGGATCCCACGCCAGCGTGGGGGCAGGAGGCAAGACACACACGTAGCTTTGCTGTTTTGTTTCCTGAGTCCGGGACTTGTTTCAGTGGCTCCTGAGTGGCAAGTTTTCAGAACTCTGGGAGCCCTTAGCTCTGAAACCACCTTATATTCCAGGTACCCCCCCAACCCCTCAAGCCTTTTCTCATGTAATGTGTCCACTCTTCTGAAAACAGTTTTTCCTCCGTTGCACCGTCCTTGAAATTTAAGTATTGTGCTCCAGCGTTCCACCTGATTTTCACAGTTTCCTTAAATGTTCTTTCTCTCTAGGGAATTCCTTTATCCCGTCCCAACTACCTTGACTATACTTTCTTCTTTCTCAGTAGTTAACTGGGTGGTGTTGTTTTCATTGTAAGCTTGAATTGCTATTTCTTTCTCACAACGAATTCTTTTTTCTTCTTACAGCTTTTCTGCTCTCTTCCGGATGTTTCCTATTTCAACATTCAAATTTTTGAAAAAGTTATTCATCA
Source organism: Ochotona curzoniae (assembly GCF_017591425.1). Lineage (NCBI taxonomy): Eukaryota > Metazoa > Chordata > Mammalia > Lagomorpha > Ochotonidae > Ochotona > Ochotona curzoniae. Next base: position 47,797 of record NW_024466491.1, on the reverse strand, counting down.
TTTAAAACGTGCCGTGTGTCTCCGTGCATCCAGACCAACCATGGACTGACTCGCAGTGAAACCGTTCACAGCATCCTGACAACAGGATGCTGGAATCTCTGACGCTGTCCGTGCCCTCAGTGTCAGGACACACTTCAACAATAGCAAGATGGACCTACGACTGTTCCTGAAACATCACCCGTTCTAACACCAGAGGGGAGATCAATGGGGGTGGGACGGGGATCTTGGGGAGGCGGTGAGACATACCAGAGCCTATGGAACTGCATCATAAAACAATACTAAGAAATGATTTTAAAGATGATGAGAAATGAAAAGTTAAAAAAAATAGTATTATGAAAATATATTGAGTGGCCCAGCACAGTGGCTTAGTGGCTAAATCCTTACCTTGCAAGCACTAGAATTCCATATGGGCGCTGGTTCTTTTCATGACTGCTCTACTTCTTTTTTTTTTAAGATTTATTTATTTATTGCAAAGTCAGATATTCAGAGAGGAGGAGAGACAGAGAGGAAGATCTTCCGGCCGATGATTCACTCCCCAAGTGAGCGCAATGGCCGATGCTGTGCCGATCCGAAGCCAGGAGCCAGGAACTTCTTCCGGGTAACCCACACGGGTGCAGGGTCCCAACGCTTTTGGCTGTCCTCGACTGCTTTCCCAGCCACAAGCAGGGAGCTGGATGGGAAGTGGAGCCACTGGGATTAGAACCCAGCACGTTCCCAGCACGTTCAAGGCGAGGACTTTAGCTGCTAGGCCACGGCACCAGGCCTGACTGCTCTACTTCTTAACTGGCTCCCTGCTTGTGGCCTGGGAAAGTAGTGGAGGACAGCCCAAAGGTATCATGGGATGCCCAGAGGAGACTCCTGGCTCCTGGCTTCAGCTGTGGCCATTGCAGCCACTTGAGGTGTGAACCACTGGATGAAGGGCCTTTCTCTCTGTGTCTCCTTCACTGTGTAACTGCCTTTCCAATTAAAAAAAATCTAACATATGATTATAATAATTAAACATATATAAGTACATACTAAATATTATACATAATAAATGTAATATGTATTAATACATATTGCCAGAAAAGTATTGTAGATATTGGTGCCTGGCATAACATGGGTAAGCAAGGCATTGTGAAATGAGCCAGTCAGTAAGATCACACGGAGAACCCGCTGAGAAAACTGTCCGGGTTGGGCAGATCCATGGAGCAGCGCTGCAGGCTAGTGCTGGGAGGAAGCAAGGGGTGGGATGCTAATGGGATGGAAATTCATAGGTTTTGCAGCAAGCACTAGACAAGCAGTCCCCAGGGCTTTATGCATATGTGAGTCTGCAGACCCAATGGGTATGTATCCCACATACCTGTTTTTAAATGTATTTTGGAGAGAGAGGAATGGAGAGAGCGAGCCTGCCCCTTCTCAGGCTCCCAGGGGCTGGGGCTTTGCCCAGGTCTGCAGCTAGGAGCTAGGGGTCTCAGCAGAAGGTCCCACATGGGTGGCACAAAAGTGCAGCTAGGAGCTGGGACCTCACCAGAAGGTCCCACATGGATGGGACAACAGTCCTTTGGGCTGTTACTGCTGCAGCCCCCTTGTCCTCCATCTGCAGGAAGATGCTGAACTGGCATCTCAATGTGGAGGTCACATGCCCAGCCCAGCCCTGTAATACTGATCAAGAAGAGAAGCCAACTATGTTTAGGTATTCGATGTGACACATAGCATGTTTGGAAGAAGTGGAAGTAACCTGTGTTTGTCACTTAGAGTAAATTGTGTGCACACGAGATGGCTCCATAAGACAACCCATTTGCAGAATGTGTCGGGCGGTCTGTGTCCACATGCAGCGTACACACCTCACAGCAAGACCTGGAGAATTCTAGCACTCAGGCAGCACCTGATGACCTGGCCCCTACTGCACGGAGCAGAACCAGACAGTTCTTGGGCAGGAGAAGGGTCTGATCCTGAAGACTCAAGAGAGTGGAGCAGACAAGAATGGTGTGTTGGACCTGGTGGCGTGGCCTAGTGGGTAGAGTACTCCTCGCCTTGAACGTGCCAGGATCCCATATGGGCACCAGTTCTAATCCCAGCAGCCCCACTTCCCATCCAGTTCCCTGCTTGTGGCCTGGGAAGGCAGTCGAGGACGGCCCAATGCTTTGGGACCCTGCACCTGCGTGGGAGACCCGGAAGAAGTTCCTGGATCCTGGGTTCGGATCGGCATAGCATCGGCCATTGCGCTCACTTGGGGAGTGAATCATCGGACGGAAGATCTTCCTCTCTGTCTCTCCTCCTCTCTGTATATCTGACTTTGCAATAAATAAATAAATCTTTGAACCTACCTGGCAGCTGCCACAGTACTTCCCGGACTATTCAGAAAATACAGGTAGGTTGGTTCTGGCTCCTGCTGCCTGTAATAAAGAGGGAAAAACCCCAAGAGTATGAGGTCTCCATGCCTGTAGACGGTGGGCCCGAGCTGTCTCAGGCACCACTGTTCCCGCAGCAACGAGGACTGAAGCCATGGTGAGACCAGGAAGAGGCAAATTAGCCTGAGCAGCATGGAAGGCTGAGCCACGATGGAGACCAAGGCCCGCCTCCTGGCTGAGCCTAGGGCAGGATGGGCTTGGCGTGGTTCTGCGGGTGAGCCTTCAAGCCGGGAGATCCAAGATCTGTGCAGAATCCAGAGGTTGCTGACAAGGGTGTGCCCTGGGACGGCCCGGGTCAGGTGTCCTGTAACAGCCCAAAGCAAGGCAGCCTCCACAGGCTGACCCCTATCCCACAGTCTCCTTGTTTCTCAGTAGTTCTGTCTCTCTGTCTTTTTGACTGCTCTCCCACAGTCCTTGGTGGGATTTGAGGAGCTCTGTGCCCCGGGGCCTCTGCACCTGAAATTCTACAAACTAATTTTGAAAAACATGTTTTTCGAAAACATGTTTATCATACATCCTCTGGGATGCATGGTTTCATCATGTTTGCTCCCCTCCCACCCCCAGAAACACCAGCTCTGTAAACATCCATCCGGAAGGAGCCAGAGGTCACTGGGTCAAGGAGACGATGCTGAGGGCCATGGCAGGTGTAGAAAGAGCTGAGGCTGCATTCAGGAAGCCACACAGGGGCATCACTTACTGTCATTTGTGTGGGAGACTGAAAAGTGTTCTGAGTCACAGGGATCCCCAAAGAAGGCAGTTTCTCGTATGATACCACCCCTGTGTCTGTGGGGTCTCCTGAGAAGATGGGAGTGTCCCCCTGCCCACCACTCCCTTCTCTTGTCAATCTGGCTTGCTGCATTTCTGCTTCTGAGCATCCTGGGAAGACACACTCCTCATTCCTGGATTTACCGTGTAAAAACCAAGACAATGTTCTTGCCTGAATCCTAAACATCTGTCGTCATGTCTCTTCTATTTGTTTTTTTTTTTTTTATATATATAAGATTCGTTTATTTATTATTGCCAAGTCAGATATACAGAGAGGAAGAGAGAGGAAGATCTTCCATCTGATGAATCACTCCCCAAGTGGCTGGTGCTGCCCCGATCTGAAGCCAGGAGCCAGGAGCCTCTTCCGGGTCTCCCACACGCAGGTGCAGGGTCCCAAGGCTTTGGGCCATCCCTGATGCTTTCCCAGGCCACAAGCAGGGAGCTGGATGGGAAGCAGGGTGCCCACATGGGATCCTGGCAAATGCAAGGCAAGGACTTTAGATGCTGGGCTACCATGCCAGGCTGTCACATCTCTCTCTTTTAAACCACTGCTGATGTCAAAAGCTTTTGATACAACTACCTCATTTATGATTTTTTTTCATTTATCTTAGTTTATTTCAGGGCAGCTGGGGGGGGTCTACTTTTCTCACCTGAGTGTGGAAATGACTAGTAACAATGAGAGCTTTATGAGCCACTATGTTTACTGTAGATTCTGATATGGTTTCCTCTTAGTCATTTAACCTGTCTGAATGATTCTAAACAACTATGACTTCATGGCAATTTTTTTCCCAGTCCAATGTGAAGGGATTTGATGTGTTAGGTTTCTCAGAATGACATGTCAGAAACAGTAGTTCTTTTCATGGCTTTTCTTTGGCTGAAATTTAAAATGCAGTTACCAAAGTCTAGCGTGTACGCAGACAACCACCCAGGGTGATCCTTGGGGCATGAATTGAGGATCAGGTTTGGAAACAAGGTTTGGAAAAGCTGTTGCCCTGTGCGGCAACTGTTCGCCGATGAGGGAAGCAATTTCTTCAAGTTCGTGTTTCTTAACAGTCACCGGTGCCAGTTAATGCAAAAATAATGAAAGAATTCGTAACTCCCTCGATACTGCTTTCAAACCAACATACCAGACTTGACCTTCATTAGAATGTAGTTATTTCTTCATGCAAGCAAATCAAAAAATAAATCCAGATTTCATATAAATATATATATATATATTTTTTAAATGAGTCTTCTGGGGCCAGCACGGTGGCCTAGGCGCTAAAGTCCTCACTTTGAATGCACCAGGATCCCATATGGGCACTGGTTCTAATCCCGGTAGTTCCACTTCCCATCCAGCTCCCTGCTTGTGGCCTGGGAAAGCAGCAGAGGACGGCCCAAAGCCTTGGGACCCTGCACCTGCGTGGGAGACCTGGAAGAGGCTCCTGGCTTCAGATCAGCACAGCTCCAGCCATTGCGGTCACTTGGGGAGTGAATCATCGGACGGAAGATCTTCCTCTTTCTATATATCTGAGTTTGCAATCAAAATAAATAAATTCTGGACGAGAATGTGAAGTGAGTCTCTCTTCGGAAAAAGCGATTATAACCTGAGGACACTTTGTGTTTGCCTCTTGGGCCAACACCAATCAGCCTCATCTAAATGTTTCCGTTTCACCAAAAAACATGTTATCCAACCGCTGCCTGCAGCGCCACCTGCTGGCTCAGGGTCAAGACCCCCTCCCAAGGCTTTGGGTTTGCCCACAGTACCTCTTCCTCTCTGGCTGTCATCAGATTCACCCTCACAGAGTGAGTTTCTTTTTTTTTTTGCAGCATCTTTTTCTCTTGGAGAAGGAAGACGTGCCCCAATGAACTCCGGACAAACCATATTTTGTTCAGGTTCCCAAGGATCGTGGCTTCCCTGCATTGCACTTCAACCCAACGCTGGCTCCTCCAGTTCTTCAGGTTCTGCCTCTCTTTCACAAATTCCGTTTCTATTTCTTTCTTTTTTAAAAGCTAGTTTTAGCAGAGGCCAATTGTGTCATTGCAGGTGTGTGACTTTGCAGTGTGTTGTAACTCAATGCACTGACCCTCTGTCCAGCTGAGCCCCGTGTGCCATTAGCTACATCTTTCCATCTCGCCCACAGCTAGCCTGTGGTAAGAAACATTCTAGCATTGGCTTTTAAAAGGAGTCTAACTTTTCTTTTTATTCTTATTATTTTAATCAATTTATTGTTGCTGGAAAAATCAGATGGACAGGGAAGGAGAGACAGAGAAAGATCTTCCATCCACTGGTTGACTCCTCAAGTGGTCACAATGGCCAAAGCTGAGCTGATCCAAAGCCAGGAGCTTCTTCTGGGTCTCCCCATGTGGGTGCAGGGTTCCAAAGCTTTGAGCTATCCTCTACTACCTTCCCAGGCCACAAGCAGGGAGCTGGATGGGAAGTGGAGCAGCCAGGATATGAACTGGCACATATGGGATCCTAGTACACGCAAGCCAAGGACCTCAGCCACTAGGCTCCTGTGCCAGGCCAAACAAATCTGAGTTTTGACAGTCCACATTCATGTAAGATAAGACCGAATTTGTCTTTCTGTACTTGGCTTTCTCAATAAGCATCATGTTCTTTCTTTTTTCCCTCCAAAGATTTATTTATTTATTGCAAAGTCAGATATACAGAGAGGAGGAGAGACAGAGAGGAAGATCTTCCATCTGCTGGTTCACTCCCCAAATGACTGCAATGGCTGGAGCTGAGCCGATCTGAAGCCCGGAGCCAAGAACTTCTTTCCCGGTCTCCCACAAGGGTGCAGGGTCCCAAGGCTTTGAGCTGTCCTCTGCTGCTTTCACAGGCCACAAGCAGGGAGCTGGATGGGAAGTGGAGCAGCTGGGATATGAACTGTTTCCCCTATGGCATGTCTCCCTTGTAGGGAGAAGTTAGGCCTACTATGGCATGTCAAATTCTTTTTATGAGATCAGCATCACTCTGATGACAAAGGCACAACAGGAACAGAAATTGCACATCTGTATCCTTGACCGAGAGAGAGGCACGCATTCCCAACAGAGTGCTGGAGCTGAGTATCACTCAGCATCAAGAAATGACACAGCGGGATCCAGCAGTACAGACCCCAGTTAGACGAGGGGCTCAGCATACACAACACAGTGTGACACATCACAACACAACGAAGAACACACACCACACGGGCATCGCAACTGATGTGAAGTCAGCATGTGATGGGATTCAGCATCCCTGCATGATAAAGACAATCATTCCACAATCTAAGGTTTGAAGGAACATACCCCAACGCGATGAGGATGGCAAAAACAACAAATCGGCAGCTCACAGCATCCCTCATGGGAAAGAGCTAGAAGTATTTTCTGTGCAGACAGTTACGTTTCCAATCAGACAGGTAGCAAATCCAGAATTCCGGCTTGTTAGCTTTACAGTCTTCATGAGATTCTGAGGTGACTATTTCGCCAAATGGATGATACTTAATATCTGATATGGAAACCCTATGTCTCTCTCTCTGTTTTTATTTTCAGACACACTGCACTGCATCCAGTGCGCAGAGCAGGAATACCCAAACAGGGAGAGCACTCGTGGCCTGTCTAAACAGGTAAACTTCCAGGCCTTGCAGGATCCCCTGGGGATGGCCCTACCCTGAACAGCTCTCTTCTCTCCATCCTCACAGCTGCCATCCTTGGGGTCTTCCTGAAGCACCAGGACACAGCCATCGTCAAGGCCAATAACCGCAACCTCAGCTACATCCTGCTCATCTCACTCCTCCTCTGCTTCCTCTGCTCCTTCCTCTTCGTTGGCCGTCCCAACACAGCCACCTGCCTCCTAAGACAAATCACATTTGCCCTGGTGTTCACAGTGGCTGTTTCTGCCGTGCTGGCCAAAACCATCACTGTGGTTCTGGCCTTCAAGGCCATGAAGCCTGGAAGGACCATGAGGCGATTGCTGGTGTCAGGAGCCCCAAACGCTGTCATTCCCATCTGCTTCCTCATCCAACTCACTCTCTGTGCCATCTGGCTGGCAACATCTCCTCCCTTTGTGGACACAGATGCACACTCTGAGCATGGACACATCATCCTCTTGTGCAACGAGGGCTCCATCACTGCCTTCTACTGTGTGCTGGGCTTCCTGGGCTCGTTGGCCCTGGGCACCTTCACTGTGGCTTTCCTTGCCAGGAAGCTGCCTGACACGTTCAATGAAGCCAAGTTCCTGACATTCAGCATGCTGGTGTTCTGCAGTGTGTGGGTGACCTTCCTGCCTGTGTACCAGAGCACCAAGGGGAAGGTGATGGTGGCCGTGGAGGTCTTCTCCATCTTGGCCTCTGATGTGGGTCTGTTGTGCTGCATCTTTGTTCCCAAATGCTACATCATTCTCCTAAGACCTGAGAGGAATTGTTTGCAACTTTTAAAAAATACCAGAAATTCTAGGAAGACTGTCTCATTATCTCACAAGACTCCATCACCCTGATTGCGCCTCTGGTGTTTGACAGTCCCTGAGCCTGATGTGCCCTGACAGCCACCTGCTCAGAACAGCCACTCAACAGAGGAACAAATTCAGCGCCAGAGGAAGCCCTGGCACGGGAGCTGTCTTGCATTGGCACCTGTGAGCATGCCAACGTATTCAACTCATTTCCACATTTTACGTAACGCTGCTTATTTATAATTCCCCCAATTTTTTTATTATTATTATCTTAGTATTATTATTTTATGACACAGTTCCATAGACCCTCCGCATCTCTCGTCCCCTCCCACACTTACACACACGCTTAGTTCTTCCATATCATTGCAACAGCATAATTCTGTGCCCAACGGTGTGTCCTAGTAGCTAAAGTCCTCACCTTGAATGCTCTGGGATCCCATATGGGTGCTGGTTCTAATCCTGGCAGCCCCACTTCCCATCCAGCTCCCTGCTTGTGGCCTGGAAAAGCAGTGGAGGACAGCCCAAAGTCTTGGGACCCTGCACCTGCGTGTGAGAGACCTGGAAGAAGTTCCTGGCTTCTGGCTTCAGAACAGCATAGCATCGGCCGTTGCATTCACTTGCAGAGTGAACCATCGGATGGAAGATCTTCCTCTCTGTCTCTCCTCCCCTCTGTATATCTGACTTTCCAATAAATACATAAATCTTTGGAGGGAAAAAAAAAAAGAATTTCAAAGTTCTCTGTTGCTCTCTCAAAAACACAAATCAGTTCCTAGACCACTCTGACTTTCCCATTGCACACAGGACATTCAAGAGGCAGTGCAGTCATCAGCTCTATATATCTTGGGGAGTGTTTATCACCCTGTTACCCCACCATGACCCAGGAAGCAGTCAGGCGGACATGGAGGCCACAGCACCAGCATCTCCTGGTGCATTTACCTGTCACATGGACTCGCAGATGCAAACCTGGATCTCTCACACTCAGCACTGTTGACAGGTTCACGCACAGGGTAGCCCCCAGTCGCTTTCCAGCTTTCCACTCAGCAGATGCACCACGTTGTATTCATCCACGTTAGGGCTGTCTTCCCTTTGCCTGCTATACACAGCTCTCCACGAGCGCTGGTGTCTGATGATTCTGATGATCTGTCATAGGGTGTATTATCACCTCTACTGATTGACCCCCTGGGAGTGGAAAGGCTGGGCTATTTGGCAATTCTTCCTTTATCTTTCAACATGCCACCCAACGCTTTCCTATAGTGCTTGCAGTCTTAGCAGCAATGTGTAAATGCCCCAGGTCCCCCACATCTGAGGAACAGATACCTGAATGTCACTTGGAAGTCTAAAAGAGGGTGAGAGGTTGTTTTGAACCTCAAGTTCTTCACAGATTTGCTAGTAAAAGCCAACTCCCTGGGACCACACGGTGGCGCTGGAGCACCTGCCCAGAGTCCCTGATTCCGAGATGCTGAGTCAGGAATGTTTTGTCTATTGAAGCTGAAGTGGGGGGTCCCCTAGCCTAGGCTCCCCATCTCTGGTGTGAGGGAACACCCCTCAGCGGTGAGGCACTGGATTATTGCTAATATTCCGGAAGGCAAATAGAAGGCCTGCACCTGCTGCCTTTCACAGCTTCTTGAATTCACACACAGTAAAACAACCAAGGGATGGATAGAGGGGTGAGCAGGGTGAGGCAGTGTGGAAGCTGCTGGGATTCCCCTGGGGGCGGGGGATGATCTGGGCACATTCAGGAAGGTTGCTAAAGGCAGGTTCCCAGGGCCTGCCCTGCAGCCCCCACCTGCTGGCCTGCTGACATTTGCACAACGAATCCCACCTTGACTAGGAAGCTACTTCAGTGTGTTCAAGGCAAAATGGAATTTAACTGTGGCGAGGGAAGGCGCACAAACACTTGTGAGACGTACATGTGGTTTTATTTTCATTTCCCATAGCATTGCCCATTGGCCTGGACACAGCTTATCCCTCCCAAGAGCTCATGTGGTGGGAATCTGATCCCCAATATGGTGGTGGTAAAAGACTGGGGTGGCACCATGATATGACAGGCTAGCCTCTGCCTGCAGAGCCAGCATCACATATGGACAGAAGTTCATGTCCTGGCTGCTTCACTTTCCCATCCAGCTCCCAGCTTGTGGCCTGGGAAAGCAGGAGAGAACGGCTGAAAGCCCTGGAACCCTGCACCCTTGAGGAAGACCCGGAAGAAGCTCCTGACTTTGCATCAACTCAGCTGCCATCATTACAACCCCTTGGGGAGTGCATGAGTAGACAGAGGATCCTTCTCTGTGTCTCTCGTTCTCTCTGTAGATCTTTAATACAAATAAAACTAGATCTTTTAAAAAGAGTTTGTGGGGGAAAGTGGGAGTAAAAGATATACTTATTCTGGTAGGTAAAGTGTGTGTGTGTGAGTGTGTGTGTGTGTGTGTGTGTGTGTGTGATGTGCTTGTAGTGTTTTCCCATTTTAATGGAAGAATTTCTCCAACCGTTCCCCTAGTCACTGTACAACTTTGTGGGCTCAAGACTGTGCAGATCCCCCCTCTTCCAAGCACAGGTACCCTGCTACTCCCCAAGACTCAGCACAGTAAAAGTGAGTAAGTAAAAGTAGATATGAGAAGATATAGCACACTTTCAGAGTGTCTTAGCATTATATAGACACTGACATTATCCACATAGGATACATGAAATGTGGAACTTTCTGACTCTGCCATTGCCAGAAGAGCCATGCTCAAAGAAAGGGACACGGCTATTGTATCTTCATGCTGATCTGAGGTTTGGATAACACCATGATTGTTTTTACTCAGGTAAGACTGTCTCAGCCTGTGCATTAAGTCTGGGGGAGAGAGACACAGAAGGTAAGGAATAAATCAGAAACACATCCCATTTTATGCATCGTCTCTCTCCATTCCGATGCTTGTGTCAGGGCTGTGTCAAAAGCCAACAAGAGGAGTCAGACGAGGCTGGGTGGCTGGAACCAGGATGTCCCAGAGGTGGTCAGATGTACAGGTCTGAGCCAGGACCAAACATGGATCCCATGTACCCTACTAGGCTATCTTAACTACACACAAATAGTAAACAGGAAGAAGGACATAATATTACACCTGAATGCAGCTAAGTACAATTTTGGGTTGCAATCTCTTCAAATATGATAGTGAAAACTTTTGAAAAAATATTTAGACATGCTTAAAACCTGCTTTTTTCCTTAAGCTTTTCAAAGAATTCTTTTCAGGCTTTACGAGAATAATGTAGCATTTGGGGACAAAAATGCAGCACAACAGACCCACATCAGAGGCCAAGATGGAGAAGACCTCCACGGCCACCATCACCTTCCCCTTGGTGCTCTGGTACACAGGCAGGAAGGTCACCCACACACTGCAGAACACCAGCATGCTGAACGTCAGGAACTTGGCTTCATTGAACGTGTCAGGCAGCTTCCTGGCAAGGAAAGCCACAGTGAAGGTGCCCAGGGCCAATGAGCCCAGGAAGCCCAGCACACAGTAGAAGGCAGTGATGGAGCCCTCGTTGCACAAGAGGATGATGTGTCCATGCTCAGAGTGTGCATCTGTGTCCACAAAGGGAGGAGATGTTGCCAGCCAGATGGCACAGAGAGTGAGTTGGATGAGGAAGCAGATGGGAATGACAGCATTTGGGGCTCCTGACACCAGCAATCGCCTCATGGTCCTTCCAGGCTTCATGGCCTTGAAGGCCAGAACCACAGTGATGGTTTTGGCCAGCACGGCAGAAACAGCCACTGTGAACACCAGGGCAAATGTGATTTGTCTTAGGAGGCAGGTGGCTGTGTTGGGACGGCCAATGAAGAGGAAGGAGCAGAGGAAGCAGAGGAGGAGTGAGATGAGCAGGATGTAGCTGAGGTTGTGGTTATTGGCCTTGACGATGGGAGTGTCCTGGTGCTTCAGGAAGACCCCAAGGATGGCAGCTGTGAGGATGGAGAGAAGAGAGCTGTTTAGGGAAGGCCATCCCCAGGGGATCCTGCCAGGCCTGGAAGTTTACCTGTTTAGACAGCCACGCGTTCTCTCCCTGTTTGGGTATCCCTGCTCTGCGCACTGGATGCAGTGCAGTGTGTCTGAAAATAAAAACAGAGAGAGAGACATAGGGTTTCCATATCAGATATGAAGAATCATCCATTTGGCGAAATAGTCACCTCAGAATCTCATGAAGACTGTAAAGCTAACAAGCCGGAATTCTGGATTTGCTACCTGTCTGATTGGAAACGTAACTGTCTGCACAGAAAATACTTCTAGCTCTTTCCCATGAAGGATGCTGTGAGCTGCTGATTTGTTGTTTTTGCCATCCTCATCGCGTTGGGGTATGTTCCTTCAAACCTTAGATTGTGGAATGATTGTCTTTATCATGCAGGGATGCTGAATCCCATCACATGCTGACTTCACATCAGTTGCGATGCCCGTGTGGTGTGTGTTCTTCGTTGTGTTGTGATGTGTCACACTGTGTTGTGTATGCTGAGCCCCTCGTCTAACTGGGGTCTGTACCGCTGGATCCCGCTGTGTCATTTCTTGATGCTGAGTGATACTCAGCTCCCAGCACTCTGTTGGGAATGCGTGCCTCTCTCTCGGCCAAGGATACAGATGTGCAATTTCTGTTCCTGTTGTGCCTTTGTCATCAGAGTGATGCTGATCTCATAAAAAAGCATTTGGCATGCCATAGTAGGCCTAACTTCTACCTACAAGGGAGACATGCCATAGGGGAAACAGTTCATATCCCAGCTGCTCCACTTCCCATCCAGCTCCCTGCTTGTGGCCTGGGAAAGCAGCAGAGGACAGCTCAAAGCCTTGGGACCCTGCACCCTTGTGGGAGACCGGGAAAGAAGTTCTTGGCTCCGGGCTTCAGATCGGCTCAGCTCCAGCCATTGCAGTCATTTGGGGAGTGAACCAGCAGATGGAAGATCTTCCTCTCTGTCTCTCCTCCTCTCTGTATATCTGACTTTGCAATAAATAAATAAATCTTTGGAGGGAAAAAAGAAAGAACATGATGCTTATTGAGAAAGCCAAGTACAGAAAGACAAATTCGGTCTTATCTTACATGAATGTGGGCTGTCAAAACTCAGATTTGTTGGGCCTGGCACAGGAGCCTAGTGGCTGAGGTCCTTGGCTTGCGTGTACTAGGATCCCATATGTGCCAGTTCATATCCTGGCTGCTCCACTTCCCATCCAGCTCCCTGCTTGTGGCCTGGGAAGGTAGTAGAGGATAGCTCAAAGCTTTGGGACCCTGCACCCACATGGGGAGACCCAGAAGAAGCTCCTGGCTTTGGATCAGCTCAGCTCTGGCCATTGTGACCACTTGAGGAGTCAACCAGTGGATGGAAGATCTTTCTCTGTCTCTCCTTCCCTGTCCATCTGATTTTTCCAGTAACAATAAATTGATTAAAAATAAGAATAAAAAGAAAAGTTAGACTCCTTTTAAAAGCCAATGCTAGAATGTTTCTTACCACAGGCTAGCTGTAGGCGAGATGGAAAGATGTAGCTAATGGCATACGGGGCTCAGCTGGACAGAGGGTCAGTGCATTGAGTTACAACACACTGCAAAGTCACACACCTGCAATGACACAATTGGCCTCTGCTAAAACTAGCTTTTAAAAAAGAAAGAAATAGAAACGGAAATTGTGAAAGAGAGGCAGAACCTGAAGAACTGGAGGAGCCAGCGTTGGGTTGAAGTGCAATGCAGGGAAGCCACGATCCTTGGGAACCTGAACAAAATATGGTTTGCTCGGAGTTCATTGGGGCACGTCTTCCTTCTCCAAGAGAAAAAGATGCTGCAAAAAAAAAAAAAGAAACTCACTCTGTGAGGGTGAATCTGATGACAGCCAGAGAGGAAGAGGTACTGTGGGCAAACCCAAAGCCTTGGGAGGGGGTCTTGACCCTGAGCCAGCAGGTGGCGCTGCAGGCAGCGGTTGGAGAACATGTTTTTTGGTGAAACGGAAACATTTAGATGAGGCTGATTGGTGTTGGCCCAAGAGGCAAACACAAAGTGTCCTCAGGTTATAATCGCTTTTTCCGAAGAGAGACTCACTTCACATTCTCGTCCAGAAGATCAATTTTAAAAAATTATTTATTTTGATTGCAAACTCAGATATATAGAAAGAGGAAGATCTTCCGTCCGATGATTCACTCCCCAAGTGAGCGCAATGGCTGGAGTTGTGCTGATCTGAAGCCAGGAGCCAGGAGCTTCTTCCAGGTCTCCCATGCGGGTGCAGGGTCCCAAGGTTTGGGCCGTCCTCTGCTGCTTTCCCAGGCCACAAGCAGGGAGCTGGATGGGAAGTGGAACTACCGGGATTAGAACCAGTGCCCATATGGGATCCTGGTGCATTCAAAGTGAGGACTTTAGCGCCTAGGCCACCGCGCTGGCCCCAGAAGACTCATTTAAAAAAAAAAATATATATATATATATGAAATCTGGATTCATTTTTTGATTTGCTTGCATGAAGAAATAACTACATTCTAATGAAGGTCAAGTGTGGTATGTTGGTTTGAAAGCAGTATCGAGGGAGTTACGGATTCTTTCATTTTTTTTGCATTAACTGGCACCGGTGACTGTTAAGAAACACGAACTTGAAGAAGTTGCTTCCCTCATCGGCAAACAGTTGCCGCACAGGGCAACAGCTTTTCTGAACCTTGTTTCCAAACTGATCCTCAATTCATGCCCCAAGAACCATTCTGGGTGGTTGTCTGCATACACGCTAGACTTTGGTAACTGCATTTTAAGTTTCAGCCAAAGAAAAGCCATGAAAAGAACTACCGTTTTTTTTTACCTGCCATTCTGAGCAACCTAAGACATCAAATCCCTTCATGTTAGACTGGGAAAAAAATTGTCATGAAGTCATAGCTGTTCAGAGTCATTCGGGCAGATTAAATGACTAAGAGGAAACCATAGCAGAATCTACAGTAAACGCAGTGGCTTATAAAGCTTTCATTGTTACTACTCATTTCCCCACTCAGGTGAGAAAAGTAGACCCTCCCCACCCCCCCGCTGCCCGGTAATAAACTAAGATAAATGAAAAAAAAATCCTAAATGAGAGAGTTTTATCAAAAGCTTTTGCCATCAGCAGTGGTTTAAAAGAGAGAGATGCGACAGCCTGGCATGGTAGCCCAGCATCTAAAATCCTTGCCTTGCATTCACCAGGATCCCATGTGGGCACCCTGCTTCCCATCCAGCTCCCTGCCTGTGGCCTGGGAAAGCAGTGGAGGACGGCCCAAAGCCTTGGGGACCCTGCACCTGCGTGTGGGAGACCAGGAAGAGGCTCCTGGCTCCTGGCTTCAGATCGGGGCAGCACCAGCCACTTGGGGAGTGATTCATCAGATGGAAGATCTTCCTCTCTCTTCCTCTCTGTATATCTGACTTGGCAATAATAAATAAACGAATCTTATATATATAAAAAAAACAAATAGAAGAGACATGACGACAGATGTTTAGGATTCAGGCAAGAACGTTGTCTTGGTTTTCACATGGTAAATCCAGGAATGAGGAGCGTGTCTTCCCAGGATGCCCAGAGGCAGATGTTCAGCACGCCAGGTTCACAATAGAAGGGAGTGGTGGGCAGGGGGACACTCCCATCTTCTCAGGAGACCCCACAGACACAGGGGTGGTATCATACGAGAAACTGCCTTCTTTGGGGGTGCACTTGGGATCCTTGCGACTCGGAACACTTTTCAGAGGCTCCCACACACATGACAGGAAGTGATGCCCCGGTGTGCCTTGCTGAGTGCAGCCTCAGCTCTTCCCACACCTGCCATGGCCCCCTCAGCATCGTCTCCTTGACCCAGTGACCTCTGGCTCCTTCCGGATGGATGTTTACAGAGCTGGTGTTTCTGGGGGTGGGGGGAGAGAGCAGACATGATGAAACCGTGCATCCCAGAGGATGTATGATAAACATGTTTTCGAAAAACATGTTTTTCAAAATTAGTTTGTAGGGTCTCAGGTGCAGAGGCCCCGGGGCACAGAGCTCCTCAAATCCCACCAAGGACTGTGGGAGAGCAGTCAAAAAGACAGAGAGACAGAACTACTGAGAAACAAGGAGACTGTGGGATAGGGGTCAGCCTGTGGAGGCTGCCTTGCTTTGGGCTGTTACAGGACACCTGACCCGGGTCCTCCCAGGGCACACCCTTGTCAGCATCCTCTGGATTCTGCACAGATCTTGGATCTCCCGGCTTGAAGGCTCACCCGCAGAACCACGCCAAACCCATCCTGCCCTAGGCTCAGCCAGGAGGCGGGCCTTGGTCTCCATCGTGGCTCAGCCTTCCATGCTGCTCAGGCTAATTTGCCTCTCCTGGTCTCACCGTCTCTTCAGTCCTCATTACTGCAGGAACAGTGGTGTCTGAGACAGCTTGGGCTGACCGTCTACAGGCATGGAGATCTCATACTCTTGGGTTTTTTCCCTCTTTATTACAGGCAGCAGGAGCCAGAACCAACCTACCTGTATTTTCTGAATAGTCCGGGAAGTACTGTGGCAGCTGCCAGGTAGGTTCAAAGATTTATTTATTTATTGCAAAGTCAGATATACAGAGAGGAGGAGAGACAGAGAGGAAGATCTTCCGTCCGATGATTCACTCCCCAAGTGAGCGCAATGGCCGATGCTATGCCGATCCGAACCCAGGATCCAGGAACTTCTTCCGGGTCTCCCACGCAGGTGCAGGGTCCCAAAGCATTGGGCCGTCCTCGACTGCCTTCCCAGGCCACAAGCAGGGAACTGGATGGGAAGTGGGGCTGCTGGGATTAGAACTGGTGCCCATATGGGATCCTGGCACGTTCAAGGCGAGGAGTACTCTAGCCACTAGGCCACACCACCGGGTCCAACACACCATTCTTGTCTGCTCCACTCTCTTGAGTCTTCAGGATCAGACCCTTCTCCTGCCCAAGAACTGTCTGGTTGTGCTCCGTGCAGTAGGGGGCCAGGTCATGAGGTGCTGCCTGAGTGCTAGAATTCTCTAGGCCTTGCTGTGAGGTGTGTACGCTGCGTGTGGACACAGACCGGCCGACACATTCTGCAAATGGGTTGTCTTACGGAGCCATCTGGTGTGCACACCATTTACTCTAAGTGACAAACACGGGTTACCTCCCCTTCTTCCAAACATGCTATGTGTCACATCGAATACCTAAACATAGTTGGTTTCTCTTCTTGATCAGTATTACAGGGCTGGGCTGGGCATGTGACCTCCACATTGAGATGCCAGCTCAGCATCTTCCTGCAGATGGAGGACAAGGGGGCTGCAGCAGTAACAGCCCAAAGGACTGTTGTCCCATCCATGTGGGACCTTCTGGTGAGGTCCCAGCTCCTAGCTGCACTTTTGTGCCACCCATGTGGGACCTTCTGCTGAGACCCCTAGCTCCTAGCTGCAGACCTGGGCAAAGCCCCAGCCCCTGGGAGCCTGGGAAGCGGCAGGCTCGCTCTTCCATTCCTCTCTCTCCCAGATACATTTAAAAACAGATATGTGGGATACACACCCTTTGGGTCTGCAGACTCACATATGCATAAAGCCCTGGGGACTGCTTGTCTAGTGCTTGCTGCAAAATCTGCGGATTTCCATCCCAGCAGCATCCCACCCCTTGCTTCCTCCCAGCACTAGCCTGCAGCGCCGCTCCATGGATCTGCCCAACCCGGACAGTTTTCTCAGCGGGTTCTCCGTGTGCTCTTACCGACTGGCTCATTCCACAATGCCTTGCATTGACTTGCTTACCCATGTTATGCCAGGCACCAATATCTACAATACTTTTCTGGCAATATGTATTAATACATATTACATTTATTATATATAATATTTAGTATTACTTATATATGTTTAATTATTATAATCATATGTTAGATTTTTTTTAATTGGAAAGGCAGTTACACAGTGAAGGAGACACAGAGAGAAAGGCCCTTCATCCAGTGGTTCACACCTCAAGTGGCTGCAATGGCCACAGCTGAAGCCAGGAGCCAGGAGTCTCCTCTGGGCATCCCATGATACCTTTGGGCTGTCCTCCACTACTTTCCCAGGCCACAAGCAGGGAGCCAGTTAAGAAGTAGAGCAGTCAGGCCTGGTGCCGTGGCCTAGCAGCTAAAGTCCTCGCCTTGAACGCGCTGGGAACGTGCTGGGTTCTAATCCCAGTGGCTCCACTTCCCATCCAGCTCCCTGCTTGTGGCTGGGAAAGCAGTTGAGGACAGCCAAAAGCGTTGGGACCCTGCACCCGTGTGGGTTACCCGGAAGAAGTTCCTGGCTCCTGGCTTCGGATCGGCACAGCATCGGCCATTGCGGTCACTTGGGGAGTGAATCATTGGACGGAAGATCTTCCTCTCTGTCTCTCCTCCTCTCTGGATATCTGACTTTGCAATAAATAAATAAATCTTAAAAAAAAAAAAAAAAGAAGTAGAGCAGTCATGAAAAGAACCAGCACCCATGTGGAATTCCAGTGCTTGCAAGGTAAGGATTTAGCCACTAAGCCACTGTGCTGGGCCACTCAATATATTTTCATAATACTATTTTTTTTTTTTTTTACTTTTCATTTCTCATCGTCTTCTTTAAAATCATTTCTTAGTATTGTTTTATGATACAGTTCCATAGGCTCTGGTATGTCTCACCGCCTCCCCAAGATCCCCGTCCCACCCCCATTGATTTCCCCTCTAGTGTTAGAATGGGTGATGCTTCACGAACAGTCGTAGGTCCATCTTGCTATTGTTGAAGTGTGTCCTGACACTGAGGGCACGGACAGCGTCAGAGATTCCAGCATCCTGTTGTCAGGATGCTGTGAACGGTTTCTCTGCGAGTCCATGGTTGGTCTGGATGCACGGAGACACACGGCACGTTTTAAATGGTGAATAACTTTTAAAAAAAATTTGAGTGTTGAAATATGAAACATCCAGAAGAGAGCAGAATAATTGTAAGAGGAAAAAGGGAATTCGTTGTGAGAAAAAAATAGCAATTCAAGCTTACAATGAAAACAACACCACCCAGTTAACTACTGAGAAAGAAGAAAGTATAGTCAAGGTAGTTGGGACGGGATAAAGGAATTCCCTAGAGAGAAAGAACATTTAAGGAAACTGAAAATCAGGTGGAACGCTGGAGCACAATGCTTAAATTTCAAGGACGGTGCAACTGAGGAAAAACTATTTTCAGAAGAGTGGACACATTGCATGAGAAAAGGCTTGAGGGGTTGGGGAGTACCTGGAATATAAGGTGGTTTCAGAGCTAAAGACTCCCAGAGCTCAGAAAACTTGCCACCCAGGAGCCACTGAAACAAGTCCCCGGCTCAGGAAACAAAACAGCGAAGCTACGTGTGTCTCGCCTCCTGCCCTCACGCTGGCGTGGGACCCAGGCTGGGACACCTTCAGATGTTTCTAAAGCCTCGATGTGAGCATGTGCCCCACCATCTTTAGCTGGCCTATGACAGCACACGGAGGCACCTGCCTTGTAGATGATCTTAGGACCTAAGCCTGCCCAGGAAGAGGCTAAATGCCACGCGTCCCCTGCCTTGTCAACCCTGTGCTGTGCAAATGTTTTAGCCCTCGGGATCTCAAGCCCAACAGCTGTATGAGCTGGGTATTAGATCTGCCAACCACCCAAAAAAGCAAATACCAGCCAAGTACAAATAGGCCTTTATTATACCAAGAGATGTCCATTCCTGGGACTGGAGGAATGGACAGGAGAGGAGAGGAACCCCAAGTGGGAAAGACAAGCTGGGTAGAGGAGACAAAGGTTTTATACCTCCTTGGACATGGGTGCTGACATCAGCCCTGCCTGGGTCCTGACAGGACAGGGAATGTTGGCCTTTGTCCATCATTGGTCCACACGAGGCCTTGGCTGCCTTCAGGGAGTGCCAGATTCTGGTTGAGGTCACTGTGGTGTCCACCGACTTTCTGTAACCAAGGTAACCATCACTGGGGACGGGGCTGCACGGGCTGGCAGCTCAGGTCTGCTGTTTCAGGAGAGAGTCAGGGTGCAATACTGAATTCTATGGTCTAACCCTCTCTCTCTTGTTCAGGTGGCTGTGGAAGAACTACCAATATGTGCTGGCCTTCTACTTTGCCATACAGGAGATCAATAAGGACCCCCACCTGCTCCCGAACATGACCCTGGGCTTCCAGTTGTACAACGCCATTGCCAGCAACCAGTTCACTTTGTGGGGAGCCCTGCATGGCCTGAGTGGAACGTTGCCCATGTGCCCCAACTACAGCTGCCAGACACAGCACAACCCAGTTACTATCATTGCAGGGACCACGTCAGCATTTTCTGAGGAAACACAGATGCTTCTGGAGCTCTACAGAACCCCACAGGTGAGTGGGCTGTGTAGACTGAGAGCCTCAACCCAGAGCCAGGGTGTCCACCCATCCCCAAACACACACACACACACACACACACACACACACACACCCCTGCTGGATTACCAGCTGCTGTCTGCCGACAGCACTGTACCTTGTAGCCAGTGTCTACAGCCCACGGAACTGCCCTGTCCTCATGCCAAGGACATAAGACTATCTCAGGAGGCAACCAGGGGCCATCAACTGTCAGACGCCTGGACAGCAACTTCATCAGATGGTCCCTTGGGGACAGCACGGAGAGCCATGACAGCTCCGCAGAGCTCCACGGAGCAGAGCACGGAGACCACACTCACCTCCCACCCACCCAGGCTGACGTCATGACAGCTCTGCAGAGAGAGAGTTCCCCTCACAACTGCTTGTCTCAAAGGTTCCTCAAGAGAGGACCCGTCCACGCAGGTATTCCTGCCAAACATAAGACATGCTCCGCCTCAGAGACCTCTCTGCTGTGGGGAAATCGCCTTATAGGAAATCTAAGAGGCTGAGTTGACTTCGCATAGCCAAGATAAGATAGGGAGGAGGGTGAGAATGTGGAGAGAGTGGGAATCGGTAATTCCAAGGACCAGGAGAGTAAGAAGATCAATACTGCTCTCTGTCTCAGATCTTGTGCACCGGGAACTTGGCAGGTCCTGGCATCAGCCCACAGCTCCAAGGGTGCTCCTGAGTTTCTGTTTGGTGAGGAACTCAATGTCCCTTCTTAATGTGACCAAGCTGGGATGCAGGGGTCAGGAGGAGGGGGCATTGGGCAGTCTTTCCAGCTCTCCTTCTCTCCAACCTTTGTTCCATTCGGGGGCATCCCCGGACAGAATCCTTTCACTCCTCTTCCCCAAGGGACAGTCCCAAATCTCGCTGACTGCCTCTCCTTCCTCACACAGCTCACCTATGGCCCTTCGGATCCCGTGCTGAGTGACAGGTCCCGCTTCCCCTCCCTGTACCAGATGGCCACCCGTGATGGCGCTCTGGCCCAGGGCATCCTCGCCCTGCTGCTGCATTTTGGTTGGACATGGGTGGCATTGTTTGTGTCCGATGACATGAGAGGAGAGTGGTTCCTGCAGGAGCTCAGTGGGGAGATGTTCCTGAAAGGCGTCTGTGTGGCCTTGACCGTGAAGCTGCCTGGCATGGGAAGGATGTATGCCCCTTCTGATGTCACTTTCATGAACAGTATCCCAGCTTCGAATGCAAGCGTGCACATCCTCTATGGGGACGTAAGGGCCCTCGTGCATGTAGACACTTCTGGGGAATCCTTTCTCACCCTAGGGAAGGTGTGGGTGATGGTGTGCAAGAGAGACCTTGTGGTATACGAGACAACCCCACCTGCTGCACTCTTTCCATGGGGGCTTCTCCTTTTCCCACTGCCATGAGGAGATCCCCGGCCTCCAGCCCTTCCTGTGCACAGTGAATCCCTCCCACTACCCAGAAGACTTCTATTTCAGCAAACTCTGGCTTCACACATTCCACTGCTCGCTGGAGGGCTCGCTGTGTGGAGAAATCGGGGTCTGCCCACCCAACGCTTCCCTTGAGTTCCTGCCAGCCGACATGGACATGAGGACCTTGTCGGATGCCAGCTACTCCATCTACAATGCTGTGCATGCGGTGGCCCTCGCCCTCCACGAGCTGCTCCTGAGGCACGTGGAAATGACATCTTCAACAGCTGCAGACTGGCCTGTGCTGCTTCCCTGGCAGGTAACCCCTTCTTGCACACAGCCTCTGCACCAAGCACCCGGTGGGAGACACAGGGGGGTGAGGGTTTACAGCCTCACATCAAGGTGACCCCTTTCTTATCTCAAGATGAGAGAGATCAAGGAAATGAAAGATGGGTATTCGAGTACTTCTCATTGTAACTGTCACCCATGCTTGGGGAACTGTGTGATGGGGTACTCCTTTTCTAATTCTTTCATTAGAAACTGCATCCCAGAACGTCTTTCAAATGGGAGACAATCCTGTCGTGCACATATTCAAAACAAAGCTCATGACAAAAGGCAGGGATGACAAACTGGTCAAGTCTGTACTTTTCGCTGAAATGTTTTGATATCCGCAAATACGTTGACATCATCTTCAGGACCCTGACTGTATCCCTGTATGCTAAATGTCTCCCGCGGTTGTCTTTCTGAGAAGCCCCAAGGGACTCCTTTAGTGAGGACTGCAGCCCACATCTCAACGCTCTAGACAACACCCTGGATACTTGTAAATAAACTTGCTTCTTTCTCCAGAGATGGTGTGAGAAGAGCTCCTCTCCCTTAAGGGTGCGTGACAAAAAACTCAGCCTCTGCCAGAAAGAAATCCTGGTTGTCAGGAGGGAGGAGAGTGGATTACATACAGACTTTCACGTGGCCATTGAATGTCCTTACCCTTCGATGTGTCTTCCTTCTAGCTCCATCCGTTTCTGAGGACACTCCAGTTTGTAAACAGCGCTGGCAGCCACATATCCCTGGATGAAACCAGAAACCCTTCAGTCCAATATGACATCCACAATGTTGTGAGTTTCCCGACCGGTCTTGGACTGCTGGTTAAAATGGGAGAGGTTTCCTCCACGAATTCAGAGGAGCCAGTCCTGTTCATGCATGAGGAGTGGATAGAATGGCCCGTTGCATTCGTCGAGGTATGCTTCCATTTCCAGAGTGGGACCGAGCCATGAACACACTCCTAAAATCACATGTACTGCAAACCCTTCAGCTTAGCACTCAATCCACCTTGGCTCTGTTGATTTTTCTGCCTGTGTTGTACGCTGTGTCTGTCCTCACCAGTTCTGCAGCAGTTTAGGGAATGAAGTGAGATTAAAACACATTCATAGAAATACCAAACATAGGTCTCCAGGTGCATGGTCGGAATCTCCACCCTGAGCCATGCATGCTTGGAACCTCAGTTATGCACTGATGTAGAAGATAGGGAAGCGGTTTATGACCTGACATGAGAACATGTCTTTGGGCACACTGTGTCTGCTGTCCCACACATGGGCATACCGTTCAGTTTCCAACCTTTGTTCAACAAAGCTTCTCTAAGCAATGACTATGATCTATGTGGTCTTTCCAAACAGGAACTGTCCTAAGCCATTTAGGCGACAGGTGTGTCTGCCATCCCACAGTGCTCCTATATGGAGGAGAAGGCTCTGCTCTGCCTCAGGAGCCCAGAGTAGTGTCTGAACTCATCACTGCCTTAGGTTATTTTGCGCTAATGTTAAAGTCTTGTTCACCAACCCGGGGGAGACCATGACGAACCGGTGAAAGCGTTTCAACTGTTCACTGGGAAATCCAAGCGTGACTTTTTCATACTAGACGTTTCCCAGGAATGTTTCTGAGTATGCCTCATCTCCTCACGCACAGGCTCTCTCAGAATCTTTATATTACAGGAACCTATGTTGCAATAAGTTTGAAGGGGAGAGAAAAACCAAGAGTGTTGCTATTAACACTTTATGAAATAAAGGTGCTCAGATGCCTTGTGTAAAGACAAATAAGAAGCCCAAACATCAAAGAGGAAGTTAGAGGATATTAGACTTGTAGACATAACTGTGGAGGGAGATGGAAGGATGACCTGTCTTTGAAGGCCCATGTCTTCTGTGTTGAGGCGCTAAAAATCAGCCACCCTATCAAAGTGGCTGCTAACCTGCAACAACTGGCCAAGACTTCCTTGTTTCTTTGCAGGCTCCCCAGTCTGTGTGCAGCCAGAGTTGCTCTCCAGGATTCATGAGAATTCCACAGGAACGAAGACCTGTCTGCTGCTTTATCTGTGTCTTGTGCCAGGACGGAGGCGTTTCCAATCAGACAGGTAGAAAATGTGTCCCTTCCCTTCACTAACTTTACCCCTCTCATCTCAATAGAAAGGAAACCAAGAATACTGGGAACTGGGTTCATAACACTACAGTTTCCAAAGCACACACCCATTCATGCTTTTGCTACATCCATCCTATAATAATCACCACTACTCTCCCAATAGCTGTCCGTTTATCCTCTGGGGAGACTCATCCCATGAGCTGAGCTGAACCTGTGGCACTGATTCTAAGAGAGACTTAGTAGCTCTCTCTCTTTAGCCACCACTTTTGAGTTAAACCAGCCTCAATCAGATTTCCTGGAGAGATCTGGCCATAGTCTACCAAGAAACGGAAGATGTCATCATGTTGACTGTACTCAAGGGATAAATAAAAAGCAAGTACAAGTCAACATGCTGGAAACATTTGATCACTTCCTACATCACACCTTAAACAAACAGTACAAGGTACAAAAGAGTTAACATCAGGCCCCTATGCTTTGAAAACATCCTCTAGGAAAGACAAGGAGCAAGTTGGAACACGAACACGACATCCTAAAAGCAACAGTGACAACAACAAACTCTTCTAGAAATACTTAGTACACTAGTACACACTTCAGGAATTATATCTCAAAACAACAACAACAAAAAGTGTAAAAGAACCAGTTTTAAATATTTGGGGCTTTCAAACTGTCAAGAATATTGTCGAGATCTGAATGGCAACCTTAAGCCTTTGCCATTTCAATCATTTTAGCAAAGAGGAATCACGGAGTTGGTTACTTGGCAGAGAACAAGTACGTCTTCCCTCTTTCAGGAAGGATATGGACCGATACATAAAGATATCAACATGAGGAAGAAATTCAGGAACATAGAACTCGAGATGCATAATACAAAATCCAAGGGGCCTGTGTGCATCTGGCATGTCTCTGGGACAGAAGCCTGGAAAATAATGGGTGACTCAAAGCGGAGAACATGGCACCTTCAGAAAAGCTATGTAGATGTGAGAGAAAGATCCACCCTAGATTATTTGAGAATCTGGTAGCACTCTGAGTATCCCCTGAAAAACCTGAGTAAAATCTTTAGAGGAAAAAAACAAAACAACAGCTACCCAGCATCTATTTCCATAAACAGTATTCAGACAAAAGGCCCACGGTCCTATCTGCTGACTCACTGTGACACCAGAGGTGAGCTTTTTTTTTTTTTTAAAGATTTATTTTTATTACAAAGTCAGATATACAGAGAGGAGGAGAGACAGGGAGGAAGATCTTCTGTCCGATGATTCACTCCCCAAGTGAGCGCAACGGCCTGTGCTGTGCCGAATCCGAAGCCAGGAACCAAGAACCTCTTCCAGGTCTCCCACACGGGTGTGGGGTCCCAAGGCTTTGGGCCGTCCTCCACTGCTTTCCCAAGCCACAGGCAGGGAGTTGGATGGGAAGTGGAGCTGCTGGGATTAGAACCGGCGCCCATATGGGATCCCAGCGCATTCAAGGCAAGGACTTTAGCCGCTAGGCCACGCAGCGGGGCGCTAGGGGTGAGCTCTTAAAGCCAACACGGCAGGGAGTACAAAGCTGATAGAAATTATGACATTCTCCCAATGTATTATAAAATATTTATGAACAAACCATTTTGGGGACATTAATGAATGGAAACTGTGAAAATGCAATCTACCCTTCAGTCATTCGATTAAAATACTCAGCCTTGTAGAAATGAACAGTGGCTAGGTTATTTTAATTCTTCAAAAATAACATTTATATAAGAAAGGGGACAAGAACCTACTAACACTGAAAAATATGTAGAATGAGGAATGATGTGTCCTACCAGATATCAAATAAAACACAAAAGAATACAGTCCCTATTAGGAAATTGATAAGCCAATTTATCCCAGGAGGATGACCAAGTCCCATTTCCTCCTCTAAGCATGAAAGAAGACTTCAAAAGCCACTGTCCCAAGCCAGTCCTCCAGCTGTGGTGCTGTAGGCTCCTCTTAAGGCAAACGTGTGGTATAGATGAAATCAGGATAAGCAGCATCCATAACTATGGTGATAGGATGAGCTAACTCAAGGCCTCACACCCTCTGAACTGATTGGCTCCCGGCAGCAGCAGGCTTACTCCCTAGATCAGAAATGCACCCTTAAGTAGTCCTGGCAATCCATCAGACATAACTTACACTTGCCAAGATGATCCTTGCTTTCCATGAGAAAAAAATGAAAACCTCGTAACACAGAAACTCTGAATTCTTCCTCAGATGCAGAGCAGTGCATCCAGTGCGCAAAGCATGAGTACCCAAACAGGGAGAGAACTCGTTGCCTCCCAAGGTGGTGACATTCCTGGCCTTAGAGGATTCCCTGGGGACAGTCCTGGTCTGTATGGCTCTGGCCCTGTCCCTCATCACAGCTGTGGTCTTGGGGATCTTTGTGAAGCACCAAGACACACCCATCGTCAAGGCCAATAACCGCAACCTCAGCTACATCCTGCTCATCTCACTCCTCCTCTGCTTCCTCTGCTCCTTCCTCTTCATTGGCCGTCCCAACACAGCCACCTGCCTCCTAAGACAAATCACATTTGCCCTGGTGTTCACAGTGGCTGTTTCTGCCGTGTTGGCCAAAACCATCACTGTGGTTCTGGCCTTCAAGGCCATGAAGCCTGGAAGGACCATGAGGCGATTGCTGGTGTCAGGAGCCCCAAATGCTGTCATTCCCATCTGCTTCCTCATCCAATTGACTCTCTGTGCCATCTGGCTGGCAACATCTCCTCCCTTTGTGGACACAGATGCACACTCTGAGCATGGACACATCATCCTCTTGTGCAACGAGGGCTCCATCACTGCCTTCTACTGTGTGCTGGGCTTCCTGGGCTCGTTGGCCCTGGGCACCTTCACTGTGGCTTTCCTTGCCAGGAAGCTGCCTGACACGTTCAATGAAGCCAAGTTCCTGACATTCAGCATGCTGGTGTTCTGCAGTGTGTGGGTGACCTTCCTGCCTGTGTACCAGAGCACCAAGGGGAAGGTGATGGTGGCCGTGGAGGTCTTCTCCATCTTGGCCTCTGGTGCTGGTCTCCTGGGCTGCATCTTTGTCCCCAAGTGCTACATCATTCTCATAAAGCCTGAAATGAATTCTTTGCAAGTTTTAAAGACTGCAAGAGATTCTAGGAGAAACAGGCTGACTGTCATGTTATCCAGCAAGCCCTTGTCACAATGATCGCCCATCATGCCCCTGACAGCCACCTGCTCTGAAGAGGCAGCCACTGGAGCATTGAGCTTCAGCCCTTCTGGAAGCCCAGGCATGGGAACAGTCTTGCACCAGAAGCTGTCCACATACGAATGTATTCAACTAATTTCTACATTTTCCCTTATGCTGCCTATATTTGAAGTTCCCAAGGATTATTTACATGTTTGAGTTTCCTTTTGCTCAACTCTGATAAACTTTGTCATTTTACTGTTGGCATGCGTTACTTGGGATGTTTTCTTATTACCAGACTGAACTAGTCAAGGAAAATGCTTTATTGAGCATACTTTATTGTAGCCTAACCATGTATCAAATCGTTGTGCAACTCTTTGGGAATCCCTTTTTTAAAATCATATATGCAAGCTTTGTATGCACACACACAGAACTGCATCTAACATCACATCCCATCTGGCAGCTTACTGCCTTTCCTATCATGGCACCTAGTTTTCTTTCCTCTGTTACACCCTGGAGAGAACGTTTTCTTTCTCACCCACATCAAAGTCCAGTAATAAATAGTAACCATTTTCTCCATGAAATTACGGGGAGCCAAACCCTCACCACAGCAGGCAAGCCTGGCCCTGGATGCTTGCGTGCCAAAAACCCCTGAGATGCCTTATCTGCTTGCCTGCTACTGTTCCAACCGAGCTTCATGCTCACAGGCACAGGTGATGGCTCATGACCTTGGGTCCCTGGGAGATCCAGATGGGGCTCCAGGCTCCTGGTTTCAACCAAGAAAAGTGCTGATTTCTCAGAGCATTTTTCATGTGAACCTATTAGAATCTATTAGAATTTCAAAGTTCTCTGTTGCTCTCTCAAGCCCAAATCAGTTCCTGGACCACTCTGACTTTCCCATTGCACACAGGACATTCAAGAGGCAGTGCAGTCATCAGCTCTATATATCTTGGGGAGTGTTTCTCACCCTGTTACCCCACCACGACCCAGGAAGCAGTCAGGCGGACATGGAGGCCACAGCACCAGCATCTCCTGGTGCATTTACCTGTCACATGGACTCGCAGATGCAAACCTGGATCTCTCACACTCAGCACTGTTGACAGGTTCACGCACAGGGTAGCCCCCAGTCGCTTTCCAGCTTTCCACTCAGCAGATGCACCACGTTGTTTTCATCCACGTTAGGGCTGTCTTCCCTTTGCCTGCTATACACAGCTCTCCACGAGCGCTGGTGTCTGATGATTCTGATGATCTGTCATAGGGTGTATTATCACCTCTACTGATTGACCCCCTGGGAGTGGAAAGGCTGGGCTATGTGGCAATTCTTCCTTTATCTTTCAACATGCCACCCAACGCTTTCCTATAGTGCTTGCAGTCTTAGCAGCAATGTGTAAATGCCCCAGGTCCCCCACATCTGAGGAACAGATACCTGAATGTCACTTGGAAGTCTACAAGGGGGTGAGAGGTTATTTTGAACCTCAAGCTCTTCACAGATTTGCTAGTAAAAGCCAACTCCCTGGGACCACACGGTGGCGCTGGAGCACCTGCCCAGAGTCCCTGATTCCGAGATGCTGAGTCAGGAATGTTTTGTCTATTGAAGCTGAAGTGGGGGGGTCCCCAAGCCTAGGCTCCCCATCTCTGGTGTGAGGGAACACCCCTCAGCGGTGAGGCACTGGATTATTGCTAACATTCTGGAAGGCAAATAGAAGGCCTGCACCTGCTGCCTTTCACAGCTTCTTGAATTCACACACAGTAAAACAACCAAAGGATGGCTTGAGGGGTGAGCAGGGTGAGGCAGTGTGGAAGCTGCTGGGATTCCCCTGGGGGAGGGGGGGATGATCTGGGCACATTCAGGAAGGTTGCTAAAGGCAGGTTCCCAGGGCCTGCCCTGCAGCCCCCACCTGCTGGCCTGCTGACATTTGCACAACGAATCCCACCTTGACTAGGAAGCTACTTCAGTGTGTTCAAGGCAAAATGGAATTTAACTGTGGCGAGGGAAGGCGCACAAACACTTGTGAGACGTACATGTGGTTTTATTTTCATTTCCCATAGCATTGCCCATTGGCCTGGACACAGCTTATCCCTCCCAAGAGCTCATGTGGTGGGACTCTGATCCCCAATATGGTGGTGGTAAAAGACTGGGGTGGCACCATGATATGACAGGCTAGCCTCTGCCTGCAGAGCCAGCATCACATATGGACAGAAGTTCATGTCCTGGCTGCTTCACTTTCCCATCCAGCTCCCAGCTTGTGGCCTGGGAAAGCAGGAGAGAACGGCTGAAAGCCCTGGAACCCTGCACCCTTGAGGAAGACCCGGAAGAAGCTCCTGACTTTGCATCAACTCAGCTGCCATCATTACAACCCCTTGGGGAGTGCATGAGTAGACAGAGGATCCTTCTCTGTGTCTCTCGTTCTCTCTGTAGATCTTTAATACAAATAAAACTAGATCTTTTAAAAAGAGTTTGTGGGGGAAAGTGGGAGTAAAAGATATACTTATTCTGGTAGGTAAAGTGTGTGTGTGTGAGTGTGTGTGTGTGTGTGTGTGTGTGTGTGTGTGTGTGTGATGTGCTTGTAGTGTTTTCCCATTTTAATGGAAGAATTTCTCCAACCCTTCCCCTAGTCACCGTACAACTTTGTGGGCTCAAGACTGTGCAGATCCCCCCTCTTCCAAGCACAGGTACCCTGCTACTCCCCAAGACTCAACACAGTAAAAGTGAGTAAGTAAAAGTAGATATGAGAAGATGTAACACACTTTCAGAGTGTCTTAGCATTATATAGACACTGACATTATCCACATAGGATACATGAAATGTGGAACTTTCTGACTCTTCCATTGCCAGAAGAGCCATGCTCAAAGAAAGGGACACGGCTATTGTATCTTCATGCTGATCTGAGGTTTGGATAACACCATGATTGTTTTTACTCAGGTAAGACTGTCTCAGCCTGTGCATTAAGTCTGGGGGAGAGAGACACAGAAGGTAAGGAATAAATCAGAAACACATCCCATTTTATGCATCGTCTCTCTCCATTCCGATGCTTGTGTCAGGGCTGTGTCAAAAGCCAACAAGAGGAGTCAGACGAGGCTGGGTGGCTGGAACCAGGATGTCCCAGAGGTGGTCAGATGTACAGGTCTGAGCCAGGACCAAACATGGATCCCATGTACCCTACTAGGCTATCTTAACTACACACAAATAGTAAATAGGAAGAAGGACATAATATTTTATACACATGAATGCAGCTAAAAACAATTTTGGGTTGCAATCTCTTCAAATATGATAGTGAAAACTTTTGAAAAAATATTTAGACATGCTTAAAACCTGCTTTTTTCCTTAAGCTTTTCAAAGAATTCTTTTCAGGCTTTACGAGAATAATGTAGCATTTGGGGACAAAAATGCAGCACAACAGACCCACATCAGAGGCCAAGATGGAGAAGACCTCCACGGCCACCATCACCTTCCCCTTGGTGCTCTGGTACACAGGCAGGAAGGTCACCCACACACTGCAGAACACCAGCATGCTGAATGTCAGGAACTTGGCTTCATTGAACGTGTCAGGCAGCTTCCTGGCAAGGAAAGCCACAGTGAAGGTGCCCAGGGCCAACGAGCCCAGGAAGCCCAGCACACAGTAGAAGGCAGTGATGGAGCCCTCGTTGCACAAGAGGATGATGTGTCCATGCTCAGAGTGTGCATCTGTGTCCACAAAGGGAGGAGATGTTGCCAGCCAGATGGCACAGAGAGTGAGTTGGATGAGGAAGCAGATGGGAATGACAGCGTTTGGGGCTCCTGACACCAGCAATCGCCTCATGGTCCTTCCAGGCTTCATGGCCTTGAAGGCCAGAACCACAGTGATGGTTTTGGCCAACACGGCAGCAACAGCCACTGTGAACACCAGGGCAAATGTGATTTGTCTTAGGAGGCAGGTGGCAGTGTTGGGACGGCCAATGAAGAGGAAGGAACAGAGGAAGCAGAGGAGTAGTGAGATGAGCAGGATGTAGCTGAGGTTGTGGTTATTGGCCTTGACGATGGGTGTGTCTTGGTGCTTCACAAAGATCCCCAAGACCATAAGAGTGAGGAGAGTGAGGGTCAGAGCCATGCATGCCAAAGCCATCCCCAGAGAATCATGAAAGTCCAGGAAGGTCACCAGCTTGGGGAGGCAGCGAGTTCTCTCCTTATTTGTGTACTCCACCTCTGGGCACTGGATGCACTGCTCTGCATCTGTAGGACAGAAAGAGACTCATGATTTCCCTTGCATTAACTCAGAATCTTTCCTCATTGTGAAAATGGTCACTCTACAATGCCCCTTTGTGTACAGATTGTTAGGGTGTTCTATTATGTCATACAAGAACAAGTTTTTGCATTTCTGACTCTTGGAGAATTCTCATCTGCAGAATAAGAAATATTTCCGAAAATTGCTGCTTGACCATGGCTTTAATACTTTAACTTAGACGGAGAATTAAATGATCTCTCAGTTCTATGATATCCACACTCTCAAGAGGACTCTAGATTCAACCATGGACTCATCCTGCAAATTCTTTCATTCAGAGGTTGGGATGATACTGCTGAAACAATGTGTAGCCGTATTAGCCCTATTGTTAACATGAGATTGTTTGGTGATATTTTCATCACCATTATTGCATTTTATAATTGTTAAAGCTTCCGTTGCGTGTTCACATGAAGGCATGGGTTATTCAGCTTTTTGGTTCAGATCATGTATGAGGAACACCGAGAGTGTGGGACATCATATTATGTCTTGAAACAGATCAGTGAGGCTTCTATAACATGAAAGACACCACCATGGCCGGGTTAGTAGGTGGGTGTGTCTCTGCTTCAATGAAATATCAATGAAACGTTGAGAGAGTTGTTACTTGGGTCACATTACTTTGTGGTCTTCTTCCACTTTGAAATATTGTGACTGTTGGGATGATTGGCATTGGGACACTGGATGAAATCTGAAGATTTATCTATTGATATGTTTATGTGTGATATTTAAGACATAACGGTTCTTCTTAGTGAGTCTGAGTGTACTTTCAAGTGCTCAGTGTATTTGCTTCAGATAGCTAATTCCCTATACCTTGAGCTTGTGCCAAATCTTAGCAAGAACAAACGCACATGTATTGGCATGTTGCACGTTCGTTTTTTACTCTGTTTTGTTTTTCTCTTGTTCTGGTTTCTACCTCCAAATGACAATGTTGGGTGTAGGTTCTGAGTACTTCGTATGTTCACAATGTTAAGGATGTAACCAGGAAGTAATACGATAGCTCTCTAACAGTGTATGTGCAGTAGCTCCCTGTTTGTCAGTAGTGTATGTAGAAGTATTGATTTCATGCCTTGTAGGAATACACAAACAGAATTTGCAAATACACATCTCCTGTCTCTTGTTTTGAACTCAGTGTGATTTAGTCGAAGGACTTGGTGCAGACTGAGTCATGCAGCAGTGGATGGTGATGGAGGATCCCTAACAGAATCAACGTGTCAGCTGAGCACTGTTAGGTAGTAGGTCATATACAATGAGGTGCCATTAGTAACACTAAAGCAAGTATCTTGAAAGAGTGAGTGAATGTGTGCCAGGAGAAAAACAGTGCACTGTGATTCCACTGCCACTATGCCTAAGACAATGGATTTCCCATATGTGGGTTATGTGTTTTATACCTGTCTGATTGGAAATTTCCCCCTCTGCACAGGAAACACAAGTGTAGCAGCACACAGCCGATCCTTCCTCTGGCATTTTCCTGAATGCTGGCCCACAGCTCTGGCTACACACAGATGTTGGAGTCTGAGGGAGCATCAAGAAGCATTGGTCAGGGTTTGGCACATCACGACACACTTGGAGAAGATGCCACTGTTTCCCCCATCACCATCACAAGACTGGCCTGCATCACCATGCCTTCCTCAGTCTTGGTCCTGTTAACAGCACATAACCCTAGAATTTAGTGTTTCTTGATGTTCATTCAAGATATTCAACTCATTCCCAGATAGTGTCAGGACATCTAATCACATTCATTTCATTCATCTCCAGACATATGCCTATGGCAATTTTATGTTTCTGTTAAACTACTTGAACTGAAATCTTACAGATCAGGGTGTAACCATGAGCATATTGAAGGAGTGTGTGCTGAGAACTTGTCACTGTGCCCTGAACCTTGGCAGGAGTGCGTAAGGCCTTTGGGAGTCCTTGAGACACGCCCCTAATGGCAGGTACATGAGTTGCCCCTTTGGAACATTGCCTATGTTACAGGCTCTACCAGAGTACTATCGGCACACTCTCCCTGAGCTTGCTTTTGTCCTTTTCAAGCAACTGTAACTTATCATCTAGAAAAGGAATGAAAGTTCATGAGACTTAGACATCACATTAGAAGCAGTGACTTGTTTATAACTGTGCATGGTGTAAACTATGTCTCTGTGTCAACTGTGTCAACTGCCTAGAAGACAGATGTCCCTGCATCCCTATCATCCCAGGATTGCCTGTTCTCAATGGTTGTTAAGAGATCCAGGTAGAATGGATGTAAGGAAAGCTGGCAGTAAGCATTTCCTTGGACCTATGGAATTTAGTTCCCTGTGACTTTTTAATATACCAGTGCTCCCCCTCTGATGTTGTGAAATCCAAGGAGATCCTCACTCACTCAGAGCCTTTTGAGCATGTCCAGAATTCTCCCCAGAACCATACCTCCTTGAATGCAACAGGCCATTTTATCATGTCTTCCCTGATGACCGGGTCTTGGTCACGTCCACTCCCAGAGGAAAACTTTCCAATGTTAACCATCACTCGGAGGCCTGCAGGAAAGTTGACAATGTTCTGAATATTGTAGTGTTCCTGATGAGGTGTTGCTTTGTAGAGGGACACATGATCCCCAGCATTGTTGGTGAACTGTGTTGTCCTCAGAAGTGGATGTAGCTGGATGGGAAGCAGAGTTAGAAACCAGAAAGCAATCCAATTAGAGATGGGAGGCACATATTCCTAGGAAATTCTTCCTTTTCCTTCACTTTATGCCCTGAGACGATACTGGCTGGATGCACAGGGGTCTGAGCAGTCATTCTGGCATGAGTTCAATTCAGGATAACTTGCTGTCACGATGTCTCCACTGATGTGAAGTAAACTTCATAAATGTTCCATTAGCTTCTCTCTGATCACCTTCATAATCCATTAACTTACTGCTTTAAATGTGAGGCCAGCATGTCCCAACTTGTGTGTGAGCTCTTATTGCAAGTAGGCCTAGAGTTTATACAGTGAAGCAATTTTTCTTGATTTCAAATTACATAGAAACCTAACGACAAAAATGTGAGCATGCCTTTTGTGAGACATTCCCTTTGTGTGATTAACGCAACTAATTTGGTTAGTACAATTTACTGTACATGCATGAAGATTGTAGTATCTCAATTGTCTCACATGGTAACAAGTTGTAATAAGGCAGGGTTAAAATCCAGAGGACTTTATTTATATATCTTGAGAGGTGCATTGTGTTTACAAATGCTCAGATGTCAAATTTAGTGAATGGTCTCTTAATAATCAAAGCTGGATTCAAAAGTAAGCTGTGAAAATTACATTTCTACATGCAGATGTTAGAATTTAGGCTTCTATTTCAGACCACATCTAGATATCATATCAAGATTTATGGAAAAACTAAATACTTAACCTGAAGTGATCCAATTACTAGAGAAAATTCTTTGAAATGCATAAGGATTAACCTCAGCCAAGAACCCTTTGGTAATACCTCAGACACAGAAGCAATAAAGACAGCTAGCCACTTGAGTTTCATCAAGCTAGGTTATCGGGGTCCCTCGTCCCGCGAGCAAAACCCTGATACAGTAAAGACTCTTTAAAAAGTTTATTGGTCAAGACTTCATGCGTAGTGGCAAAGAAAAGAAAAGAAAAGAAAGAAAAAGTTGCAACAGTTGTAAGATTTATTACAGTGAAGTAATTACAGCATAACCTTGAAGCATGCCCAGGGGAATCTCCTTTTAACCATTTTCTTACCCACAACCTTTTACATTACTCAAACCAATCCATACACAGCTCCTCACGTCATGCGATAAACACACCAATCATGACTTAGGTCACGTAGCTTCCCTGCGTGCTCGGCCCAATCCTCAGTAACTTCCCAAAACCTGTTTACCACCTTTGTGCCACGAAGCAATGGTCAGCAAGCGCTATCTTTGAGGCGCGGCTCCGCTCTCCACAGCTCCCCCTTTTTGTTTTATTAAAATAAGGGACCATGCCTGTCTTAGGTGTTCCGAATCCAGACTTTCCTTACCCGTCATGGGCTAACCACGTGGCTAAAGGCGTGGCGCCTGTCTTAGGTCGGTAAAGCTGTATCAGATACTTACCTGTCTCTGGCTACCGGTCAAGCATATTAAGCCAGGTACCTGAGGAATCACGCTTGTGGAGAGCAAACACAGCTTGAGCCATGATCTGTTGTTGCTGAAGCTGCTTACGTGAGGCACAATAAACGTAGCAATTAAAAATGAGTAACAATACCAGCACGCCAATAATACAACTTAAAGGAATAAACAATGCAGAAAAATAATGAGCAGTGGATGAACTAGAAAAAAGAAAATCCCACCATCTATTATTAGAATCCTGTATTACTGCAGTCTGTACTTGCAGTAATTTACCACTAGCTACAGTTGTAGCTACTCGATATTCTTCTAACTGTCTTTCATTACATTTCAGATGGGCTTTCAATTCTTCAGAATTACGGAGAATTTGAGAAATAGGCAAAGAAACTGCAAGTTGGGGAATAGGTAACATACGAGGCACCCAAGATGATCGAACATCATCCACTAAATCAGGCAATAAAAAGAACACTTCATCAAAGCAAAAAAGAACCTCAAGTTGTTCTATGCATCCAACAAGTGGAGAGGGCAATTTCATACGAATTAAATCATCAGGCCTAGCATACGCTAAGCAAATATGCTCTAATCGGATTTCATACAGCACTGAATAATTAGCAACTGGAAACACAGTGAAATGCCATACATTGATAGCATGAGTAAGTAAACAAGGTTCCACAGCACGAACAAGACCGTTACACACTGGACCTCTATCAGTAGGGACACAATCTTGCAACTGATAAGTAACATTATGTTCATCAATATGGGTTCCATCAATTTGAGGCCTTAGAAAATTGGAATCAATTAATACAGGCAACACATGAAAGGAACACAGCACTTTGGTAACTTGGGGAACATAATACACTACCATGCCATAACACCAAGTTGGGGTACAATTAGCAGGAGAGTGTGTCTTAGCAACCCAAGCATCTTCAGATATTTGTAACATAATACGCCACATGTCCGCATATCCTTGCATCAGCAGCCGCTGGGCATTCTCCTTTTGTATTAGCGCATAGATGTTTTGCATAGAGCACGTGGCCCAACTAAAAAATCTAGAAATGTTCCGAATGATCATGCTTAATCGAACAGCAGTATCATTGAAGACTTGCAATAGATGTTTCTCATATCCAAGAGTTTGTTGATGAGGGATCACAGTAGAAGGTAGCCATTGAGCATTAATACTGATGGCTTCTCCCACATCATGTCCAACTTGTTTGATTTTATGTTTCAAAGTCTCCAAATCTATAGAGTTGGCAATTCCAAATCCTGTTCCGGCTCCTCCTAACAAGGTATCATACCATGCTCTCTTACATTGAAGACAAGGGCGCAAGCTTGGAAAAGACATATTAAAATAGATAACATTTCTAAGAGCAACAATAGAAACATTAGTACAAGTGCGGGGAATTCGTACAATTTGAGTATCATTGAAATATCTAGTTTTATATGATCCTATACTAACCCAAACATGATCAGCCCAATGGATACGTCCAGAAATAGGAGTGCCATTAGTACATAATATAAATTGAGAAAAAGAAACATTAAAACTCAGTTCAGACTGATTACAGCTTAAAGCTGCATTCCACACACTTTGCACAAAACGATATTGTGTTGAAAGATTCACACGACAGCACTTAATACTGACTTGGGGAAGGAAAGACAACATGACATCAGTAGAACTAAATAATACTGTCCGATAGCTCTTTCTTTCTTTTGCCTGCCACAGGGTAATATTATTGGCAGAAGAGGCATTAATGTGAAGAAAGTAACAAACTTGGTTTGCGGCACAAGTGAAGCTGTCCTGGGTTCGACTGTGGGTGGAGTTCACCCATCCCCACTTCCAGGCAACATGCTTGGCTGTAAATGACTTAGTCATTGAGAACCCGGGGCTCCAAGCTTCCGTCATCTGAAGAAATATCAACCCGGTCAGCATCCACCACATCCAAAAGTTCATCTTGCTCTGGCTTTTTTATAATTCGCGTCAAACGTTCCGGCACCCACACTGGTCCGTCCAAATCCTGTGGAAAAACACAAACCGCACCTCGCATCCGTCGTAAAACAGGATGCGGGCCCTTCCATTGCTTTGTTAGTACATCCTTCCACATTATCCAATCTTTACAAGAACCTGGGCCTGTCGCATGACGTTCAGCAGCAGAGCAACCATCCAAATCCAAAATTAAGAAATTAAAAATATAAGTCACCAAAGCCAGCTGATGCTTAGGACTAGAGGGATATAGGGAGGCCCCTATTCCCCCTTTTTGTTTTATTAATAATGTTTTAAGGACCGAATGGGCACGCTCTACCACGGCTTGACCAGTAGGATTGTAAGGTATGCCTGTGGAATGCTTTATGCCAAATTCAGTGCAAAAGGTGGCAAAAGCTTTGGCTGCATATGCAGGCCCATTATCTGTCTTATAACATTGAGGAACACCCCAAGCAGCAAAGGCTTGCAGACAATGGGAAATAACATCCCGAACTTTTTCTCCAGTATGGGCAGAGGCAAAAAGGACTCCAGAACAAGTATCAATAGACACATGAACAAAGAAAGACGCCCAAAACTAGGAACATGAGTCACATCCATCTGCCAAATATGATTAGGCAGGAGACCGCGAGGGTTAACTCCTACCGAGGGTTGAGAGAGAAAAGGAACACAAGCCTGGCAGTGTCTGACAATATCACGAGCAGCTTTCCGAGAAATGGAAAAGCGTTTGGTCAATGTTTGAGCACTGACATGCCAACGTTGGTGAAAACATTTTGCTTCATCTTCCACTGAAAAAGCCAAAAGAAATCTAGAAGCAAAATCTGCAATGGCATTTCCCCTAGTTAAGGGCCCGGGCAAATTGGAATGTGCCCTAATAAAGCCCACGTATAGGGGGTTGCTTCTAGTCATTAGCAGCTGTCTTACTTGAGATAAAGCCGTATGCACCGTAGAACGAGGCGCGATATATTCTACCATTTCTAGGCGCTTAACAGCATTTACCACATAAAGACTGTCTGAGAGAATATTTAAAGAGCCAGGCACCAATTTTAAAGTTAAAGCAACAGCAGCCAATTCTGCAGCCTGAGGAGAAGATGTAGCGATTGCAACAGGAAAAATCTGATTATCAATCATTACTGCTCCTGTACCACCCTTGGCTCCGTCCGTAAAGGCGAGCCTAGCTCCATGGATGGGCCGCTCTTTGACTATTTTAGGAAAACATAAGGGGACTTCCTTACAAAATTGTAACCATGGGTGGGAAGGATAGTGGGTATCAAACTGCAAAGAAAAACAAGATATTAAAATAGCCCAAATATCAATGGTTTGGCACAAATTTGCAATCATTTCCTTAGAATAAGGAGTGATGCATAGACTAGGATAGATGCCAAAATTTTCACGAGCTCGTTCTATTGCTTTAAGAATTACCTGGCCCATTAATTCTGGAAAAGTAGCTAAAACTTTAGAGGGCTGCATAGATAAATATACCCAGACCAAAGGCCCACCCTGCCACAGCAATGCAGCAGGAATACTCTCAGGCAACACCATGATAGACAATGGTTGCGTAGGATCGCAACGTTCCACCTGAGCTTCTTGGAGTTTACACTGGACCAACTCAAGAGCTCTATGGCCTTCAGGAGTAAGTTCTTGGGGGGAATCTAATGCCGAGTCTCCATGCAAAATAGAAAAAAGAGGTTCCAAATCCTTAGTAGTAATACGGAGATAGGGCCGAATCCAATTAATATGACCTAATAGTTGCTGAAAATCATTAAGGGTTTTTAATCTATCCATCCTAATTTTAACCTGTAAAGGGGCAACATGATGAGCCATCATCTGTAAACCTAAATACTTAACAGTGTAGCCTTCTTGAATCTTTTCAGGGGCAATGTACAGACGCCAAAGTGCCAATGCTTGTTTCAGGCACACCAAGGCAGCCTGTACATCCGCCATACGCTCGCCTGCCAAAAGAACATCATCCATATAATGATAAAGGCAGAGATGAGGAAACTGTTTTCTCACTGGAATTAATGCCCGTGCCACATATAACTGACACATAGTAGGGCTATTCATCATGCCTTGTGGAAGTACTGCCCACTGGAACCTTTGAGCTGGGCCCTGGTGATTAATAGAAGGCAAAGTAACGGCAAAGCGTTCTGAATCTTGGGGATGTAGGGGTATAGAAAAAAAAAACAATCCTTTATATCAATCACAATGAGATACCATTCTCTAGGCACTGCGGTGGCTAATGGCACACCAGGTTGTACTGAACCCATAGGTTGCATAGTGGCATTAATGGCACGGAGATCATGTAAAAGTCTCCACTTCCCTGATTTCTTTTTAATAACAAAAATAGGTGTATTCCATGGAGATGTAGAAGGCACTATATGTCCTAAAGACAACTGTTCTGTAATTAATTCCTGGGCAGCCTTTAATTTTTCTGAGGTTAGGGGCCACTGCGACACCCATACGGGTTCATCTGACACCCAGGTAATTTTCAGTGGTTGCTGTCCTGCAGTGGCCCCGACTGAAAACCCAGTCCTGTTTTTCCCAGACATTGTGCAACTGAGATTGGTTCTATTCTTCCTTGTTCCTCTTTACCTAAACCTTTTCCTGAATAACCCGTATTTGCCATAATATTCCATGCTTGTTGGCTTCCCCTTTGGTAGGACTCATTACTTAAGTGAAGCCCCATAGCACTCAAAACTTCATGCCCCCAAAGGGTTACAGGAATGGCACAAACATAAGGTTGAAAAAATCCTCTGCGACCTTCACGGTCCACCCAGGAGATAACAGAGGCACTTTGTTGTGGCTGGTTAGCTACCCCAAGGCCTCGCAGGGTCTGGTTAGACTGCTTTAGAGGCCATTCTTTTGGCCAGTCAGATTGTCTAATAATACTGACATCTGCTCCAGTGTCCAAAAGGCCTTCAAAGGGGGTACCTTGTAACATGAGTGTAGCCACAGGTCGGTCCTGTAAGGAGACAGACAAATTAACTAAGGCATCTCCAGAGGACCCAAAACTTTTATTTCCACGAGTAGTGTGGCGACTCCGCCAGGCCTCATGACAACTAGGAAGAACTAACAATTGAGCAATACGCTCTCCAGGAGCAATAACAGCAATTCCCTTTGGTGAGGAAAGCATAACTTTAACAGTGCCAGTATAATCCGAATCAATTATGCCTGGGTGAACAAGCAGACCCTGCATAGTTTTGGAACTTCGTCTAAGCACCAATCCCACTGTGCCATTAGGAAGAGGGCCACAAAAGTCTGTATCAAGTGCTTGTGGGCCCATTTCAGGAGTCAATACCAAGTGGGAGGCGGCGCAGAGGTCCAATCCTGTGCTCCCGAGCGTGGCTCGGCGAACCGTCTGGTCATCGAGTCTGTCTGGTCTGAGTACACCCCGTATGCTCTGTAGGGGCCCCGGGGTGGCGGGCCCCTCTGGCCGTATTTTGGCCCAAACTCATTTTCTAAAGCACGGCCAGAGATATCCCTCCTAGAACGACATTCATTAGCCCAATGATTACCTTTGCCACATCTAGGGCATAGGCCAGGGCGAGGTGAAGGACGGCGATTTGGCACCCTCTGGCAACAGTCTTTTCTCATATGTCCAGGCTTACCACAGCGAAAGCAAGTCCTTTCCTGTTCTTTCCCTTGTACTACGGCCCCCAAGACCTTAGCTTGTTCCCTAGCTTGAAACACTCCTGCAGTAATCTGGTCATGTACATCCCGACAGATCTTAATCCACAGATCTAAAGTTTTATGTTTCCAAGGGCGTATAGCCTCTCGGCACCACTTATTGGCATTCTCATAGGCCAGCTGCTTCACAAGCGGCATGGCTTGCTCTACATCTGGAAACAACTTGCCAGTGACCTCCACAAGGCGGCTGACAAAATCAGCATACGGCTCATTAGGTCCTTGAATCACTTTTGAGATGGAAAACCGTATGTCACC
Organism: Ochotona curzoniae; assembly: GCF_017591425.1. Lineage (NCBI taxonomy): Eukaryota > Metazoa > Chordata > Mammalia > Lagomorpha > Ochotonidae > Ochotona > Ochotona curzoniae. The sequence continues at coordinate 6,749 of NW_024466491.1, read as the reverse complement.
CTTGCTCTGTACTGCTTTCCAGGCATTTTTGCCTATATTGGCAATCTGCAGATAAACTGGTTCAGGATATCTAATTTGATTGTGTTGGCCAACCCAGGCCCCTTCTCCAAGCAGAACATCCACATTCCATTCTGCATTTCCAGTCTGAGCATTGCGGCGAGCTGTGTCCAGAGCCAATTCCCTACATGCTGACCGTCAGACTAAGTACTGCCCTGGCGAAAGAGTGGCCTTGGCCAAATTCTGCCAGTCTTCAGGGGTCAAGGAATCACAAACAATCTGCTCTAGTACAGCCAAGGTGAAAGGCGCATGAATGCCATACGAGTCAACAGCCATTTTAAGATCTTTAACCAATTTAAAATTCAATATCTCATGTGAGCGAAATGGTGGATCTTGAGTACGGTCTTCTCTCACCGGAAACACTTGCCCTGCCTCTGCAAAATCACGCCACGATCGGGCACGATCAGGCAAAGCCTCAGTCGTCTGCTGAGTTCCTGATTGTGGCCAAGGAGGCGCACTAGGCAATAAAGGGCGTCTAGGAGATGACGGGGGTGGCCAGGCAGGCTTCTGAGAGCCCAAAGACACCCCTTCCAAGTTTTTTGCAATTTGATCTAATTCATCTCCAGATTTCTCTGACTCACTTCCCAAATCTGGTTCTTCTTTATGGCTTGTTGCCCGAGAGGACGCTTCCTCTTGTATATCCTTAAGCACTTCCCTTCCTTCCTGTAACAAATCCTTAAATTTATCTGTCTTATCTACCAAGCAGGACCTTATCAAAGTCCAAAATCCCACAGTGCCCGGAGGGAGAGGTTTAACTTGATCAGCTTTAGACAGGTCTCTTCCAAGGTGCTCCCACTGTGGCACATTCAACATGCCCTCTTCTATGAACCAAGGGGCATGCCGCTGCACTGTTTGCAGAAATGATAGTACCGTCCCAGCCTTTACAGGCGTTCCATGCTTTTGTAGCAGTTTCTGTAATAAGTTCTGCATACGTGCCGAGGAAGCCAAGTTCCCCATATTGCTCAGCACTGCAGACTTAGGCTTGTCCCTTTACCGGGAACTTGACTCGTCCCTTTACCGGGTACCTGGATTGTCGCCAACCTGTAACCCTGGCGAACCTGACGTGCACGTCCCCGCTGCAATTAGCGGCTCCCTGAGGTAAACAAGACCTCAGTTTAAATGGGCCCTCCGCTGTTGCGGCTTCCTGGGTATTAATCTCAGTTTCTTTCTAGGCAAATGCCGCCTAGCTTCTTATCTGAATTCACTTACCTATTATGATGCAAATTCTCTCAGGTCAAGGAGTCACGGCACCAAATACTTCTATCCGAGTCACGGCACCAATATGGGTCCCTCGACCCGCGAGCAAGACCCTGATACAGTAAAGACTCTTAAAAAAGTTTATTGGTCAAGACTTCAAGCGTTGTGGCAAAGTGAAAGCAATTACAGCACTTGTAAGATTTATTACAGCAAAGCAAAAGCAGCCTAGTGCTAGCTAGCAATAGCCTTGAAGTGATAGTGCTAGCTCTAGCTCTAGCCTAGCCTTGAAGTGCGCCTGGTGGAATCTCCTCATTAACTATTTTTCACCCAGACCTTTATACATTATACAAACCAATCCATACACAGTTCCTCACATCATGTGGTAAGCACACCAATCATGACTTAGGTCACGTAGCTTCCCTACGTGCTCGGCCCAATCCTCAGTAACTTCCCAAAACCTGTTTACCACCTTTGTGCCACGAAGCAATGGTCAACAAGCACCATCTTTGAGGCGCGGCACCGCTCTCCACACTAGGTAACTTGTGTGACAGTACCCAACAGAGTGTAGCGACAATTGAATGAATAGAAAGCTAGACTTCTTTATATGTGTTCCACCACATATGATATCCCAAATATACCAGGCTAGAGAAACTCATCATAACAAGAAGATGATCCCAGCAATATGAGGGTTATGGATATAAATAGGCATTTTTCACGGATGAAACTGACATGACCAGAAATACATCAGCACAGTGAGGTTTTGCCTCACCATATTTGCAAGCCTAGCAGGAAAAAAAATTTTTAAAAAATGATAAACCCTGGTCATGGGTACATGTCTAGAGCAGTCACATCAATATTGAAATATGGACTCAGACATGAGTGGCTAAACAAAAGGTGTTGTATTATCATGGTGGAATATTACTCAGTCACCATACTAAATAAAATCATCACCTTTGAAACAAAATGCAATGAATTGCAGATTAGGAAACTGTGCAATGAACCAGACTCACCCAGGAAAACAGTCATACTTTATCATGTTTGTAATAGAGAATAAAAGCTCTGTCGCTGTCAGATGATTTACAAAGCAGTTATAAACATTGTTTCCTAGAATCTTCCCAGGAAATACAGCAGACTGAGAAAGATTACAATTTCTTTCAAGACTTATCATGCTGATGTCAAAATGAAATGTCCAAAAGACATATATCTGCCATCTGATGCTGAGTGCATGTCCTGTTGTGGAGGAGGCTTACCTGCCAGGGAAGAATCAGAGCTTGAGCTGTGTCTTCTGGGAAATCCATTTCTTCTTTCTCCAGAAACACCCGATGCAGTGCATGGGCCACTGCATACACAGCATTGTACACAAAATAGCTGGAGTCAGACACGGCCAGCATGTCAATGTGTCCTGGGAAATTTTTAAGGGAAACATTGGGACGGCAGACTCCTATGTGTCCACAAGCTAATACATCAGGTAGGCAGTGAAAAAAACGAAACCACAGCTCCCTGAAGTAGACATCTTCTGGGTAGTGGGAAGGATTCACTGTCTTGAGAAAAGTTTTGAGTCCTGGGATTTTGCCCTTGTGTTGTGAGAAGGAAAAGCCCCCATGGAAAGAGTGCAACATGTGATGTGTCTCATCCACAACAATGTCCCACTTGGCTGTCATGAGCCACACTTTCCCCACGGTTAGATAGTATGCACCAAGGTGTTCCATGGTAAAGAGGCACCTGATGTTACTGCACAGTATATGCACATTTGCAGAGGAAATGCTGATCCAATATAGGTAAGAGCTGTCAGTGGATTCATGCTTTGTCTTTGTCTCAGGGAGCTTGAAGGCAAAGGCCAAGCAGACTCCTCTCTTAACCATCTCAGCTTGGATGTCCTGATGGAACTGCTCTCTTTTCATGTCATCAGACACCAAGAGTCCCACCCATGTCCAGCCAAAATGCAGCAGAAAGGAGAACATGGCATGGGCCAGAGAGCTGTCACTGGTGGCCATCTGATAGAGTGAAGGGAACTGCTTCTTATCATTCAGCATGGGATCAAAAGGACCATAAGTGAGCTGAAAGAAAATCAGCATTAGCTGTCATGAGAAACATGAAAAAGTATGTCCCACAAAGAGAACATAATATTATTGGGTAAGGAAAATCTGCAGTTGAGATGGCCAAGTTCCATCCTATGGGTACGGAGAAGGGTATGTTTCACATGGGAAACCTCATTTGTGTCGTTAGAGGAAATGTGTGAGTTCATCATCCAGGATAAGAACAGATGGGGCTTGAGTTTTGGATACAAGATCCAGAGCTGAGGCCACATGAAGGCAGAAACGTGAGCCTCTTGGGAATTGATCCAGTTCCCAGGTGTGACACCATGCAGAAGCTCAAGAGCTACAGAATGTCAATATTTAATCCTTCCCATTTAACCTGCTTCCACAGCTTCACCTGATTCTCCTTGAAGGATACCATCAGCTATGCTCTCTGAGTGTTGGTCAAAGGGATTTTCAGCCTAGACTCATCATTGGCTATTTTCTCTGTGTATTATGGATTCCAGAGTTACATGTGTCTGCATTGGGTCCCTTCTAGAATCTCGGAAAAGCTTAGAGTCTGAGAGGCAGCACCAATAGCCTGTGAAATGGACTTCCAGTCCCCTATTTGAAATACTTGAATGAATGGCAGGGTCCTGGAATTCACTACAGCCAGGCAACATTGGCACCATTGCAAATTTTCATGATTCAACCACGGAAAGGGAATCCACTGCTTGCAATGTTTGTTTTCATTTCTCTGCTTTCAAAGGTATAAACAATCACATATGCATACACACACACATGCACAAACACACGGTTCACTTTGAATGAAGCCTGTAAAATTAACTATGAATCTAAGTTGATGTCTGATTGGGTGTATATGAGCAGGGAAGAGTTAGGCAGAGGGCCTGAGGGACATCTGATTTAAGTGGAACTGTGGGGTGCTTTGACACTGTCATGGTCCTAGGAGAGATCCAAATGGAAGCTAGATACTTCTACATTATCACTTCATGACACATGTCAGAGTGACTTGGGAGGAGATTAAGGGTTTGCTCAACAGAATTCACATTCCACTCACCTGTGGGATTTTGTAGAGCTCCAAAATGGTCCCCATTTCAGCAGAAAACACTGAGCTTGTTCCAGCAAGGACAACAAATGATTTACTCCGTGTCTGGCAGATGTAGTTGGGAGTCAAGCTAAGGTCCCCTGTCAGCCAGTGCATGGCATTCAACAGTGTGAAGCTGTGACTGGCCAAAGCATTGTACAACTGGAAAACCAAGGACTTGTTTGGGAGCAGGTGGTGATCCCTATTGATCTCCTGGATGGCAAAGTAAAAGGCCAGCACGTATTGGTAGTTCTTCCACAGCCACCAAAGCAGAGGGGCAGTCACACAGAGGAGAATCAGACCATAGAATTCAGGGCAGCCACACAGCAATGCAATTGAGCAACAATAGACAGAATCAGGCACCATTCTGGGGTGGCTCAGCCATTCTGGGGAGCTGCAGAGAGGAGCTCAGCAGAGCTCTGCAGGATTTCAGAATGGCTCTTGGACACCTCTGCTCAAGCATCCCCATGAACCATCTAGGAAAAGCTCAATGTGCCCCAACCTGGACACACAGAGAGTAGAAAGCATTTCATTTATCCCTGATTTCAGCAATACTTTCAATTCTTCCTTGTTTGTCGGTTACTCCAATATTTTGGGAGTATTGTCCTCTTAAATAGATCCAAGAAAGCACTTTCCTGAGCCCTTTCTGAAAGTTCCACTGCCACATGTCAACTCCCATGGAAGCAACTGGTTAAGTTATATTTGCCTGACAAATTAACATTTGGCTCATGACTTCTCACAGCTTTTGCTTCACTTTCATTCATTCTTTTCCTCCTGCACTGAATTCTAACTTTTCAGTTTTGCATTGTTTTGCATTGCATTGTTTTTTATTTAGCTTGAGTGGAAGGATGGGGTTTAGTAAATGATCCTGGTTAGTATAAGTTGGACTGGAAGTTTTGTTATCTCAAAATACATACCTTTGCTACTGCTTTTATGAAACTTCTCATGTGATTTGTGGCAAAATGCATGTGTATCAGTTTCAAAAAAGAAGTATAACTAGAATGATTACTTTGGGCATTCATTCTAGAATCCAAGGCCACAATGGAACAGGACTTAAACGGCTCCATGGATTATTTTCTTGTAAGCATTGAAGTCATATAGATGCTGATATGGTTAACATTATACACAGAATGATGAAAAACATACACTTTTTACAACATGTCATGTTTAATAAACATGCACAATTATTTTGATGCCGATAAAAATCTAGATATGAAATTACTGTGTGAAGCAAATGGTACAAGGCATAGCCTGGAGAAAATATAGATTTATTCTCCAGTAATGGGTGCCATTTGCAAAAGATCCCAAATGCTATGAGTCAGTTCATATGAAATGCTTATCTGTGGAAGATCCAGGACACACCAGGTGAACTGGATGGGATGGAAGTACTGAGAAATGGGGACACACTGAAAACAGGAATGGGGACTGTGAGAGTGATGACCAACATGAATCACCATCAGGTGCTCACAAGTCTTGTACTGAGAAAGATCCAATTTCTGATCTTTGTGTGTGGAAGGTCGATCTCAGACACAATACGCTGAGCGCTCAGGGACAGTTTTTAAAAGCAATTCTTTAGACTGAGAGCCTAGACCTACATTGACCTCATGCCAAATCACCATTGCATGTGGTTAGCTCTGGGATGGAGAGGTTGAGACTAGAGTTCTGTCTGCCCCATTCATTTCAGAAATTTTAGGAGATAATGAGGACTCAATCAATGGAGAGCATATGAAATATTTCCTCTCTTCTCTTTCACCCTCCATTTCTTACTCTTGCCTTTTCTCATTAATCTGTGTTTGAAGGCATGGGGAGAGCAAATAGAAAAGTGGGAATGGAAGCATATTAAAGGGAAAGGGAGGAAGGACACACCAGCTTTCATCGGTGTGTCTTGAGGCAGCTTCTGTAGACATTGTTGAGAATTCTGAACAGGGAGTAAACACAGGGAGACACAAGCAGACACTCACACGCAGACATAAGCACAGCTCACACACAACTCAACCTTGGGCTTACCTGTCTGCTGCTACTTTATTGTTTGGCTGGGTTAGGAATAATAAACGGATCCTGGCTGAATCTGGTTTTATGTAGTAAAGGGGGAAAAACACACCCAGCAGCAGGTCTCCATCAGCGTCGATACTGGAGCCCAATGGCTTACAGCAGTGCTGGGGCTGGCTGCCCTGGGAACTGCCCCAAACATTCAGGCACAGAAACACCACAGGCAATGGCATGGTATAGCATCCCATTACAGGGTTCAAGCCCCAAGCAACTGCAGATAGTAAGAGAATTTGAGCTGGTTTTTGTTAGCATTCTCAGCTGTTTCTGTGGAGGCTAAAGCAGCATGCAGGGCACCCCCATTTCCATCTCCAGTCCTGCTGTATGCC